>NC_138531.1:91054187-91654187 GCF_964234715.1 Podarcis melisellensis | reverse complement strand
GTATAGATAAGCCCTTAGCACTTAGTCACAAGTGTCTATAGCATGCCAATAATAATTTGCAGTTTTATGATGCCAAAGCCAATTTGCAAACTGATTTAATTCGACCTTCATGGGGAGTGAGGAGATCTTTAGATACTATGCAATGCATGAAAAGCGGTAACTAACCATAATTGAATACGAACAGTATCCTCCACCCAATCAGTTGTTTCCAAGGAGAAAAAAACAGTACAGGGTAAGCACTACAGATTGATGCAGCCTCCATAAAAAATGCTTCTAAGAAGCTGCTACAGCCAACACCCTCAAGGGGGGAAATTCCAGCAGCTAATGACTGACTCTGAAGCAACATAAACAGGCTGGAAGCCAACCCTGTCCTTCCAGGCTGCCCAAGACACAAGTCTCACAAGACAACCAACTCTAGCTAAGAGGAAAACAAGAACATTAACACACCATCCTGCAGGCTAGATTGATAAGCTGCTTTTAAAAAACTTCACTTGATGAAAGTTCACACAGGGTACCAATTCCTGAATAGCAGTTACAGTGTTACCTCGGGTTACAGACACTTCAGGTTGCAGACACTTCAGGTTACAGACTCCGCTAACCCAGAAATAGTACCTTGGGGTAAGAACTTGCAGAATGAGAACAGAAATCGTGTGGTGGTGACACGACGGCAGCGGGAAGCCCCATTAGCTAAAGTGGTACCTCAGGTTAAGAATAGTTTCAGGTTAAGAACGGACCTCCAGAACGAATTAAGTTCTTAACCCGAGGTACCACTGTACTATACATGAACAAGTGGGGGCTGTAACAAAATGTTGCAGTGTGAAACTGCTTCTGTTCAGGGTTCCAGATATTCCAACTCATCCCACCTCACTCTCCATCCCATCCCAAGTCAGCCTTCTCAGTTGTCATGGGGCTGTTTGGGCCTGATACATTTTTTCCCCTTCTCCAAATAATTTTTTGTTTTACTTCTTAAAACTCTGGAATTTCCCCCAATTTTTTGTTTCTCTGCCTGTACTTGTTTTATAACAACGTGTTAATATTTTTGTGCTGCAATTTTGGCGTAATGCATAGAGATATTTTTAACCAGTAAGTAGCTTAGGAATGCTTTGAAATAGAGATCACTATTTAAATGATTTGCTGTTCTTTCAGACCACCTTTCGTTGCAAAGAATGCCAGGTTAGTGTACAAGATATATAAAAACAAAGCACCATTAAGTAAGTTTAAATCGTATAAATATGTTTCCAGATATTATTGGGCTATGTCTCCCATCATCCCTGGCCACTTGTTTTTGCTGGCTTGGTGAAGATGGGAGTTCAACATCTGTGGACCATGGGTTCTCCATCTCTGGTGAGATGGGCTCTAATGCAGATGCATGTTGAACATGCTCATCTCAACACAGAACTGCCTCCCATGTAATAATTATTTTAACACAAAGGGGTCTGAACACCGAAAAAGCGCTGAACGCTGTTCTAGCAATCCTCACAACAACCCTGAAAAGGTAGACCATGACTATTACGCCCATTTCACAGATGTTTGAGAGAGACAATGGCTTGCCAAGGTTCAGCCACAAGTTCATGGAAAGCCTGAGATTTTTGCCAGGGGCTTGCCAGCTCACACTCTCAACATATCCAAATGCACACCATGGTAAGCATGCCAAGTAAGAGTTAATAAGATAGTACTTCTGCTTCGTTGGCTTTCTACGGGGGTTTCCTCTGGGAATGGTGCAAATGGCACTGAAGGCTTTTTAAACAGACTTGCTTATTAAACAACAACAGGAAGGTGATACTGAAAAGACTGGATCAGAGATGGGAAGCTAAGACTATTCTAGGCTTCATCAACAGAAGTCTAGTGTCCAGATCAAGGGAAGTTATAGTACCACTCTATTCTGCCTTGGTCAGACCACACCTGGAATACTGTGTCCAGTTCTGGGCAAAAACTTTTAAGAAGGATGTTGACAAGCTGGAACGTGTGTCTAGGAGGGCGACCAAAGATGATCAAGGGTCTGGAAGCCAAGCTTTAGGAGGAGCTGGGTATGTTTAGCCTGGAAAAGAGGAGACTGAGAGGAGATATGATAGCCATCTTCAATTATCTCAGAGGCTGTCCCATGGAAGAGGGAACACGTTTGTTTTCTCCTGCTCTGGAGAACAGGACTTGAACCAATGCTTTCAAGTTACAAGAATGGAGATTCTGACTAAACATACGGGGGGGACGGCTTTCTGAGAGTTAAGAGCTGTTGGACAGTGTAACGGTCTCCGTTGGGAGGTTGTGGGCTCTCCTTTGTTGGAGGTTTTGAAGCAGAGGTTGGATGGCCATCTGTCATGGAGGCTTTTTGCTGAGGCTTTTGGGTAGATATCCCTGGCTCGTGCCTGCAATCAAATCTGCTTCTAATCGCAGAGCAGCAGCACAAGCATAATCGAGCCCACTTCTGCTGGCAAAAACTTGTCATGGACCTCATTTTTCCCACTGAAGAATGAACCAATTTATCACATTTCCACTCTTGTGGCTTGAGTTCAAGCTAATGCCACGGCAAGTAGAAGCAGGTAGCCAGCAGCTAGATTGCTTCTTTTCTCCCTCACCAAATGTTGGAATGGCCTGGGAAGTCTCCAAAAGCAACAAGCAGAGAAGCTCACCACCACCAGTATCCTGGAACAGTCTGGCTCAACTTTTCCTGCTGAGTTTGCATCTGGGGCAGACAGACTTGGAAGGAGATTGAGACCAGATAAGAGAGCCACAAGCAACAACTAGCAACATGTCTTTTTCCATCCTTAACAGATACTCAGTTAAAAGTAAAGGGGGAATCCTAAGCGTTAATCATTGATGGAAGACTTCTGGACACTTTTTGTTACAGTCCTATTAGCATTTTCTGCTCTTCTGGAAATGCTATCACACAGCAATGGGTTAAAACTTTGAACCAAAGTACAGCAGCAACCTCAGATAACTCCAAGGGATTATGACTATGACTTGTGAGCAAGTCAGAAGGCCAGTCCTGGGTCCAGAGGCATTCATAAGCATTTCACATTTAACTTCCAGGGCTGGTAACGAAACTTGACATTAGCATTCCACGGGTGTCCTAGAGCACAAGTAATCCACGCTAGAAACCGCATTTTAAAATCCACGTTGCAAGGGGTTTAATCAGACGTCTGGGTTTGTGCAATTATGTGTGAGCTAGCAAGAAGGAATGATGGAAAGCAAAAGACAAGGGGAGTGCCAAAAACAGCTTTCCCACAAACTATTATACGGATTTTGCCCCAGTGGTCACAACCTCTCTCTCTGCTCCCTTTGAATTTTCTCCAGAATATACACATAATATTTCTTTATACTGAATCTCTCATACTTTGCTAGAAAGGTTATAAAGACCCACCCTCTTGCCCAGTTCTCTTATCTCCATTAAATCCCATCACTGATCTTCCGCTATCAGAACTCACACTGTTGTTTTTACCTGCCAGATTTTCTACTTAAGCCTTCTGAGGAGGTAACCTTCTATCACATGCAAGGTGCTAAACAGAAGTCATTCCAGCAATTACCGTTTTAACTTTTACGCAGAAGCAGAGCACCAGTTCATTCCTGGCTTTCAGCTGCACCTCACATTAAAGGACTTAGGCCTAATCTTCTTAAGAATTTCTCACTGCAAGGAAAGTTCTTCGTGTGCTCTCCTCTGCCACAAAACGTTGGACAGCCTAAGAGACTGAAGGGTCTCGCTTAGAGCAAGCAAGTGGCTGCCAAATCGGGATGTTGAAATACCACTTGTTGGCATCCAGCTATCTCAAAAGATAATGGAGTGTGCCTCTGTGGATGAACTCAAACTACTGGAGAATCACAGCACCTGCTGTGGCTGCAGAGATCAGTGTTCTTGCTGCGTTAGCAGCACTGAAGGGACCTCTCTGGGGCGCAAGCCTGGGCAGCGTGTATGGAGGTTCCAGGCTGCCCAGACAACAAGACCCTCACTAATGTTGACCAAAGGAAAGCAGAGCAATACATTTGGCACCAGCTCAGCTACAGGAGTTGCTGGAAGGAGGCGTACAAATGCCATCCAACCATCTTAGGGACTCCACTCTGGATTTGTGTAGGGTTTAGTCTTTAGCCTCTTCTTCTCTTGAAGATGTCTAGGTAAGCCTAAACATTACTCTAGAGAGGATCACAGAGCGACAGAGAACATGTTTTGTTGCACTCAGAAGGTTCTATGTTCACTCTTTGGCATCTTCAGTTAACAGGATCTCAGGTAGAATGGAGACAAGGAAACTATACAGATGAAACCTGAGGAACGGAGAGACATCTTCACACTTTTGAGGGGAAAGCCCTGGGCTTCCAACCTGACTACAGTTGTACCTCGGGTTACATATACTTCAGGTTACATACGCTTCAGGTTACAGACTCCGCTAATCCAGAAATGAGAACAGAAATCGTGCTCCGGCGGCGCAGTGGCAGCAGGAGGCCCCATTAGCTAAAGTGGTGCTTCAGGTTAAGAACAGTTTCAGGTTAAGAACGGACCTCCGGAACGAATTAAGCACGTAACCAGAGGTACCACTGTATTTATGAAGCATTCCTTGTAACCACCATAAGCTACTTTTCAACTAGCCATTCAAAATCTAGACGATTTCATTTGTAAACCACTTTGCAATCTTTACATGTCTATCCTTTTTAACTGTATTTCTTATCCTCCCTTCACACCAGGTCACCAACTTCATGTTTTGGAAAATAGTTTGTCTCTCAATAGATCATTGCCAAACTTAGCACAAGGGTTCCTGAGGTGGGAGCAGTGATCTCTGTCAACATCTGGATGATGAACACCATTATGATTCAAGATGGCAGTTCGAAATATCATTTTGGCGTGACTTTGCCTGTTTTTTGGGGGGCATAGGTTTGGTTGCCTCTTGAAAGATTGTCACCAAACTTGACATGCATGGTTCTGAAATGGGGGTGGCAAACCTAGGATGCTAGCCACCATTTTAAATCAAGACAGTGGACTGAAATGTCACCAATATGGGCCTCCAAGCCCACAATCACTTCCTCCTTCCTCTCACCTCTACAGGAAGTTACCTCCTCAAGTACTTCCTGTTGACCTGGGAACTAACTATATACACAGAGAAGAAACCTGGTTTATGCAGAACCAAGATTCAATATGCAAAACCCAAAAGAGAGATGTAACATTACTGTGCACATTAAAGCTCTGCTCCTTCCGAATGGAACACTTTTTTTTTCTTTTCCTTAAAACTAAAAGTTTGCAAACCTTTTACCACACCTTGATTAAAATTGGATTTTGAAGTCTTTTTTGAAAGCTAGACTGTTAACTAAGCCAGGGTGGGACGTTCTTCAGCCTCTTATGGGCCAAGCCAGAACACACAATTGCGGGCTGGAACCAACTAAACGGCATCATTTAGCTGCACATAATTAAGGCCTTAAATGCAAGTTTCATGAACACAAAGGATGTCAAATTATAGCTGGTGAGCGTGTTCAGCTTGCTCTGCAGTATTTTTTCCTCAGAAATTGTTAGGCATTAAGAACTGCACCAGACCTTGAAAAACAGCTTTTAAAATTATGGAGTTGGAAAATAATAATAATTCAGTCTTAACACACACACGTTTCCAACTTTTACCATGTTGACATTACATTATTCAAAATTACACACACACATGAGCACAGACATTCATGAAGCCCAGAATGCTTTTATTTTAAATGAAAACCAATATGTGCAGCAGTCAGTCTGCACTAAAACACTTTGGGGGCTACTGCATTTAGTTCACAACACTGAACATCACCCCACCCTTTCAGCATTGAAATAAATGTACAGGCTGACTCCGCATCTAGACATAAGATCACCTTTGCAACCTCCTCCAAAGGCTGCTGTTAAATGCAATTAAACAACAACAACTACTAATAAAGGCATGAGCTAAAAATTCTTCCCAAGTCCTCAGTCAACACTAGGCAGATGCAACTGTTGGCACCTGTTATTATTTACTAGGATTATTCACATGACCTGTGAAACACAATTGCTAATCTCTATTATTACTTCTACAGTGGTACCTCAGGTTAAGTATTTAATTCGTTCTGGAGGTCTGTTCTTAACCAGAAACTGTTCTTAACCTGAAGCACCACTTTAGCTAATGGGGCCTCCCGCTGCCGCCAGAGCACGATTTCTGTTCTCATCCTGAAGCAAAGTTCTTAACCCGAGGTACTATTTCTGGGTTAACGGGGTCTGTAACCTGAAGCTTATGTAACCTGAAGCGTATGTAATCTGAGGTACCACTGTACAGCTATATCCTACCATTTCTCCAAGACATTGTTCTCCTCAATTTGACAGATTCATTTATAATAATAATAATAATAATAATAATAATAATAATAATAATAATAATACATTTCTACCATTTGTAGAATGATAGGACAACATGGACCAGCACTATCCTCCTGTGTTTTTGTAAGAAACTGTTTTTCCTATTTTGCTCATGGTTAAGTGGTCTAGAGGCTTTGGCAGGGATGAGGCAAGCATTTTCGTTATTCTTAGTGAATAATAATGGGAAATAAAGAGAAGACTATTGAAATTGTAAGAACAATTACTAGACAGCAAGACCCATTGGCAGGATTGAGCTGTAAGAGTCTGGGAGGGAGTTCCAAGGGGTATATGCCCCCACACAAAACACCCAACAGAACAAAACACATTTCCTGATAAGATGGTATCTGCAAGGCACCCTCTCCTGCAGAGCTAAGTGATCTATTAGATATGTAAAGGGTGAGACAGTCTATATTGTTGGTTGTAAGACTCTGGGGGGCAAGCAAGTAGCTTGCGCTTATATGAAATTTGGTTGACGTTGTCATGTGAGAAACACAGTGTGGGAATTACAAAATGCCAGTGTACCTTTATAGATTCGTCGATCATGATACTTATCTTCCAGAAAGTGAAAGACCTATCATCACAACTCTAAATTTCCTGCTTCTTTATCAGTGTAACTCAGAAGCTCTGTTTTGAACATGAGCCGGAACTGGCCGTCAACTTCAAAGATATGGGTTGTTGTTTTTTTAATGCCATGGCACAACTTTGCCTTCCTCGAGCCTTTGGCAAGGGATGTGTTGTGAGACCTGAGCCCAGCAACAAGGATGGTGGCTGAGATCTCCTTTGAAAGAATTGCCTTTGTTTACCTTTCTGGATTCCAGTCTCCATGCGTTTATCATTCAAAGAAAATATACTAGTAGCAACAGATTAAATGATATGATCTTCTGCCAAACTCTACGGTTCTTATGGCTCAATCTTGCCAGTGTGTCTGACTGTCCAGCAACTATTATTACAATTTCAGCAGTCTCCTCTTTATTTTCTGCACCTTCATCGGATTTTTAAGGGAGATTAGCCCAACTCATTCACCAAACAAGTAACATTTACTGAAGCTACATTGCATGCAACAGCACACACATTTGCCCAGGTTGCAATCCTATACCCACTTACGTGGGAGTAAGCTCCATTGAAACTCAATGGCACTTTGTTCCACATGCATATGTATATAGGCTTGTGCTGTTAAATCTCAGTTGCTGTAAACTGCAGGAAGGGGAGATAGCTGTTGTGATCAGATCCTGCTGGGGGCTTCTCATAGGCATCTGGTTGGCTATTGTGAGAACAGGAAGCTGGACTAGATGGGCTAGCAGGATCTTCCCACGTTCTTATCTCCCACTTCTGAATTTTCAGTGAAGAGTTACAGATGGGACTACCGCAGCTGGGAGAGCTCAGTTGGTAGAGAATGAGACTCTTAATCTCAGGGCCATGGGTTGGCTACATTGGGCAAAATAATCCTGCACTGCAGGGGGTTGGAATAGATGACCCTAGTGGTTCCTTCCAACTCTACAAATTATATGATTCTAAGAGCCCGATCAGAAGGTCGGTGGTTCGAATCCCCGCGACGGAGTGAGCTCCCATTGCTCAATCCCTGCTCCTGCCAACCTAGCAGTTCGAAAGCACATCAAAGTGCAAGTAGATAAATAGGTACCGCTCCAGTGGGAAGGTAAACGGTGTTTCCGTGTGCTGCTCTGGATTGCCAGAAGCGGCTTAGTCATGCTGGCCACATGACCCGAAAGCTGTATGTCGGCTCCCATGGACAGTAAATTGAGATAAGCGCGGCAACCCCAGAGTCGGTCACGACTGGACCTAATGGTCAGGAGTCCCTGTACCTTTAAAAGTAATCTCAGGGTAGCACCTGGTGAAACTGTCCATTTACACCCCTGTTACAACGTGCAGAATTCCAAACAAGATCTCTCTCTCCCTCTCCTCGCCCCTTCCCTCCTGGCTTTTATTGGTTTCATTTTCTCACATTGTGTTTTCTCCCCAGGACAAAGATGAGTCTAAAACAAGCAGGCGACTGCTTCTCCTTTTGCAGAAATTTCAAGCATGCACCCCAGGTCAACCTCTTCCAGACTTATCTAAAGCCAACCGACCCTGTATTTCTCATGCTTTTAAAACAGAAGTATGGTTTGTCATGGTCCAACAGTGATTGCCACGTTTTAGGCCTGGAACAAATTACCAGCCCATTTTATTCCCAAGATTTTATGTAGCTAGCAGGTATGACTTCCCTTTATACGTTCTCATTGTGACGGCGGGGGGGTGATCCCATCTGCCTTGAAGCATCCAGATTCGCAAATGGGAGGCTCTCTAAAACGCTTATTCTCACCCTCAGACTCGAGGCCAAGGAAACACCTATTTATAATTATGATTTACTACAAAAGCCATTAGAAACAGCCAACAGCAAAACATTTAAGGGATGAAAAAAAATCAGTATTTCAGGACTGTGCCAGCTGTGAAAGGGACAGAACTAAGGGCTTATTTCCTCTGCTCTTTCTAGGCTCCATGTCCAAGTGTGGGTTGTTGTTGTGGGGGGGCGGCGGTTTGCCCCAGAGCTTTCAGCACAAAAACCCGCTCTTTAGTGCTCAATCGGAACAAACATCAATCCACAGAAAATCTAATCAAAATTTTAATCAAAATGGGGGGGGGGGAATCATGCTTAGAAATGGAGGTTTAAAGTGTGGGCCTGTGCCTGGAAAGAGCTGGAGGCATGGATAAGCCCTAAGTCTTGCCTTTTGCATGTACTAAGAAGTGACTTCCTGGCAGGTATACAAACGGAAATAATCCACCTTAGCTGAAGGTGCTAAGCAGGAATCAGTTAACATTCAAGCACTCAATAATTCCACCTGGGAGCATTCTTTCGCTTGCGACAACCTGCAGACTCTGCATACCAGCTGAGGACATAACTATATTATAGACCAATCTGTCCTCATACATGCTGACACTTGTTAAAAAAAGGCTAAAGGAAACCAAAAGCAGTTGTCAGTCAATTCTTGCTTTCTTCCGTCAGCCTATAATTATGGCCTATGCCTCTGTTAACATGACCAAAGTTCCACCTTTAACAGATTGCTCAAAGGCACCCCATAATGCACCTTTGCTGCTGAGAGGTAATATTATGTGTGTAATAATACAGCAAGTCTATCCACGACTCCTCCTCCTACAGCCTTGCATGATGCAGCCAGCTGCCCCCCACAATTAAGGAGGGGCTCTATGACTCTCCAGAGGAAGATTTTCCAGGGTTTGGAGAAAGAAGATGGGGAACCAAGCTCCTTCAACCGTTCCTCACAAGGCTTGGTTTCCAGACCCTTGATCATCTTGGTTGCCCTCCTCTGCACACATTCCAGCTTGTCAACATCCTTCTTAAATTGTGGTGCCCAGAACTGGACACAGTATTCCATGGGTGGTCTGACCAAAGTAGAATAGAGTGGTACCATTAATAGCTTCTTACTGTGGCAACACTGGCAAAAACCATGTGTTTCCACCATTTAGGTCACTGGAGGATAACATAATGAGCTTCATCACCGAGTTCTGCATTAAGACTGTGAAAGCGGAACAACAAAAGGGGTCACGTTCTTGTTCTCTCAGCTTACTTCTTCCTCTTACCACCCTCAGTTCAGATCAAGTTACAGCTTAGAATGAAAATTTAAAAAAAACAACAACACCTGAGAAAAGGTACACAGCATACTTTCAAGAGAGACCAGAATCCCACATAGCAAGTTACCATGCCTGGCCGAAGGTGGGTGACTCCCTCCTACAGGAATGAAGAACAGACTGAATTAGCCACTAAACTGCAGGAACAGCCAATTCCACGAGACACTCTCAAAAACAAGCGAACTGGAAACAGCCAGTTCACTGGGATGAAGGGCAGGGCATCATGAAACAGCATACAGTATATAGGGAGGAAATCCAAACTCCGTATCAAAGCGACACCTTTATTAGGCCAACCAAAACGTGTGCAAGAATTTCAGGGTCTGCAAAACACTTCATCAGGCTAGTGAAGCAGTTCCAAAACTGTGATTCGTGGGCCACGGGCTTCATCCAGGCTTGGCTGTGGATTTGCAGTTGAAGACAGGAGCTGGCACATCCATTTCATTAAGTATTCACATTTTTAATTGTATTTTTATCACTGATTTTGTTTTGGTTGTTTTGTGTGTTTTTTAGTGTGTGACCTACAGATGACCAAGAAGACTGCACTTCTTTAATCAGCTCTAATTCATTAGACTTATGTAGCACAGGGGGCAGAGGCGGGCAGTAAAAGCTCACAGTTTTGCACCACATTAATATGCACCTAGACAGCATCTTAAAAAGCAGAGACATCACCTTGCCAACAAAGGTCTGTATATTTCAAGCTATGGTTTTTCCAGTAGTGATGTGTGGAAGTGAGAGCTGGACCATAAAGAAGGCTGATCGCCGAAGAATGGATGCTTTTGAATTATGGTGCTGGAGGAGACTCTTGAGAGTCCCATGGACTGCAAAAAGATGAAACCTAGCCCTGAATGCTCATCTATCCATTCTGAAGGAAATCAGCCCTGAGTGCTCACTGGAAGGACAGATCCTGAAGCTGGTGCTCCAATACTTTGGCCACTTCATAAGAAGAGAAGACTCCCTGGAGAAGACCCTGATGTTGGGAAAGATGGAGGGCACAAGGAGAAGGGGACAACAGAGGATGAGATGGTTGGACAGTGTTCTCGAAGCTACCAGCACGAGTTTGACGAAACTGCGGGAGGCAGTGGAAGACAGGAGTGCATGGCGTGCTCTGGTCCATGGGGTCACGAAGAGTCAGACACAACTAAACAACAACAACAATATGCACCAGGGAACACACACACCCCAAGGCACAATCTGAAACGCAAGGCTCTCTCCAGCAGCGCTGACAACAGAGAGGTGGCTCCGTCCACCAAGCTGAGGAGAAGTAACTGGTGCCATCTGCCTCTAATGATCCAGCCCTGCATTTATGTCACCTTCAGCAAGATATAACGCTGGAGGGGCTTCTAATGTCCCCTCCACAGATGCATGCTAACCCTGATGCATGCTAACACATAAAACAAAGCGGCGTACATCATTTCATCTCTGGGAGTACAACATAGAACTTCAGTTCCGTAGCTGATATTGCACAGCAGAAATAACTTCAGACATGGCAGTTCAGCCAACAGGAAAGTTGGATACATTTTTGTCATGTGCTCCTGTGACTTCAGATGAGGGTGGAGCACAACGGGTTCCCTTGACTTCCATCTCTCCATTCGCGTTCTTGGTTAATCTCCACTCCATTCTATAAATGTGCTTCCATAGAAGGCAGAAGTCATAAAAGTCTCTTGCCCTGCCCTCTATTTCTTTTTTTTTTTAAGTACTAACCTGGAACAGTACGTTTACAAGTTGGGTAGGGAGAAAATAGAGAGATAAGACTGTCATAAGCACAGCAGCGTTCAGATCCATCATTTATCTCCTTGCCGGAGGGCTAAAATAATTCCTGATGCTGCAAGTAGGTTATGAACTCAGAAGAATTCTTCATAAGGTTGTTTTTAACATTTGTATTTTTCCTTTAACTGGGGCATGAGAACAGGGCAAGTTGTGCAATTCGAATTTTTACAGAGACTCTCAAGAAGGTAAAAAAAACCAAAACAAAAACTCAAAAAAGGGCGCAGTGCTCAGAACATGCAAACTCATGACACACATGCACAAAAGCTGCCAACACCCTCCCAAGTTGGACACACGGGTCAGGTGTGCAAATATTTCCCTGGAAAAGGCAGGTATCTGTGCCCAAGGATACACCCTTACAAGCACAAGGAAGCTGGTGTGCAGAATACACAGGTGTGACCAGTGCTGCCAGCATCGCCAGAAGCCGTGCGACAATGAGGAAACCAATGCAAGGTGAAGCCTCAAGTGCATGCAGACTGCAAGGGCGGAATGCATGGCCATTAATGCCTTTGGCCTCTGAGATAAGCACCTGAAGACTTGCCTTTAGAACCCATTAGACCCAACTAGTGCAGCCATAGGTCAAGGATGATGGAAGCTGTAGCCCAAGAACAGCTGGGGTGGGGAGGCAGCTTCCCCAGGCTTGCTTCACACAGTAGCCCAAGTTTTCCACAGGTGCTTCCACACAAAAGCAGGAGCTAAAGACACACAGCAGGCTGGGAAAGACAAACGCTGGAGAAATGCTAACAGTCAGTGTAGATAGATGGACCAGACTCAGTATAGGGCGTCCTCCTCTGTTCCTAAATTTACTTCTGATCTGCAAATTAAGCCAGACACCCTAGCAGGACAGTAACTCAGAACTGCCACATTCATGTTTATTCCAGGAGTGGGTGGAGAGAAAGACAACTGCAAATCCATCTTTTTTTAAAGTAAAAAAAATATCAAAATCTATGTTAGGAACTAAGAAGACAGAACCTCAAAGGTTCCAATTATTCTGTATTAATCAGCAATATAAACTTAGCAATGGGTGGCAAACCTGTGGCCCTCCGTATCCTGCAGAACTACAACTCCCATCAACTCCAACCACACAGCCTGAGTAAATGGCAGATATACTTGAGCACACTGTTCAAAACTGGCCAGGCATCAGGTGTGTTTTGCAACTGGCCCAGGTCCAATTGCAACCATGTGGAGATCTCAGGATGCCTGGTTGGCGACTGGGGAAAGCGAAATGTCACTTAGAGAAGGATCTCCAAACTTGTCATTTGAAGCTTGAATTTGTTTTATTCTGGGTCATTTCATTTTTATGTCTTTATGTGTTATAAGAGATTTGATCTTTATAATATAAAGCAGTGTAAAAAAATAAATTATTATTATTAATAATAATAATAAAGTCCACTGCAAAAAAACAAAAAAGGTGCATAGACATTCCACTGTGGTGACCATAACCCAGGTTTAAGGCGCCATTTGGCGATTAGATTATATATATTTGAGTTTCTAACACTGCATAGAACCTGGAGACGCGCATGTTCCACACCCCTACCCTAGCAGTGTTTCTCATACTTGGGTCCTCAGCTGTTATTGGATTACAATTCCCATCATCCTTAGCTAGCAGGACCAGTGATGGGAGTAATAGTTTAACAACATCTGGAGAATAAAGTTTGAGAAATACTGCTAGAAAAGTATTTACTACAGTGGTACCCCGGTTTAAGAACAGCCGTGTTTACGAACTATTCAGTATACAAACCCCACAAAACCAGAAGTAGTGTTCTGGTTAGCGAACTTTACCTCCGTCTATGAACGGAAGCCGAATGGTGGAAGGGCACTGGTGGCAGGAAGCCTCATTAGGGAAAGCGCGCCTCAGATTAAGAACGGTTTCAGTTTAAGAACAGACTTCTGGAACGGATTAAGTTTGTAAACCGAGGTACCACTGTACTAAATGCTGTAGAAAAGATAATCTGCTCACCTGTGTTTTCTCATCCAAGTCCTCCTCCACCTCATTCTCAAAACATAAAGGAACGGAAAGCTTTGCATGCAGAAAGTCCCAGGATTCAATCCCCAGTTTCTCCTGGAAGATCTGGGAAAAACTATGGTTTGAAACCCTGAAGACAAGGCCAGCCCTATCATTTGGTAGAAGGAGACAGCTGCCTGGGTGTACAGAGTATGCCACACAATCTGTCCTGTACACTCCTAGGCTGCCCTTAGATGCAGTGGTTGACGTTATCCCAATGCATAAGGTAAGGTTCATGTGTCCAGTCCAATTGATTTCAGCAGGTGGAACTGTCCTTTGCCCAAGGCAGCAAAACCCTTTGGGTTGGCCACAGGCCAACCAGAGCCAGAATAGCAACAAAACAAAGCTAGATGGAAGAATGGTCTGATTCAGTGGCGTACTATGTTCCTGCTCCCAGCATCGGTGAACAGGAGCGCACACGCTCCAAAGATCTGAATTAAGTGATTTTTAAGATTCACTGTATGTCAGGACATTCCTGCAGAGGGAGGAGATGGGCTTGTGCTCACCTGGTGCACACACTGCCCTTCTGGTTTTAAGAGAGCTGTGTGAGAGATCTCATGCGCCAGTAGGACAAAATATTCCTGTTTTACAAGTGCCATGAAAATTCTGAGATCCACCATCAGAAATGCTACCTTAGGCTAAATATGTCTAGCTGCTCCACAGCAGGCTGGAAACAACAATGAATTTCATGTGGCAAAAACACCTGGATCAGCCCCAGGAAAAAGCAAGGGGCATGATTTTGCTTTGAGGCTTTGAAAAGTTTGCTTTTCAAACTGACACTCGTTTTGCGGGAAGTAAACCAAGAGCTGGCATGTATTCCAGAGCCACTAGCTTAGCTTAAAATGTTTATTACTGCTTTCCTGTTTCCTTACTCCCCCAGGCGGAAACTTTGACAAACCCAGCTTGGAGGTTTAGATGCAAGATATTGATCTACGGCGAACACCAGTGCCCTCTTCTCTCTGTCCTTTGCTGGAGAACTTGCCACAGTCCTAAGCACTCTTGGCTGGAAGTTTTCCACACAATCATAGAATCCTGGAAGGGGTCCAAGGGTCATCTAGTCCAACCCCCTGCAATGTGGGGATATTTTGCCCAATGTGGGGCTTGAACCCACAAGCCTGAGATTCAGAGTTTCATGCTCTACCCACTGGGCTACTATTGTTCTTCACTCTGTGAGTTACTTGCACAAAACAAAAAGTGCCACAAGAAAAAAAACAGAGAGCTGTGCATTCAGCTAAGAGCGTAGACCCGCTGACATCAATGAACCTAAGTTAGACATCCGTTTACTTCAATGGGCTTTCTCTGAGTAAGGCTAGCACTGACTATCACCCGTAGTCTGGTGTCAGACAGATAGATAGATTATAGCTGCCCCTTCCTTTGGAAGGAAGGGAAGAATATACCATAAATATTAATAAATAAAAATAATGTTAATTGACACTCCAATCCACCTTAGCACATATCAACAGCCGCTCCGAAAGCCCAGTGCATTCCAAATGCCATTCCTACAAGAGAGAGACAATATTCCCATCTATTTGGCAGCAAAGTCTTAAGGGTAGAGTAAATCATCCTATGGTTATCCTATATATTTACTGACGCACCCTCCTTTTTCCGATAGGGACCCAAGGAGGCTTACAGATATACTGCTAAAAACATGGGGGGGGGGGCAACTTAAATAAAATATTGGGGGAGGCAGGTAAGACCTGGTCCACATGATGGATCACAAGATGCGGGACATGCACACCATTTGAATGGCAATGCCTGTTAACTTTTTTGGGAGGGCACAAATATTTTATTGGGGGGGGGAGTTGGCTCCTATTGGGGGTGGGGAGCACAATTTTTAAAAAGATTGACAGCATCCTAGAGCGAGATAGAGAGAAACTCGGCGTTATTGTTCCAGTGGGGCATCCAGAACTTTTATCTTCCAACTTCTGTTGCCTCTCCCGCCCCTCCAGCTGGGGAGGGGGCTTCCGGCCGCCCGCCCCCCCCCCCCAAACCAGGTCTTATCTCGCCGCCCGGCTGGTCCAGCCCCCTCCCCTCCTCGTTACCTCAGCAACGCCCCCCTGCGAAGCGCACCTGCGCCGTCTCCGCCGCCTCGACTCACCTTCCCGCTTCCGAGGCGGCCAGCAGCGACTCCCGAAAGCAAAGCGAGAAGCGGCAGAAACTTCCGAGGCTCGCGCTGCCCAGAAGGAGGAGGAGCAGGAGCAGCAGGGTAAAAAAAGCGTTACCTCCTCTTTCCTGCCTCTGTTTATGTGCCCCGAACTGCAGCCGCCCTCCGACGCTTCAGCCGGAGGGTGAAGGGCAGCCGGGCGCCTCGCGGGGAAAGAAGGCGAAAGGTGCGCCGCCCGCCCTTGCCTGCGCGGCAGGCGCAACGCCCTTCTGGGCCCTCTGGACCAATGAGAGGCCAGCGGGGACTAGGAGGGCCCTCGGAGGCAGAGCGGGAACGCCCTCAAGCAAGCTTGCCCCCACCTCACTGTTTCCTCTTAAGTCGCCAGCATTGATGAACAGGTTAAAAGCACAGGTCTCCCTACTGGTCCTGGGGAGACTTCACTTTTCACATCTCTCCATTTGTGTTTTTTAATTTTTTTATTTTATCTCCCTCTCTCTCTCTCTCGCCATCACTCCTAGCCGAGTAAGATTGACTTCCATGAACACGGTTTTAACAATGAGTCCCTAAGTGACTGTGGAGGCCAGTTCTGGATCCACACGTCCTTCCACAGTGGGGACATTGGTTCCCTGGCGGGAGTTGATCATGGTGAGGGTTTGCCAAGCGTGGCTTCCTCTTAGCACGTTTCTCCCTTGCGTCCTGAGTTCGAGTGTCTTCAAAGCCCATGACACCTTTGGTAAAGTCTGTTCTCCAACAGACTTTACCAAAGGTGTGTGTATATACCGTATTTTTCGCTCTATAAGACGCACCAGACCATAAGACGCACCTAGTTTTTGGAGGAGGAAAACAATAAAAAAAAATATTCTGAATCTCAGAAGCCAGAACAACAAGAGAGATCGCTGCGCAGCGAGAGCAGCGATCCCTCTTGCTGTTCTGGCTTCTGGGATAGCTGTGCAGCCTTCATTCGCTCCATAAGACGCACAAACATTTTCCCTTACTTTTTAGGAGGGAAAAAATGAGTCTTATAGAGCAAAAAATACGGTATATATATATACACACACACACACCATACATACACACACACACACACACACACTGGTACCTTGGGTGACAAACACTTCGGGTTACAGACTCATGTGTGATTTGGCTTCCTCTGTGCTGAAGTGCTGAAGTCTGGGATTACATACGTACCGATAACCGAAATTCAGCTTTCTACCATGTGAAAAAACACAGGCATCCTTTAAAAAAGAAAAGTTGCAACCAGGCTTTTATTTTTCAGCCAGAACTTCTCAGAACTCAGAACTCAGTTGTGGCACCTCTCTGGTGTGTGCCATTGCCATTATAAGAGAACAAGGGAGGTATTCATGGTGAGTTCCAGCGCTTCTTTTTCTAGAAAAATCACACTGGTTGCAACCCTAATCACACTAGGGCATCTGTCCTGAGTACAGTCATACTTCATGTTACGTCCGTTTCATGTTACGTTCTTTCAGATTACATCCTGCGGTGACCCAGAAGTACCAGAGAGGGTTACTTCCAGGTTTCGCTGCTCGCGCATGCGCAGAAGTGCAAAATGATGTCACACGCATGTGCAGAAGCGGCGAATCGCAACCCGTGCATGTGTAGACGCGCCGCTGCAGGTTGCGCTCTTTTCATGTTGCGAACGGACCTCCGGAACAGATCCCGTTTGCACCCAGAGGTACCACTGTACTAACACTTCAATTTTTTTACCAACTAGACGTTGGGAATTAGGGTCCTTGGAGCAGCTGAACCAATATCAGCTCCAAATCTGGGGGTGTCCATCACAGTGAAGATGCATAATTATTGTGCTAAAGTAGAAACCAGGGTGTTGATATATTTGAGAGTTTGCATAAACTGGAACAAGGAAGTTAAGCTGATTTCTGTTTGTTTTAGAAGAGGCTAATTGCATTTCTTTCTCCGGCCTGACTTGGGACGGTGGAATGTGGTCGTGTCAGTATTCTGAGCAGAAAGGGCAGCATGCAGCAGATAGGAAGAATATGTGGTTGTTTTTGACCAAGCGGGAATATTTTCAGCAAGGAGATAAACGCTAGTTGGGCAGCAGTGAGAAGAAGCTTTCTCCTCTCCCAGCATTGTTAGGAAAAGTTTCAAATGCTTCCCCCAACAGATGGAGACCTGTTGTATGTGTGTAAAAGGATTGTGGTCCTGAGGTTCCAGTCTTAAAAAAACACATGGTACAATCAGCTGTTATGTTTTCAGGCTGCAGATGGGCATGGAATTTTTCAGCACTCCCCTAAATTAAAAAACAACAACCTTGCATTCAGAAAGCAAGCACAGCAGGGAATGTGGGCTGTCGGCCCCTCCAGACAACCTGTTTATGCGGAGGTTAGATTATATCTGGCCTTCATTGAGATCCCCGCTCCCTGCCTCCTTATTTTATAAAGGTAATTACCGTAGTTTTCGCTCTATAACACGCACCAGACCATAACACACACGTAGTTTTTAGAGGAGGAAAACAAGAAAAAAAATATTCTAAACGAAATAGTGGATATATGATTTTTGTGGTTCATGCTGTGGCCACAGACATGTGATCTGACAGTGAGTTTGGAGTAGCCCAATGCAAAAATCCCGAGGATCCATGTGGATCCATGCTTTGTAACCACGGAGGAGGGAAGGAAGGGGAACCATGGATCCTCTGCTCACGACTGCAGCAGATCCCCCCCCCCGCCACCCGCAGGCATTCGCTCCATAACACGCACAGACATTTCCCCTTACTTTCTAGGAGGAAAAAAGTGAGTGTTATGGTGCAAAAAATACGGTATATGACACTCGTCATTCATCCTACATCAGGGTGGATAAAAATCAAAGATTTTTTTAAAAAAAATAAAAAATCATTTTTTTTTATTTAAATCGATTGTTTTTCATTTAAATCGGATTTTTTTTCTCATTTAAATTGGATTTTTTTCTCATTTAAATCGGATTTTTAAAATAAAATGCTTTTGGAGGAAAAATCTTTCTAAAGATAGTTTTCTATTTAGGTTACATTATAGTCCAAAGGCTATTCATCATGAAAGAAGGATTTGTTTTAAGTTTTTCATGTGAGCTAAAAGTCAGTCTAAGGTTTTGGGGTTTTTTAAGTTTAACCACATCAGTTAACAAACATGGATACATATGCTATAATGTATAAGCAAAGGTATTCCTACAATTTTTGTGCTCAGTGTGAAAACCATGCATGGTTGCTCGATGAGTGTGAAAAGCATGCACAATTGCTCGATGAGCTGCAACAAAACTTGCCACGCCCTCCCCTACCTCTCCTGCTCCAGAGCATTTGAATGAAACCGAAACTGACTTTTTAAAAGTTTGATCACACAATTTAAGATGGTCATTCTGCTTGCGAACCAAGCACCATTGGAAGGCTGCAGTAATAAAACTTGTAACACTCCATGGAAGCAGTGGCGTAGCGTGGGGGGTGCAGGGGGGGCCGGCCGCAACATCTGGGGGGGCACGCGCTCGCACTCGCAGCTCTCTGCCCCTGCTAAAATCCACGGGTTAGGGGGCGCAAATTACTTGCCTTGCCCCGGGTGCTGACAACCCGTGCTACGCCACTGCATGGAAGTCTGCATGAAGCTAGGACTGCCATCTCCCACCCACCCCTGGCTTTAGCAGCATAGATCAGTGTTTCCCAACCTTTTTTGGGCAAAGGCACACTTGTTTCATGAAAAAAATCTCGAGGCACACCACCATTACAGCCCCATGACGTCAGCGCGCAGCGTCACGCCGGGAGGGACATGAATTGCTAGCAAATTACATAATCACCTCCTTGAGGGCTGGCTCATCTTCTCCGAAGGCAGAACCCCATTAATTAACAGCACAGACTCACACCATAGCCAAGACGAGGGGGGAAAACCTCAGTCATGCACAGTCATGCACATGTGGGGGCTAAATGAGGACGAAGACCGGGCAGAGAGCAGGGTTCAAATCACCCCACCTGGCCAGGACAATCCCAGGGTGCTCCCTTGGGCCACTCGCCTGACCCACCTCGCAGGGCTGTTGTTGCGAGGATAACACGGGGAGAACCACGCGCGCGCCCGGGAGCTCCTTGGAGGAGAAAGTGGGCGATGAATGCAATGCACGAAATATATGAGAGGTGACCAGGTTTTGCAGGTGAGGGGCCCCCGCCAGCCTTCGCTTCCAACACCCGGCGCAACGATGCCGAAGTTTCCCCCCGGGCTCGGCTCGGGGAGCACTGGTGCTCCCCCCGCGGCTCCCCTTCGCCCTCCCGGCTCTCTCTGCCGCCCACTGGGCACCCCCCTCACCTGCCAAGTCTGGAGCGCCGGTGGAAGTTGCATGCATGCATGCAGGGCGCCGCGTTGCCATTGCATTGCACGGCACTCCATGCAACGCCTGCACGCATGCATTGCCTTGCACGCCCGCCAAGGGGTCTCCCCGCGGTCCGATGCGTCCCCTCTGGCGCGGATGCAGCATTGCAAAAATAAAAAAACCCCGACGCAGCCCTACCTGGGGGGCAGCCTCCGCCTCCGCCGCTCCGCCTCCGCGGGGATCCCCGGGCTCCATCCTGCCGCCCGATCTCCGGAGGGCGCAGGCAGGCTGTGCGGGGTCTGCGCGGAAGAGCCCCTGCCCGCCCGGCTGCCGCCGCTGCGCTCATTCCATGGCCGGGAGAAGAGCACTTCAAATAAAACGCCCGGCCCGCCAGGCCACGCTGGGAAACGTAGTTCGCGCACCCCGCGCGGGCGCGGAGCCCAAGGGCGAGGGGACTACGGATCCCGGCAGCCCCCGCGCCGGGGACAGAGGAGGAGAGGCCGGGTGCAGGGATGGAGGGACGGGTGGGCGAGCGAGTGAGTGAGTGGCAGCCGCCAAGCCTTGGCCGAGAGCCAGGAAGGGCCTCCCCGGAGGAGGAGGAGGAGGGAGGCGCAGAGCGGGAGGGAGGGAGGGAACCCCAGGGGTCATCTAGTGACGGCGCCCCAATCGAAAATTTGACTTTAAAAAAAAAATCTTTCAATTTTTAAATTTTTCCCGCGGCACACCAGGCAACATCTCGCGGCACACTAGTGTGCCGCGGAACAGTGGTTGGGAAACACTGGCATAGATAAGCAAAGCCGTTTCCCCACTCCTTATCTCTGAAACAGGATAAGCATCTCCTGCTATATACCCTCATGTTGAGCCATTAACGTTTAGCTGTCCTTATTTAGGGACAGTTCCCCAAAAGCAAAGTGAGGAGTGAGCAAATTTGCTAAAACACCGCATAGTATGATGCAGCCTCTATTATTACCATTGGTTTAGCTGCTTCGGTCATCTTTTGAAGAAACACCTTTCCAGCCCAAGGCTTTCCCTGATTATTGCAGTTGGGACATACCTTTTCTAGGTTAGAATGCTTTATTGCACTACTGATTGCTATTCTTAGTAGTCTGCAGTGATGCTTTTATTGTACAGTGGTACCTTGGTTGGGACGCGGGTGGTGCTGTGGGTTAAACCACAGAGCCTAGGACTTGCCGATCAGAAGGTCGGCGGTTCGAATCTCCGCGACAGGGTGAGCTCCCGTTGCTCGGTCCCTGCTCCTGCCAACATAGCAGTTTGTTTGTTTTTTTATAATAATGTTTTTATTTGCTTTTTTCCAAGGTCAAATACATCGTCAGTTATTCAACAAAGGCAGTTTTACAGAAAGAAAAGAAAAAAGGTTATAAGCAAAAAAGAAATCGTACTTTGCAAAACAATTTTTCATGATCTACTGGACTTCCCCACATCTTCCATCCCCTGCATCTTTTTCAATAAAATAAAGTTACAGCAAATTAATACCTTGTTTCCTGTGTTTTTGTACTTTCCTCAATTGTATATTAGGTTTAGGGGAAATATTATTAGTTCACAATTCCAACAGTCCTCAATATAGAAACTTTACCCTAGACTTTAGTCATTTCACAATCAGAACTTAAATTCCAGCAATATCAAAATTTGGAATCTGAAGCTTGTTGTCTAAAAACTTAACAAATTCTCAACATTCACATAACTTATAATGTTTTTGTAAATAGTCCTTAAATTTTTTCCAGTCCTCTTCCACTGCCTCTTCTCCCAGGTCTCGGATTCTGCCAGTCATTTCGGCCAGTTCCATATAGTCCATCAGCTGCGTATGCCACTCTTCCAGCGTGGGTAGCTCCTGTACCTTCCAATATTTAGCTAAAAGAATTCTTGCTGCTGTAGTTGCATATAAAAAGAAAGTTCTATCCTTCTTTGTCACTCTCTGGCCCACAATGCCCAGGAGGAAGGCCTCTGGTTTCTTAGTAAAGGTATACTTAAATACCTTTTTCAAGTCGTTATAAACCATTTCCCAGAATGCCTTCACCTTCGGGCATGTCCACCAGAGGTGAAAGAATGTTCCTTCAGCTTCCTTACACTTCCAACACCTTTTATCAGACAAATGATAAATCTTTGCAAGTTTGACTGGGGTCATGTACCACCTATATATCATTTTCATAATGTTTTCTTTCAAGGCACTACATGCCGTGAATTTCATACCGGTGTTCCATAACCTTTCCCAGTCTTCAAACATGATGTTGTAACCAATGTCTTGAGCCCATTTAATCATAGCTGATTTAACTAACTCATCTTGTGTGTTCCATTTAAGCAGCAAGTTATACATTCTTGAGAGCACTTTCGTCTTAGGTTCAAGTAGTTCTGTCTCTAATTTTGATTTTTCCACCTGGAAACCAATCTTTTTATCTTTTTTAAACATCTCTTGAATTTGGGCATAGAGAAACCAGTCTCGCACCTTGTCCTTTATTTTTTCTAAACTCTGCAGCTTCCAATTATCTCCAACTTTTTCTATTATCTCACAATATTTAGCCCAACCACTCTCCATGTTAAGTCCTTTGGTGGTCTTCGCCTCCGTTGGTGACAACCACCTCGGCGTCTTGTTTTCAAATAAGTCCTTGTATTTAGTCCAGACATTAAACAAAGCTTTCCTGACAATATGGCTCTTGAATAATTTATGTACCTTTACCTTGTCGTACCACAAATATGCATGCCATCCAAAAGCATTGTTAAACCCTTCCAGATCTAGGACATCAGTGTTTTCTAGTAGAAACCAATCCTTCAGCCAGCAGAAGGATGCTGCCTCATAGTATAACCTTAAGTCCGGCAGGGCAAACCCCCCTCTTTCTTTAGCATCTGTTAGTATTTTAAGTTTTATCCGGGGCCTTTTGCCCTGCCAGACAAATTTCGTAATGTCCTTCTGCCACTTTCCAAAACACTCCACTCTATCCACGATCTGCAGGGTTTGGAACAAGAATAACATCTTTGGCAATACATTCATCTTTACAGCTGCAATTCTTCCCAACAAGGTAAGTTTTAATCTTGACCAGATTTCTAAATCCTTTTTAATTTCAATCCAGCATTTTTCATAATTATCTTTAAATAAGTTCAAATTTTTCCCCGTCAAGTTCACCCCCAGGTATTTCACTTTTTTAGCCACATTTAACTCCGTTTCTTTCTGAAACTCATCTATTTCTAAAGAAGTCAGATTTTTCGCCAAAACCTTTGTTTTTTGTTTGTTCAACTTAAATCCTGCCACCTGACCAAACTCATAAATTAATTCTAAAGCTCTTTTAGTACTAGATTCTGGCTCCTGTAGTGTTAAAACCAAATCATCTGCAAAGGCCTTCAACTTGTATTGTTTACCTCCGACCTGTATTCCTTGTACCTCCCGATCCTTTCTAATCAAGTTCAGCAGTACCTCCAGGACCGAGATAAATAGCAGGGGTGATAGGGGGCACCCCTGTCGTGTTCCTTTTTCAATTCTGAACTCTTCTGTCACCACATTATTCACTATCAATTTAGCTTTTTGCTCTGAATAGATTGCTTCTATACCATTTTGAAACGCCCCTCCCACTCCCATCCCTTCCAAATTTCTCTTCATAAATTTCCAAGATATATTGTCAAAGGCCTTCTCTGCATCTATAAAAATTAATATAGCTCTTGTGTTCATATTTGTCTGCAATAGCTCCAAAACGTCTATAATGTTCCTAGTGTTGTCAGACAAATGTCTACCAGGGAGAAAGCCTGCTTGGTCTTTATGAATTACTTCATTCAGAACTTTTTTAAATCTACTTGCCAGAATGTCAGCAAAAATTTTGTAATCCACATTCAGGAGTGAAATAGGACGATAATTCTTGAGTTGAGTCTTTTCAGATTCCAATTTTGGTATCAAAGTGATGAATGCTTCTTTCCACGATTCCGGAGCCCCCTTCCCCTCCATAATTTGGTTACACACCTCCACTAATGGTTGAATCAAATAATCTTTTAAAACCTTATAATATTTGGAGGTGAGTCCATCTGGGCCTGGGGATTTCCCCAATTGCATGTTCTGAATGGCACTTTCTATTTCCTGCTGTGTTATTCTGTAATTCAGGGTTGTTTGTTTATCTTGGGATAATTTTTTCAATCCATTACTTTTTAAAAATTGAATAATCTCCTCCTCCGCCTGTGGACCTTGAGTAAACAGTTTTTTGAAATATCTCTGGAAACACTTTCTAATTTCTTCTGGTTTCTGAATACTTTCTCCATCAACCTCCAAGTTGGTAATAGAATTCAATTTGTGTCTCTTTTTCAGCTGCCATGCTAATAGTTTTCCACATTTGTTTGCTGATTCAAAAGATCTTTGTTTCATTTGTTTAATTTTCCATTCTACTTCTTGATTTATCAATTTGGTGTATTGTGCTTGATGGAACTTAATTTCTCTTAACACTTCTTTTGACTTTGGGTTAAGTCTAAGCCTTTTTTCACCCTCTCGTATCTTCTCTAAGATCTTATCTCTTTTCCCATTCCAGAGTTTCCAACATAGCAGTTTGAAAGCACATCAAAGTGCATGTAGATAAATAGGTACCACTCCGGCGGGAAGGTAAACGGCATTTCCGTGCGCTGCTCTGGTTCGCCAGAAGCGGCTTAGTCATGCTGGCCACATGACCCGGAAGCTGTACGCCGAATCCCTCGGCCAGTAAAGCGAGATGAGCGCCGCAACCCCAGAATCGTCCCCCCGACTGGACCTAATGGTCAGGGGTCCCTTTACCTTTACTTTTTACCTTGGTTGTCGAACGCCTTGGTACTCGGACGTTTTGGCTCACAAACACAGCAAACCCAGAAGTGAGTGTTCCAGTTTGCCAATGTTTTTTGGAAGCTGAATGTCCGACGCTGCTTACACGGCTTCCAATTGAGTGCAGGAAGCTTCTGCAGCCAATCGGAAACTGCACCTTGGTTTTTGAACCATTTCAGGAGTCAAATGGACTCTCGGAACAGATTAAGTTCGACAACCAAGGTACAACTGTACAGGCATACTCCTACACACTTATGTGCGATCGACTCACACACAACCACATATACGCGTGGTGCTGGGAAACAAATTAATTGAATCACACCATAAAATGGTGGGTGGGAAACAGCTGAAGAGTCCTTGTGGCTTGTGAGGAGACCCCAGAGCCCATCAGTAAGGGCACAGAAAGCCCCGAAGAGGCCATAGATGCAGAGGGGCTTTGTTTATGCTGCTTGGCCTCCCTGCCTAACAGCAGGCACTTGGGGCAGCGCAGCAGAAGCAGCTGCTTTCCTGCGCATCCTGCAGCCTCTAGCTGGCTCCAGAGATCCAATTCTAGATATTTTTGTCTGGATTGGGAAGAGAGCTGGAGAACGGCAAAAATGGGCGTTTAGAGGGTGCTCCCCACTTATGAGATTTTCGCTTATGCATGGAGGGGCTGGAATGTAACCCCCGCATAAGTGTTTATCTTTATAATACTTTGTATCTTTGTAGAGTGTTGGGCCCAACTCAGGGAGGGTTAAAGTTTTTCTCTGAGCTGTTTAGCAACTCATGTTTAGCCGGTGTTACACAAATGACTTTCTACTGCAACTAAGGTACTGTAAGACCGAAGTCTCCTAACAGTTCAGATTTAGCAAAATTCAGTTTTCAAAGAAAATGTGGCATTTGAAGGAACTCCTATTTTATCTATATGTTCAGGGTTTCTGCAAGACGCAAGTGCCTCGCAAATGGTTTGCTTTGATAACAGTGCTGTTGAGTGGCTTGCCTTAATGGTCAGTCATCATGTTCGGGACATCTTAATGATGTGAGCTGGCTGGGGGTGGAGGAAGTGAAGTTGAGGTACTCGCATTCACAATGGGAAAGAAAGAAATCAGGCCCGAAATAATGTTTCTCCATTTAGTTAAAATGGGTCTGCTCCTGAGGCCTGGAACAGGCAAAGTTCCCAATACGAATGCTACAAGTCCTATAGCCTGCCTCTCTCCTGTTTCTAGTTCTCATGATTCTTAATGACGTGCCTGTCATGTTTGATTTCTCATCCTTTAGTCAATAAATGCTTTAATCGAGCGTCTTGAGTCAGCTTGAGTCATCTGTTTGCAGGCCTAGCCCAGCATATGTCATTTAGCTAACGGGTGACACACTGGCCATTGACTTTCATCCCCCCGCCTCAAGACACTCATTTGAGATGTGACAAGAAATCTTTTTCCACAATGGTCTTGTCTGCTGAGCACCTCCTCCTTAAGGTTTGTGGAGGGCTCCGCCTCGAGGGCAGAGCTGTGGACTATATTCTTTTCTAATTAGAAGGAGCCACAAATCACTTCAGAAGCAGCCTCCTGATGGCTGCCATTTTGTTTTTCCTACAATGCACTGGGCATTGTGTTGGGTCAATGCATTGGCGGCTGATAGCTGAACTGCAGCCACAGAACCTCTTGAAACCCAATATTTTCAAATGTGGCTCTCCTCTCCCACTCACTGGCTCCAGTGTGAACAGGGACAGAGGTTTTTTGACTGAGTCCTCCATGACTTCATCTAGCCAGGGTTGCCAAGCAGCAGCAGAGGAATCCTGCGCACACCCAAGCCACCACATCTCTCCCACCCCCACCGCACTCCCCTTCTTCCGCCCCTGTTGCCAAGGTGGCACCCTTGGGTGCAGTGATGCTCTTGAGTGATGCTCTTCCCCTAGTGCCCACAAGACCTTGGGATCCCCCTGCTCACTATCTGCTTGAGCATGAGGTGGGTGAGAGTGGTTAACTTCTTAAAAGGACACAGAGCTGAAGGTAGGAAGCTGGGGAAATTCCTTTCTCCCACTTCTTCTTTTTTTCTTCCCAAGATTCAGAATAATTGTACTGGATCTGACTTTTGTCCAGGTCAAGTGAAAAAGTGAAGTGTGTGTGCGCACACATACTTATTCTTTCTGTGTTGGGAGGCAGGGACTGATTTGTGGAGAACCAGAAGTGAAAAGAGGGTGACACTCATGGCATTCACTCACAAATCCAAATGTACTCACTTATGAATTGGAAAGAAATTTGACCCCTTTTGCATATAAAGGTAAACCTACCCAATTCACACTTTCCAAAGCAATAACCAAAATACAGCAATCCTTCAAAAGTCACACTTAACTGAATTTTGCAATGCAGTTCTCTGATGCAATGATGCTTGCAAAAAATGTTATCTATATCTATATCTATATATTGGGATGCAGGTGGCGCTGTGGATTAAACCACAGAGCCTAGGACTTGCCGATCAGAAGGTTGGCGGCTCGAATCCCCGCGAAAGGGTGAGCTCCTGTTGCTCGGTCCCAGCTCCTGCCAACCTAGCAGTTCGAAAGCACGTCAAAGTGCAAGTAGATAAATAGGTACCGCTCCGATGGGAAGGTAAACTGTTTCCGTGCACTGTTCTGTTTTGCCAGTAGCGGCTTAGTCATGCTGGCCACATGACCCGGAAGCTGTACACTGACTCCCTTGGCCAATAAAGCGAGATGAGCGCCGCAACCCCAGAGTCGTCCACGACTGGACCTAGTGGTCAGGGGTCCCTTTACCTTTTTATATCTATATCTATATCTATATCATCTATATCTATATCTATATCTATATCTAAATCTACTTGTTTTCTTTCTTTACTTTTAAAAACCACTTAGTATTTGTTGTATTTAAATTTAATCACACAATAAAAACTATTCAGGGGATGTGCATAAAATTAATATATTAATGAAAATAACATACAAAATGCATTATATTAGAGGAAAATCTGTGTAGTCCAAACTACATACAAACATGCTTATTAGGATAAATTCGCACTGGATGAGTAAAATTCACAAATTGCCTCAAAAATGTTGATACCTGAATTTAAGATTGGATAAATCAGCGATGGAGAGAATCAAAACTGGCATATCTTTCCATCACTAGTGCCAGTGTGACTATAATGGTTTGCAGCCCCTGACTCATTGGGAGAAAGTTGCTACAGGGAATAAGGTATTGGTTTTCTTGGGGTGAGGAATAATGCTGGAGGCCAGGCAGAAAGCTCATAGGGGCCGGCCTGTCTCGTAGCAAATGACAATGGTCACTGATTTAAGGCACGGTCTTGCCACCTCCACAGAATCCAGCAGCTGTTTGAAAGCGAACCGTTCTTAATAGACAGGAAGGCAGTGTAAACAAATGCCCTCCTTCTCCGGCAAAGGGAAAGTCACCTTTGGCAAATATTGATGTTGTAGGAGTGGATCTTTCGACAGAGAATGTGGTAGCACCGGTCAACCTGCAAAACAGATCTTGGAGAGCGAGAAAGCAGACGGTTTAATAAATGACTCAGGCAGCGCCGCCTAGATTCACTGGTGCTTTTTAACCAAGTGGAAGAGCATGTCTGCATATACTATTTGAATGTACCGGAATATACTATTTGAAATATTTCCTGACCACTTTGGGGCACAAAGACATATCCTCCAGTTCAGTCTTATGTTCTCCTTAGGAGTCATTCCATTCATCTGGGTGCCTTTCCACTGCTCCTATTGTCGTCCATATGATATTGGGTGTGCCTCACAATTCCCTGGTGTGTGTGTGTGTTGAAGATATAAAGCAGGTGTGGGGAACTTCTGGCCCAGAGGGGTCCCAATTTGGCCCGTCAGGCTGTTTCCCCCAAAGCACGCTCATCCACTCCGACGTGTGACATTATACGTGACATCATCGAGTGTGGAGCAGGTACAAGTGGCTACAAAGGAACAACCAGGAGCTTAAAGTGAGCTCCCAGTTCTTCCTTTGCTGGAGCAAGGCACACTCCTGGTGACTGGAAGTGGCCACCGAGACCATATAATACCAGTCCTGAAAGATCTTCATTGGCTCCCAGTACATTTCTGAGCACGATTCAAAGTGTTGGTGCTGACCTTGAAAGCCCTAAACAGCCTCAGTCCTGTATACCTGAAGGAGCGTCTCCACCCCCATTATTCAGCCCGGACACTGAGGTCCAGCTCCGAGGGCCTTCTGGTGGTTCCCTCACTGTGAGAAATAAGGTTACAGGGAACCAGGCAGAGGACCTTCTTGGTAGTCATGCCTGCCCTGTGGAATGCCCTCCCTCCAGATGTCAAGGAAATAAATAACTACAGTGGTACCTCAGGTTAGGTACTTAATTCATTCCGGAGGTCCGTTCTTAACCTGAAGCACCACTTTAGCTAATGGGGCCTCCTGCTGCCGCCGCGCCGCCAGAGCACGATTTCTGTTCTCATCCTGAAGCAAAGTTTTTAACCCGAGGTATATTTCTGGGTTAGTGGAGTCTGTATCCTGAAGCATATGTAACCTGAGGTAACACTGTACTGTATCTGACTTTTAGAAGACATCTGAAGGCAGCTATGTTGAGGGAAGTTTTTAATGTGTGATGTTTTATTCTGTTTTTAATATTCTGCTGGGAGCCGCCAGAGTGGCTGGGGAAACCCAGTCAGATGGGCGGGCTATAACTATTATTATTATTATTATTATTATTATTATTATTATTATTAACCCCATCAGCTGATGAATGGGGGCATCAGACAAAGATGCTTGAATTGAAAATGCTGCTACAATAGAAGGAAAATGTGCCAGGTTAGCTGAAGCATTGATGCAAATGCTTCTGATCCCTGCAGGAGACAGGTGTGAGCTCACCAGCCAGAAGCCGATGGGTGGCAAGTTCAAGCCCACCGGATCCACCAAGTGACCAAGTTCCCTATGAAGGACTCAACTGTGCACCCAACTCCTGCAGAAAGGAAACTCGAACTCGCCACCCGTCACTTCGCCACCCAGAAACCAGAAACTATCAGAACCTTTAATCAAATAGCGGGAGAAGTTCCGGCTGCACAGTAGCAGCTTGCAAAAAAATAAAAATAATAAATGACTTGACTGGAAAAGAACAGGATGTAAACTCTGCCACCACTATTCTAAAGCAATGAGATAAGGACGAAAATAACAAAACAGACCATATTTGACAAGCCAGGAGTTGATTAGTTTAAATTTGCTTTCGTTTTGATGGCTTTAATTGGCGGCTGTTTCATTTCGCATTCGTAATGCTTGTGGATTTGAGGCGGTGAGACACAAAAATTAAAAATTAAATTTATGAAGGCAAGCATGAGGGTTTGCTACATGTCTGAGGGTCAGGCTATTCTCATGAGTATAGTGGCAAAAAGGAGTGGTAACAAGCCTCTGATGTGGTTTTTAGTGTTGAACCATGACCAGAGAGATCTGGGTTCAAACCCTCCCACAGCTATGAACTTGGAGGGTTACTTGGAGCAGCAGCCATCTCCCAACATCACCCAACTTGCTGGTTTGTTGTGTTGATAAAATGGGGGGGGGAGATCTTGGAGAAAGGGTATGACATAAACATAGTATGCATTTATATGAATTTTTATGTTGTGCGCAGCCCTGAGATCTACAGACTAAGTGTGGCATGCACATTAAACAAACAAACAAACAAATGACAAACAGATAAAAACCATTCAATTTAAACCAGTTCAGTTCTTAGGTCTTTTAATCCCCGCCTGTCATTTCCTAAGTGCTTCACAGCAGAACAAGTCAGAATAAGGCCATGAATAACAGGCAGATGACTAAGAGGCTGGCGTCCTGTAACAGGCAAACGCAGCCCTACAAAATGCTGTTCATTATTTCTTAAAATCTTTATCATAAGGCTGATTTCTAAGGCTTTCCCCCTGTCCGTTGCGCTGCCTTGAATGTTTGCCTTTTCTACAATTCATTTCCTCAGTGAAGCACAAGAGGGAGATGTTTCCCCATTTATTAATTTTTTACAAAAAGAAAAAAACTGCGAAGGACTTTTCTCTAAATGAAAAAAGGAGGAGGAAACAATCAATGGGGAGGTCTGTGGGCCGGCCATACTGATGCGGTTACCATGGTGACCGGGAGAGTTTATGTCTGGAACCAACCAGGAGGCAGCAGCCGGTAATAGACTGCTTACCAGCCCCCAGGAGAAAAATAGGGTAAGGATTCTGCCCTGGGCGGGGGTGGGGGGTGGGGGGATGCTCCCTTAGGGACACTCCTGAAAGGAATGTCGCAATCCTGATGTTGAGACACCTGTGCATTGGGGCATCCCCTGCAACTGAGCTATAGGTACCAATTGATAGACTTGCTCTCACCTGTGCAAAATTTTTGTTCTATTGAGAATCTGGTATCAAATCCTAGGCTGAGTTGGGATCGGCTGTCTTACGCACCTTATCCATGAGCCCTTTGGGTTGCTTTTAAACCCCTGGCTTCATGGTTGAGCCGTCCCCTCCAAGAAACTTTACTTTTTACTCAAAACTTTGAACTTAGGTGTCTTGGGGGACATTAAGGAACTGCGAAAAAGACTCGCAGAATCGAAAGTGGAGACTCTATGTACTTTCCCTCGTCTGTTTATTTTGCAACACCGGAAAATCTTCAATTAAAAACTTTTAAAAATGTCTTGGAGGAGCGGCAGTTTCCTATATATATATATCTCATTCTTTTTCTGTGATCTAAAACAAACAAACGAGGAAGGAAAAGGACATATAGAGTCAACATTTCCAATTCAGAGAGTCTTTATCAGAGTTTATATTCGGTGTGAGACTCTGTTGCCATAGACATTGTGGGGGGGGGGAGAGGGGAGAGGGTTGGGGGCTGGAATAATGGTCTTTTCATTCTATTGCATAGTGTTTGTGCAGGGTTTTTGTGTTGGCGTCTCATAGGTGAGAGATTGGAGGGGCCAGAGAATTCTGTGACATTTGCTTCGAGGCTTGCTTTGGGAAAGCAAATATAACAAACAATAGCAATAGAGAATAGCCATCGTTTTAAATTACCGACAAGCCATTTTGTGTTTTCCATAGTTGTAAGACTTCTCTTTGTTTTGCGGAAAGCGGCGAATAAATGTAATAAATTTATTTTTTGAAATGATAATAATAATATTTATTTGGTTTTTCAAATGGCAGTTTTACAATCACATACCCTACATACAACATAAAGAATCTCCCGGAATTATCTACTCCCCTTTGTGGATCCTATAGTTAATCATTTCCTCCAGCATCTTTTATAATAATCCAAATCTTTTATATCTCCATTATATCCAAAATTCACCATTAAACTACAAGTGTTATCCCAATCCTACTAACAATTTTAACTGTTTACAATGGTTTATATATATATATTTTCAATTCTTTATTAAAATTTTGGTTTTCCTGATTTCTGATTCTTCCAGTCATTTTTTCTATTTTGGCATAATCCATCAACTTAATCTGCTGTTCTTCTCTGGTCAAGACTTTGTCTCTGGGCCAATATGTAAATGTAATAAATATCAATCCGAAGGACGATAAGGGATAATCACCCCAATTTTTGCCTCTGTGTTTAAAGTTGCATAGGCAACAGACAGCAAAGCCTAATTAAATCCAGGGAGAGTATTTGAAGAGACAACCCATTTTTTAATTAAACAGGCAGAATTCCTTGCAAGAGTTGTGTTTTTAAAACTAGTTGGGGGGTTGCTTTTTGCTGTTACTGCCTCACAATTATTAAAAGTACAGGAGTCTTGTATTACTTTTGGGATTTCTGAGCTCACGTTAGCAGGTTGCAGGAGCTGCAGTTGCTGTGTTGTGTACGGTAATTTTGACCAAATACTTTAAATTGTGTATTCAGATACGTCATAATGCACGAAAACATTAATTATGTCCAGGGTCTAAAGTTATCTGCATTCAGCACTTCACACACAGTGCCGTGCAGTGCTTTTTTTCTAAAAAAATGTTTAGGGGTACAATGGTACTTTGGTTCTCAAACGCCTTGGTACTCAAACAATTTAGAACCCAAACACTGCAAACCCGGAAGTAAGTGTTCCGGTTTGCGAACTTTTTTCAGAATCCAAACATGCTCCATTTTGAGTGTTAAAATCATGTTAAATTGCTGTTTCAGGGGTTGTTTTTAAAAGTCTGGAACGGATTAATCCATTTTGCATTACTTTCTATGGGAAAGCGTGCCTTGGTTTTGGAACGCTTTGGTTTTGGAACAAACTTCCAGAATGGATAATAATAATAATAATAATAATAATAATAATAATAATAATAATTTATTATTTATACCCCGCCCATCTGGCTGGGCCTCCCCAGCCACTCTGGGCAGCTTCCATAAAACCAAAAATACAGTAAAATATCACACGTTAAGTTTGAGAACCAAGGTACCACTGTACTCTCATTTTCCTACTCATATTGAAATACTGCCCCTCAATGAGGCCAAACTTCGATTCACAAAATGTTTAGGGGTATGTGTACCCCTGCATCATCCCCCCCAAAAAGCACTGGTGCCGTGACTGCAGAATGCATGCAACGGCTTCGGAACAAAGTAAGAACAGGGAAAACAAGAGAAAACCTTTCTATGCTGCCCTGATCTGTTTTCTTTGCTTCCCCAAGGTCTCTGAAGACTTAAACCATGGCGAAAGACAAGAAAAAGAAGGAGAAGAAGGAGAAGAAGGGGAAGAGGAAACAGCCCTTAGGACACATGTCCAAAGAGCCTCGAGTTTATTTTCCAGAAGCTCTGCTAGAGTATCAGTAGGTATTGTTGCTTCTTGTTGACACCCAACTGTCTTGAGAAGCAAAGGAGTATGCCTCTTGGGGTGAAGTCGAACCACTGTTGTTCGCAGCACCAAAGTGACCTCTCTGGCGTGCAAGCAGACCCGGATTTACGTATAAGCTAAACAAGCTATAGCTTAGGGCCCCACTCTCTTGGGGGCCCCAAAAAATTTAAAGGAAAAAAAACCAGACGTACATTTTCAAAATATAAGATATAAAACAAATAAAATAAAACCTACATACCTTTAGAAAGATTTCCCCCCTGAAAGCATTTTATTTTAAATATCCAATTTAAATTTAAAGAAAACCAGATAAATAAAAATTACTATATATTATATATTACACACACACACATCTGGGTAGCCAAACTAAGGCCCGGGGGCTGGATCCAGCCCAATCACCTTCTAAATTTGGCCCACGAATGGTCCGGGAATCAGCGTGTTTTTACATGAGTAGAATGTGTGCTTTTATTTATTTGTGGGGCATAGGAGTTCGTTAATTTCCCCACCCCCCAAAAAATATAGTCCGGCCCCCACAAGGTCTGAGGGACAGTTGACTGGCCCATGGCTGAAAAAGGTTGCTGACCCCAACTCTACACCATGTGCAGAAACCACTTTCTTGACCGTAGAACCAACCCACTATTAGTCTCCTCCCTGCATGCGATCAGTATGTATAGTAAATTAAGAACCTCACTTTAGCAACATCTGGGGGGCTACTGGCTCTTCTGCCTTATTGTACATTTGTGGGTAGTAGGACTATTCAGAGGAATGCTCAGGGGCAGACTTTGGTCTTTCACATTTCAGCGGTGCCCTGTGCGAGGCCAGAATTCTGTGTTGTCATTATCCCCCAACCCGCCTCTTGCCTTCCGTTCTGCTCAGTTTGCTATGTCGTAGTTGTGACACCCTAGGGTTGGCACCCGGTGTGGCAGCACTGCCCTAAATCTGCCTCTGGCACGATGTCTCTCACAGCACAAGTAGAACACAGCTGCCGCAGTAAATTTGGCATGGGGAATCTGAATTATTAATAATAATAATAATAATAATAATAATAATAATATATTTATACCCCACCCATCTGGCTGGTTTTCCCAAGCCACTCTGGGCGGCTCCCAACAGAATATTAAAAATATGATAAAACATCAAACATTAAAAGCTTGCCTAAACAGGGCTGCCTTCAATTGTCTTCTAAAAGTCAGATAGTTGTTTATTTCCTTGCTATCTGGTGGGAGGGCGTTCCACAGGGCGGGCGCCATCACCGATAAGGCCCTCTGCCAGTTACCTGTAACCTCACTTCTTGCAGGGAGGGAACCGCCAGAAGGCCCTCGGCATTGGACCTCAGTGTGAAAGGTATAATGTTATCACATTTCAGGAACAAAAACCTATGATGAATGTAAGTGCAAGAGCAGTCTGGCTTCCTGCGGTGTCTAGAAACTTACATATTCCATGCTTTTGGATACATGAATTTGTGCCTTAACACATCTTTTAAACTGAAGGGTATTTAAAAAGAAAAGAAAATATAGTGCACAAATATTTGAATGTTTAATTTATTTGTATCCTGCTTTTCCTCGAAGAGGTTCAGGTAGAGTATTTTCTTGGTAGCACCGTCACTTATCCTCTGCATTTTAATTATCTTCAGAATTCAAATAAAGGAAGAGATCATCGATGAGCTTCTTTTTGAAATAAAAAACTTGGAAGCGCAAAATGACCGAAACAAAGAAAGGGTATGTAAACATATGCTTCTGTTTTGATTTGGGTGAGTGAGCACAGCTCAGCTTTGCATCCAAGCAGAAGATTCTAGGTTCAACCCCAGTTGGTTTATTCATATGCGTAGAGAATTTTATTTGTATGCTGTCTCTCCACAATTCAAACATGAAAAAAATGAAAAAAATACACAACTGCAGCAAAAGTAGTAATAAAATTTCAAAAGATTTAAAAAACACATAACTGAACTGAACAACTTCCGCATGAGGAGATTTCACCCCTCCCATATCCAAGAATCCGCTGATGTTCTCTGCTGATTCTCCAGAGAGGAGGGGCGGTTTTCTGCTCTGTACTTATTCCGCTCCAGCCTCACATCAAAGAGAGAGAGAGAGACTGAGTGTTAGAGAGAGATCGTGTGTTGCTGCTAAGAGCAGCTGCAGACACTCAGTGCAGTTCAGCAATTTTCGTTTAGACCTCAATTAGCTCTGTATATAGTTGTGTATTATAGTTGTAGATAGAATAAAAGAAGATATTCTACAGAGCTGCTCTCCGAGTCGTTTATGCTCTGCTATACTCTGCTGTACTCTGCTGTGCGACGACTGTCCACAGCACTTTGACCTGTTCCTGTGCAGAAGGTGGTCTCTGGAAGTGCTACCCAGCTTGCCTAGCCCAGTCTGGGCTGAAGTGTATGAGTCCAGTTGGTGGCACTGGCTCAAGGGCGCTGCTGACACCGCATACAACAAGGTCTAAAATAAAGATTCAAAAAACCATCATCAGCAACTCCCCCAAACAACACCCCAGCCAGAGCGTCTGCTCAGAAAGCCTCCGCATTTGTAGCTGGAGTCAGTCCAGGCCAGTTGGAAGAAGGCCCTCAAAGCAGGGAGCTGGTCCTCCAGGTATCATAGGCAAAACAGCATCTGCAGTTCAAAGGATCAGGTAGATTAGGAGATGGGAAACAGTGCTAGTTCCAGGATTAGGAGGAAGAGGGCCTCTGCCCATACGGTTTTGGGGGCATCTCCTCGCTGTTGCCTGTTCACTTGCCCTCTCTATTTGGAAGATATGAAGCTGCCTTATACCAAATCACATCATTGGTCCATCTAGCTCAGGTACCCCCAAACTCGGCCCTCCAGATGTTTTGGGACTACAATCCCCATCATCCCTGACCACTGGTCCTGTTAGCTAGGGATGATGGGAGTTGTAGTCCCAAAACATCTGGAGGGCAGAGTTTGGGGGTGCCTGATCTAGCTGAATACTGTCTAAAGGGAAGGGGGCTGGAGAGGTCTAAGTAGGTGCTGTATATTATTATTATTATGTAGCTCAGGTGTGGGGAAACTTTGGTCCCCCTGATGTTGCAGAACTACAATTCCCATAATTGCTGCGGCTGATGAGAGACGCAGTTCAGCAACATATGGAGAGAAATAGGTTCCCTATGCCTGGTGTAGTTACTAGCAAGTTTGGAAGCTACTTGTGAACCAAAATAGGGGATAAAAATTCCTACTCTAATTTCTTTGGTAATGATGTTAGACAGGCGATGGACTCAGGAAAATGCATGTATATAAGTAGATCTGTCACATGCAATAGAACGATAGAGATCCGTCGATTTATTTCCACTGGATTATTCTGACAATTGTCACCATTGCAGGGGGCGGATGGGGGGAGGGGTATGTTGGTTTATTGTGAATTGCTTTTTTGGATATTCGATTCTGCAATTTCTTGCTTCCGTTTGCAATTTATACCCCACCTTCCCATAATGTATTCCGATATACAGTGGTGCCTCGGTTTAAGAATAGTCCGGTTTAAGAAAGCTTTGGTTTACAAACTCTGCAAAACCGTAAACAGTGTCCTGGTTTGAGAACTTTACCTCAGTCTAAAAACGGAAGTCGGACGGTGGAAGGGCACCGGCGGCCAGAGGCCTCATTAGGGAAAGCACGCCCCGGTTTAAGAATGGTTTCGGTTTAAGAACGGACTTCCGGAACGGATTAAGTTCGCAAACTGAGGTACCACTGGATGTTGCTTCAGTAGCCAGCTTGAGCATCCCAAAGAAAAGGCACAATTAAAGTGAAACAAGTAACATTTTTTCAAAAAACTTTCCCCCTCAGAATCAGCAGCTAAAGAACGAACAGACTTCGCACATCCGAGCACTCCTAGCTGCCCTGAAGGAGCAGGAAGAGGCTTTGGCGAAAGTTGAAGTTGTTACCAGAGATGATGTAGAAAAAGCAATGAAGGAGAAGTGGCAATATGTTAGGGATCAGGAAAAACTCATTAAAGGTGAGCTGGCACTGAAATCCCTCAGTTGCTAGCTCAAATCCCAGGTGGAGTGGAGGACGCGATCTGGGACCCAGATCAGTTAAACAAGGACCTATAGATACAGTCTGGCCAAGAGTAGCCCGAGTGGTGCCTGGGCCCAGCACAATTTGAGATCTCTGGTGCCTTATACAATGTAGGCTATAGTGAGTGTTTTCTCAAAAGAGCATTCCACAGGGCCTTCTCTGTGGTGCCCCCCCAATCCCCAGCTGCCAGTCACCTAACCTCCAAAGTCTTCTAATGCAGCTTTTAAGGTATGGGCAGATTCTTATGCGAGTCCTGTTAATTAGAAAGGAGGAGAGCATTTGGACTTCCTCAGGTCTGTAATATCTTCAGACAGCTCTGATCTCTCTGTGTGCTTCTAAGCAAGCACTATTTGAAAACACCAAGGGGACAAAGAACAACAATGCACCATGGGGGGTGGAGAGATAGGATTTGAATATAATTCTGCAACAGTCTTTGCCCAGCCATGTCTAAGTGTCATATCTTTGGGGAGCAAACATTGGCAATGATCGTGGACACCAAGTTATGTCTATTAGCTTCCTCCCCTTTTATCAAACACCATGCTGAGACTCCGTCGCTCCACACACATCAAATTGTTAGAACTTAGCATGAAAACAAGCAAGGAGGCTCAAGAGCTGGTGCTGTCTGATAAATATTAATGATCTGAAATGGGGAATACAGGAAAATGAAATAAAAAAATCCCAGGTGGAGATGATCATTTCTCATTAGCAGTTTGGGAAAGCAAAGGCCATCACTCCTAACACAGCCTTTTTTTCTTCCAACCAGACATGCGGTGCCAGATACATTACCTCGAACAAAAACTCGTGCAAAAGCAAGCCGAAGTGGATTACTGGCTGGCGTACAAAAATGTCGGGAGCGCCGAACACGCCAAGCAGATTGAGTGCCTAGAACAGGACATCCAGAAGCTGAAGGAAGACCTTGAGGAAATGACCGGTGAGTTCCTCTGGGCTTGTACTTAAACCAGAAACCTAAGGCCAGAGATGTCGGCCCAGACGCCAAGAACTAGAAATAATTATCGTTTCCAGCGTTTCCGTAAAGGAACACATATTTCAGTCTCTTCTAAAACGTATTCCCACGTTTCCTGCTTTACCTTTCTCTTTTCTGATAGCCGGGGTTGTGTTCTTGTTTTCACCCCTAAAGAGTTTTTTAGGATTTCCCTGGAGGAGACGAAGGAAAGAACCGACAGATACATGCTGAAGCAAATGGAGCTGAAGAAAGAATGGGCGCTTGAGGTACTGATACGGCTTTGCAATTCTAGTCTTTTAATCATTATGGGCATGATCTGAACACTTTCTTTTTTTTAAAAAAAAAAAATTATTAAGCAATTTCAACATAACAAATTATCAAACCATATAATCACATACATTATTTCTCCCCTTTTTTCCTGTTGTTGTTGGTCATTTAGTCGTGACTTTTCGTGACCCCATGGACCAGAGCACGCCAGGCCCTCCTGTCATCCACTGCCTCCCACAGTTTGGTCAAACTCATGCTGGTAGCTTTAAGAACACTGTCCAACCATCTCGTCCTCTGTCGCCCCCTTCTCCTTGTGCCCTCCATCTTTCCCAACATCAGGGTCTTTTCCAGGGAGTCTTCTCTTCTCATGAGGTGGCCAAAGTCTTGGAGCCTCAGCTTCAGGATCTGTCCTTCCAGTGAGCACTCAGGGCTGATTTCCTTCAGAATGGAGTGTAGGAATGAAAATCACGGGAGACGAGTAGTAGGTGTCATGTGAGAGGCGTCTGCCGGGAAGTCCCGGGAACTCTCTTTTATTAAATATCACAAAGCATTGCCACAGGTGTCCTTGTGGCTGATTGGTTGTTACAAACACAAAGAAACTCATTGCCTATTGGTTAATGCAAATGCAAGGCGGGAATTACATGTGAGGGGTGGGAATTACATGTGAACATTTATCACTGGTAGATTAAAGGCTAGGAAACGAGGTTGGGACTAGACAAGCATGAAACCTCCTAATTAATTATAACTAAAGATTAATATAACACAGACGATTACTAATGATTGATCATAACATGAAAGAATATAATAATCAAGTTCTATAGATGTGGTCAGCTATGCATGGAGTACAAGTCACCATGAACTTGAGGTGAACTGAGCGATGAGGGAATGTCTTGGTGTTTGGAGCAGGTTCGTACAGTGTGTGCAGAAACAGAGAAAGGATCATGAGCGAGAGTTCTCAGAATGCAAGAGAAAAGAAGCAATGCTTCCCATAGCAAGACTTCCCATAAGGCCACAGTTATGTGTAGAAAGAGATGCAATGCTTCCCTATAATGCAACAATTATGTGCAGAGGGAAAACATATGTGCAGAAGGAAAACTTCCCTTTATCTCCCCCTTTCTTTTCTTTTTTTGCGAGGCGTTCTGGGTAAATAAGGCAAAAATATTTCGGGATTAGTGGTGTGCCAGCGAATGCCCAAAATAAATTCGCCAGGGAGGATGGGACAAAAAATACTACGAGATACGTGGTTTGCCAACGCATGCTCGAAATAAATCTGCCCATATCTCCCCTTTGGTTTACTGTTGGTGTTGCCATTTCGCAAAATAAGCAGCAAGGATTTTATTGGGTGGCTGAGGGGGAGAGAGAAGTCGAGAGAAAAGACTTATGAGGCCAGGAATGCATTGGAGGAAGCAGCATAGTAGAATCAATATACAAATTATGACAATAGCATATTGAAAGAGATTACGAAGCCAAGTAAGGTTTGGCAGCCAAGCGGTAAGCCACTGGGTGAAAGAATCCCAGAAAGCAGGAAAACCAACATCCTGTTTGATATGATGTGTGAGATTTTGCAAATGAGAGATTTGTTTTTGAATAGCCTTAGAATTGTCAGTGATATTAAAGCAGCACATGTTTTCCACTTGTTCGCATCCGTAATGATGGAGCATCAATAGATAATCGATAGCAGCGCATTTCTATGAGTCCGTGACGCAATTCACTCTGTTCTTTATTCAAAAGGTGAAGAGCTTGTGAAGTAGAATTCAAGGCTTTTGCTGCGGAGCAAGCTAAAGAGTTAATATTCCTGCTATTCCGTACAGCCAGTCCAGGGACTCCTAAAAGAGAGACAGCTAAAGAAATATATTCAGATCTGCTAGGGAGAGAGACAAAATCGTTATAATCATTAGTCAATTGCACAGGGCGTCAATATCGAGAGCGGGACAAATGATGCTTTTTTGATAAAATAATAGACATACGGCTTAAGCAGCAGGGCGTGCCATGGCTAATGTTTGCAGGAATATAATTAAACGTGAAGCCTGGACACGACCAAAACCAGCCTTCAGGCATATATATATGAAATATTTACATAATCAGAACAATTGAAGTTATCCTTGCCCATTTTTACACTGTTGGTTTTTGTGCAGTTCACCATACGGGCACAAGTAACATTAAAGGAAGCCACGTATGGGGTCATGGAATTGGCTGCGTGGAGAAATGATGCAAAACTTTAACAGCAGCTGCCAGCTCAGAATGCTGGGCAAACTTCTGTAGAAGAATGTAGAGGCTGTGCCATTTATCATTTTGTAGCCATGCAACGACCCCCCTGGAGGGGGCTCCATTAGTAAACACAGTAAGGGCATCCAACAGGACAGGGCTACTGCACTATGCTTAAATTCACTTTCAAAAACTACATATTGAGCAGCATTTAAAAGCATTTGGTTGGCTGCCAAATTTGGATTGGCTCTGGCAAGCAAGGACATGGCATGGCTCTGGCTGCCAAATTCCGCACAGGATTGAATCCTCTGAGCCGGATCGTATTTAGGACGGTTAATGATTGACTGCAAAGCCTTCTTACAGTAGGTGTTTGCATTTTCAAAAGGCAATTTTTCCATCAGTTCATTCTGGGCTGTAGTATTATCAACCTGCCTGGTGACTGCTTCTTTCAATCTATCTATAAATTGATGGTAGGGCTCTGAATGTTGTTGTTTAATATTAACAAAAGAGCTAATAGGGAAAGCAGAAGGCAATTCCCCAGCCCACACAGATTCCTCCTCTAAGGACAGAATTCCTTTCTGCCTAGCCAGGGAAAGTGAGGTGCGCACAGCTCCTGTAGGAGAGCACACAGGGGTTGTGGCAGGCAAAGCAGGCAAAGGAGGAAGGGGAGGGGTGGATGGGTTTGTGGGCTGAGGTGTAGGGAGGGGTTGGCAAGGCTGCAATGGAGGCAAAAGCTTAGGATAAGGAGGGGGGGGGGATTGTCTGCAACAGCCAGAAGGGCAGGAGCCGAAGGAGACGCCTGGGGTCCTAATTTAGCAACGGCAGCTGCACATTTCTGCCAGGTGAGCAGACAATGAATTGAAGCCCTCGGTTCTGCAAAGAGGGTCTTTCCGATCTTTTGCCAAGTCCCCACCTCAAGGGACCCCCTTTCGGGGTAGGAGGGACATTGGCAAGCAATCTCACCAAGGAGCTGTTCAATTTCTTTTAAGGAAACATTAACACCCACAACACGCTGCCTAACTAGAGAAAAAAGTTCCCTGGCATGCTCTTTCTGCATTCGAGTCAAATCGCCCCCCATACTCACGAAATAGCGCGCTGAGACTTTTCCAGTCGAGTGAAGTACAGGGGCTTGGCTGCGTAAGGGATCTGGCACGTCGGGGGTCACCAGATGTAGGAATGAAAATCACGGGAGACGAGTAGTAGGTGTCATGTGAGAGGCGTCTGCCGGGAAGTCCCGGGAACTCTCTTTTATTAAATATCACAAAGCATTGCCACAGGTGTCCTTGTGGCTGATTGGTTGTTACAAACACAAAGAAACTCATTGCCTATTGGTTAATGCAAATGCAAGGCGGGAATTACATGTGAGGGGTGGGAATTACATGTGAACATTTATCACTGGTAGATTAAAGGCTAGGAAACGAGGTTGGGACTAGACAAGCATGAAACCTCCTAATTAATTATAACTAAAGATTAATATAACACAGACGATTACTAATGATTGATCATAACATGAAAGAATATAATAATCAAGTTCTATAGATGTGGTCAGCTATGCATGGAGTACAAGTCACCATGAACTTGAGGTGAACTGAGCGATGAGGGAATGTCTTGGTGTTTGGAGCAGGTTCGTACAGTGTGTGCAGAAACAGAGAAAGGATCATGAGCGAGAGTTCTCAGAATGCAAGAGAAAAGAAGCAATGCTTCCCATAGCAAGACTTCCCATAAGGCCACAGTTATGTGTAGAAAGAGATGCAATGCTTCCCTATAATGCAACAATTATGTGCAGAGGGAAAACATATGTGCAGAAGGAAAACTTCCCTTTAATGGAGAGGTTTGATCTTCTTGCAGTCCATGGGACTCTCAAGAGTCTCCTCCAGCACCATAATTCAAAAGCATCAATTCTTTGGCGATCAGCCTTCTTTATGGTCCAGCTCTCACCTTTTTTCCTACCCCCCCTTAATCCCTCCCTCCCTCCCAGGACTTCCCTCAGCTCCTCTCTCTGATTTCTCTACACATATTATTCTCTGCATGTTATAAAGCTGTACATATCCTCATCTTATCTATCTATCATGTTACCAACCAATAAATTTGTGTATGTTTATTCAAAACCTGCCAGGGAGTCCAATTCATTTTGCTGACTTTTTAGATAATTTGTAAAAGGCTGCTGTTTTTCCTTAAAGTCACAGTTGTTCTTGTCCCGCAGTTTATATGTCAATTTAGCCAACTCTGCATAGCTCATCAATTTTTCTTGCCACTGTTCTTTCGTTGGGATTTCTTCATTCTTCCATCCTTGTGCTATCAAGATTCTTGCCGCTGTTGCAGCAGTTGTTTTTCTTGGCAGGTCTTGTCCTACAATCCCTAACCAAAATGCTTCTGGTTTTTTTTACAAATGTCATTTTAAGCATATTTTTTTCAATTCATTGTATATCATTTCCCAATTTTTTTAACTTCTCTACATTCCCACCACATATGATAAAAAGTCCCTTCTTTTTCTTTACATTTCCAACATATGTTTGACCCGGTTTTATACATTTTTGCTATCTGTACTGGTGTAATATACCATCTATACATCATTTTCATACAATTTTCTTTCAAAAGAGAACAATCTGTAAATTTCAAATTTACTTTCCACATGATCTGAGCACTTTCAAGTTCATTTGACTTCTGTGGGAGAGATTTACAGTGCAATCCTGTTCTTGATAATAATAATAATAATAATAATAATAATAATAATAATTTTATTATTTATACCCCACCCATTGAGTCTCGCTGTATGCTGTGGGGCTTATTCCCAGGTATGGGGGAACAAGACTGCAGCACTAAGCATGTACTTAACTTCCAATTTAAGTCAATGAGGTCCAAGAGTGTTTAGTTCTGGCTGGGTTTTATACTCATAAAGTAGGCTTGCCATATTCTGAAGAGCAAAAAAAGAGGACGCTATGACGGCTCTTGTTTTAAGTACCCCTGCTACAGGTAGGCTATTGAAACTGTGATATATTGCTGAGGGGGGACGGGAGAAGAGAAGAGGAAAGCAAGACTTCAACCACCAGTTATGTCTATGTCTCCTCCAGAAAGTCTAGCCAGGGACATTTTGGCAAATTTAAAAAATCCATCTGGAAAGAAATTTTACCCCTGAAAAAGAGGACGTGTCCTGGAAAAAGAGGGCACATGGCAACCCCACAAGCTTATTTGTGACATTCCTTAGAAAGTAAAACAGAAATGCCTCTCTCACTTATTCCTTTTAAATGGACTTGCTTCTGTATCCTGCCTTCCAGCTGCTCCACAACTTATTAAAAACACACACACTAGAACAGCAGTGATTGAAATAAGAGTTAAAATATGAGCAAGAAAGGTAAGCCAGGTTAGATTGGGAGTGAGGAAAGTAGAAAACGTATACTGTGCCTCCAAAACCTGTACTTGGCAAAATAAAAGCTTTTCCCTGGTTTCTGAAGGTAAATAGAGGCCTTCACATTCTTCTCTTCTCCTCAGATTAGTCTGCATGCTCTCTAGAGGCCTTTCTCGGCCTCTTGTAAAGATGTGATTGGTTGGCCATTGGGGCAGGGCCTCCTTTGTGGTGGCTTCCACCTTCTGGAATCCTTCAACCACCATGATCCCCCTTAAGCCTTCCTGTCAAATAAAAGCCTGTTGTATCTTGTGGCTGAACCTTCTCTTGTCTCTTTCCTCAACGTTACGAGAATCCGTTACCAAACTGAGAGTCAGCTCATGCGTTTGGTGTTCCACAGGCAGCGTAAAATTGTTTTCATTAGGCTGGTGTTCAGAATAGCGCAGATCGCATCCATATTTCATTCTGGGAATGCGTGTGTCTTTATGATTTATTACTATTAACGTTTTACGTGATGCGTCACATCAATAAGCAGCTGCGAAGTCCTTTTGAAAAATGGGAAAGCGAAAAAGAAATGTAAAAATAGATATATAGAAGGAAGTTTTGTGTTTTTATTGTTCAAAGTTTTGGATGTTCCTCTGTGGGGTATCCTGTCTAGACTATCACTTCCTTCAATGCAAAGGTTCCAGCTTCAGCTGCGATTTCACGCTTTCTTTCCTCAGAATGCTGTCAAACATATTGACAAGACCAGCTGCCGGGAGATTAAAGAATACGAGTGGCTAAAGGAGGAGGTAAACATATCTGGAAGGATAATCTGGATTTCCAAGGAGAGGCACTGCCAATCAGTGTGGACAGTATTGAACTAGATGGACCAGTTGTCTCCCACTGCTTCCTAGAAGGGTGGTGGGTGATCAGAGGTGGAGCACAGTTTGACTCCCCGACATCCACAGTTCAAAGGATATTGGGTGGATAATAATAATAATATAAAAATAAATTAAATTTGTATACCGACATTCATCCATAGAGCTCAGGGCAGTTCACAGCATAGAATTTTAATATTAAAACCACAAAATACATAGTGAAAAAAGAGAGTAACAAAAAAAAACATAATGACCACACGTCACATTTAAAATGGCATCGGATGTCAGTCAGCCAAAGGCCGGGTTGAAGAGGAACATTTTTGCCTAGTGCCCAAAGGTCTACAATGAAGGCGCCAGCCAAACTTCCCTGGGGAGAGAATTCCACAAATGGGGAGCCACTGCAGAAAAGGCCCTGTTCTTATGTTGCCACCCTCTGGACCTCATGTGAAGGAGGCACAGGAAGAAGGGCCTCAGATGATGAATGCAGAGCTGTTTTAGGGCTTTATAGGTCAAAGCCAGCACTTTGAATTGGACCCGGAAACTCATTGGCAGCCAATACAGTCGGGCCAGTGGTACATCGGGTTACAGACGTTTCAGGTTACAGACTCTGCTATCCCAGAAAGACTACCTCTGGTTAAGAACTTTGCTTCAAGATGAGAAAAGAATTGTGCTCCGGCGGCAGCGGGAGGCCCCATTAGCTAAAGTGGTGCTTCAGGTTAAGAACAGTTTCAGGTTAAGAGCGGACCTCCAGAACGAATTAAGTTCTTAACCCACGGTACCATTGTAATATGCTCAAACTCTTTTGCCCCTGACCACCAAATTCTGCACCAGCTGAAGCTTCTGAACCGTCTTCAGCGGCAGCCCCACGTATAACGCATTGCAGTAATCCAACCTAGAGGTTACCAGAGCATAGACAACAGAAGTTAGCCTGTCCCTGTCCAGGTAGGGACACAGCTGGGCCACCTGCAGAAATGAGCTGCTTCCAGTTTGAATGCCTAGCATAGGGCTGTCTTGGTGGGCCAACGGTCTGGTTTGGCAGAAGACAAAGGATTTCAGCACCAGGTTTCATATCTCATGGCAGGTGGCAGGGTACAAAAAGGAAGTGAGCGATTTAGAAGCCTCGGTTCACGAACTGGAGAAGGAGAACATCTACCTCATCAACAAACTCTTTGAGCGAAGGATGCAGTTCCTTAAAGTTCCCAGGTAAAGGTGTTCTCCTAGCATTGCACAAACACTGGTGAAGTACAGGAGCTAAAGAGTTGTCTTGACTCTTTGGCCCTTGAGCAAACTACAGTATGCCAAACAGAGTGTGTGTGTGTGTGTGTGTGTGTGTGTGTGTGTGTGTGTATGTGTATATATATATATATATATATGTATATGCTTTCGTAGATTTTCACGGGTACAGGAATGCAGGTTTTGGTGTCCTCGGGTGTCTTCCCGTGTAAAAGTTGGGGTGTCTAGGCGACGTTTCGACGAGGTCTCACTCGTCATCTTCAGGCTGGTGCTTTCGGCTTCTTGTTACTGGAACAGAGCAGGATCTCAGTGTTTGAGTTCCTATAAATACTGTTGAGGGGGTGTGGTGTATAGCCTCCAATGTTCTGGGCAGAGAGGAAGTTCCCAGGCTAGTGTGCCTTTTCTTCTTTTGTTCCTTAATTACTTGAGGGATATCTTGAGTGATTTCTTGAGTGATATCCTGAGTACCACTTAGGTGGGTCATTAGGTGTGGATTAGTTGCTAAAGTCTTTGTGTCTTGACCTCTTGAACTTTGTGAAGAGTTTTTCTGAGAAGATGGCTGTACTGCACTTAGTTGTGCTCTGGCTTGGCTTCGTGTATAGGGGCGAGCTGTGGTTTTGTGGCCTGTGTCAGCCAGATCTGTGTAGGGATTGCAGGGGGGTGCAGCATCCGGAGGTGCCATCATGGTTTGGCTACTGGATGGTGTCTGTAATTTATCTGTGGAGAGGGTCTGGGTTTGGGTCTGGTGTGGTTGATTGGTGATGGCGTTCTGTGTGCCTCTGGATCTGGTGTCATCCTAATGACCTACATCCTAATGACCTACTTGTGAGCTTCGATGTTGTATCTCTCTTCACACAAGTGCCCATTAATGAAGCCTTGACAGCCATTCAAAACAAATACAATCCCCCCGAATACATCTTGGACCTGACCAACCACTGCCTAACCAACACGTACTTCATCCACAACGGACAAAGATACAAACAGATAGAAGGAGCACCTATGGGATCACCCCTCTCACCGGTCATCGCAAACCTGTACATGGAACACTTTGAAACCAATGCTTTAGACAAGTCAGAACACAAACCCAAACTTTGGCTCAGATATGTTGACGACACCTTTGTAATTTGGCCACACGGGAAGGAAAAACTGGATAGCTTCCTCACACATCTCAACAGCCTACACCCCAAAATACAATTCACTATGGAAATAGAAGCCAACAACCAACTTCCCTTCCTTGACGTCCTAATCTACAAAAAACCTGATGGCTCCCTAGGACACACTATCTACCGGAAAAAAACACACACCAACCGCTACTTACATGCACAATCACACCACCACCCTGCACAAATAAACTCCGTAGCCAAGACTCTCATCTCCAGAACCAAACGCCTGGCTGACAAAGACCACTTGACAACTGAGTTACAGAATCTCTCAAATGTGTTAATTGCCAATGGATACCAGCAAAACAGGGTTACGAAGCTAATCCAAAAAGAAACACCCCCCAAAAACCAAGACACAGAAGAAAACAATGGCATGGCCCTCCTTCCTTATATCAAGGGCACTACAGATAAAATTAGCAAAATCCTCCATAAACACAATATCAAAACAGCCTTTTGCACCAACCAAAAAATAGCCAATATCCTCAGAAACCCCAAGGATAAAATCCAGTTGGAAAACCAAGGGGTCTATGAAATACCCTGCAAAGTCTGCCCAGCCACGTACATTGGACAAACAAACAGACGAATAAATGCACGTATCGCAGAACACAAGAATGCCGTCAAAAAAGAAGAAAAAACTTCCTCTCTTTTCCAACACATGAAAGAAACAGGACACGAAATTAATTTTGCAGATTCCAAATTGCTCTTTAACATGGAACATCACCACAAGAGAATAATCATGGAAGCCATCGAGATAGAGAAACACCCTCACAACATGAACAAGCGTGACGACACATCCCGCTTGCCAGACATCTGGAAATTAGCCCTCCCCACAAAAACTGACACCAGATCCAGAGGCACACAGAACGCCATCACCAATCAACCACACCAGACCCAAACCCAGACCCTCTCCACAGATAAATTACAGACACCATCCAGTAGCCAAACCATGATGGCACCTCCGGATGCTGCACCCCCCTGCAATCCCTACACAGATCTGGCTGACACAGGCCACAAAACCACAGCTCGCCCCTATACACGAAGCCAAGCCAGAGCACAACTAAGTGCAGTACAGCCATCTTCTCAGAAAAACTCTTCACAAAGTTCAAGAGGTCAAGACACAAAGACTTTAGCAACTAATCCACACCTAATGACCCACCTAAGTGGTACTCAGGATATCACTCAAGAAATCACTCAAGATATCCCTCAAGTAATTAAGGAACAAAAGAAGAAAAGGCACACTAGCCTGGGAACTTCCTCTCTGCCCAGAACATTGGAGGCTATACACCACACCCCCTCAACAGTATTTATAGGAACTCAAACACTGAGATCCTGCTCTGTTCCAGTAACAAGAAGCCGAAAGCACCAGCCTGAAGATGACGAGTGAGACCTCGTCGAAACGTCGCCTAGACACCCCAACTTTTACACGGGAAGACACCCGAGGACACCAAAACCTGCATATATATATATATATATATATATATATATATATATATATATATGCTTTCGTAGATTTTCACGGGTACAGGAATGCAGGTTTTGGTGTCCTCGGGTGTCTTCCCGTGTAAAAGTTGGGGTGTCTAGGCGACGTTTCGACGAGGTCTCACTCGTCATCTTCAGGCTGGTGCTTTCGGCTTCTTGTTCCAGTAACAAGAAGCCGAAAGCACCAGCCTGAAGATGACGAGTGAGACCTCGTCGAAACGTCGCCTAGACACCCCAACTTTTACACGGGAAGACACCCGAGGACACCAAAACCTGCATATATATATATATATATATATATATATCCTGATGTTTTATTATTTACTAAAACACATACAGTGGTACCTTGGTTCTCAGACTTAATCCATTCTGGAAGTCTGTTCGAAAACCAAAGCGCCCCAAAACCAAGACGCGCTTTCCCATAGAAAGTAATGCAAAATGGATTAATCTGTTCCAGACTTTTAAAAACAACCCCTAAAACAGCAATTTAACATGAATTTTACTATCTAATGAGACCATTGATCCATAAAATGAAAGCAATAATCAATGTACTGTAAAATAAATAAGACAGTATTGTAGATGATAAAAATTAAAATTCATTCTTTTCCTTACCTGCACTGAAGATAGTCATTGTTTGGATGGTGGGCTTTTATCCATTTCCGAAGTCACGTAATCAATCAATCAATCAATCAATCAGTAGCTGAACTGGATTCCACACACTCACAAAAACAAATTAACTGAAAAAGCCTCAAAAACGCAAAATAAATAGCAAAAACAAAAGCGCCAAACTTAATATATTCCAGGAGTCCGTTTTATTTCTGAAATGTTTGAAAACCAAGGCACAGCTTCTAGTTGGTGCAGGTGCCCTGGAAACAATAGCCGACAGCCGCATTGGACAATTAGCTTCTGAAAAACGTTCGAAAACTGGAACACTCACTTCCAGGATTTCAGTGTTTGAGAACCAAGGCATTTGAGAACCAAGGTACCACTTACCAATGTAAGCTTCCAGTGCTTCTCTGACAGGCACTGTCTCTATTGTCTTTTCGGCACCTGTTGGAGACATTCAAGCCGATTTCCTAGTCTCTACATACCTGTACTGGATTTGAAATTGTTTTTCAATTGGCGTTATTATTGCTCTTTTGCTGCAAAATCGCATTGAGACATTTAATAGGAAGCAATTGACAAATCGAATAAATAAACAAATGTGCAAGCAAACAGCTAAATATAAAGCTGTAAGCCACTTGATAATTACGAAGGAAAATATCCTTCAGAGGAGCAGCATTGGCATGGAAAGGACAGAATTAACAAGCTGCAGCTCTTCTCTTTCACATTGATTTTGAATAAATTGAATAAATCTCCCCTAATCAGTAATTTGGACGAGTAGCTATCATTGCCACACTGACTGGAGTCGCTGCAAATTGCTCTTGGCAAGGAAATAAAAGCCCTGCCCACTTTCATTGCTGGCTAACCATCCCAATTGTGAAACAAAAGGCATTTTAAATGGTAAATTAATGAAGGCAAGGGGCCAGGATTCCCACTCACCCACCCAATCCTGCTTAGTTTGGCTACGAAAGTCACTTCCTTCTGGGGAACTGGCATGCTCAGCCAATGCGACATGATTTACCTGGCACATGGGCCACACTGAGCAGGCCTTTTAACCTTCCCACTCATCAGCTGATCAATCAGGAAGAGTTTTGTAGTGAAGCTCATCCTAAAACGCAGGAGAAAACACTTCATTTGTGCAAGCCCCTTAACAATCGCAAAGGGTTTTGCACTGAACCTCGCTGCTAAAACTCAGGTTTCCCCCCCTTCTGCTTCAGCAAGGTGCTTTGAAGTCCTGACTTAGGGACTTCAAAGTGGCCAAATTGTGTGGTGTCATTGTGACATCAGGTGGGTGACTCCACCCACCTGCCAAATTTGGTCCACATGGCCAATCCTGATGAAGATTTGAGCCGGGGAGCCAAAAAGGCACCCGATTCTTGCCTTCGAAGGTGAAAGGCTGTTGTTCAGTAGCAGAACATATGCTTTCGTGCAAAAGGTCCCATGTTCAACCCTGGGTGTGGCCTTCTTGTAGTTTTGTACACTGCCTTCGTGTATTTCTATGAAAGCTCGGTTTATAAGTATTTAAAGAAAAATATGAACGTTAACAAGAGCTCAGGGCATGCAAGAGAATAATTCCAGTGGCAACAACGTGAGTATGCAAGATGTGCCACTGTTCTATGTTACAAGAGAAGACAGAATTTCAAACCTTTTGATGTTGCTTCTTCTCCTTTTAATTTTCCAGAAAGTTATTTCTTACCCAGGGAGCTGGCCTGCAGATGCTTGGAGACCAGGAATATGTTGGCCTTTCTGGTAATCTCCTTTCTATTGAGTTGATTGTAATAGTGATGCAGATGTTACAGCCTTGCCTCCCTAAGAAATGGCCCTCACAGCCCCGTGATAGTTTATCGGTGAGAAATATCCCACTGTAGACATCCTGGAAGCTGGTGTAACTGGAAAGTTGGGACTTAAGAACCAACTCTGTCATGCTCTGCCTCACTTGTGAAGGTGAACTCAATCATTACTGTATGGTTAAGTGCTTTTGCCCCTAGCAAGGGTCAAACAAGCATGGAAGAAAACTTAATAGTGTGCAAATCCCTACCTGGATAAGGAAAACAAACACACACACACAAAATATGTCCTCTCTCTGTGTGTGTATTGCCTTTCTTCATTCCACTTGCTGTAGGACTGAAGCTGTCCTAAAAATGCAATAATCTCGCCAGCAAGCTTCTCACGGGTGTTATGTTCATTTTTCACCCCCATCCCTGATAAAACAGCTGATCGCTGCACGGTTAGGCCAAGTGCAGTAGACAGGGCCAGGCAGGCTGTACTATTTTCATTTGGCTGTCAGAAGGAACACAGGTATATACATCAGCTCAGTTGGTTAGAGCATGTTGCTGATAATGCCAAGGTTCAGTCCCTGTGTGGGACAGATCCTGTACTACAGGGGGTTGGCCTATATGTTCCTCGGGGTCCTTCCAACACGACAGTCCTATTATTCCATCCTAATAAATACCAGGTCATGAACAGCGTTGCTAGTTGTGGATTGGCAATATCTGGGTTTTTAAAAAAATGCCTCGTCGGTCCGGATGGAGGACATAGGGGGAGAAATTAGACTACTGTACAAAGGTGTCCAGCTGTGTATCCGGCCCTGCCAGCCCTGGCATATGGCCCTCAGAAGTTTCCCCAGGACTGAAAGAGCTTCCCCACCCACCATTGCATAGCAGAATAAATTTCAAAGCCCAGCAAGTAGTAATAGAGAGAATTCCCTCCCCTCCGCCACCACCATTGTCGCAGCAAAGTTTTATTAACAGGAGTATTGCAGAAAGTGTTTTCCCTCCCCTCGCCTCTGCAGAAGTGGAAGCTGAAAGTACATCATTGATATCGGAAATGGTTCTCAACGTGGATCACAAAGACAGACAGGAGGCAGCAGAAAATCTGCTAGATGACAGTTTTGAAGTGATTCAAATGCAAACAGATTCCCTTGGTCAAATTCTCCCCCCTATCCTGTACGAAGACTCAAATGATTTCAAGGCAAGTATCTACTTTCCTCTTCTCTGCGTTAGGATTTTAGGTAGAAAGGGTGAGGTAATAATGTGCCCAAAAGGTTTGTGCTGACCTGGGCAATTAAAACTGGTTTGTTTGTTTTTATACACACACACACAGAGTCCGTTTGAGCTTGATCATGCCCTCAGCAACATAGCTCCTAAAAAGGTTCAGGAGTTGACCAGGATATTATTTCCTCCCCTTGTGCATGATCAACAAAGTCTACCCGGAACGCAGAGATCTCACCCTGCACTCTCACTTAAGACATTTTGCAGGGCTGAGGCAGCCACTCTTGAAATTTTGGCACCCCAGGAAATTGGCTAGATGACCCTTTGTGCCTAGGTGCTTGTTAGCTGCTGCTCATGCAGCAGCAACCTAGATTTCCCAGCATTTAATTATCGTATCTATAACTTTGCCTTGCCTCCAAGAAGCCCAAGACAGCATATATAGCTCTCCCCATCATTTTATTCACAAGCCACCCTGAGGGGTTGGGTCAAGTGGCCCAAGCTTACCCAAGTGAGCAAGGATTTGAACAAGAGCCGTTTAGTACAACTCCAGCAGCAGACACTACCAGCGTGGCGATTGTGGATTGTTGTTATTTCTATCAGAGATTTGCTTATTCGGTTATGCCATGGTCATTTTAAGATGCAGGAGAGGGCGGAATGTTTTCTACTGGGTAACATGCTAATCTGTGTCCTTCTGAACTCCAGGAGTACAAGGATCTGGGGCCCCTGGCAGTGAAATTGATGACTACGGTGGGCCAGACTATGCCAGTTCACGAGGATGCCAAGGAAATGCCAAGCAGAACAAAGCTTGAAGAAAAATATGACGCCAGCCGGCCTCAGCAGCGCATCACCTACCAGATGATCAAATCCGTATTTCATTGAGAGCGAGGAAGGTAGAGGCTACTGCTTTTCTTTTCAAAAATAGGCTTCCAGTTGTTGGAACTCCCCCACCCTTCATATGACACTTAAATGTTGACTTGCATAGCAAAGATGTTAATATTGGGTACATTTACAAGGGTATGTAGATTGTGTATATTGTATTCCCATTCCTCCTATGCACCAAATACAGGATCTGAATTACTATTGCAAGAGGCTCTGGTTTGATTTTTGCCGTCCGTGAAGGTTTAATGTAGTCATTTCATGAAATCTTTATACCGTTTGACTGGAGAAAAATCCTCAGTGCTCCTGGACCCATGAGTCTCACAAGATATGGCACCAACTTACATTTACCAGTGTTATCAGGGCCATCGAAGACCTTCACACGTGTTCTCAGTTCTTACAACCAACCTGCAGGATAGTGGCTTGTTTAAAACCGCCTTGGGAGTTTGTAGAAAGGGGCGAGATCACATCAAATGTACATTTATTTTTTTTGTTCTGACAAGTTTTTCCAGTGGGATGTGTGCGTCTCTGTCATATGTACCCAATTTGCATTACTGTATTTTAAAACTCAAGTTCTTTATGTTGCTTTGCAACATCTTCAGCATTTTGTACATCACCTTGGGGCGTGAAGATTAAATGAAACAGTGCCCCCAAGAGTGGAGGGAGAACACAGCCTTATCCCTCAGTTTGCTCAATCTTCTTTTAAAGACATCCATGTTTGTAACTCTCACTACCTCTTGTGGGAGTTAATTTGACAGCTTAACTATGTGCTGTGTGAAAATGTTCTTTTTGTTGGCCCTGAATCCACTAGTAGCCAACTTCAGATTGGTTTCTGCTCATCTGGGCTTCTAAGTTGCTTAGCTTCCACCATTCTGGTTAAAAGAAAAACTGCTAGCTAGCACACAACCTTTGAGCGGGCTATTCCTTTCTGCTGGACAATGGGATTTGTGGCTTAAACAAAGCTCCTTCTACAAAAGGCTGCTCAGCTAAGCTTGGCTGCTCTTTGCTGTAGTTAGGTAGCTCATGAGAGATAGGTCCTGTTCCATATGAATCCAAGGGGAGAGAGAGGACTTCTCAACATCCACAAACAACTTTGGGCATGGTTGAGTGTGTAGAGAAACAGTGTAGGGCTGACCACCTGATTTTTTGAGCTGGCAGGGCTTCGGTCCCAAACTTGTAAGCACAGTCTTAAGCACAAATACTGCTTCTTTTGTGGAAGTTACCATCAAGGCTTGGACATGCAACCTATTTTCAATAGTTCAGGCATCCCTATAGGAGTGAAGGGAGGAGTGCTCCCTCTAACATAGAAAAGCACCACTTGGAGAATTCCAGTCTGGTCTTCTCCCTAATACACAGCCTCAACAGTACGGCCCAGTCAAATTTTATTACCTCAGTCTTGACAGGTCATTGGGCATAGCTGAACCAAAAAAAAATATGAAAAAAATATGGCACAAGTGTGAAGTTGGCACAATTAAGGCATTCCCCCTTTAATGGCAAATTCACCCACCCCCAAAGGGTTTTTAACCTGAGCACAGGACTTGATGAAATTGGATTTAGAAGGCTAAATGAAAGCCATGTTCAGCTGTGTTTAAAAGTTGCCCACATACATCTCCACTAATGCAATGGACCAAGTTGCAAAAGCAGCCAAAATGTCAATCTCCACTCACAGTGTATCAAAGCACATTTTACCTTGCAAAATGGCAACAACAAAAAACAAACAAACCTGCCCCCACATCCCAACCCACCATTGCAGACCTTCATACTATAAACAGAAGTTCTGTGGAAGCTGCATTTTATTTGAAAATCCACCTTTTTTTTTTTTGCTAACGTACTTTTAAACATTTTAAACAAAAATAGAATCTGCGGAGACAATGCAGCAAGTATGCTTAATTCATGTACAGAATTGCTTTCATGCCTTTTGACTATCCTTCTTAAGGCCCCAGATGCCACCCAAACTGGTATGATTGTATTTACACAAAGCACCGATCAACAGTGCTGCTTCAAATTCTGCAGAAAAACTAAAAGGGTTCCTACAACATTGAAAGGCCAACCCCACCAGGAAGTTCTCCTGCACAAGCCCCTCACCAGACCGGACTGAATGGAGCTTCTGCTGGGCAACTTGGTGGTTGGGGTGGTGCCCTTTAGTAAAGACACAACTTCTCTTCTGAGTTTTTATTCTATTTCACGATACATGATCATGGAGCTGGCACTAGCAAATAAAGAAGAAGAAAAGATCGAAGGCTTTTTTTTCCACGTAATAACCTCAGAAGTTTGTATCGGGGTTTGCTTGGTTTTTGTACAGAGAAGAAGGAAAGTCTTTAAAAATGAAAGCAATTCCTCACATTCATTTTGGAAAGGCCGTACGTCAAGTGTAAGATAAATGACATGCCAAGCACAAAGCAAGGAAAAAAGTTCATCCCAGAAGCACCAACATCTGGTCGAGAAATTCTGTGCTCCTCCCAACCAGTCAGCTGTTTCTCTCCCCCCCACCACCCCTTGCCAAAATCCTTAACAGAACTAATTCCCATGGAGTTTGGACAATTGGTGTTTTCAGACCATTGAACGTACTCAGTGCTCTGTGTAGTTTGGGTGCGTTACTGGAGTGAAGATGCACTCTGAATCAGAATAGTTCTCGTGAATAAAAATGGGAAGAGAGGGAGGGAGGGAAGGGGGGAAAAAGAAACTCCAAAAGGGAGACATACTGTATACATCCACGCTCATTTCCCCGCAAAGGAGGCTTTGTGATACATTGTTACTTAAACTGATAATCATAAATAAATACAAACAATAATACATAAAGGAATGTCTATGCAAACGGAATATATAATTCTTTTTTTAAAAAGTTAAAACTTTCCATTATTGAGTCTAACATTTGCGATGACTGCAGAGAGGAAATGGCAGAATTAAAAGGGTGTTTTCGGATTTGATCCCCTAGAGAAAGTCGTTGGAGTTAACGGTAAGAGGATGCCCCGCTCTTCGTTCCAAGCGGCAGTTCCAGGTGCTTGTTGTACCCTTCGTGGCAAAATAAGAGGCTTCCTTTTGTGTGTGTGTGTGTGTGATTGACGGAGAGTGTTAAAACAGGTGGCGAGTTACTGACATGATTAGAAGTCACCAGGAAGGGGGAGAAAGAAAAAGAAAAACAGATCCCACACCAAAATTGTGGCAATTCTTGGTTTTATACCGAGAGTGCTGCGGGGGTTCAAGGCTGCCCTATGTTGTTGGTGCTCCTACTGCTGTCGTGGGCCTTGTGTGGTTTTACCAGGCCGTTCTAGTGAAGAGGAGAGCTGAGGCATCAGTTCTGATTTGGCTGGAAAGAAGGGTCTGTTGTTGAGCACGGGTCTTTCTGGAACTGTTCCTGTCCCACCCCTTCTGGTGCGGTTACATGAATTGTATCTGAGGAGACAAGAAAAGGCATCCGTTTTACGGGTTTGCACAACTAACCTGCCCTCCCCCTCCAAACGTCCATTCACTGGCCATAGGCTAAGTAGGTTCCAAGGTGGCAGACCAGGAATACAGAGATATATAGCGCTTCAGTATAAGGAAGATCAGCATTTCTCTATTGCATGTAGAATGTGCAGGTCTATTCCCATTTCCAGAGAGCCAGAGGGCACATTGGCAACGACTGCACTTGTATCGCCCTCTGGGGCGATAAGCAATTAAACTGCGGGCTGCAACCCTTGAGCTGCAGCCGAGAGGATGGGAAACTGCGGTCATAAAACTGGCGAAGGAATCTCAGGTCATTTCTTCAGGTGACAATAAAATGAACAGAAAACAGCATTATGGCAGTTACAGGAGGGATTATGGATTTCTATATAGTACGTCAAAGCACATCTCTCTTGAAAGAGACTAGGGCTTTAGACCTAGGAGGCTATGCAAAAAACAAAACAAAACAAAGGTGTTGACAAGAGGGAGGGGGAGGGAATGTACATTTTCTGGAGCATGAACATTCCAATAAATGGGAACGAATTATGCAATGACAGCCTGTCAATCCACTTGCCTTCTTCCCACAATGTGCTCAGTTGCAGGGCTAGTGAAGATTCTGTTCTGGAGAATGTGAGGTTCAGTTATTTCACATGGGGAAAGAGGGTTGGGGTGCATGAGAAGTCTAGCATTAAGGGCAGAGAACCTGTACCCCCTCCAGATGCTGGTGGACCACCTCTAGGCTGGATTACTGCAACACATTATATGTAGGGCTGCCTCTCAAGACGGTTTGGAACCTTTAGCAGCTGCACAATCTGGTGGCCAGCTTACTCACCAGGCAAGGCGGTTTGAGCATTATTTACACCAATCCTGGTCCAACTGCACTGGCTGTCAATGAGTTTCCGGGCCCAATTCAAAGTGCTGGCTTTGACATATAAAGCCCCAAACAGCTCAGGACCACAATACCTCAAGGACTGCCTCTCCCCATATGAACCAACCTGGACCCTGCGACCATCATCTGAGGCCCTTCTTCATGTGCCTTATCCACGAGAGGTCTGGAGGGTGGCAACATGAGAACTGGCCTTTTTTGCAGTGGCTCCCTGTTTCTGAAATGCTCTCCCCAGGGAGGCTCACCTGACATCTTCATTATGTATCTTTAAGCACCAGGTGAAAATGTTTCTTGTCAACCCGGCCTTTTTAAAAGTGATTGTGGGAGGGGGGCTATGAGTTTTTGTTTTTATTATGCATTCTCATTTTGTATTTCTCTGTTGTGAACCGCCCTGGGATCTTTGGATGAAGGGTGGTATAATAATAATAATAATAATTATAATAATAATAATAATTTTCTTCTCTTGCATCCCACATTAGCAGCCGTGGTTTATAGCAGGTCACAGAATAACAACATGCAAATTTACAAAGCCCCAGACTGTGTCATTTTAATGTGAGGATGAATATTGCTAGGGGCGTTAGCAAACGAGGCATTATCCGAGCTTGCAGTGCCCCCAGAGTTAACATGCAATACCTAAATTGTCCTATAAGAAATCCTGGAGGGAGAGCTCTGCAAAAGGATCCTTCCCTGAAGCTCTGTGTGGACTCTGAGTGGATGGGCTGGATGCTGCAGACAGCTGGGAAAGAAGATGTCAGAGAAGGAAAGAGAAAAAGAAGGCCTCAATGACAGAAATATGAAGGCAGAAAATGTAGTGATGGAGAGGAGGGGCTTAAGAAAGGTAGTTAGGACTGAAGTGGGCTGGTTAAAAAGAAAAGGTCTGATTGCATGCTAAGTTGAAATCTGCCCCAATGGTATGACAGATGCAGACATTAGAAGGTTACCTATAGGCAAAGGTGAATTTCTGGCATGTGACTGGCAGAAATCACCAGCACTTTATCCAGAGGGTATGGCAATGGTCTCCAATAGTTACCAGTCCCAACTAGGCATAGCAGAGTGTGTTTCTGAAAACAGCAGAAGCTAGACCTGAAGTTAGCTTTCAAAACAACCTATGACAACCAGGCCTCACTTAACATTTACTTATATTCCATGAATGGCCAATGTGCAGCATTAGATGCCAAAAGCTGCATAAGCAGCAGAAAGAGGGCCGCATGTGTCATATCCTTATGTTCTCTTGAGAAACATACGTATCTGTATTAACATTAACCATGAAAAATACCATACAAATACTTGTTCACTGTTAACTGCTGTGGTCTTACACTTTCTCTGGTACAGGGGGAAAGTAGGACCTGAAGGACAGAAGCGGCTTGCAAGGGATGAGGCTGACAAACATGGGCCAAACTAGACTTTCACAGCCAAGTACTCCGTTCCTTGAACAGCAGCAATGCATTCTGCATGGGCACACTTTTTAAGAAAAGAAAACCTGATTTCCAGTAATAGTTACATGGCGTAATTGAGCGGGGAGGAGAAGCCTACTGTTAGAAAGTGAAAATCCACTGGGCAGCCTGACGCATGCATAAAGCAGCCCTTTGTATCCAAGCCCAGGACTCTCTCTATTAAGAGCATAACATTAGACCATAAGAAGACCCTGCTGGAGCGGGCCAAAGACCCATCTAATCCAGCATCCTGGGCTCACAGTAGCCAACCAATGCCCATGGGAAGCCCACATACAGGACCCGAGTACAAAAGCACTCCAACTGGCAATTCCTAGCAACAGGTTTCAGAGACTCATTACCTCCAACAGCGGAGGCAGAACACAATCATCATGGCTTGTAGCCACTGACAACTTGATCCTGCATAATTTTGCCTCATCCCCCTCTGAAGCCATCCAGAGTTGGTGGCCGTCTCTACTTCCTGTGGAAGCAAATTCCATAGCTCTACTATGCTCTGTGTATTTTTATTTTGTTCTTCCGGAATGTTTTCTCCCCACGCCCAAACAATTCAGTTTCCTCAATTTGCTTGGATCAACACAGAACGGCAAACATCCACCAGAGGGAGAGTCAAATGCAGCTGACAGATGGGTACGGTCTTTCTGTTTTGTTAGTGCACATTCCTGCACAAAGTGCAAGGGACTGCCTCCCCCCACGGTCACATTTATCGCCCGAATGATCTGCACAGCATCAATGTGTGCAATTGCTTAACCTATACATCCCATAGCCGTTCACTGGCAGCATACTTGTTTTATCCAAGATGTAGTTTATTTGTCACGTACAGTTATTTTAAGATACGGCCACTTCATGGCCATCGCTCAGACCTATTACCAAGCTCTCACCATCCAACTAGCCCCTTCCTGAATGTTCATGGCTGGTCTCCCAGCTGTGACCAAAGATGGCACATTGGAAAGGTCTTAATGACAGAAAAGGCAACTTCAGAGCTGTGGAGAAGATTTTCCAGTGCATTTCCAGTCCTTGGTGATGGCAATCCAATTTGATTATTTCAAATAGAAACACACACACACCCTGATTGATTTGTGTTTTTTATATATAAAATCAATCAAACAAATCTACTAGCCTTCTTTGAGACTAGGGAACATTTTTTTGGCTTCTCTTTGAAAGAATCAAATCGTTTCAGTCACTCCCTAGGAAGTTATTATAATCAAAATCCTTGAACAGTGATAAATTTTCTTCTCTGAATGTAAGAAGTCACCTCCCCTTTTGTACAGAGAAAGAATAATCATGGGAACAATCAGGTGCAATTTTCTACACATGAAAAAGGCGAGATGCAGCCTCTGACGCAGTCCTGGTTCACCCAGCACTCTAAATGTTCCAAGTGGCGAGAAGCCTCCTGGTGGCTATAGTAGCTGAAATATTTTAACAGTTGCTACAGCCACCTGTGAAGAAGCTCCTTCCAACCTTTGTGCCCCCTGCTCACCTCCAAGAGCACACCAAACAGGAGAGTTGACCTCCTTTTCCCTCTGTTGCTGCAACAGTTATGGAGCAACAAGCTCTCTATGGAGAGCTGCTGCAGTTGGGAGCCGGTAGCTTGAGGATGGGGAAACTGGTGCTCCAGATGTTGGTGTACCACAGCTCCCATAATTCCTGGAGTCCAACATCTGGAGAGCCACATGCTCCCCATCTCTGCTGGCTGCTACAAGCCTCCTACCACACGGAAGCCAAATCAAGGGACGCCTACATGAACTAGCGCTTGCCGTTTCTGAGTTTAAGGGACCATTGGCTAACCAAGGCAGAAACTAATTTTTTTTTCTTCTAGTAGGCGGTGTCTGGAGATGATTAAGTGGATATGGAAGAGGAAAGTGAAAATTATGTAGATGAATGAAGAGGAGGGAGGTTCCATGAATGGTCTCTTTCAGCTTCATGGCACTGATGGAAGTCAAGACTCATCCACTCAAGTTAGTTTTGCAACATGCTCAGTTCGTGTTATGTGGAAGGCACTCCCGCTCGTGCAGTTTTGCTAACAAAAGAGCTGCCAAGACCAACAGGTGACCAAAGGGGAGACGCTCTTTCAGAACCCTGAAGCAGGCGCTGGGTACACAATGCGTCTAGTGTGGAGGAACAAGGGGCAGAGCAAGAAGCCAAATACTGCCAGGGTTCAGAGCAGCAAACAGGCTCCCACAACGGGCCTTTGTTCCCTTTCCCAAGAAACGCTAATAAATCTGACATCAGCACAGTAAAGCAGAGTGTAAGGAGGAATGACAAACAGCTCCATCCAGCAGCAAACTCAGCAAGTGCCTCAATTAAAGGGTACATTTCCCAACATCTGGGGTTTCCAGAGGAAACCTATTTCCTCACCCATTATGTACATAGTTAAGATAAATCTAGACATTCACAAGAGATGCATAGTGGAAACTGCTGTAAGACGTCATCACTTCTGAATATGTGCCAGGGAAGAACAGCAGACGACATAATGCTTCCACTGTCCGGAACGAAACTACCAAGCAGGATTTGACCCAGGTCTTCTCCCTGATATACTAGGATTTTTATGAGTGGGTCCTTTACATACCAAATGCTCCCCAACAATGCTAGTACCTACTTGCATTCTGAAGTGGCAAAGTCCCATCTTCAGGAAGGCTTTCTAATTTATGCATCCAGCTGAACATTCTCATTCCCTGCTTACTAAGGAACATGGAGCTCCTTCCCCAAAGCTATTTTAGACTTACAAGTGAAAGCCATTGCACCTTCCATTGCTTTAGGAAACTACAGTGGTGCCCCGCAAGACGAATGCCTCGCAAGACGGAAAACCCACTAGACGAAAGGGTTTTCCGTTTTGGAGGTGCTTCGCAAAACGAATTTCCTATGGGCTTGCTTCGCAAGACAAAAATGTCTTGCGAGTTCCTGCGGGGTTTTTTCCCTCTCCCCCCCCTTTTCCCCAGGCTGCTAAGCCGCTTATCAGCTGATCCGCTAAGCCGCTTATCAGCTGATCCGCTAAGCCGCTAATAGCGCTAATCCGCCAATGGGCTTGCTTCGCAAGACGAAGAGACTCGCGGAACGGATTCTTTTCGTCTTGCGAGGCACCACTGTATTCAACAGACTCAAGGACACTGTAGGATTCAGCTTGTGACATCCCATCTCAATCTCAGGAATTACTCCCAGGAGTCAAACCTCACATTTTCTCACCAGGGAAGTACAGAAACCATGCCCTATAACCTAATATTTACTAAGAACCGGATGCATTCACATAATACCTAGGTCAACATGAACAAATATACCTGTTTCTTTCAAAAGGGGAAAGAACTATAAACATCCAAATCAGGGAACAGTTTGGGCCTCAGGATATCAAACCTTCTTTCTTCCATCTCAATATATGTGCCACTACCTTTGGAGTTCTCGGCCAAGCACATCCCTTTAGTAACACACAATCTTTGTTCGTTTTTACTGAACCAATAAGCTTTAGATTGCTGTTCAGCAGATCATCAATAAATCACCAATGGGTGCAATCCACCAAACAGCCTTGATTCATTTTATGCAGGGTTACATCAGGGAATGTTCCATGGACAAACATCAATGAAGCAAAGTTTAGTGGCAGTGGCCAGCAAGCCTCTTCCCTTGAAGTGCACCTGCTAAGGAGGGTGAGTTGTGTCAAATATTTGTCAGTCCAATGGCTGGCAGATCTGAAAGACCTACATTAATGTCCTAAGCTCAACTTCCAAGTATGCGCAGCTAAAGAATAGCCTGTACCCACCACTCTAGATTGTCTCAAATTCTGAATGTGATACACAAGCAGTAAAAGAGGAGCCACAGAGTACAGTGCAAATATAAGGGATGAAAATGGTGTGTGTGTGTGTGTGTGTGTGTGTGTGTGTAACAGAAAAAAACCAAGTAGTAGTTTAAAAGTTACAGCAGGCAAGACTCTATGATTAAACCTCTCGATTTCCATACTAGAATAGAAAAAGGGGAACTGTATGTGCCACATCCTACTGGAACAAGCTTGGGTCCTTTTGAGGGCAAATTTAGGGCTGATTTCAAAGGCGAAAAGTTTCCTGCAACAAATGAACAAACATGACAATTGCACACACATCTCTTCTGCTGTGTACAAATGCAATGTGAACCCACAACTGGCCACACCTTCCCAGAATGTGTACAAGCAGATAAACAACTGCATACATGCCACCAACCAGTGCCTGCAACACTTGGCTAGCCTGTGGTTTTGTACGAAGTAGTACCATTAATGGAGGAAATTGCCACTCCTGAAGTGGCACCTAGAAAAGCTATGTTTTATTAATCAGACTTTCTTCCTATCACCTCTTCTCTCTTTAATAAAGATCTAGAACGCCCCTGCTAAAAACAGTGCCACTCTGACACCTTAGCTTTTCAACAGAAAACTGAACAGTACTATTTGCTGCCTACTCTTCTGATGCTGAACTCTGGCTCCTCTCAGTCCCGGTGAACATGGCCAGTTTTAGGAACCATGGGAGTTGTAGTCCAGAAACATGGGGGGGGGGACCACACGACACCACAATGTTTGCCACTGTTAACTATGAAGAACTGCTGCTCCCTCTTCCTTACCATCCTCTGTCTCTTAATACCTGAAAGCACTCTCTTCTAATGACAAGGTGCCTTCTCAAACTTTCCTTCAGCGCCATCTCTTCCTGGACTATCCTCACCTTGCTTGCTAAGGGCCTTTTGGCACTGTTAGCTTTCCTCCATCCCATCTTCACCATTCCTTCCTTGGGGCTGCAAGTTTCCCAGGCTGAGCAGGCTTAACGGTTGAAGCAAAAGTAATGCACCACCTGACAACATGACCAAATATACAGACAATGCTCTTGTTGACTAGCTTGTGAGCTGCCAGAAGCATACGGCTTTGTAGGCCAGTTCCACACCCACCTGGGCTCCCGATACAGGACCAAAAGGATTTGGAGGTCTCATGACAGGTTGGCTGTATATTAAGGTTGGTTGCGTCATTACTGGTACTCCTCCCATTTGGGATGGCTAAAAATCCAGAACAGCAAAGAATTAATTTCATGCACAGCTCTTTAAAAGAGACCACTACCAGAAATTGCCTCCAACTGTACAGTTTAGTTAGTGGCACTGTAAAGGAAATAATTAATGGAACATTTAAAAAAGCTTCCAGCAACCAAACATTGGGAACTTTGGGTCTGTGTTCCTATGCACCTTTCCACGCTTTTAGATAAGCTACTGCTTCACGTTTCTACATTGAGCTGAAAACTTTGAACAACATCTGGTGTGATATACCAAGCTCTTTCACTTTATTCATTCCCTGTACCAGGCTAAGATGTTTTCATTTTTTAAAAAGCTAAAGAGGAAATAAGACAGCAGCTATTAAAATCAACAAATATCTTAAGACCAGCCATTAAAACACCAACAGGCAAATTTAAAATTTGCTCAGATAAAGTGTCTTAACCAAGACTGCAGAGGGGGCCGGATAGAAATTCATTTAGATTTCAAATGCTGGGTTGTTAAGGAGGCATTGATTTTCCACTTAGCCCTGAACACTTTAGAACTAATCTGCAGTTTAGCTCCCTGTTGCATTTAGCACAAGGCATGCCCAACATCTCAGGCTAATCTACAAGGGTGTCACCTTAAAAAGGAGTGCTTTCAAACTTCCTAAGTTTCAAACAAACTCCGTATCTTGCCTGGTAGGAGCCTCTTTATATCTGCCAGAGGATTCTACATATGTTCTAGGATGGATACTGTTCCCATGTGGTGTTGGCCAAACCGTAAAGGCTTCACCATTGCTCTGTATGAACAGAATACCCTTAGAACACACACTGTATGGCTGCACATTTGTGGGGTGGGGGGGCTGTTTTTCAAGGAAGCTCATTTCACCCTTATAGTCTCCGTGAGAAATGCTAAGGCTTCCTGGAATTTATTTTTAAAGTAGTCACTGTAGCAGAAGATAGGTGGAAGTAAAAAACATTAAGTATTGCATTTTTTTGTCTGGCAAAATGAAAAAGGTCAAAAAACAAACAAGTGGGGCTAAAATTAATCTGCCAGGTATGTGGCATCTTGTTCAACATATGTGTTGCAAGCACACCCAGAAACCCAAAGGAAATGGAAAGAGCAAGCTACGATAAAAGCGCTCCTAAAAATACTTCAAATGAATAGAAACATTTACTGACCATTCCATACCCCATCATTCCTGTTGGCGTTGTAGCAGGATAGGCCATGACGGGCGGTGCCTAATGAGAAAGAGACAACCTTAAGCGGCATGCAAATGGAAAAGGCTTCACAAACAGCAATGAAATGCTTTTGACTGTAAATATGAGCATCTCTGACAGCTGATCAATTGATATCTGACAGAGCCAGAAACTGGCCAGTGAGCATCATGGTAACATCCTTGCAGGTAAGCCATTAGAGTTTCTTTAGCTGAACATGGCTACAAATGTACAAGGTAACACACTATATAGCTGGTGCCCAATAAGTTGGAAGGGCATCACTTAAGGCCCAGGATTGCTTTACAGACAATGTGAACCTAGCATCCTGGATAATAATAATAATAATAATAATAATAATAATAATTAGATGCTTCCCCAAAACAAGAAGTCGAGTGCTGTCAAACAAAGCCTCACTTGATGGGCTTCATGCAACCAGTAGCTGAATAGTCAAGGAACACCCCAGGCTATAAGCATAAAACAGACAGCTGCCTGTCTGAACAGGAGCTGTTCTGAGTTTTCTAAAAAGGGCCAGGTAAAAAGTTTGTTTCTGCTTACAGCATTTATAGGGAGTTTTTAAATTTGGCATGTTTCTTTTTTATGTAGGACTCGATGTTTGTTTGTTTTGGCATATCTTGTCAGCTGCCCCGGAGACTTATATGGAAGTATAAATAGTTCAAGAAGATATTTTACATCAATGCACAAGTTGAAATCCCATTTTAACAAAGATATCACAGCCAAAAAGACCTCCCAGCATCTGAAAGGGACAGACTGGGGTGTTCTTTCTGCCAGATATTGTGATGTTTGACAGTAGGAGGGTAACTTATGAAGCTTACCACCTCCTCCAAACCAGTGATACTTTTTTCAAAAAAAAAAAAACTGCAGTTCCATATGCAAGACAACTATTACAGGAACTGGGCTTCTTGCTTGAAGTAACTACTTTGAAACTCTGCTCAAGCCCTCTGGCTTTGACACTCTTGCATCATACAGCAGAAGTCCTAGAAAGTGGAGGAATCTCTAAAAAATATGGCAAAGCAGAAAAATATAGACGCGCACAAGCAATCCTGGAACTTTTCCTATACAAACCCTCTGAGCTTAGGGACAAATAGAACAACGTTGTTTTGTATCATGCTCTTAATCTGTAAGAACTGTTTCCGTAGGAGATTTAACTCTCCAGAAACAATATCCCTACTCTCTGGGGTAGGGATGGGAAGAAAAGAACCATACAGTGTTTCAAAAATGTTTACTCCTTTGAACTGTAATAGCCACTGGACAATGGAATCCAACTTGCTATTGGCTAACATGGTTAATGAAATGACCATGATTAATATTCATACAGCCATTAAGCAAAATGTTATGCATTTGCATACATATGGCCATACATTTGCTAGGCTTTTAGGAGCTGAAGGCTGGCTTAGGATTTCCCCACAATGAAGAGAATACAGGGAAAGACCAACAGTAACATGGAAGGAGAAACCAATTGGGCTAAACTGGGATCACTATAGTTAAGAGCTAAAGAATTAAAGTCGCTTAAGATTTTGGATGTAAAACAATACAGTTGCAATATCCACGTGTAAAGCAGATGGGGTGAACCACACACACGGTAGCTGTAGAAAAGCGGGAGTGAGGGAACACCCCACAGTCAATGAATAAACTTACCTTAAAACATTTGGAAAACAAACCCATTAGTTACTTCATTCTTTAGCTCTTATTGACACAAGAGAAATTAGGTTGACTTGTCATTTTAACCACTGTTACTTGTCCTTTTAGTGCTGAAGGGAGATGCCACCCATCTTTGAAGGATAATTCAAAAGTTTTAAGTCTTTCAGATACACAACCAAATGGGTGAGCATTTTCACTTGGTTTAGTATTTGGGGACGTATTGGTCTCTCCCTATTTGAAATCAAGTCTGCAGATAGTGAATTGTGAAGTCGAAGAGAAGCCTGTGAAGTTTCATGCAGTTATTTCACACGCACAAATGCCTTTTTTGGTTTGATTTATCCACCAAATGCATTTTTAAAAAAGGCAATACAGACACACGCACCAGCTATCTCGCAGCAAATGGCAGAGTTTAAAGCAAGAAAAATCATCTTAGTATTTTTCCATGCCATCATTGGAGAAAAGAGGCCCACAGAACACCTTGAGATCTGGATAAGCTAGATAGAAGCTGCTCAAGGTTGTCGTCATGCCCAAAGATCTTAACTCAAGAGAAAAAAAAGTGTGGAATAGCAGGATTATGAGATTCTGCTGTAGTGGTTAATATCAGCATGCCAATTTTGATTGCAAAAAGAAAAAAAAAGGCTGCAGGTTTTGTTCACTTACGTATTGTGGAAAATGCATGCCATTCTGTTTTCCCCCGGAAGAACAATTACATAATGCAATAACACTGGATTAGAAATGAGTACTTACACAACAGAATATACACACAGAGCATTTTAGTCAAAAAGTGAGTTCAAACCCCTCCCCGAAATATAATTTTTGTAATCCAAAGCCACTTAAGCATCTGGTAAAAAGGACACAGACAAGGTTGACGAAGCCGCAACACGACCTCTGCATTTGTACATGTTTTTCACATGCTTTGTGTTGGCAAGTTTTCCATAAATACTGGAATCTACCGGTACCAATTAAAGGGAAAGCACTCACAAGGGAACCAGAACAGGACAAACAGAGTTAAGGCAGAGGATGAATGGAAGTGAGTTAGTCTTTCCTATTCTAACAGCTCATGAAAACCATTTAGGAATCTCATAGCTTCAGGTGAGACTTATCAGACAGGAGCTGTGTCACAAGGCAGTTCAGCACAGCTCCTAAAAGGAAATTATTAAACATTTAGAAACAACCGTCTCCAGGAATGGAAAGTTAAGGCAGAATGAGATGCTATGTGGGACTGAATCAGATTTCCCTTACAGGGCTAGTGCATGGGCTGGAACATTTGCTGGAGAGTTTGGAGGGAAGGACAGGGTACTCAAGCCGCCCCTCCTTTTGTCTTTCTCCCAAGTAGTTTATAAAGGTTACAGCTCACATTGGGTGGGAAAGTGGCATTTGAAGGTCATTGTCAAATGACCATTATCTCAAAATACACATGGCTGGAATGGTGCCCAGTTCAGTCACTAAGTTCCCATTTTAAAGCACAAAAATAGTAGCACAGGCAGGCCAGAATATCTAGCAGTTAGCACGTGCTTAATTCAGAGCAGTGTAGATGGCCTTACACATTTGATCCTGATTGTATTAGAGGCAAAAAGCTGTTCTCTGTAGCTTTTAACACTAGCCCTCCTTCCACAGTTATCCTCTCCTGTCACACATGCCTGCCCAGAGTTGTAGTATTTATTACTTGAAAAGCCACATATATCTACTGGTAAATGATTATGAGCCACCACTTCCAAGCATGTTAAAAAAAATACACCAGGCTAGCAACCGTCACCTATTATTATTTTCCTGCAGGCAAGTCAACAGCAAGAAGGCAACTGATCGAACACATGAGGCATCTCTTTCCAATTTCTCTTAACAAGTTATATGACAATACAGGCAGCATCAGACATGAAGTTTTTGCTCCCTGCCTTGCTTTCAGTCACACCATATCTTTTTAGTACCATTCAAATCCTCCTTTGTGGCTATTGTGCCATCACATGGATCTGCAGAAGTCACAGCTTGGAACCTTTTGGAGCACTTTTGGGATGTGGAGGGCTCCTGCCCCTACATGTCTTTTATGACCTACTGAGACTGCAATTGTTTCTCTTTTAAGAGATTGCTCAGGCTTCAAGGAACAATGCACCTCAAAATACAGAGTTTCTGGTGAAGGCTTAATATCCAACATAGGTCTCCTTTCACAGGGCTTATGATGAAATAAAACTTTAAATTATGATGCTTCCCTCATTAGAATGTACCTTTATTAAAAGTCAGCATGGTGCAGTGGATTGGGCATTGACTTGGCACAAGGAGACCTGGGTTCAAATCCAGTATCAACCAGAATCACTGGCTGACTTCGCACAAAACCAGTGCAACCTCTCTCACAAACTTTGTGAATAAAATGGTGTAAGGCTATGGCTTGATTTAAATCATCTTTCCTGGCTTCCTAATACATGTTTCATAAAGCTGTGAACAAGTGCTGGGGCTGAGCATTCCTTCTTCACTCGTCCCCTTGTGATGGCTTCAAAGCTTCATTCCTTGCTTGTACTAAGTCAGACTTCCCCATTTCACCTGAGCTATTTCCTGGCTTCATATGGACCAGGAGTGAGGAACCTCAGGCCCCGAGGCCAAATGTGGCCATGTCCCTCAAATGTGGTCCTGCTCTGCAGGTGATTCCACATGGCTGCAATGTATCCTTCAACTAGGATAATGATTCTTGCCTGCGTGCATGTGTAGAAACCTCTGGCGTTTACACAGGCTAGATTCCAGTTATGGTACTAACGGAATAGTAATATGTGTTGCTCCGCCTACTTTTGCCTCTGGCTCCACCTACCACTGACATGCAGGCACTTGAAAGTTGCCCACCACCAACCCATCCCTGATATAATCAATGCTTAAAATTCATCTCAACCCCTTTTGTGTATGCTTATATTGAAGTACCATAGTACATAGTGGTGAGATAAATGGATTAAAACTTCAACCTGTTTCGAGTATGGCAGTCCAGGTTAGATACACATTTTTCTGTGCAATCGTCACGAGGCTGTCAATGCCACGAGACCTCTACATCACTCAAGGATACTATATCAGCACAGTATGTTTGAGTTCCTATATCAGCACAGTATGTTTGAGTTGCTAACCTTAAAACACAAGCCTGACTCCACTGGGATGACTCTAGCTAATAAATATCCAATTAAACATCACCTAAATGAAACGTGTCAGGTTGTTTTAGGCTCCCACGATAAGTTTTAAGATTCTCTGCCTCTCCTGACAAAATTCCTATAGCCCTCCCACACTTTCACAGCATATTTTGAGCTGCTGGAATTCTTTCAATATGCCTACAGCAACTGCTTACCATTGTTGGAGTGTTCCATGCTGTTGTTGGTGCAACTTTGGGTTGCCAGTTGGAGCCTCCAGTTAGTTTCTTTTCTCCTGGCTGTGTCCAGTTCACATCACTTAGAAAAGAAAAGGGAAAAAAGATCTTAAATCCAGGGGATGGAGGGGAATCTAGCTGCCTTTCTTGCAGACACGTTTAAAAATAAATGAAGTTTAAACAAGGTTAGAGCAATATTTCTCATCCTGAAACTATGTACCTCAACATCTCCCTGTTCAAGCCTCCAAAAATAGATAAAAATGAAGGCAAATACTATCCATTAATGCACACCACTCTAGAGACACCAGCACACAATTGGCTCAAGCCTCACATAAATAGGCCAAAGGGGCCAAGTCTAAGGCAAACATGCAGAAAGAAGCAAGAAAGCAGGCAAAGAGAGTACAGTCCCTGGATAATTGGACTTGGGTACCTAGAAATCTGTAATCTTGAGGTGAACTGATTTATTGCAAGATATGGATAGATAAGATTAATTGTTCATATACAGCTTCCCTCATTCAGAGTTCTCCTGCTCCCACACCTCTCAAAGACATTTGCTATCCTACTCAGAAATGGAAAACCTGGGAGGGGAAAGGGGCAGTGTTACACCCCCCTGCCAGGTTCATCTCAAGAACCTTAGTCTGCATTTGCTGTACAAAATTGCTGCAAAGATGTGCTTAATGGGTTAAAACACCTGCATATTGCTGCAATGAGAAATACTCACTTTTTAGTTGTTCCATTTCCAATGCCCAGATCTGTTACAAAACAAGAAATAAACAATTGGAAGCTGCCCATTCATTTATTTCAATTATCCAAAGAGTTGGTACTGTAAACTTTACATAAACTCTACTTACTGCCCACAAGATTGGCTAAAGATGAATCCAGATCATCCAACACTAACTTGTTAGGTGGACCTTTTGAAGTTGGAAGACTCTGGTTTTGAGAGGCCACTGTCGGTTTTAGGAGTCCACCTAATTCATCAAACCCTTTAAGAAAAGCCAAGTAGTATTAAATGCAATGGAATCCATATCAATGTAGCACGAGACATCTTAAAATCAGTATTTTTAAAGTCTAAATGGTATAAAGCTGCAATTATTGTTGTTACTGTTATTTTGCAGTGGAGAAATGGAAAATCCATACATTCAGCACCCAAGATCCAAAAAGAAATGGTAAGAGCACTGGCAGCAGCAGGAAAACAGTGATTGATTGATTGATTGATTGCATTCATAAGCTGTCTTTCTGCCACAGAAGTCAAGGCAAAGTTGGTGGCCTTTTCAGGGCCCTGGCCTAGTCTTCCTTGCTGTGTCAGTAAAATGTCTCAAGCAACAATACAGATTTATTGTAGCGTAAGCTTTTGTGGATGAGAAACTACTTTATCAGATTTCTGAAAAGGTTGAGGCATCACAGGAAGTTGTCCATGAAAGCTTAATCCAAAACAAATGCATTAACCCGTTTTATCAAGCCAAATGATCCAAACAGCTTTTTAAAGGCTGGCACCAAATATTCTATCACCCAGTGTGATTTTTGTGCATCTTTGAGCAGTATTTTAAAAAGGGTACTTTAAAAAGAAAGAAAGGAAGACCTACCACCAGAATCCACAGGTACATTTGAAGTTTTGTTGCCAAACACAGACTCAAAGTCAACATTAAGGCCTGCTGAGGGCTGCGATGGAGCAACAGGAGACTGGGTGAACCCTACAAACAAAACATTTAAAAAGAGCTTATTTATATGCAGTATGTGAACTCTCAACTTGCATGTAAGTAGCAGCTCTATAGCCATAAAAGGAATATGGGCATTCAGACATTGAAAAGGAGCCTGCAAAGAAAGCTTTCCTTGCAGAACTGCATGTTACTGCAACTTGAGAGGAATAACCCATGAGGCAAGAACTGATGGACTCAAGTTTGCATGTTGCATATAGGCAAGGAGCAACAGCACCCCCCCCCAAAGGCACTGGAGTAGGCTTCACAGCAAGAGTTCTGCAGTACTAGTAAGCCTTTCCAGTTTCAGCCCTTTAAGGCAGAATTTTTCAAAACTAGATGGCCTGGTGCAGTTATTCAATTTTGTCACTGCTATACTATCTGAGAGCAGATTTATTTTGAAGCGGTAATAGACTCCTAGTTTCCTATTTCAGTTCACTACTTGCAAAATAGCCACCTCTGGGATTGAGTTGTATTCAAAATCACTCACTGGTGCTCCCAACTCTTCCCACCCTATCCCCCACTCCCTATTTTCAGACATTTTCCCAGGCACATAAATTGCTACATCCCAAAAATATCAATGGGACTTAGGACCTACATATCACCTACTTTAATCCTGAGGATTCTGAATAAAATAAGCACGGACAGGCACGTGTTTTAAAATTCATTTCCACCTGGCACCAATTTGACCTATTTTGCTTTTTAGTGACTTGAGAACTTCTTGCTAAAATGGATAGATTTTTTTTTAAAAAAAAACAACCTCATGTAGTTGCAGTATTACATGAATGCTTATAGCTACTTCAGCACTGAAAGCAACTCGGTAGTTTAACATGTAGCAGCTACCAGTTTCTTTAGGCAGAATGCTAAAGCTGCATATAGCACCAGGCTTCCTCATTTTATTACGACACACTATACTGCTAAAATCCTATACAGACTGTCTGCTCCAGAAGGCTCCCCTAATCAAATCAGTACCATGCAAGAGAAGAAATGGGAAACATAAAGGTGGACTAAGGTGGCAAGGGATTGAAATACAAATTTATTATATAAACATATGGTCCTTTTAACATCTTGTATACTGTAAGCAACTCTGGTTGCTCCCCCAGCCTAGTTTATAAAGCTGTAGATAGCACAGAAGAGAGACACTAAAGTCATTACAGGACGCAGCATTTTTCCCTACAAAGGAAAACTGAAGACAGTTTAGAAGAAACAACACGGGCACAATAGAATTTAATAGTGATGAACAGTATTGACCAGCAGAACACTGGAACTTGGGCACTGACTATAGCATGAGAGGCAGCCAGTGAAATTTCAGCAGATTCAGGATAAAAGGCAAAACACAACAGAATTTGTTATAACAAGATGCATCAGTTCTCATTACTGGCTATCGATAAACAAGACAGAAATGGATCAAACTTCAATGAGGAACAAGGGGTGGTCATCACTACTATGCTCTTGCTTGTGAGCATCCCAAGAGGGACTTGATGGACCTTTGATCTGATCCAAATGGTCCTTAAGTTCTCAGGACTGGAACATGTATTACGCTAGCACTGTGATGGCTAAATCAAAAACAGCACTGGGCACTGCTCCACAAGGGAACTTGTTGCACTAAGTACAGTTGGCCCATTTCAGAGAGAGCAGTGCATGCTTGCAAGGACAAGGACATGGACAAGGACATGGACACACACACACCACTTAATGAGAAGACCAATGTGCCTGTTTCATGGGATCAATGTTTGCAAAGTTCTTATAATTAAAGCTAAAACATTTCCAGGATAAAAATAAATAAAGACAGTGGCTTTCAGTTATAATGTCATGCTGGGTGCTTTAGAAGTGCACCCGCCAAATCGCTGTCAATTGCCACTCGTTTCAATCTGTGATTTTCTATGAACAAAAAGTGATACAGTGAAAAAACTGATTAAAGCAGTCTTTAGATTTGCAACCTTTTCAGCAAGGACAGGCTAAGTTATTTTTAAAAACAAGCTGGACCCATTTTGATGCATCAGTTTTGGAATTATTTTTAAGTGTTGATCAGCCGATGAAAAGCATACAACTCTCCAGCTTGCGTACAAACTGAAATGGGCCTGTCTGCATAATTTTACCCAAGTTTACATAACTAAACCAAGTTCCTGGTCTTCAAAAGCCTTTTACCTACCTCCAAATAGGCCAGCTACAGTTGAGGGCTCACTGCGGAAATGGGAAGCGTTAGGAGGATAAGCTTGAGGACCACAAAAAGAATCTGATAAAGGCATAGGAAGCAGAAGAGCAAAGAAGGAACAGTTACAGAGAGAAAGGAACAGGACACTCTTATCTGCTTAACCAATTATTTGGACACTAAGTTAAGACAACAACTACGTGACCTATAACACACACACAAGCAATCTAGCAACAACTTCTAAAAAAAGGGAAGATTTTACACTATCTAAAGACAGGGGGGGAAACATCATCAAATGCCATGTTTTACACCTCTGAAAACAAGCAAGTGTAAAACCCTCAAGGCATTTGTATTATACCTGAAGTAAAGTGACAGAGCTGAAAAGTGGATGCATATTTGGTTTCCACAAAGGGGTTTGATTCAGTAAATGGATTGAAGCGATCTAGAGAACCAGAAAGAGTTAAATCGAAAGTCATACAATGACATGGTAATCTTAGAATTTACGCTTCTGGAGGTCAAATTGTGCCACATCTAGCTTGGAATGGAAACTCCATGTGGCCAAGGGCGCATAGCTGGACATAAATATTACCCCATGGACTGCATACGGAACACTGTAGGTAGGGCAACTCTATATGTGACTCATTTAGATGAGCAACACTGTAGTTGATATGCCTGTAGCAAAGGCTTGCCTGCTTTTAGGGGGGAACTGTCCCCAATTCAGTAACCTCTGGGTGTTGTTTTTGTTGTTGTTTTACAAATATTAGATAAAACAATAAGGCTGGGAAGGAATATAAAGTCTCCTCTCTCCGCCCTCAATCCCTAAGTAGTTGCCCATCTGAATTTACACAGCTACCACTGCACTACATTCTGTAGGTCATGTATTTACAACTGGGAAGGGAACTCAAACTGTCATTAGGTAATAGCTCATTCGTTTTATCTTTCTTTTCTCTCTTTTGAAAATCCTAAATTTGCCCAGAATAGTCTGATAGTCAAGAGAAAGGGAAAAGCCAGTCAGATGGTACATTACCAACGAACATCTCATGAGTTGGTGTCCTAGAAGTGAAAGTGGGTAGTACGTCAGAAGAGACAGAGAGGTGATCGCTAGATTTTGTGAGGAAAGGATTTAGGCTTGGGACGGCATCATCAACAGCGTCAGCGGTAGAAGTGAAAGGATCTGTGCAGTCCAAGCAGAGCAAGAAGGAGAAGAAGAGGAATAGGGGTGGGGGACCAGGTTAGCTGTGCATTAGTAATCAGGAACAGCATAAGCAGTTCTGTAAGTCAGTTTTGCTTTAAGAGTATCAGTTTGCATTTCCCCCCAACACCTACATAAATGGCTTATTGGCAAGAGGTAACAGGCATTCTCTAAGTTATCCTGATTCAGGTATTTTCTGAAAAGGACACTATCTTAATACTCTGGTCTCTGGAAGCAGAATCCACCTACAACATACTGCACAACACCTTTGATATAGAAGAATCCCTTCAGTGCAGTGCCTCTAACTTGGATCATCCACCCCCAGCCCCTGGGCTTTTCCCAAGACTTGCCATGAGCCCTCGCTATGCCCATACAATTTCCTTTCTTAAATGCCTTTTTATCTCTCAAGTTCTAAAAAAACCCTTCCTGTTTTGACTTCTGGGCTCAGTTCACACACCATGGTAAACCATAGTTAACAGTTATGTACAGATCACTCCAACTTCACCCCCTCCCTCGCAGTAGTAACAAACCATGATCCCTGGCTCAACCAACTGGGGATTGTGGCTTGTTTCACTTAAACAAAACACAACTGGTAAGTCAAGAACAAACCTTGATTTAACATTGCGGTTTGTAGCAAAGCAAGCCACCATCTCTGGTATGGAAGCAACACCAAGGGGTCATGGTTTGCTGCTCCTGAATGCACTGGGGGAGGAGCAAAGCAGGAGCCCCCTGCCCATTCATGGTAAACTATTAACTATGGTTTAACATGGTGTGATAAAGCTGCTAGAGAATTAATATTTAGGCTAAAGTCATGCAGCCCTCACTCAGTTAAAAACACATGTGATGGCACAGGCTTCACTATGAGAAGGAGAAGAGTAACTTGGCTAACCCAACCTCTCCTTTGGTCTTCATTGCTATTACTAAGTGGATGTTTTTTTATCCCTGATTGCCTCTGAAACAGTATTTAGTGGCCCAACAAGCTCTCTTTACTAGATAGGATGGTGAGGAAATTAGTTGTGGAATGAACAAAACTGCAGACAAAACAAGACATCAGACCCCCCCCCCCAAAAAAAATGTAGTTTGTACTAAAGGTTTTCTGTAAGGTAGTAATTTTGAGTTTTTTTCTAATCAGACAACCAGAAGACCAAATAAATATATAAGCAAATACATCCAGCTAAACCTTGTCTAAACTATTTCCCTGTTCAGTGTGTATCAGTAAAGCTGTTTCCAGTCCGCTCTGTTCAGTTTCTGGAGTCTTACCGCAGCCCTCTCCATTTTGTCTTATTTCTGACTGAAGCCTTAAATTTGCCAAGCGTGCTCGAACTCTAACCAACCAAAACCCACTCAAACTCGCTTCCACTCTCCTTCAAACTCTTGGCCAATCATAAGGGCAGTAGAGTTTTGTTTAAATTTCTGTTTCCCATAATTTGTTATGTTTCTTTTCTCCCTCACATTTCTGTTTCCTGGGCTGTACTTTACCTTCCAGGTCAGAACCACCTCTCAAAACCATTTTCTGATACCCCCAAAACAAGATGTAAAACAGCTGAGAAGTTTACTTCCTGCACAATAGTAATGAGAAACAAATTGCCAATCACAGCTATAGGACAGGGGTGCGAAACCTCAGCCCTGGAGGACAAATGTAGCGCTCTGGGTGTCTCTCCTCAATCCTCAGGACTCTGTCCATGCTGTGCCATCTCACCGCGCCTCTGCTGCACCCTCCTCAAATCCTTTTGCCTGGCTGAAAAGTGGTCATGAACGGTGATGATGTTTGCTGAGATGAAGAGATGTGTGCATTCACAAAGAAACCTCTTTGTGGCTATTGCAGCTGACTGCACAATGGCAAGAGCCACATTTGTCGGCCCACCCACTGCTGCTTCTGGCCCCGCAAAGGTTGTCCATGACAGAATATGGCCCTTGGGCTCAAAAGATTTCCCACTCCTGCTGTACGGATTACATTTAAGTAGAACTTATTTATCAAGTGATTTTTTTTAAAAAAAAAAGGGGGGGAGAAGCCTGAACATGGTCTACCATCTTCTGAAAGAAAAACCCTGAAAAGCAGGCTTACATTCTTCATACAGAAAATTCTACCCATTTCTAAATAATTCTAGTTAACATTTTCAGCAAGGATTTGTCTACAAAAAACAGAATATGCTTATTCTACTTCAGCAACCACAAGCATGAACGAAGCTACCAGAAAAACATGTCTACCATCTTGCCTGGCCCTCCACTATCCCACAAAATATTTTGCGGCCAGAGAAAAAGAGTGCAAAGCTGTCAAAGCTATGAACAAGAAAGGACAAGTATTAAAGGCAACTTGGCCAAATTACTGCATATACTTCCAGGGGGTGGGGCAGAGGACATGATAGAAGGTGCATTGCTGCAAGAAGGCTCGTTTGAGGGAATGAAGCCCCAACATGAGCAACTTTGACTAGTACACAGATGCCTTGACCATGGTTTTAACTTTGGAAAGGCAGCATACAAATAAAATGATCGATAGATATTACATTGGGGTGTGTGTGTGTTGAGGTATTACCCAACATATTAAATACATCTGAATGGCTTAAGCAACTGAAAAGTTCAACACGGTAGGTCACATCTTATGCACGTTTGACTTGTGTGATTTTAGCCATACACACATGAAGGCAGGCTTGTTGAAACTGTGCAAGTTAAATCCAAGGAAAGTGGAGAGCTCTTTTGTGTCAGGGGTGGCCCAGCGTGTAAGGAGCTTCTAAGCTGTCTGCCTTTGGAGGCAAGGCCTGTGCAATGCACCAGCTCTGGGATGTTCACATAAGATTTTACAGGAAATCAGATGGCCTTGCAAGCATTTCAAATTAGCATTTGCAGAGCAAAGGTGAATCATTCTGATACTCTGGACTTCGCTCCGTAGCCCAGACTTACCTGAAATCAAGCCTCACAATAACTCACAATGACTACAAAGATACAACTATGATTGGGGCTAAACAGGAAACGAAGTTTAGCTATGCGCTATGATACACCATGTTTTGTTTCCAATCCTTCAAAATACGGTGTGAAGAATTATCTGTCCCAGACATTTTTTTAAAAAAATCTTTTTACCTAAATTTAACAAGGCAGGAAAGCTTAAGAGTCTATGAAATATTACTGATGGTTATGAGTGACTATGAAGTAACCAAAACTGGGATTTAACTGTGAGTTTCTTACCTCCCCAGGTCCCTCCTACTTGTTGCGCAGAGGATATAGGATGCACAGACGGATGAAAGGTTGGCTGCAAATCAAGGAGGTCATTTGGCAGCTTTGATGTACTATGGAAACAGATGAGGGCAACTATCAAAGACTTGAGCAACATTGCCTTTCTTTCATAAAACTTAGCAAAGCTATTCAAACTATCATAGTGTTTTCCTAAATGGAATGTGTGTGCATGCATGAAATGTGGCAGAATTTAGCTCACTGGATATCCAAGGCCAGGATCAAAAGGAGGCATCAACATGCCCAGAGGGATTGACTTTTTCCTTTTGGAACCGCAGCCACCCCCATCTCTTTCCAGTATCAAAGGCAGCCTGCTGTAAGGTATTATTTGGAAGGAGGGAGGCATACCATTGGAGTGACAAAAGCATAATGACTCCCTGGGCTCATCAAATTAGTTGTGTGGTTCTTCACATGCTAGCACAGGTTTATTGCTCTTGCTAGTTGCATTGAATATATAGCACAAGTGGGAGATTCACACAGATACTTAGGAGGTTTCATTTGCCAATAATTCTTCTGTTTTTAAAGGCTATGCTGCAAGTTTTGCAGTTTGCAGAAATGCAGATGTAATGAAGCATTCATTTGGTTGGGCTAAACTCATGTTTATTTTTGCTGCTTACAGTCAAAGCAACAGTGCACACAGTCATTTCGTGAGGTCCCACCACGCAAACCATTCTGGGTATCAGACTGCATCAACAGTACACTGACTGTTGTACAGTTCTTCTCCAGCACTTCTATAACAAAGCAGTGCTCATAGGTCAAGTCCACAATTGCTGGTGATGGTATCCATGTGGCACCAGAACACACAATGCTTTTCACTGCAATCCATTTCATACTAAAACTCCAGCTTTACATCTTTTTGAGAGGCTTTATAGAGTTTAGAGCAGTGCTACTCAAAGTGGTGGTCCACGGACTGGTGCCAGTCCATGACCCATCAGCTGCCAATCCCCAGTGACCACCACAGCCCAGGTTAGATGGGAAGCTAAAGGGACCAAATATGGTACCAGTCCCTGGCGAATTTGGAGGTGGTCCACCACATCAGATAGCTTGAGAAGCACTGATCTAGAGAATACGTGTGTGTTTGCACAATGGAGCATCTCATACTTTTGCAGATCATCAATGCTGGATCAGCAGTGTGCACTGAATATTGTTAACCCCTGCCCATAACCTGTTTAATACAAAAACAAAAAATCCAAAATCCTAAGGATCTTTAATTGCATAGGACAGTTTATACTGACAGGCCCAGGTATTGCATGCAGGCTGTGACACTGTTAAAAGATGTAGCTCTGGACCACTGAAAAAACCCCTACAAATTACAGCATAGTTCTACTTTTTCCTGATAAGGCAAGAGTGTCCTGAGCAGTTGCATACTTAAGAATTCAAGCATCACTACCTTTCTTATACATTTAACCAGGATGTTTGGCTTATTCTCCCTTGGCACTAGATAAACGAACCTTATGGTTAGCTTATGTCAAAGCCAAAGAGGTAAAGGTAAAGGTAAAGGTACCCCTGCCCATACGGGCCAGTCTTGACAGACTCTGGGGTTGTGCGCCCATCTCACTTAAGAGGCCAGGGGCCAGCGCTGTCCGGAGACACTTCCGGGTCACATGGCCAGCGTGACATCGCTGCTCTGGCGAGCCAGAGCTGCACACGGAAACGCCGTTTACCTTCCCGCTGGTAAGCGGTCCCTATTTATCTACTTGCACCCGGAGGTGCTTTCAAACTGCTAGGTTGGCAGGCGCTGGGACCGAGCAGCGGGAGCGCACCCCGCAGCAGGGATTCGAACCGCCGACCTTTTGATCGGCAAGTCCTAGGCGCTGAGGCTTTAACCCACAGAGCCAAAGAGCTACACAATAAATAAAATCTACAGAACAGTCTCATTTTAAGGATGTACTCTGGCTAGAAACATTTCCCCCCAATTATGAGCAGTTCTGACATACATCAAGGGCATACCTGTTTGAAGAACTAGGTGTGGAAAAAATGTCAATGGCTGGTGTAGTCATTATGCTTCCTGCTGCATTAGACACAGGAGAGGAGGCTGTTGTTAAGGAGTTATGAGGTTTCTTTGCAAGTTCTTTTAGACGTTGTTCCTGATGGGAAATAAAGACAATTTTTAAAAACAAAGGGTTTTTTTGCTTAGGCAGTTGATAAAGTTAAGCAGAACAAAGCCCTCAAATAGCTCTATTAAGGCCTCTAAAAGGGGGCGGGCAAACTACAAATGAGCAACAGTGTACATTGTTGTGGTTTTACATTTTCTTATAAATGGTTCTCTGTATGGCCCAGTAGAGTTTGGATTTGGATTTGATATCCCGCCTTTCACTCCCTTTAAGGAGTATTAAAGCGGCTAACATTCTTCTTTCCCTTCCTCCCCCACAACAAACACTCTGTGGGGTGAGTGGGGCTGAGAGACTTCAAAGAAGTGTGACTGGCCCAAGGTCACCCAGCAGTTGCACGTGGAGGAGCGAAGACACGAACCCGGTTCCCCAGATTACAAGACTACCGCTCTTAACCACTACACCATACTGGCTCTCTACCACAAAAAATTCAGGCTAATTATTCAGGCTAAATAATAATTCTATGTTCTACTTCTAATTTCATTCTCTCATATATATATTTCTGTCTCTTAAAGTTGGTGTGTGTGTGTGTGTGTGTGTGTGTGTGTGTGTATCCCAACTTTAAGAGACAGAAAGCTTGTTCCAACCACCCAAGTATTCATAGGCAGCTTTTAAATGAATGTGAACAAGCCATCCTTGTCAAGTGTGATCCACTGTCTTATATACACAGCCTGCTTTTTCATCTTTGAACACTGTATATACTAAGGGTGGGAAATCTTTTTCCATACAGTGGTGAGTGTGGTCAGACATACAGCTCCCTCTGTCCAGGCAAGCAAGAGGTATTATCCTAATTCAAAAGCACAAGCAATAGGGGAGGATGCAGAGCAAGGCAAGTGAAGGGTGTGACCTGGAGGGGATGGCAGAGTTCAGAGCTAGACAGAGAGCTTTGAGGTCCCTCATACTTGCTGTGCAACCATTAGGCAGCCTATATACCACACTCAGTACAAAGGAAAAATCATGCCCACCTTTAAAGCTTTTAAACGTGCCTGCTCTTCCTCTAGTGCGGCTTGTTTTTCCCTTTCATCTACTTTGGTGAGCGACAGGCCGGTGCTTGCGAGGGAGGAGACTGCATTGGAAAGAGTGGTAGCCCTAGGAAAAGTTGACAGAAGGAAACCTGGCAGTTATACAGACGACACAACAGAGAAAGATGCTCAACAGAGCTCCGCTTTGTTTTTTCCCAACCTATAAACATACAAGACTCTTTTTTCTTTGGTAGACTTAACCCTGGGAAGCAGATTTCGCCTGTGTTTCTGTACAGATTGTACATATTTGACGGAAGGGCAATTTGATGGAAACACTTGAAGTCAGCCATGCCCCGTCTATTTCAGGATTCAGTTTATTCACAATGGAATGTGCCCCACTTGGCCTGATTGTACAAACAGAAAGTCAAAGCAGCACACAATCTCTAGGACTTCCGAGAGATAAAATGACATAGCGCTGTTAGACACCACTTCGGTCTAGCCTAGATCACATGCATTTTCCTTACTGGTCCTGAAGTCTAGAAGCTATATCAGTTCATTTTAAAGTGTGTGACCAATGCTATATTGGTGACAAAGGCAAGAGAAAGCTGCTGCCAAAACCTTCTGCACTGCTGTTGTGGTTGGTTTGCAGAGATAAGCAGGTTGAGTTCTTCTAGCAGTTGCAGGCTGCATCCAGCCAAATCATGCAGCATATCCTGCCTTGCCTTCCAATGAGCTCAAGGTGGCATGCACGGTTCTCCCTCCCTCTTCTTATGCTAGCAACCCAGTGAGGCAGGTTAGGCTGAAAGACTGACTGGTCAAGGTCACCCAGGGATTTGAACCCTGGCTGAATCTTGGTCTCCCGGGTCCCAGCTTGAAACTCAAACCATTGCACTTTAGATTTGCTGAAAACACCTGGTGTTAATTACATCACCTATTACATTTATATTTGATGTTTGGGAAAACGTAAATGGCCACGTAGGAAATCTTCAAATTTGGAAATAACAGAGGGTGTTGTGTTACCATGACTGCACCCAGATAAGAAAACCTGAACAAGTAACATTCTTTCGATTTTTACAAATAAGGACACATGTGAAGCATATTTGAGGAATCTTCAAGCATTGCCCAACATATGGTGCCAACTACAAGGAGAATTTAAAACATGCCTGCTTGCAGCAGTAGAGTCTTTGATTTTCTTTCCTTCTAAGGAGGCTAAGTGCTGTTCCAATGCATCAAGAAGGCTGCTTGGTGCCTACAAAAGAAAATCAGTAGCCTTTGAGAAATTAAAGGCAAAAAATGTCAGGTCCTCCAGTCGCAAAGAATTCAACAATAAGCAGGTAAATACAGGCAGCAGCTCTTAACAGCACCATCGCCAAAAATTTATTTAAAATGCTGCATGGTACATGTGGCCCTAGATTGCTCATTTTAAAAAAAAAACCATCCATGCATTGAAGAGAAATACAAAAGGACAGCACAAGGAAAAAATGGCACATTCATGAATGAGTAGTCTCTCTATGTTCCAAGGGTAAAACTTGAAAGCAGCTACTAAGCCACAGAAACATGTTAATGCACTATTAATCTTTGCCAACCTGAATTAGTATTTTGGGTGCAAATGCTTATATAGACAGCTGCACCTCTATTACAGAATTTAAACTGATTTAAAATTTAGCAACCTACTGCTTCAAAGTATAGTAGTTTAGCAAGGATCATTAGCTTTGAAACAGAGCAACTGAGAAACGTTCTGAAGTCTGACGAAGGAACCAACAACAGATTCAAACCCCATTAAAAAAAAACACCCTCCAATTTAAGAACATGGTAACAACCAATTAAAGCATTAGTGATTACACCAAGGTCTTCTGATTATGAAAGGCCAAACGGACATGCATGACAAATGCATAAAATCATCTACCTGAGAAAGATCTGGTATGTCTCCTCTGTCTATCCCCACTTGCTGTAACAACAAATAGATTTAATAAGATATAGGCCTTAACCATGTTTGGCTAAAGACAGGATGAAGAAAGCACAATGAAGGTAACATGAAAGGGGAAAAAAGGCTGTTCTACACACTATGAAGGATCGTATCACTCAAGAAAAAAATCTGTAAAGAAAAATATAAACTTGCTTACTTTAGTGTGTCAACGGTATATATCAATAACACCCAAAGCAGCCAAGGTCATTTTTAATGATGTTGTCAAAAACACATGCATAGAGATTTTACCAGCTCTGCAGTCCTTCACTTTTTGTGTCATATGATATAGAAGGGGATGAAGAGCCTCTTTTCTGAAGAATAAGTGATCAAAATCTATCCTGACCAGAGTTACTAGGAATGGCCTTTTGTTTACAATACAGTTTATTTCAGCAATGGAATAAGCAAAGTTAATGCTAATAAAACAGGTTTCCTCTTGGACGGCTTGGAACTACAATCCTAGTCAAATTGCAAGCTTGTGCACACCCCTTTGCTGCTGCCATCAGGACTGCCCCTTTACATTAAGAGCAACCTACAAAGAACTGCAGAAGGAAACAGGGAGCAGGGCAGAGAACTTATGAGAACCTTTGCCACTCATTCTTTCCCCAATGCAATGAGCTGAATGTGTGTGTCGGGGGGTGCATGTGAGACTGAGCTCAGAACAAACATTCTCTGTGACCCAACTCACCACGCACTGCACCTTAGTTGCAGAAATAGACTGGGGCTTCTTCTACAGCTGTGGCAATGGGAGGCAGGAGGGCCCAGGGAAAAAAGCAAGTGGAAAGGTCATTTTATCCCCATCTGCAGTGTTATTACGGGGAAGGGGAGAGAGCTCCGAGCTCAACTTCTTGTCCCAGGTGATGTGAGGATGCATACACAACACTTGCCAGCAAATGCTTTTGAGTTTTTTTTAGGGGGTGGAGAGAGCTGGATATCACAATAGATATAGTCCAGGAATGACTAGCCTTCTTTGGTCTGAGGGCAGCATTTATTGTTGGCAGCCCTCTAAAGGGCTGCATGCCAGCAGTGGGCACAGCCAAAACAAAAAGTGGGAATGGTCAAAGTTTCATCCTTTTGCATGTCAACACTGCTAGTAGGTCAAAGCACTGCAGAAACAGAAACAGGAAGGAGCATTCCCTCCTGTTTCTAGAGTGCTTTGACATGCTAACAGTGGTGGCACAGGAGGAGAAAAGTTACCACCAAATATGCTGTGGGCTAGCATTTCAAGCAGCTTTGTGGGCCTGAGGTGGACTATGGGCTTACAACCCCTGATATAGACCCTCTTCTCCCCTAAGTATCCCATTTGTCCCTTCAAAACCCATTCATTGTCACTGAAGCTTAGAAACAGCATTACACATATTAAGTTAATGTAAGATGGAACAACTCTCCACCCCAAAACATGAGTATACTTTTTTCCATGTGAGGAATTATCTAAGAAAGGCATGCAGGGATGAAACGTGTGCATCCTTTCATTCAATATGTAACAGCCCAAAATACTTGGCTGTACACCACCACAAGGCTGATATTCACACACATTACTTGGTGTCATATGATCAATCTCCTAGGCAGTTCGGAATGAACCAATATTCTCCCCGCACCCTAACTTAGAGTGGATGGGTCTTCGGCTCACTTTAAGCATTCTAGCTCAAAAATATTGATCACCATTTGATCTCCATAAAACTCTCATTAATAGCATTTAGCCATTTTGAATGATGGCAGAACTGGATGGACCAGTAAGTTTTACCTCTGCAACTTTGAGAAACTCAGAAATCCTTGTCATTCTAGTCAGAAACTTCTTATATATGTCAAGGCCTTCTTTGCATTGATTCTTTTTCATGTCAAAGTATTTTTCTACAAAATAAGAGAATTTAAAAAATAAGAGTCATCAATGTGTTTGTTTACAGTTTTACCCTAACCACCTCCTTGGTTTGCACATTACCCCCTCCTCTGGTGCAGCCACAAGGAGATTTGAAGCTTATTTTTTTTATTAATTGCAGTTTGGTGTGTCACCCCAAACCTTCAACTGTTGTTAATATTAATGATGGTTAGTGAAAAACCCCCAGCTTGGAAAGCATGATAAACTGCAGTTAATCTGTAATTGAAGCAAACAAAAGCTTCTAAAGTTCTCAGTATAGCCAAGCTGTTTTTTTCTTTTTCTTTTTTTGGAGGGGGGTGAGTATGCAAGCCTGGGCTAAGTTCATTTTTGCCAACCTCAGCTATGGCTCACCCTAATATCCAAACCAGCCAAATGAGTAAACCAGTCACAAAGATCAGAGGTGTTTGCCAAGCAAATGGATAACCTTCACCCTTCACCAAACTCTTCTTCACTCTGTCATGTGTTTATGTTTAGGCTCAAGAGCTGGAGATAAGGTGCAGGAACAGCAGTTTCAAAGTAAGACATAGTAGGAAGCCTCAAATTCTCAGACTGAAGTAAAAGTTAGAATCATAAGTCTATAGTTATAGTTAGAAAGTAAAACCCTGCATTTGCAAAGGCTGTATTTAAGTCACTCTAGACATATTACTGAAGAACGACACCTAAACATTAGGAAGAACTTCCTGACGGTAAGAGCTGTTCGACAGTGGAATTTGCTGCCAAGGAGTGTGGTGGAGTCTCCTTCTTTGGAGGTCTTTAAGCAGAGGCTTGACAACCATATGTCAGGAGTGCTCTGATGGTGTTTCCTGCTTGGCAAGGGGTTGGACTCGATGGCTCTTGTGGTCTCTTCCAACTCTATGATTCTATGACAGCATGTTAAGAATTTGCACTAAAGAACAACTCCTCTTACTCAAGCCTGATTTTGTTAACGGTGACCATTTCCCTGGAGCAGGCAGAAAACCAAAAAGTGATTGCAATGTGACTCCTTCAGTCCAGAAATCTATTTTACAGTGAATGCACAAAATAGAGGGTGTCAACAGCCAGAAGGGAATGGTATTAATCTTGTGCAAATCTAGTGAGTGTCAAAATTGTGGAGTTACTGAATGAAATTTTCAGTGTTCACAGACTAAACTCAATCAAGTTTATTTATTTACATCCACACACTTTGGGATTTATTTACTTTTACTTTCACCTATTTGGCAAGAGTTTGTCAGCATTTGTTGTATAGTAGCAGTATACCAAGCTTTATCCAAATATCTCAGGGTGATTCACAGCATAAAAATGTGGGAAAAACCCAGAGAGTACATAAAACTAAAACAAAACAATAGCCACCCCCTCTCACAATGATTATGATTTCAGATAGAAATTAAATATTCAACATGGTGTAGAAGGGACAGGCAAACTAGGAAAATTTTCCTCAACAAAATATAAACCAAAAAATAAATAAATCCCAAAGTTATTCTAATGTTGTGAATGAGCATGTTCTGCTGCATGCTGCACCACAATCCTCATTTTACTTTACAGCAACCATTCATATTATAAGCAATCCATGAGAACCACAGTGGCCTACCAAGTACTAGTAAGTAGCTTCAACTTTTTTACTGGCTCAACTTTCATTCCTGTATGGACAACCCAATGCATAAAGATTTAGCAGGTAGGTACATACTGTATACCAAAGTGAATATAATAAAAATGGCACAACTGGGCCATACCGTACCATGCACTAATCTTATTGCAGATACATTGCATGAAGAATCTAAGAACAGCCCTGCCGAATCAAACCAAAGGTCCATGTAGCCTAGCATCCTATTTCCAACAGCAGCCAAACAACTGTCTCTGAGAAGCCCACAAATTATAGCACGAAGAAAATAGCTCTTTCCCATTGTTGCTCTTGTTGACTGCCCCAGTCCCTTTCAACTGCAGCCTGAAAGCTGGAAATACTTCAGGTGAAACATTTTTACCTTCAAAGATTAGTGCTTCAGCTGCTCTATTTCTGCTGCTTGGGACGCCATTAAAGAGAAGCAGGCGCATACAAAGGAGTTGCCTACCCATGCCTAACAGGATTCACTGTTTATTTGTACAAATGCATATATGACTGCCACACACTAACATTCCCGTATCAACTCCAGCATTTCCTCTTCACATTGTATGTGGGACAAACCCTATTCAGAAGCACAAAGGAATGCCTAGCCGACTCCACTCTCCTCTGGAGGTATGGCAGCTCTCCATGAGGAAGTGTAAAGTATTCCAACCCACAAATTCCACTTATGAAAGCCGCCCTAAGGAGAGAGTGCCAAAAGCTAAATTAGTTAACAAAATTGTCACCTTCCCTAAGATCCAAAGAGAAAATTGTCAGCTTTGCAGATTGGTTGTGTGGTAGCTGGACAAGAAAATTATAGTTCAAGCAAGTCATTTTTCATGCCAAAAATACTCCAGACTAGCTTGGGTTTAGGCACCTACATATTTCTGTTTACATGTAAAGAGAAGCAGCTCTTTAAGGCAGTTTAAAATTGTCTTGCAGGAAGTCAAAACAAAGATCACTGTCTTGCCTACTAAGTACAATGAAGAGATGTAAAAAAAAGTAGTATTTACCCAACAGGTTAATAATCCCTTCATTATACGCTGCAAAGAGTCTAATGGCATCTTTGAAGAGAAGCATGAAGGCAGCATTAATTACACCATTTGTAAGTTCATTGCTGTTGACCTGCCGGTGAGAAGAAAAAAATTAGTTTAATTTGAAAAAACATCCACAGCTATCTCCTGTCTTCAGTATGCAGGGCAAAGATCGGTCTTGCCTTTTGACATTGTGCACTATAAATTTGTGACACGACAACCTGGTGAAATAAAGGTTCTTGTTGGCTTTGGGAACTCTGCAGCAGTTGCACAAGTCTTAAGGGGGTGTGCCAGTGACCCCCAACTATCATGCAGGTGCTGGGGAAAGTTGCTACTGTAGTTGGTGCTCTCAGTTCCTATCAGAATATCTGTTTATTGCTACCAAGAGAACATATAGTTTAAGATATTTAGCGTTTGCCAACTCAGAAAAATTACCGCTTGCATCACCAACACATATTAGAACCAAACATTTTTTTCCTCATAGGAGACTAAATTTGAACATTTTTTTTTACTGCCTTTATCCAGAAAGGGCAGAAATATAAACAGGGCATTTATAAGGCATTAAGAGGTAGTGTTTTATGAAACCAGGAGTAGGTAGTCTAGCCTTTATCGATGCCGTAACTAAAACACTTACATTGAAATCAAGAAGTGCATCCATCTGGTTTTGTATTATTGGTACTGTTTTTAGGAGTTTCTCAGTATTCATAGTCCTCATGACTCCATCAGCACTAAGAGAAAGGGGAAGTGAGAGACACATCAGTAAGCAAAACATATTTGGCATGATGGCTGACACAGGGTGTTCCGCTCTTCTCCCTCCCCTTTTCCCTGCCCCTGCAACCTGCGTGCATGCATAAAAGCAATAGGCCAGACCGGTAAGGATAATAGGAGGCCTCTTGCTCTCTGCCCAGTCCATGGAATTTGTCTGAATACAACAGGGAAAACTGGATGTCTTGCTCCAACTTCCAGCCCCAGGAGTTGGGGGAGTGGGCCTGCAAGGAGAACTCCCATGGGATTTCTGGCCTTTTGACTCTAGGTGTAAATGGTTTGGGGGAAGGGGGGCTTAGTGCTAACGCCGGCAAGCTTTGCAGTTTCATTTGGATGTTAAGTTATTGGATATTGGTAACTTCCTGTTTAGATATGCAAGGCATTTTAAAATATTTTAAATCATTGTGTAGTCGTATGCTACAGTGATTGTATTTGTGAGTTAAACTACTTAACTCACTCCTACTCTAGGTTTTTAAGCAGGGGTTGGATGACCATCTGTCACGGATGTTTTAACTGAGATTCTTAAAACTCAAAAGTATTGCATGGGGGGGGGTGTTGGACTAAATGACACTCGGCGTCCCTTCCAGCTCTGATTCTATGATTTTATGATTCTACTTGCTGTGAAAGCAAGCAAGAAGATCAACAGCAAGAGAAACATTACTAAGTTGAGAGTAACTCAAGAGCTATCCAAGTTCCTAAGTGTCTCAGTCAAGTTTATTAAACATTTTAGACTCAATTAAAGGAACAAAAATGGCAAAACAGAATTCTATTTTTTTTATACTTTTAATGTCAGTCATTTCAAATTTTCAAGAACACAGAAGTCACAAGACCTTTGAACTAATTTCAGTACAAGTTGTATCCGCTGGTGTCCAATGAAATCACTGTGTGAGTTGTTCTGCTTGCGCAAAGGAACTTCTCCTCCTGTCCCTCTCAACCCCTCAAATCTACTCTGCCCTTAGGTAATAATGCTTATGAACTTCCTATAAAGCAGTGAATAGTCACTGTTAAAGCAGTATGATGGACTAGATTGACATCTGGTCTGACACAGCAAGGCTCTTACGTTCATATCACATACTGCCTTTTAAACTTTCCAAAGTTTCAAAAGAAATTTGGCACACAGCAGATAGCATTTGCTGTTAAAATAACACAAATCTAAAGCTTCCTTGCGCGTGTAGAACTAGTCACATAGTTGACTGCAATCGCAAGTGATTACAGACGCAGGGCTGGCAGAGACAGGATAAAAGCCTGATATCACAAGGCACAGGGATGGGAGCAAAGGGCTGGACTTCTATGGAAATGCAGATGCTACTGGTGAAGAGCTTTTGGAATGTTTCTTCTCCCAGACTACTTGACAAAACACCAGCATTTAAAAGCTCATTCAAATATGCTCCATACTGTTGACTCCCTCTAGTATATACTTTTGAGTTTTAAGAATTTTATATCCAAAAATCTTTTCGAAGACTGCCTTCCTTTCTCAGCCTTCATCAACTTAAAAGCCCTTGCTGCCAGCTTAAAAATAAAATAAAAAATATTGAGCTTCCAACTTCAAGTCCAGAATTACTTCTTAATTAAACTTGCTTGTCACTTGGCACTTTTAATTGTCAAATTTAATATGAATGTTTTGACAAAATGTGTTTTGTGGAAGCTGCAAAACACACTGCAGTTATTTAGATCAGCACTACATCAACCCTCTGATCTGCAAAGTTCTTCCTTTCCCAAAAGCACACACACACATGCACACAGCCTTCTAATTAAAAAAAATACGAATAAAAAACACCTGGGAACCAAATCATTACCTAGCTGGAACATAAAGCACAGTGGTGTAAAAACAGATCTTGGTTCCATTGGTAGCAAGACTTAACCTTCTAGAGGTCAATTATTCGTTTGAAGTTGCATTTTTACATTTAAGTAAACTTATGAGTAATTAGAACAGAAGCTATAAACAGTAAGCTACACCTTAAAATAAATTTATTCCAGACAATGTAATCCTTACCCTCTTTTTACTTTTGTGAAGTCAAAAGCTACTTGTCTGTAGGAAACTGCTTTTTCATTCAAATACCTGCTATATCTTCTGATAAATGTGGACATATCATACCCTAAAGAAGAGAAAGACAAAACAAATTAGCTCCCTGTTTTGCATGAACACTTATGACTAAACATTAAGAACGTAACAATTTAAATTCACAGGATCATCATTTGGACCCTATGGACAAATATATCTAACTTACTGTGAGAATCAAATAAATTAAAAGCACAGATTTCCATATACAAGTGATTTTAGACAAAGACATGCCCTGAGCTTCCTCTTCTCCCACATTTCTCCTTTGACAAAATTAGAACTTGTACATCTCACTCTCTAACTGTAGAAATTATTTTATGGGCCAGCTTCATTAGCTGCATACTAAAGATGATGTCTGTATTACCTGTTATTTCCTTATGAATGTTAATGAATTTCCTTATGAATGTTAATTCGGGGGGGGGGGGAATGTGGACATTTTACTATTCAACTGCAGACTGTTGTAGAATATAGAGAAGTTCAAGTATCTTTTAAGCACTTGGGAGAGGTCTCCACCAGAAGGGTTACACTTTTCAGAATGATAACTGAGTCCCGAAGCAATGATGCTGCTATAAAGACACCTTCAAGGATGTCACGACTCACTTGAAACAAACCAAATGATTTACCTTGCAATCCACTTTTGTCCAAGAAATTGCTCAAGTTAAACAATGTGTTCCTGGAAGCCAGATACTGGATAAAACGCTAGAAGGGATAAAAAGACTTTGGATTATTTGACTGGAATTGTACATAGCTCTTTGTGTGTATCTTATCATTAATGTAGAGTGACCTAGGTCAGAATGCCTATAAGCCAGGCTTCCACAATCTGATACCCTCCAGGTTTTGGAACTACAGCTTTCATTAGCCCAGCAAGCACAGTTTGCGTCTCAAACTACAGTTTGGTGTAATGTCTGAATTCAGCTGTGATGTGGTGAGTACAGAAGAGAAATCTTCTCAAATTGTCCAATCCAAATAAGCAAACCAGAGCAGTTCCCATGCTGGCCTCTCACACACGGATTCAAAGACACTTCAAATGTCTGCTTTTTAAACTGAACTAACCAAATTGATGAGCTAGAGCTATTTAGACAGGAATACCATCCTGGAAGTAAAAAATAGGTATTCACCTTGTAAGTCAAACCACAGTGCATGCAGTCTCAAGAAATGTAAGGCTGGTTCTGAATACAAATATTTTTGTGCTCATCCTTTTAACTGGGGTGGGCGTAGTGTGTTCTCTTTCATTTTCTTATATTTAACTTGTAATAGTGTCATCATGCTGCAGCTTGCTTGGTCACAGCAAGTGGCAATATGAAGTATAGAGTGATGAGAGGCAGTGAGTGGGCAGCCCAGTTGAGCTTCAGACAAACAGCTGGAACAGGATGCAGCATCCACCCTGCTCTGCTGGCTCCACTGTCTGCCAGCCCTGGGATGTCTACCCAAAGGATCCACAGTCCAAGGCTGGCTGTCACTGCTACTGGCCATCTTCTTCATCCCCGGCCAGCCTGGAGATCATCTGCTGCTTCCACATCTCAAGCAGCTGATCAGGATGCAAGAGCAGCACTGTGGCATTGGGGAAAATGGCCAGAAGTGGCAGCCAGCCAGCATGTGGATCCACTGCTATCTCCTGCACCACATACCAGGCATTGCAGATAAGTCAGCAGCATGCAGGATAAAGGAGCACCCCTCAGGAGAAGCAACTGGGCCAAAATCAACATCCCCAGAGTTCCAAGGCTGCCATTAATGCACACACCCTGCCCCCTTGTTCCTTTGCCTGAGTCCTATAATGACTGACTACACAGATGTGAAGGTAAACACCCAAGGTGGACAAAGGAAGACCATCCATCTTTCTCACGGCTGCAACCCTTCATTCAGCCGGGGGATTGGTAAGATTTAAAGGGGAGTGCGGAGTTTGGTGAGCAATGCAAGCAGGAGCACAGCCCCCAGTATATACTGGGTGAGCATTTTAGGTCTTGTTTTACTGCTGTTTTTATATTTTTCTTCTTGTTGTATTTTATTTTAATTTTTTGGTCGTCCTATAAGTCACTTGGAAGCACTGGTGTAAAAAGCAGCAAAAGAATATATTAAGATAAATATATATTCTAGCACACATTGAATCCCATTTGGACAAGAAGGCTGGATCACTACAACTATGAGCTACTCTGAACAGTGAATGAACTTACATGCATTGGTGACATTTAGCCAGTAAACAATTTAACCATGTGGTAAATGATGCAGACTTCAAATGACTCATATTAGTCCCATTCATTTGTCAGCCAGCCCACAAGTGCCTTTTCCTTCTCTGGTTACACCCTCATCAATGCCAAATACATGAACTGAGCAGTATAAATAAAACTTTTGTAATAGCATAGTATGAGGTAAGGAAGTGTTTTAAGAATGAGATCGTGAATGTATTTCACATGGTGATGTGGCACCATTGTTCTGCAAAATGCCCTACTTCATCTCCCCTCCCCTTCAACAGGAAGGATTATGGTTCTGTGATATAAATGAATTCAGGCAATATGTAGCCAGAAAAATAAAAAATAATCATTCATGTTCAAACACTATCCTCAGCATTTTCCCAAGTTATGACTGATCACATGCATTATGGAAATGCACAACTGAACAAATGTGTTAATAGTTTTACTGAAGGGGTGATATATATTTAACCAAAACAAAACAAAAAACCTGTTTTGAGATGCGGAACCTAAGGAAGACTGTGGAATGCAAAAAGTAACATTACTCCTCAGAAATTATTGCAAGCTGATTATTTCTAAACTGTCCCTATTACTTGTTCCCACCCTTTCTGAATTTTCTATAGTTCAGTTCTATAGCTGTAGACAAAATTAACACTATCAATTTTCACAAATACTATAGATCAAGTTGTTCACACTTGATCTATATCCTCAATGTCTTTCGACCAGATCCCTAACCACTGGCCATGCTGGATTCAGTTAATGTGAGCTGAAGTCCTGAGGAATACAGGTTACCAATCCCTGTTTCAGAGACACTTACAAACTTATTTATGGCATATAAGTGACCAAGATCATCCAAATACGCTTTCACAATTTTTGCCAGGGAACATGCATTAGTTAAGCCTCAGGCTGTTTTTAAATACCATTCATTATCCCCAATGCAGGGCAAAAAGCCAGGTTGCACTGAATAAGCCAATTCTCTAATGTATGAGTGATCTGCAGTAATAAGTTACCTCATTTCCGTACACCATTAGATGGTGTGTTGTGATGAGTGACTTGAATACCACCACCCAGCTACTGTTCATTGTCCTTTCGAACAAGCTGTCCGCCAACTGTGGGATATTTACGTTCATCTCATTTGTGCACTGTATTAAATCTGCAACACAAAGAAATTCTCATTGATATTTAAAACAGCAACAGGTTCCATTCAATGAGTGAGGAGAGAATTCTATGGACTACTGGCTGCATTTGCACATCACGTTAAGTCATAAACTGATTTGCTATGGAGCAGAAGCCCACTACTATAGACTGCTGAATTACTCCCTTCATCTAGCTGGGAGCCATAAACCTTGAGTCCTGGCTTAGGGTGATGTGTCAACCAAGGCTCATTATATTATTATTTATTGAACTGATTAGTCTTTTTATGAAAACTCAAAGCAACTTACAAAAATAGCATACAACCAAACCATGTTTGTTCTCGCAAACAAACCAGAACTGCTAAGTCAGTAACAAATCTTGGCTTACCATTGTGGTTTGTTTGGTGAGAAAGACAAAAAGGACTGGGTTCCAATAGTCACACTAAACCAGGGTGTGCAGTTTCTTGTTCCCAGCTCAAAGGGAAGAAAGCAACAGGAGTGATTCAGCAGTGTGCACTAGCAAGCTGCTATGTCGTAGTAAGTTTATGGCTTTCTATGACATGTGAACACAGCTGCTCATTTGGTGTGGGATTTCCAGGGCACCTTCAGATGATGCAGGAAGCCTAAGACCCAAGAGTAACAGTACACTCTGGAGCATATGCCCCAGTATCCTCTGCACAATGCAATGATCCCCTGGCAAATGCTCAGGGTTCCTCAGATTACCTGAAGGATAACAGTTGAGGGGGCGGGGAGATAGAGAAAATGAAGCAGGTAACTAAGACTTTAGAATGAGGTATGCACTGGAAGCTTTTTGTTCAGAAGAAGAGGGGGTGGAGACAAAAGTTTAATAAAACTTATGAACAGCATGCAGAACAGTTTCTATTCATCCTCACCACACCAAAATTCAGTGAAACTGATGGGTGGTAGATACAGCAAAAAGCAATCACTCTTCATACAGTGCAAAATTAACATATGAAATTCATTAACATCTCTATTGAAACAGTCTTTTAAACTTATGTGAACAGAAATAGCACATGGCATTCATGAAAATAGAGTATAAAATGCAGAAGACCCACACTGACACCTCTAGAGGTGTTCTTCTCACACAAGAATCCACCCAGATCTGCCCCCAATATAGCCAACAAGAAAAGTTCTTACTGATGTCTTAACTGCAAAGTGATGTAGCCTGAACTTTATCAAGTGCATGCCATAAACAGGGGCTGTTCCATGTGCCCACAGATCTATTTTCATGGTAATACAGAACCCCAAGTAAAGGTTCTTAAGACTTTAATCATGGGGTTTCATATGAGAGAAGACTCAAGTTTACTGTACTTAGACCATCTATTCTAGAGTTTTACATGTAGTAATCAGATATCTAAACCAAAACCAGCGTACTTAAACTTTACAATCTGACCATGTTAATAAAACAGGGCAGCAACATTTGGCACCAGCTACAGTTCCTAAACACATTTCGAGCAAAGCCTATAGTATACACAGTAGTAGTCAACACATGCTACTGAACTACCAGGTCCAAAAGACAGCTGTACATGGAAAAAATTACATTCTTCTTTGGCGATCACTTGTAACCAAGTAAGACTGTCGTCCATGCATGAAGCCACAGCAGTTTGAAAATCAAAATGGTTATTTTGTGAAAGCCAGTTTGTACTAGTCCTCCCTGTCCTACAATATGCTACTCCAATAGTTCTGCTAATACAGCCAAAGTAGGCTGGTTGACTATATGAATATGTGTGTTGAATCCAGAGAGCACACAGACAGACAGACAGACAGACACACACACACACACACACACACAGAGAGAGAGAGAGAGAGAGAGAGAGAGAGCGCGCGAGAGAGAAATCTGAAAGAAGCATCAGCTGCCCTGCCAAACCTTTACTAGTTGTTTTTCCAAATGAGTTATAAAAATCATCCTCTTAGGAGGCACAATGCTCAGTTCATCCCAGAGACTTGATTTCTGGAGACCGAGTGATAGCAAGGCCAATTGCTCCAAGCCACAAGTATGCAACTCAAGAGAAATTTAGCCATGTTAAAGGACTTGAAGGAGGAATAAGAAGACAAAGCAGACTCAACAGGCTAGAGACATAGCAAGCAGGTCATTTGTTTATTTTCAGACAGATTGTACCAACAGAAAGATTGGGAAGTTGCCTTTGATGATCATGCTTCCTTCCCCACAGCAGAAAATGGCAAAAACCTTATCCAATTTTGCATTCTTTGTGGACCCAAAGCCACTGCAAATTTCACCCTAAGTACCATTGGGGGGGGGAGTAACATTTGAACGGCACCAAAGTAGCTTTTCCAACAGTTTCACAAGCAGCAACTTTCCTTTTAAAAAAATTGCAATTCTAGTTCCCCACTGAAGTGCTGCATAAAATGAGTCATGTTTGGAACCCTATCTGTATACCGCTAGGGCCACTTCAAACTAAACTCTTCCATATGCAAGCACTGAATGCAATACTATGTTCCAAATACTAATACATGCCTAATGTGAGAAGTGGCTTAAATTTACTCATGGGTGCTGGAATCATGTGAGAACCCAACTTTTCTCCCTTCAAAATAAAACAGAAACAAGGAAAACAAAAGCCAGCCAAAGGCTTTGACCATTAGCAAGAATAAAGCTCAACACCAATACTTTCTTCAAAGTTTGAGACTTATCTTTGGCAGCCATAGAAATACTTAAGCGATTTAGCAGATTAAAAATGTTAAAGCAGCATTATAGTCATCTAACCTAGCTGGGCTGCCAAGATTTAGTTTAATGGTTTTAATGTTAGAGAGCCCAGGAAGAAGGGAACGGAGGAGGCAAGGGCAGAAGACAGCAAAACAGTCTACAGGAAAAAACACACAGAAGCCAACCCTTGGTTTTCTTCTTGCCTGAAGCTTCTGTAAATGGAGTCTTAGAAATAAAGACTTTAAAATACTCATTGATGTAGTATTCACTGTTTCCTTACCAGCCCAAATAGTTTCCTGCCTCCAACTTTCATGACTAAAATGTTAGCTTCCAGTTGCTGTCAACTGAAGCAACTTGTAACAAATCCAACCACTGTTCAGCTTTATATAAAGATGCACTATTCTATAGGTTTTGTTCAAGACTCAAGGGGCTATAAACACCTAGCTTCCAAAGACCTTTAAAGTTTTGGCCATATGGAGAGTGTTACTTATGTGCTGGTTCAAGACGAGGGTTTGTAAAATAGGAAAGGAAACACAAAGCTCTCTGGATTCAACTTCTGGTTGGGGCTTACATCATTCACACCTACAAAAGCAAGCTGCAGACCAAACACATGCCAAAACTATTAGTTTTGTGCCCAGTGTCTGCATATTTTCTGTGTTTTCATTGCCGCCTCCAAGTTTCACTTCATACAATGTTCTCATTCATATCCAATAATCTGGAAGCATTTTTAAGTCTCCAATCTACCATTCTCTGGGAAAGAAGCCCCCCTCCCCACACCACATCTGGACATGTCAAGAGCTCATAAGGTTTGATGGGCATTGTGGAAATTTAACTAAAAAGAGCACACATAGCATTTGGTCTTCCACACCTGTTCAGAAACGATTCATTGACTTCTGAACATGAAGAAATTCTACAATGCTGTAGGGCTAGTACAAAGACTAAAAGCAGTTTTCAAGATAAGTTCAGTATAGGGCCGCTGCCTAAAATGATATATCCACGTGAAGTTCGTTTTGCGCTTCTACCCTGTAATGTTTCAGCACACCTAGCAGTGTTGTGATATCTCAAAGGTTTACCTCAGCCAATGGGCAGGAAAATGCAAAACGCAATATCCTGATACAGATACACAATATCCTGATACAGATAAGTTATGCAATGTTCCACAGGAGAAATTTGATACAGGGATGCAGTTTTTGGAGGTAGAATCAAACATAAATGAAGTTCAAGCTTCAGTTCAACCACACTTAACATATAACAAAAAATATATCATGCTTAAGTAATAAGCTATTCAAAGAGCAAAACACTAAGATAAGGAGTAGCTTCATTTCCTGTCAAAACCCTTAAGGCTAGCACTGGCAAAAGAATACTTTTAAAAGACCAAGATATTTAAGTACAAAAGAGGAGAGATTTGGGTCCCTTTGAACAAATGGCCCATGCCAATTTGCTGCTTGGAGGTATTTTCACAGGACATACAAAAAGTATTCAAATTTTAATTATATCCTATTTTTATAGTTAAGGTGATACAAAGACCTGTAATATTTTGCAGATAAATTATTGTGGTACAAGCAGCCTTAAACCAAGTACAGTGGTACCTCGGGTTACAGACACTTCAGGTTACAGACTCCGCTAACCCAGAAATAGTACCTCAGGTTAAGAACTTTGTTTCAGGATGAGAACAGAAATCGCGCCGCTGCAGCATGGCGGCAGCAGGAGGCCCCATTAGCTAAAGTGGTACCTAAGGTTAGGAACAGTTTTGGTTAAGAACGGACCTCCGGAACGAATTAAGTTCTTACCACTGTAAAACCAAGATGCCCTGTTTTAATAGACACTGCAGCATGTCACATGCATTCAGTGCATCTCAAAAACTGATGGCAAGATTTGCACAACAGCTCTAGGGACTGACCCAAAGGGCAGCAACTGAGCTCCAATTTCCTCCAGCTTAAGTTCCTCACTCACTGACTCACCTTCCCCACCACAAAAAACCCCACTTCTAGGGCTCTAAGAATGTAAGAGCTGTGCTAGATCAGACCAGAGCCCTATCTAGTCCGGCATCCCCAAACTCTCCTTTACAAAGCCAACTTCCTGACTCTCTTCTGCTGAATTCAGACTTCTGAGTCTCACAACTTCAATTAAAAATCTAGTCCCTAAAGCTGCAGGCAGAAACACACAAATTAAGGGGACCCGACAAGAATTAGAGAATTTAATGTTTAACTTCACATTTTACTTCATTTGACAACTGACCTGAAATTATCAGGATAGAATAAGCCCTATGCATAACTTTACATACTGTGAGGTAAAGGCACATTCATACCATAAAAAGGGTGGGGAACAGTAAGACATAGTCCATACCTGTCTACCTTTTTATGTGGCCCTTTGAACTTTATAGCCTTATCAAATTGGTTTCACCTTGATCTTTATCAGGCCATTATTTCATCTCTGTGGGGGATAATTAGCCACGTAAGTAATTTAAGAGATGCAACTGCCCAAAGGGCAACACCTACACAAGACTGGTAGAAACAAAAAAACACGTTTCTGCCTCCTCACCAAGCATAGTATAGAACAGTGTAGAACAAGACGAGTGTAGAACAGCCTTCCTTCAAAGCCTTTTCACTATAATTTTGTGAAACACTTACTTGACTATTTTGAGCAAGACTGGAGTTGCCTTCTCCGTGTTCTTTTTCTAAAAGGAGACAAGCAAGGATCATCCAGGGAATTGCCTGGGAGTGATGAAAGTCCCCCTTTCTGTTTATTTCCAAGTTCCTTAGCATGTTTTGCACAGGACCTAACTGGGAGTGCTGATGGGGGAACAGGAAACAACTGTACTTGACAATCTCTCTGTGTTACGAAGCCCAACTGACTAAGTGCTCATCCACTAAGAAAAAGTACCTAACAACCCCCAAAATTTTAAGATCCCTAAGGTTGTCTCAGTATTTGTATGTATGTAGACCCTTCAGAAACTCATTACTTCCATCTTCCAGTTAATTTAAGCTTCAGTATCACCAGGGAGCATTTTTTTAACTTCATGTCCCAATACCATTCTGCTTCAAACCCATGAAGGGAAAAACTTTTACCATACTGTTACCGCCCAGAAAGTTAGGTAGGTCCGTTAGCTCTGCTGTGAGATGTGGAAAGTCCCAGGAAATACATGTGAAGCAAACACATGCTTATCTAAAGTTTTTTAAATAGTAACATATTTCACTAAAGGTATTCAGCTGCAGACACAAGCACAGTGGACCAGTTTAAGGTACTTCTTCATGATCCCTCATAGCAGAGTAAGATTGTGACCATGAACAGTGAGTCTGTAAGTGACTGTGGAGGCCAATTCTGGATCCACACATCCTTCCACAGTGGGGACATAGGTTTCCAGGCAGCAGGTTAACATGGTGAGGGTTTGCCAAACGTGCCTTCCTCTTACCACATTTCTCCCTTTCGTCCTGAGTTTGAGCATCTTTAAAGTCCATGACACCTTTGGTAAAGACTCTTCTCCAATTGGAGTGCTCACAGGCCAGTGTTTTCCAATTGTTGGAGTTTATATTACATTTTTTAAAGATTTGCCTTGAGAGAGTCTATAAGCCTCTTGTTGACTACGAGCATTACGCTTTCCATTTTTAAGTTTGGAATAGAGTACTTGCTTTGGAAGACTATGATCAGGCATTAGCACACGACAAGTCCAAATAAATTGATGTTAAAGAATCATTGCTTTGACACTGGTGATCTTTGCCTCTTCCAGTACACTGGCATTAGTTTGCCTTTCTTCCCAAGCGATATGTAAAATATTCTGGAGACACCGTTGATGGAATCTTTCGAGAAGTTGGAGATAGTGTTTATAAGTGGTCCATGTTTTACATGCATACAGTAAGGTTGGTAGTGCAATAGCTTTGAAAACAAGCATTTTGGTTTCCCTGCAGATGTTCTGGTTCTCAAACACTCTGCACTTCAATTGGGAGAAAGCTGCACTCACAGAGCTCAAGCGATGCTGAATTTTGGCATCAATGTGGAAAGGCAATTGCCAAGGTGGGAGAAGTGATCGACACTTTCCAACGTTACACTATGCCACTGACACAGGTAGGTAGCCGTGTTGGTCTGATGCAGGCAACATAAATAAAAAATATATAAAAAATTGTCCAGTAGCACCTTAGAGACCAACCAAGCTTGTTCTGGGTTTAAGCTTTCATATATTTTTATTTATTTATTTTGTATGCCACTGACAGTTTGCTATAATATTTTAATGTAGGTGTGGGAGGCCACTTTCCCGACACCACAAGCAGTGGGAGACATTACCTGATGGCAGGATTCAATTCTGCTGGGTGTTGCTTCACCAATGCATTCCTTGTGGGAAAGGCACCAGTGACACAGACCTGCAACCAACAGGAATGATCCCTCTGTCACCAGTTTGTGAACAAAATACAATCTTGCCAGTGTGTGCTTTGCTAATTCAATTTTTGCAGGGAAGACACTGGCAAAGCAGATCCCTGCAGCCAGCAGGTCTGAACTCTTCATTCATCTGCCATTGAGCGGAGAGTTCAATCCTGATGGGTGCTGCTTTATGAGGCTTTCTGCCTGGGGAATGTGCTGGTGATGCAAACCCCACTCCTCCGCAGATCATCTTTGACAGGTGGGTAGGACTTCCCATCTATCAGCCACTTGATGCTATCATGATGTCAGGTGATAGAACATGAGGGTGGCCTCATCACCTGCCAAAGTTGGCCCATGGTTGTGTGGGGTGGATAAGGATCTGGTTCCCTAAGCCAGATGCAGTTAATGCTTTAATGACATATGGATAGCTGGGCTACAACACTCTAAACACAACCCAGGACTTGATCAGCCCAGCATGCCATGTAAATTGGCTTGGAGCCAATTTGATTCCCTCTCTCTCTTTCTTTTTTCTTTTCCTTCTCCTCCTACGATGAGGCTACATTTTAATATTTCAATATTTTACTGTTGTATTTTAATTTTGTTTTAAAGTTGTAATCATTCAACTTGTTTTTATTATTGCTTGTAAGCCGCTCTGAGCCCGGCCTTGGCTGGGGAGGGCGGGGTATAAATAATAAATAATAATAATAATAATAATAATAATAATAATAATAATAATAATAATAAAAACATCAAGCATTATGTATCTATAATGCTGACATTATTGAAGGTGGCTTTATGGAACAGTATACTAAATATCCTCCATTATTGCCATGATGGTTAAATGGAACCTTCCACATTCAGAAGGAGAGACAGCAGTGAGGGACAGCTTTTGACTACATGCCCCGCTTGAGCTTCCTGGAGGCATTGTATTAGTCACTGCTGGAAGCAGAACGTCAAGCTAGATGGACTTTGTCAATACAGCAGGACTTCACGTTTTTACAGATAAGCACCAAGAGAAAAATATTGTTCTCTTCCAGTTTATTATAAATATGTCTACATACCTTTAGCTTTTCCTATATCCTGGGTGCATCTGGGATATACCAAAGGAGTTCTAATCTGAGCTTTCACTATATCTTACTCAAGCAAATGAGCTAGACACCCTTCAGAATGAGGTGGGAGCAAGCTGGCTTGAACCTTACATTGCAAATTTCACATGTGTTAATTTAAAATCAAAATAAACCTTGTCTACCTCCTTCTGTCAGGGAACACAAGATATACCCTAGTCTACCTTACAGCTACAGAAACCATAAGAGCTACAAAGTGGTGAATTTAGGTGCTATTTATAGTTCTTTAACCTTTTCTGCCATCCCATTTAAAAAATAAATGGAAATGCCCAAGATCCTAACTAGAACAAGACAGTTGTTGTAACATGTACTTCTTGGAACAAAAACTTGTTCTTACAAGAGCGGGTGCATACTGCCAATCTAACAAAGAATTCAGATTGGTTTGTCATAAAAGATGTGCTCTGCCTAGAGCTTGTGTGTTTAATTTTCTTTGGTACAAGACAGAGTCTAGGTCAAGGAATTATCATACAATTATCCAACACCAGATTGTTTTTCTTTAAATAAAGTAGTATCCTTCCTTGTGTATTAGCCAGTGAGAGGGCAGGAATTTGTCACAGTTCTGATAAATATAGGACACAATATAGATTTTAACCTCTGGGAGAAACTTTGGAAAAGCGACTTTAAATTTATAGCATGTTATTCTTTGAAGGTGAACTACCTGAACATGATTCACAGATGGTATTTAACTCCAAGTAGGCTTGCTAAGATTTACAAGACAGAATCAGGTAAGTGACTGAAGTGTAAAGAGGTGGAGGGAATGTTCTTTCATATGTGGTAAAATAGTATTGGGAAATGATTTATAATGAACTGAAAAAAAGTTTTAAAATTACTCCCCCCACCCCCGCAAAAAAACAGAGTCCTTTCTGTTGGGGATAATTCAGACTGAAATCCCCAGGTGTCAGGAAAGGCTATCTATGTATGCAACAACTGCCGTCTGTGTTTTGTTAGCCCCAAAATGGAAAATGAGCAAGGTCCCAACCAAAGAAGATTGGCAACTTAAGTTGACAGAATATGCACAACTTGCAGACTTAACATATAGAGAACAAGAAGAACATACGTTTAAAGAAGACTGGAAAACTTTTATTGAATATATATCGAAAATAACTGTACAGAATCAGATTCAATGGATCTTTCTTTTCACTGGTCGTTGTAGAGAAAAATGGAAGGGAGCAGCTCCCAGGACATCCATAAATATTTTGCTAGCTGGGGAAAGATAATACAGTACTATGGCAGCTGCCAGGAGCTTCATGAGCCAGTAGGGATACTTGCACATTTCTACTCTTGGGGCAATCACAACTCACCAAAGGAGAGCAGCCAATTCCAAAGCAAAAAATAGCTGCAATATATGTTATGTGCCTTCTGGTTGTACCTTGCAGCTCAAAAGCAGCTAATCAAGAATCAACTACTCAAACTGACTGGCATTAGACTAGACAGAGGACAGGGTGGGGGGAGAGAGATGCAGCACTAGAATTTGGCTGTTTTCAATTTTGGTTTTAAAGTAAAGGTCAATTCAGGTTAACATATTGAGTCATAAACAATTATACACACAATTATTCGTCTTAAAACCCGTCAGATCTTTGCAGGTATCTCAAACAAATCCAAAAATACTTTTACAGGAAATGCAGGAATCCATACAGTTTAATGACAAGACAATCCTGAAAGGGTATGAGTGCAACATTAGCTAAGAGGCTTATCACTTGGGTAAATATCTTTTGTAGGAGGAAGACAAAAGACATTCCTAGGGGCTGAAGAAGCAGAGGCAAGACAGACTTTGACATCAAAAGTCTTAAATCCAAATACCAGGAAGTTTTAGACAACTATGCACCTAATCAAAGTTCACTTCTCTTCCTGTTATTAAAACAAAAGGAATGTAGGTCTTAGTTTAATTATAAGCCTTTTGGTAGTCATCATCTAGCATCCTTCACCATACTAGCAGGTAGCTGCACTTAGGATTGTTCAGTGTACAAATAACAACATTCAAGGTTTGCCTAAAGTTGCCCTCCTTGCCACACTGCTCTTTAAAACATGCTGTTCAGCTGGCTGGGGCTGACGGGAGCTGAAGTCCAAAACATCTGGAGGGCATCAGCTGGGGAAAGCTGCTTTAGCAGCAAGTTTGTTTCAAAGCATGCAAACAATCGGGGTTGGGTTTACATAACTTTCACAAAATTTGAAAAAACCGTGACACAATGGTTAGAGTGTCTGACAGGAAGCAGGGGAACCGTGGTTCAAACGCCCCCTCAGCCATGAAATTTGCTGAGTGACATTGGGCCAGTCAGTTTCTCCCTCTCCCCAAATTCTCTCACAGGGCCACTTAGGGATAAAATACGGAGAACCAGGTTAAAGATTATTATTTTTATATCCCACCCTTCCTCCAATCCAGAGCTGGCAAAAAAGATCAACTAGGGGAAACAAGACACATTATAATGAGAGCCATTAAAACCACAGAATCACAAATCAGATACAGTGGGTGACTATAGCATACCCCAATAAAAGCAAATTTCAATTAAGATCAGAAAGCTTGGACAAATAAAAATGTCTGTTTAAATGCACCTACCACGAGAGCCAAATGAATGTCACTTGGGAGAGTGTTCCATAAACTGAGTACTGCCAATGACACAGGTTGGATGGTAATGTGAGAAATTTCAGTACGGTACTTAATTCTCCAGACTTCAATTAAATGCCATTGCAGGTACATTACAAGAAGCCAGATGGCCTTGCTGAGGATTCTCCCCTTCCCCCACTTCCCACTGTAAGCTCTACAGCAGGCATGTCCAAAGTCTGTTTCGGGGGCCTAATGTGGCCCGCCGGTCGGTTTAATCCGGCCCTTGTGGCAGTTTATTTCCTGGGGTAAAATCCCCCCAAAAGCTCAAACAACTTTGTGGTAAAACTGTAAAATAAAGCTCAACAAATTTGGGGTAAAATTGTATAAAAAGCGCAATAATTTCAGGGTAAAATCGTAAAAAAAAGCTCAACAACTTCAATCCTAAAAAAGTTTGGGCACCCCTGCTCTACAGTATGATCACACAAAGGACACCTCAGTGGCTATTGCTCAGCTTTGCAGCTCTGCAGAACTGAGGTACACAGATGTGGGCCAATTTACATTTATATGGATTTTTTTAAAAAAAATTCTAGTTCTTGCAATGATGGCGAGACAGCTTCAAACTGTCAATACTTATGGACATCAGCTCTCCAGGTTTTCAAATAAGAGCATTTCCCAGCAATATAGGCTTCAACATGATATAGGTTACTTGCTCTCCAAATCTGTATCACAATATGGCCAGGAATTCTCTCTTCAACCCTACTCCACCAACAGTAAGCCATTTAATTAGATTTAAAACATCAAATGTATTACTTTGCAAAGGAATAGCCATCTTAACTCTGTGGTAGCTAAAACTAGAAGTCCTATAGCACATTAAAGGCCAACAGGTGTACTGGGGCATAAACACTCATGGATTAATGTCCACTTAATCATGAGATCATTGCATTTGATCAAGTTTATTGAAACCCAAAAGGTCTGAAAATTAGGCGTCCAAAAATATCATGAGAACCACTTCCTTTCTTTGAAGAGCCTCTGATGTCATAAAAGGAATGAATAGCACTTGAATTGTAGCACTGTGCAGGCTACAGTAATGTTTCCCAACAACATACAGACTTCAAAATGATGAAGCGCTAAGGCCTCAGGAAACTGATGTGGCTGCTGAGAAAGTTAAACTGTGACAAGACTTAAAATATGCCATGTAGGTTACTGATCCAAAGTTAACTACTGCTGTTCTTCAGACTCATGCCTTTTTCTAAAGAGAACAAATTCCATTCAAGTTTTCATATATCCTGCAGAGGCAAGGGTCAATGGTGAAAGCATGTTAGCTAGGCTCTCTCTGAAGAACTGCTTAACACAGCTAAGTAGTTTGGGGTGTATGGCCTCTTGTTGATGAAAAACCATGCCAGAGTTCAAATGTTACATATATTCCCAGGCATATCTGCTGAAACAACTTAGTATGATAATGAAGGTATGTGAACAGTAAAAAATATACCCAATTACAGTATCTAAGAAAGCAGCACTGAGAATCAAATCAAAGTCCATCATTAATGAATGTCAACTATGCAAATATACCAACAATGAATATTGGAAATATATGTGCCTCTGAGTAAACATGAAATGGACTGAACTGCATGAACCCTAACCATCAGCTTCACAAATAAAGATGCTTGGTCACCACAACTGTGATTAACTGTGGACCAGATGATCCTCCAAGACCATTCCGATTCTATGAACACAAAATCAAGGCACATGAACATCAACGGTTAATTAATGAGGGGTCTTCCAAATACTAAAGATCTTCCCAAAAGGTTTTTTAATTGTTGACAGCTGACTTATGTGCCAAAGGTAAGATGAGTCAAAATGTGTTTGTGGTCTATTGTAATTTTGCTGCTAGTATGATATACTGTTACCATAATTGGTTTTTCCCGTTCACGATTTGACTTCCATAAGAGACTGCAAAAAAATGGAATGAAAAACCAGACAACTTACTTTTATTAAAAATGCAGCATCCCTCAGTAAACTCAGCTTTGTTCCCTTGTTCAAACGTCTGAGTACAAATGCAGGCCAAAGGAGTATCTTGAGTTAGGTAAATCCAAAATCCATAGTTGGACAATTTATCAGATACCATATTACATAAAGCAGGGAACGAGAAAAATGGTTCTCAATGTTTCCCACTTATGATGGCTATTTATAACCTCCACGATCAGAAAATGAATGAGGGAGTGCTGTTGCTCTTGGTCCTGCTTATGGACTTCCCATAGTTAGCCATTGCAAGAAGAGGAAGCTGCACTAGATGGGCCTTTTTCAGCTAATATTTTTTTATTATTAGGCTCTTCTGCACTGTCTAGTAGCCCACTGTCACAACACAAAGTCTCTCCCTCAGTATTTTGAAGCACCACACACATTGGTCTACCTTTCAAAAAGATTTCTGTTTTTTAACATTGATGAGCCATTTTATTGTCTTTTTCAACATTAACATCAAAAAACGTCCAACTGCTTTTATCTTTTCTGACTTTCACAATATTCTTTTTATCTCAAGCTATAAATTGTGCTAGGGATATTTCTCATTTTCTGGGTTTAAATAAGGGATCAGCTGGTAGACAGCCAATACTTTGTGTTGTACTATATGCTATGATTAAAACTTGTTGCAGAGATAAAGTTACCACATGCTGCACTATGCATCAGCTCCCAATAAATAAAACTGGGAAAGGCAAACAGAATAAAGCTGCCATTTAAGAGGCCCTTTAGGCAAACATTAAAAGGTACAGCTTCTCCAACCCCACTTTTTATTAACTCATCATACTAGAGGCAGCTACTGACCCAAGTTTGAGGTGGCTTGCCTCAGAGGTGGGCAGACTTCAGGCTTGCAGGATCCGGATTGTTTTGTTCTAAAACCTTGAGGTCCATCAACCAAAGCCTGAGGTAAAAAAGCACTTAAATAATTAAATTCTGTGTCCAGGAATTTGTTTTGATCACCAACATTAAAATGGAACTTATTACCCTCCTCCCCACAAACAAACAAACAAACAACCTCCTGCTTATCCCAAGTTCCCATCATTTCAGCTATAAAATTTAGGCCAGGGAAGAGTCATTTTGTTGTTGTTACTCTTGTTGAACAACTGGGAGGCATAAATCCTTGTTGATATACCACAAATAACCAAACAGTCAATCAGCAGATCAAGATCGTTATTTTGTCTATCCCTGGCTTGCCTGACAAAGGAGGACTTGAAAATCCTATGCTAATCAAGTATTGTTGCACAAATCTTTAACGTCAGGGCCTCAGGAGTCCTCCAATATTAATACAATCACTTATCGCTCTTCCTAAAGATCATTATTAACCCATTGCTTTGCACAGCAGCACTGAAGTGTGCAACAGGTTAAACAACCAGCCTTAAAACAAGATATCCTAAATAATCATTGACAGATACTTTCATGGTAAGATTAATGGGCATATGAGAAAGGACAATGTACAACCTCCTTGATGGTATCGACTCTGCATACTAAGATTCAGCAGGTTTCTGGAACAATGCCATTTGGTGTGGCCATATTTCAAGGAGCCAATTACAATTAACCAACATACTATAACAGAAACGTAATCTAAGAAGGTGTTTTACAAGCAGTATGCTGCTTCTGCTCTGAATACTATTGGCAAGTCTTTCATCACTTGGCTTCCAATGTTACGATACCACATTCTGCCCACAGAGCTACCTTCCTTGCATCCTTCTTGGCATCATTTTGCAACAGAACCCAATAATTTTATTTAGCTGAGCATACTGCAGAATTGCATCAAAATACTATCCAGCAGGAGCAGTATTCAACAGGTAAGAACTCCGTCAGAAGTAGGTAAATCAGACCATCATTTCAAGCATAAAGTAGACTGTTTTGCTTTGCAACAGCATCTGAAATATATCCAAGTCAAGAATGGGAAACCTGTAGCCCACCAGATGCCCTAGCCAAGCATGCAAAGTACAAAGTCTGAAATATCTAATTTGTAACAAGGATTTCACAGTAAGTCAAAGAATTACAGTGATGACAGAGCATTATGAATATGAAATTGCTTTGCTTTCATGAAAAGCGTAATTGTCAGAAAGTAGTTCCATCCATATGGAGTATAACTGACACATGTTGGCATACAATGCGGTGATTTTTAAGGCAGGGAAAATCCTGTTTTTGTTTGAGTCTAAGGGCTTCAATAATTGTATTGACAGTGTCACGGGTCCAACAAGAACACCATTATAGAAGACCCAAAGCCACCAGTGACCTGTCAAAGCCAAAAGTCTGTAGGCTTTAGTCTTAAAGAACATGCATCCATACATCCAAGATAGCAAATGCCTTAACTGCCCCATATAAAGTATCCATAGAATAAGAAGCACTCAAATCTTAACTGCTTGTTTAAACCAAAGTGCAACAAAAATTTGCCATGACATTAACTCTTTAGGACTGCTCATTGTACAGCTAACAACTATTGAACAAGAAAGTAGTATTTAGTTGTTGTTGTTATTGTTTTTATTATTATTAATTATTTATATCCCACCCATCTGGCTGAGTTTCCCCAGCCACTCTGGGTGGCTCCCAATCGAGTGTTAAAAACAATACTGCATTAAGTATTAAAAACTTCCCTAAAGAGCGCTGCCTTCAGATGTCCGGGGAAGCATGAGGTACACAAGGACATTGGGGTGACATCTGCATGTGCATTCACACTTTAAATGATCACATGGTCAGACAAATACCTGAACATGCCTCTAGTTTTCTTAACCCAATTTTTCCTTTAAAAAAAATAAAAAATTGCCTTTAGTAGTTGCCACTGCAGTACACATATTTTGTCCAAGTTTTCATATAGAGAACAAGCATACACTTGACATTTAAATGCAATACTTCAGTGCTGGTTTTACAGTTTCCATTATGCTCATCATCAATATCTAATCAAGCTGGAATGAGATTACCGTATTTTTCTCCCCATAGGACGCACTTTCCCCCCTCCAAAAATGAAGGGGAAATGTGTGTGCGTCCTATGGGGCGAATGCAGGCTTTCGCTGAAGCCTGGAGAGTGAGAGGGGTCCGACCCCTCTCACTCTCCAGGCTTCAGAAAGCTATCCGCAAGCCGTGGGAGCCCGTGCTGGGCTCCCGGGGCTTGTGGAGAGTTGCCTGCATGCCGAAGTCTGGGCAAGGCGCGGGAGCCTGGCGCTGGGCTCCCGCGCCTTGCGGAGAGTTGCCTGCATGCCACGCCCCGTTGTTTACCGCTCAGGCAGGGAGGGAGGGAGAAACGGGGCGGGCGGACCCCTATCTGTATTTTCTCTACTGCTGTCCTGAGGTTGCTGTTCAGGTGGATAGCAGCCTGCTGCCCGGAGCGTGGGGCGCGCTGAAGCAGTGCGCCCCGTGCTTCAGGCAGATATCATTTTCTCCTCTAAAAACTACGGTAGGTGCGTTTCTAAAAGCTCGGGCTTCCCCCGCGGCTGGGGGGGGGGAATAATTTTTTCTTTATTTCCCCCCCCCCAAAAAAAACTACGTGCGTCCTATAGGGCGAAAAATATGGTACTTATGAGCCTGACTACCACTGACCTGAATATGGAAAGGTGTAGCTCAGAAGCTGGGAACATTTAAGTATTCCTTGTCCCTTGAGTGCCATGCCAAAAAAAGATCTCAAATTAAAATTGTAGCACACATACTATGCAAGAACAGAAATAAGCACCTCTGTACGAAAGAAGTGTAAGATTCTACAGTACCATGGCGTAACAATCTAATATGGGCTGCAGGCTGAAACCTAAAACCTAACCTAAACCCTTGGCTGACTTCATGCCCTAGGTACTGTCCATTTAACCACCAAAAAGTACCAAGAATACAGAGCCAAATGGGTTTGCCCTTTGCCAAGTCTCAGGGCACCACTCAGGAACTTTACATAGTCTGTTATCTATGCAGTATTAAGTGAAACACACATGTAGACAAGTGGCTTGAAAGATGCTGTAAACAAGGAATCCAGGATTCAGATTTTTCTGCACACCCTTGCTGCATGAAAGACAATACAGGTGCCTAATCAAGGAATATAAACTCTGTCAGGGATTTATTCATTATAAGAAGTGTTGATGGATTCTAGATTTTATTTATTGCTAGGCAACTGACAAAAGTTATCTATTGTTGGATAAGATTGTTTTCTACCTAAATAATTAGTTCATCTCCTATACCTGGATTAACATAGCATCAGACAATATTCTAATTTCATTTTTTAATTTTTTTCAATTTATTTCAAGTACTTATACACTGCTTTTCATTTTTTTAAAAAAAAATCAGAACCCAGTTTACAAGAAAATCAAACAAAATTAAATATTTGAGATTATATCCGAGTCTATTTCAACCCTGACTAAAATAATAAGAGTTAATTGAATATTTCAAAAATGGTGAAGGGGGGAGATGTTGAAAAAAATCTGTCTAGTTGTCGTAACTGATTTTATAGGAAGTTTTAGTTAGTTTTACTTATGGAACAAAATATTTTCAACATTTTAAGCAAAATAAAGCAGTGCTGCAAACCACAGCAAAGCCTCAAAATTGCCAATGATTAAAATATGAGAGACTCAACACAAATTGTGTCAACGGTGATACTAAGCAATGTAGTTCTTTTACAGATGCCCAATAGAAGTAGGCATGTTGCAGGTCCATTTTACCATCCTCATTTTCCACAATGAATTAAGCACATCTTGTTACTTTATTTGACACCCACATTACAACAGATACCCAGCACAAATTCTGATCATCGTTTCATGAGCCGTAGCAAGTCTTGACTCATGCACTCCCCTCTCCTCTGTGTTTACAGCAGCTGAGCTCCTTCAACTTAATTTTGCTTTCTCTAGCAGAAGGGTCCACCCTCTTGCTACACAATGCAATTTCAAATGATATCTCTTGGGCCCAATACTCTGCCAAATCATTTTCGGTATTGGGAAATGAATGCTTAATCATGAACTTTTCGGAAGCTTGGGGAGGGGGTTGCTTTCAAAGAAAGCTATTTTAAAGTGAGGTGAAATTGTACTTTGAATATTAAAAGGAACAGCCAGAAACACAAAAATATTGATGCCTTAACCACATATTATGCACGAGCCAGGTGAGGTGTATATACAGAAAGCTCTTGATGTAACAGACCAGCTGCCTGAGCTTCGAATTAGCTACTGCTTGGGGAAGGGGGGAAAAAATTAGCTACTGCTATGTTTGATTTACAATGCTGCACATGCCTTTAAAAAAAGCAACAAGGTGGTCATTATTCCTCCTTCTGATTTGAAACTGAGACAGATCGTGATTTGTCTGTTGCCAATTAGTCCACAGCTCAAACGGGATTTGATATCAGATCCTGTGGACCAATCTGCCTTTTTGTGATGAACACAGACTAGAGCAATTATGTATGACAGCCCTGTGATTGAAGGATTCAGTAGGAAACATAAATCTATATGTATTGTACATGCAGATATATTAATAGTTTAGAACTGTTTTACAGTGAGAGATATTAAATCAGGGAACACAGTTTTAAGTTTGAAAGGAATTAGAAAACTTTTCGCCAATACAACCTCTCAGGTTTTCCCTGTAGCATAGAGCATGTGACAGTATTCTAATAGCAATATTGTTAAGACAGAAAATCTTTTAAACTAGGATAATTACATCCCAGCAACAATGCTCCCCACTAAGCTGGACTGAGGCCAAAGCTACCTTACTTGTCAATAACCAAGTCTGCAAAAAAGGTTTTACATTATGTCATTTGATTGTGATTTCATGAAACAGCATATTTTTTCTAGACTAATGAAGAGTTTCAGTTGCTGGATTACAATGTCTACTCATACTTTACACTCCAGTGTGCGCTGTAATTTTTGGATTGCACTTTGAAACAGTTGTTTTTTACTCTTTATGTTTGAATATACTGTAGAGTGGTTCATTTGCACTGAGATGGGTAATGCAGGTTAGGAGCTGGTTATACCTAATCCTAACATAAGACAAAACTTTTTCAATTTCCCTCCTGAATGTTGGCATTGGTAATTTGAAACAATTAATCTTATTTTATACTTGAAGGAGTTTTCACATGCCTTCTAGGAAACAGGCATCAAATCCAGCAAATAAAATGCTCTCCAAAAACTTCATGGAATAATTCCACATGTTGTAATTTAAATATTAAAGTGTGTGAGGTCTGAAGTTATACAATCAATCCCAATTTGAGCAGCTGTACAAATTACACAATTCAGGTTTGGCCCAACTTTCAAGAACCCCTGTGAAAGGAGAACAACACTGCCAGGCTGACTGTATGTGCCAGACCATCTCCACAAGAGATTTTCTCCCCTATAGAATTAGATCCTCTTCCACTCCAACCCACAAAGCAATTACAACTGAGACACAAGACAGTCTAAACATATAATGTACACATAAGAATACTTTTATTTCCTCAACTAATTATGCTTTAAGCAAGGAAGGAAGGAAAATTAGGTGCTTGATATTGTGGAAGATTGCAAAGGAAGAATTTTTCAATCCCAGGATTTCAGAGGCAGCAGACCATATGGTAAAAGGCATTACTGTACTAGGAAGCTGGAATACTTCTAGTATCAAATGAATGTTGTCAGTTAAGGGATTAGCCATTCAGTATCCACATGCTGCTTACAGAGAGCAAATAAGGAAGAACACTGTGCAATCAGGCTTTGGAAGTCCAAAGCATTCATAAGCCCAGATGTTTCTCCTTGAACTCCACGATTCCAGCTTTGAAAGCCTTCATAAAGTTTTTACTTTGTTGCCAAGAGAACCTTAGAAAACTAAATTCACCAATCTGAGTCAATGTGGGCTTTTTATTGAAAGCTAAATATCTGAGCACCCTCCCTTGTAGTTTTAATAGTAATACATGTATAAATGCAAGGTACTTTATTGGGCCAGTAAAACTGCAATCCTAATCCCAGCTACCTGGGAATAAGCCCCAAGGAATACACTAAGATTTACCTCTGAGATGGCATAGTTTAGCAGCCTGTGTCAGACACACTTCTGAGACATGTATTGTTTGTCACCCTAGACAGAGCTACACCTCAGAATACCATCAATACCTTATTGAGAATGACCCAACAACCATCACATTAATACAGTTACACTACTAGAGATGCTTTTAAAATATAGAAACCAAAAATACACATTCATTAAATAGTATGGAATACCTCACTCAGAATCCAGGCCTTCATTTGTGTAATACTGTACTTAAAAGTTTTTCTAAAGGGAAATTACTAGTGCTACTTACGGGTACTAGCAAACAAGTTTTCTAAGAGAGTCTAAAAGAGACTAAAGGCAATCTACTTCCTTTGGAAGTTGCTATGACACACTTTAGTGTAAAAAAAGACTAAATCTTCCTCCTCCACTTCCAACTCTGTAAAGGAAGACAGAACCATCTGCCAGCTCTCCCCAGATAACTATAAACCAGCCTTCCCCAACCTGTTGCCTCCCAGGATTTCTGAGATTACAACTCCCATCAGCTCCAGAAAGTATGGCCAATGGTCCAGGAAGGTGATAACTGTGGTCAAGAGCATCAGTATCACCAGGATGAGAAAGGCTGCACTAAGCAATGAAAGCTACAGTATAGCCACAAGCAAAGTACAACATCATCACAGTCATGAATCAATAGTGAGCCAGTAAACTACATGCCTTAAGGAGAAAGCATAGCCATTCTCCCACCATCTCATAACAATGTGACTTGGCTGAAATTTTCTTTTCAATATCACATATAGTGCTCAGACGTTACATATGAACAGTGGCACAGCGTGGGTTGCCAGCACCCAGAGCAAGGTGCAAAATTGGGGAAGGGGGATAGCATGTTGCCATGGGTCTTCCTCCCCCATTTTTAGCATAAACTCTGAGGTACAGGCTTCCCCAGGAGGGGCTGGATGCAGACTCAACCCGCTCAACTAGAGCTCCTCAGGCGCCACAACTCACTCTGCACCAGCCACTTCAGATCTCCATAGTGCGCTTACAAGAAGCTCCGCCAGTCCAACCCAGGAGCCAACACACTGCCAATCAAGGCTCATGTGGCCACCTTTTTGTTCCCACTGGGTGCTCCAGCACTGCCAGCAATTGTGCGAGAAGCGTGTGGTCACAGCACCTGTAAGCGAAGGACATGGATCTGATTTGGTGATCCATCCCAGCAGTGGAGGAATTGGAAAGGAAGCCACCTCCTTTCCAGTCATGCAACACTTTTGGGACCACTGCAACCCAGTGGCATTGTGCCCAGGGCAACCGCCCCTGTGCTCCCCCATACTATGCCACTGCATATGAACAAGATTAAGCCACCAGGTCCTCCCAAAGAGATTATGGCACACAACACCTACAGTTGTTAGTGCAGGCTTCCTCAAACTCGGCCCCCCAGATGTTTTTGGCGTACAACTCCGATGATCCCTAGCTAGCAGGACCAGTGGTCAGGGATGATGGGAATTGCAGTCTCAAAACATCTGGAGGGCCAAGTTTGAGGAAGCCTGTGTTAGTGCAATCTTTCCAAATCAGAACCACAAACTTGAGTACTCAACCTGCTTGTCAAACATAAAAGAATAAACCCAACAATTTGTCCTCTACTTCTAAAACTGGCAAGGTGCAGCAAGCTAACTCCACCCCCCCTTCAAAAGCTTTAAAGCAGAGACCAGGCTTTGAAACATCTGTAGGACAAGTGATAAGAAACCAGCTGGAACTCTCTACAGCTGCAGATCACTCTTCTAGGCAGATAAGGATGTTTGTTTTCATCTGCCATCAGGAGATTTCTACAGGAAAATTTCAAAGAACATATCATGCACCTGCTGTTCAGATGCGCATTAAAAAATCTTCTCAAACCATATGTAAGAGCATGCATGGAACCTCTCCAAGCTGTTCCATCAGCCTTTAATGTCAATGGTAATTCTGACTATGTATTTTTTAAACTGCCAAAAAAACCTAAATAGTGAAACTAATATATTTTCACGTAAGCACTCTTTTTCATAAGAATCTGGTCTGGGGGGGGTAATGAACAAGGAATCAGAGGAAAATAGAATAAAAGTGTTTGGTTGCAACTTGAGCACAGAAAGCTCACCTTTTTAAAAAAAAAAAAAATCAAAGTGGGTACCAAGATTTGCACCCACTATCAGGTTCTACATCCATAGGACAATTTCATAAACATACAAAACACAACAGTCCTGATAATACAGCAGAATTAAAAATTACTTCCATTATGGTGCTGCTCAAAGCCTGGTGATATCAGACTATTAAGAGCTTCATAATGTTAAGATTCCCATCAGTCACATGCAACCCACTTACTTCAATACTGAGCCCACACACCCATTAAGAAACAGAAGACTTCAAACTTATTTTCACTATGCAAACTTGTAACTTAAAAAGTGCATAGACATTTCCATCATATTACAAAGTAGGAAATGAAACAAATGACAGGACCCTCAAAATAGGAACCAAGTACCTTAAAGCGGCATTCACAACTTTATGAATCTATGATAGGCAAGGAATACAAAGAAGATGCTTGCAGGGATGCCTTTGGGGATACTACATATTAGCTTTTTCCTTGGGGATCTCACATTAGAGGCAGCCAGAATTATCAATGGGTGAGGTGCCAGACTCAAAGTGAAATTCCACTGCTTCAATCCACCCCGCAAAATGGATGGCTACACATTTTCAGGGTGGCTAACCTGTAACCCTCAAGATGTTACTGAATTCCTGCTCCTATTACTTTTAGCCTGCATGACCAAAGGTCAGGTATGATGGAAGCTCAGGCGCAAGAACATCTGAAGGGTCACAAGCTAGTAGTCCCTTATTAAGCTGCTTGAGTATGGAGACATTTGAAGACAAACAGTGGATCACACAGCTGGACTCTCAAGTGCTTAAGTGTTTATTTGGTCGCAATAGATTAACATGACCATATTTCAAGCTTTAACAAAAGGTGCCGAGATGGCATAAACATCATTCCAACTTCTAAGCAGTCATTTCCCCAAACCTTTCTCACTTCAACCGGGGTACAGAAGAATCAATTTAAGAGGCTCCCAACTACTGGTGATATCTCTCATGTATGTACAGAGACATACATGTCTACTTAGACATATACAGTCTGCAAAACTCAAACATTCTGAGAATTTTCTGCAAGTAGCCCTGGCAAGAAGGTTATTTTTCTAAACTGCAACTTAGAAATTCTCAGAAAGCTGTCAAAGCTAAAGATACAATTGCTTTACTTATGTACTTCAACATTTAAAATCTTGATAGAATGTAACTTCAATGCAGAAGTAGATGGTGTCAGTTCCTCTTCTGAGCAGAATTTCCTGAAGATGAGCAGCTAGGCCACAGAAGCAGTAGTAACTGGTTGCTGCCAAAGTCACGTTCTATAGCAGTAATGAGAAATGACTCCTCAGAAGTTGTTGGATCAGTTCCCATCAGCCCAGTCAGCATGGCCAATGACCACAAATGATAGGAAGTGTAATCCAGTAACATCTGGAAGGCTACAGGTTCGCTATCCCTGATTTATACACTAGACAAGGGGTACAATGGAAAGAGAAACCTGAAATAAGTAACAAGGTAATGGAGACAGGCTCAAATTACATATACAGAGACTATCAGGAGAATGAAGGCAGGTTTGAGACATTTCAAATATCAGGAGGTGTGCTTCTTTTATCAGTTAGGGGGAAGATTACAGTGCCAAGGGAAAGATGTAGCATATCAAATAACAAAGGCAAGTTTCATAAAGGAAGTGGTGAACTACTCAGTGTCACACTGGAAAAAAATGCCTAAGGATAATGGTTGTACTGAAACTTTAATTGGTTTGATTGGTAGATTAGTCTAATAGTTAACCAATTCAGTAAATGAGTTATTATTGTTACTATCAGCAGCAGCTATACTGTTTCTGACAAACCATTATAATAGGAAGAATAAAAATAGCCAGAAAACAAGCAGCAGCTGTAGCTAATTAAATCGTTAATTCTTATACTTCTTTCAATAGGCTAAAATGGTACTAATATTGAAGTTTCACTGGTTAAACATCTGGAGGAGATCAACTAACAATTCAATGGTTTGGCATGGTTACAGTAGACACTGTACTTTTGCAGGGGGGGGGAGTATCAAGAGAATACAATGATGTGATTCCCAACAGATCAAAAACGTTTTAAGAGATGACACAGTAGAAAACCACTGAAAGATTGGGGACCAAAGTTGAAGAACACAACATGTGTCTTACTAGGTCCAACCAAAATCCAATCTAGTCCAGGAAGCCTGCATGAAGACAATCACCATTCCCCACTTTTGAGTGCCAGCAACCATTCGGCTAAAAGCCACTGATAGACCCTTACTTTCTAAACCAATTACACGTATATTCCAAACTGGCCAAAATCACACTGTGAGGTAACAGGTTCCTTAATTTAAGATGAGAGGGTGCCAAACACTCTGGGAAAAGAGGGGTATAAAGCTTCATAGAAAAAAAGTAAAAATTAAAACTGGGGAGGGAGGTGATGCTGTGCAGAACTGAACACATTTCTTAAGTGTCATGTTACTTGATAGATTAATGTACCATATGATCTCCTTTTTATTCCCTTATGATAGAGTGAGTGTTTGGGTGTATCTATGTACTATATATATATATATATATATATATGTGTGTGTGTGTGTGCGCGCGTGTGTGTATGTATGTATGTCGCTTGGAGACCAAGCATCTAAAAGGCTAAATAAATGAAATGAGTAAAAACCAGAAGAGGGTGCCGTCTCGTTTCATCTCTCATTTCAGAGGGGATGGTGGAAAAGTGGGAGTAGAAAAAGGGGGGGGGGGTTCGTTCCTACGTTGAGATATTGTAGCAAAGCACAGAAACTGCAATCCAAGTACAGTATTTGGCCGGCGAATAAAACCGGGCCTGGACGGGCAGCGAGCTGCTCGGGGAGGGCAGAGAAGGCGACAGCGAGAATGGCGAAGGTCGGGGCGGGGGAGGGGAGGGAGAAACGGAGAGAGAGAGAAAGAGCGAGGAGAAGTCCGTCTCGACTCACAGTCCAGGTGCTTCTTCTTGGGGCCCATCACCTCGTGCGTGGTGGCCTTGCAGACGGTCTTGGACACGGCCGAGCCGGTCACGCTGTGCTGCGCCGCCGTGATGCGGTCGGTCAGGCTCTGCCCAGACATGGCGGTGCCGGATTCAGAGACACTCCGCTGCTATTCCTCAACCAGGCTGGCGAAGCAGGGACGGGGAAAGGAGGAGGAGAAGGAGAAGGAAGGAAGGAGGGAGGGAGGGAGGAAAGGAGGGCGGTCCCGGCTGGACTCAACAACGCCGCCGCGGCCGCTGAGGACGCCCGGCAGCGCTCCGCCTTCGGAAGGGCCGGGCCTGTCACCCGGGAAGAGGCTTCTCCTCCTTCCTCTTTCCTCCTCCTTCCCCGCCTCCTCGGCCTCGACCACTACCGCGGCCTGCCGCTCGGCCGCCGCCGCCGCCGCCACCACCGTAAGCCTCCCTTCTCCTTCCCTCACGCACACATGCACAGCTGGTCGCCGCAGGAAAATGGCGGACGGAGGAGACGCTCAGCTCCACCTCAGAGCTTTCCGGGCCTCCGGCATCACGTGACGCTCTTACTCTCTTTCTCTCTCTCCCCACCCTCCCTTCTATCGCCCGCCCGCCCCCCCCCTCGCCTAGCCACGTGACATGCTCTTTAAAAAAAATTAGGGCCACACCCCCTCCGCCCCTGCCACGTGACATTCCATCGCCGCCGCCGCTCTTCCCCCTCGCCGCCCGGCCCGCCTCCCCGCACCCACCCCGCGGCAATGCGTCTTTCTTGCCCCCGCCCCTCTCCCGCGTAACAAGCAGGAACGCGGTGACGAAATCGCTCGGGAGTTGCCGCGCGACGCGCTCTTTCCTCCCCCGCCCCCCCCGTTCTCTTTTTCATCGGCAACGGTCACCAACGGTCTGAGCGAGTGGGCGGGGGGAGACTCGTAACCGTCGCAGGGCTTGAGGGAAAATCTCGGCCTCGGTGTATTCCCGCCAAAAAGGGGGAAAGATAGGCCTGTCGCCATACGTGCCTGGCTTGCCTCCCATATTGTTGTTCTGCTGGCAACCCGCCCTATACTTTGGACTCTAGGCGAAGTACACAAGCACCTGCAGAAATTACCGCATTCAAAGCGATGATGACGTGGCTCATGAGGGATTATGGAGGAAGCGGGGTTGAATTTATTGGGGTGATTTTTTCTTTTATTGGTAAAACATAATATTGGTACCTTTTCATGGGCTCATCTGGTCCAATCTCCTGCAATGCAGGAATCTCAACTGGAGAATCCATGACAGATGGCCAAAATCTACAGTGGTCCTGACTCAAAAGAGTGTGACACACTCAGCCACCTCAGTCAGCAGCAATAACTCGCCTGTCTTCACCAGCAAGATCCACCAACTCATAGTAGATTGTCCTCAAACCTCCTTTCCACTGTAAAATGGCTCTTAATGTCAAAAAGTTCTCCCTGATGTTTAGTCGGAATCTCCTTTCTTGTATCTTAAAGTTCAGGTCCTACCATCCTGAGAAAGAAAAAAAGAAGTTTCCTCTGTCTTCCATGTGTCAGTCCTTTACATATGTCCTCCCAGTCTCCTCTTTTCCATGGCTAAACATACTCAGCTCCATCAACCGTTTCGCTGGTTTGAGAAATGGTGTACACACATGACATTGAACACAACCCATGTCTATCCTTTCATTTTTAATCAAATTCTACATTTTGCTGCATTTCCCTGCAAAGCAGCTTTGACCCAAGTTGGGGAAAAAACACGACCTGACTATACTGAGATGGCCAAAATGACTGAAAATCAGGAATAAGGATGATAAAAACTTTGACAAAGACTGGGAAAAATTTGTAATATATTTGACAGAACACTGTAAAAAGTTAAAAACATTAGCAGGATTGAAATAATGCAATGTTAAAAAAAACTATAGGAAAAAATAAAGATTTATGGATATACAGTATGGAGCATAATATGATATGCACTGAAAATTATCACTAGTGGACCCCTCGAAAGGGAGGATGGAAGTGAGAATTCAGAGAATTCTATACTTTTGGGCTGTATTTTTCTTATTTGAAAATGTAAAACTAAATTATAAAACCAATAAAAATTATTATTAAAAAAAAGGAAAAAAGAACAAGCTAGCTGTGGTTTGAGTCAGTAATGTGTATACAGCCTTAGAGTTGATGCATAAGGAGAGATTTTCTGAGATGTGTGGGACTTTAGTCGTCTCAAGGTTTCATAGTTAAGCATTAGCACCTTGACTCAAAGCCTGATGTGTATTGACAGCCAGTGAAGATGGAACATAACTGGGTGGATATTCTTGTGATTCCTGGAGCTCATCTTTACCTCACTATTTCCCCCAATACTTAACAGAACAGCTTCTTCCATATGTCCATGCTCTATGGCATGGGTGACTAATCCCTGCTCCTCTAAGTAAATTCCTTCCTTTCAAGATTTGACTAATTTTTGGTGGTAGCAAGGGGGGGGAATGTATGGGTAGCTCTGGTGCCCAATAATGAGGATGTAAATCACCCCTCCCTGCTCTTAAGACCGATCATTAATGAGTGGGGCAGGGCAATGAGCCCCCCTCAGTGGATCATCACAGACCCCTGTGTCTGCATGTCCAATATGTATGCATGCAGGCAAGCAAGCATGGTCACATCCATACCATCATTAAGTCATAGGGTTGCCATATGTCCTCTTTTTCCAGGATATGTCCTTTCCTCATGGGTACGTAAAAAGAGTCATCAGAGAGGTCCATAGTGAAAAGTCGGCAAATGTGTCCCTTTTTTTTGCTCTTCAAAATATGGCAACCCTACATTGTGAGAGCATTTAGAGCACATGGTTTCCCACAAAGAATCCCAGAATTGAAGTTTATTCTTCACAGACATACAATTCCCAAGATTCTCTGGGAGAAGCCATGAGCTTTAAATGTATGGTGTAGAAACCTATAGTTTCAAAGGGAGCTTCATGGTTGAGCAGGGATTTGAACTGTGTCTGGCTTTCCCATCTAAGGCTCCATTCTTAGCCCTGCTTACCTGAGAGTAAGCCGTATTGATTTCAGTTCAACTTACTCCCGACTGTACTTTGGATTACAAATACTGTATGGACTTGACCAGGATTTTGAACCAGCATGTTGCAGACACCACAGCAAAACTCATGACCTAAGGACAAAAACCCTAACTGAATCACCACATAATATGACAAACATCCACCACATGATAAAAGATTATATCCATGTGGTAAACTATCCAAGCGAAGACTTGTTCGGCATGAATCATCCTAATGGGGATTAATGGGTCATGTGTGTTGCATCTGAGCAGCACAGTTCTGTGGGCAACTGCAAAGGTCTATGAAACTTGAAGCTCTGAAAAAGAGGACATTTCAGTGCTGAAAGCGGAAAGCTGCATGAAGGCTGAAACAACTTAGATTCCCCCCCCCCTTCCGATACAGAGTTGTTAGCTAGAATGTACGGGTGGCCAACACCTCAGAAAATGTGAAGATGCTGCTGTAACAAGCTCAGGAACCTTCCATGCACTCACTTGGCTGCAATCAGACAATCCAAAGAACTGTCATTGCTATCTATTATCCTCAGCTGCTACTTTAACCATGACCAAGCCCATTTCCAGATGCCTTTGTTGGCTCTCCCTCATCTTCTGCATCTTATTATGCTCCTTGTTTTCCCCTACCAGGCCCCATACATTCTGTACTAGGTTTCTTCTTGCAGTTATGTCCATGAGTAGCTTGAGACTAAAGTATGGGCAAGATGGACGACCCTTTCCCAGTATATTTAAACCCAATTGGGATTTTAAAATGTGCAGCACTGATGAGACCTGTAATTTACGCTGCATCCGGTGCACTCCCACCAATAGTTTGGGAAGGATAAAAGGTAAAGGGACCCCTGACCATTATGTCCAGTTGTGACCAACTCTGGGGTTGCGGTGCTCATCTTGCTTTATTGGCCGAGGGAGCCAGCATACAGCTTCCAGGTCATGTGGCCAGCAGGACTAAGCTGCTTCTGGCAAACCAGAGCAGCGCACGAAAACGCCGTTTACCTTCCCGCCGGAGCAGTACCTATTTATCTACTTGCACTTTGGCGTGCTTTTGAGCTGCTAGGTTGGCAGGAGCAGGGACCGAGCAACGGGAGCTCACCCCGTTGTGGGGATTCGAACCGCCGACCTTCTGATAGGCAAGCTCTAGGCTCTGTGGTTTAACCCACAGCGCTACCCACGTCCCTTTTGGGAAGGATAAATGGGCATAAATCTGACATCAGGAACATAGCTGTCAACATTTCCCCATTTTTTTAAGGGAAATTCTCTTATTCCGAATAGGATTTCCCTTAAAAAGGGGGGAAAGTTGACAACTATGATTAGGAATCACAAAGCAGAGAAACTAATAGGAGAACTCTTCAATCTCCCAGGACAATCTATACAAGATCTTAAAGTAGCTGTCTTATTGCAAAAGCATTTTAGAAATACACTTGAAAGAGAAGTTGCTAAATTACAACTCATTACCAAACTAAAAACTATGGAGAGGCCTGGTCTGAATAATAATAATAATAATAATAATAATAATAATAATAATAATAATTTATTATTTATTGAAATAATAAATTGGATTCATGTCCCATTATACATACTAAAGCTAATTTTGGTCATCTATCCCTTTTAAAAATCCCTTGCCCTTCCCTGTGGAACCGACTGCCATAACAGTCATCAACAGTCATAAGGTTGAAGCGACTTCCGCTTCAGAGTATCTGACGAAATGTGTATTACACACAAAAGCTCATACCTTGAAAGCTTATTTTTAGTTGACCTTAAAGGTGCCACTGGAATTATTAAAAAAGTTCTTTTCATCTTTCATCTTGTTAGTAATTATAACTTCAATCCAAATTGAGCAAAAGAAAAATATAGCTGTGTTTTAAGTCGGCAATGTGTCCAGAGCCTTCTTGTCTTGACCAGTTGATAATGTCTAGCCTTGGGGTGATTCAAATGACCAGATAATGTGCCAACACATAGCTGGCTACTGAAACACATTATCAAAAATACCTATAAAACCTGAGGGTAGGGAAAGTCACGACAACATTCTCTGTTTGTCCTCTTCCAGAAAATATTAGCCTGAATTACATCACTGAGAGGAGCATATTATGTGGAGGAGGAAGATGTTAATGGCATTGGGCTGTTTGAAGGATTACGGAGATAATGTATGAGAGGCACTTGGGACACTTGGAATGGACTATAATATAAATGCTAAGTATTATTGACAGTTGCTAATGGCCAGAAACTAATGACTGCATTTTGAAGACACAAAAGCCATTCACAATCTTAGCAAACCGTTTTCCATTATTAGATAGGCTTTATAAAGCCTGGAATGGAAAGGGGTATTTTATTTCCTTCGTCGCGATCCAATCTTATTTGGCAAATTAGGCTTGCTGCTAGTCTTTTGCCCCTTCCCCCCTTTTTAATTTTAACTGGGAAGTCAGACAAGCTCACAGAATGTGACATGAAATAAATTAGGAAGGGAGATGATCAAAAGGAAAAAAATGAAATTGCACTGGAATTGTATATAGCTAACCATGTCATTGACTTATGCAAGGTGAACAATTTTTTTAATGTTTTCAGGCTTGGCATTCTTCTCAATCATCTTCTGTAGACTTAAGCAGGTTTAAAACCCATTCTCTCTTCCTAGAGAATTATGGGAATGGTAGTAGAGTAGAGGAAGGAGAGACGGAGCCCAGGAGAAATCCGGGATCTCCAACAAAGTGTCAAAGGTCACATCCACTCGGGTGAGTTTCAAGCTTCTTTTGCACAGAGTTGTTCGCATCAGAGGCTGGTGGGACGTCTTCATCCATCATGTATGATCTTTTTGGTTTCCGCATCCCTGAAACCCCACTGGAACTCCTGTTCATTTAACTGTCATCTGTGTTTGTGCATTCATTTTTTCCCTGCACAATGATGACTGTTAGGTTATGTTCTCATCACTTATACTGCGTGCAATTTTCTTATTGGATTGAAGCTGGTTTGAAAAAAACAAACACATCAGACCCCGCAGTATTTGTCAAGAAACTACAGGATTGGTATGGACTGTGGCTAACGTAGTGTGAATGTAGCTTCAAAAATTACTAGTGGGAGTGTAGTGGATGTGGAGTAAGCTGTAATGCGGACATACCCACCAGGAGTGAGGCCTAGGTCAAGGTCGTGCTGACTATTATAGTCAGGTTAAATAAGTTGGAGTTCTTGTTATTAAATATATCAAGAAAAAAGCACACCAAGAACTCAGGCCTGGGTTCTTGGTGTGCTTTTTTCTCGGACTATTATAGTCAAGCCAGGAGGAGCCTGGGTCTCACACACTTTTTCTTTCTGTATCTTTGTTCTGATATTCTGTAACCTATAGTGTTAATGTTTACTCTTATTATAAGCCATTGTAAGTTTTATTAAGTCTGTTGCAAATGGATATTTATGGACTGTGCCAATCCTGAATGTACTAGATTTGTGACCATTATGCTTGTTTGCCTTCAGAAGCAAGTAAAGCTCTGCTGGATGAAGTACAATTGCCTCTGGTCTATCTTTTGGGAACTCTGCTACATGTTTAAGGTTTTTTTTCCTCCCCAGAAGAGGCTGGGGAGACAAGTTTACCTATGAGATCGCCATACCCCACAGGTACCCACTCAAATGCTTTGATCAGCAGAATTGGCATTACTATAGGTGCCACATAATACCTTTTCTGCATTTTTAAGAACTTAATCATTTAGTGTGGCAGCACCTACACTTTGGAACTCCCTGCCTATTTAAATCAAGGAGGTGCCTACACTGTATTATTGCTGGCCCCTGCTAAAAACATTCTTGTTTAGACTAGCCTACCTGGAAAGTTGATGTGAATTTTAACCTGTTTTCGTACTTTGACTTTTGTATGTTTTCAACTGTTGTTGTAAATTTCTCTTGATTTTATTGCTTTCGCTTTTTGTAAATGGCTTTGTGGTTTTTTTTCCAAGTAGTGTATACATTTTATTTAATAAAATAAATTAATAAATAAATCCACCTAAAGCATGCTTATACCACTTCAACAGTATTGGCTTCCCCCAAATAATCCCGGGAACTCTAGTTTGTCAAGAGTGCTGGGAACTCTAGCAGCCTAGTACTTTGCCAGAAGTAGGAAACATATAATTGTGACTGTCCCTGGTGAAAAGGGACAGTCGAAGAATGCAGATTTTCTTGATAGACATGCATCTGTGGTTTACTTTAAACAGATAAAAAAAATGGAGCTGTTAATTGTATTCCTTATTCTAACTGGTGTAGCTAAAGGATAGCCAGGACTTGGACATCAGCAAACGTACAATATGTCCCAATTTTATGGGAAAGGGAAAAGGGAAAGAAATGTAATACTTGGCAGATGAAAGAAATGCTAACCAAAACTATTTTCTAAAAGCAGAACACACATAGCTAAATATGTTGGCTTTATTAAAGCTTAAGCCAAGCATTCTAACAAAACAGTAGTGTTAAGTTAGATGAGACGGAGAAAGAGGCATTAAGTTCCTTTCATAATCTTGTACGGATTTTTAAGGATAAGAACATATTATATGATAATCCTTCTGGATCAGACCAGAGGTCAGTCTAGTCTTGAATTCTTTTTCACATTGGCAAGCAGATGCTTCTGGAAAATTCATATGCAGAGCATCTGGAATTCAGAAATATGCTGATGCATGGGTATAAATGCACAGGGAAATCTGTATTTTCCAGGCAGCAAAATATTGCAACCTGAGTGCTGCTGGGGAGAACAAAACTTCCACAGAACAGGGGCACAAACTTGAGGGAAAACATCTGGATCCTGCAAAACAACAGATGAATAACAACTGTGCAGTTGTTGCACAGAATATAATTGTTAGCCTTGGCCCTTAGCCAGGGACAAAACACAAAGTCAGCAGCGCCATGAGATGTATCCATAGTTGAACTAGTTCAGACTGCAGGCAAGGAGCAGGGGAATAAGGGCTTGCCAGGTGGAGCCTGTAGCCGGTGACTAAATATGTTGGCAAGAAGACCCATAGCTATGTGGTAGAACACATGTTTTGTGTACAGAAAGTCCCGGTTTAAATTAAATCTCTGGTATCTCCAGTGAAAGGTGGGTCTATAAGGGTAAATGGGGCCACTGTCCCACCGACTTCAGCATTCCCCAACCAGGGCCCACCAGCCTGCCTCCCAACTTGCAACCAACTCAATGCCTGTCAGCTTCTTCCTGCTGCTGATAAGACCCAATAGTGGGTTCAACAGTCAAGAGCTGGAGTCAGCAAACTTTTTCAGCAGGGGGCCGGTCCACTGTCCCTCAGACCTTGTGGGGGGCCGGAATATATTTTGATGAAAAAATATATGAATGAATTCCTATGCCCCACAAATAACCCAGAGATGCATTTTAAATAAAAGGACACATTCTACTCATGTAAAAACACACTGATTCCCAGACCGTCCGCGAGCTGGATTTAGAAGGCGATTGGGCCGGAGATGGCCCCCGGGCCTTAGTTTGCCTACCCATGGTCAAGAAGGTGGTTTCTGCACATGCTGTAGAGGGAAGGGAGAGGCAGATGGGGCTCGTCAACCTGGGAAGGTATCCCATCTAGGAGAAGGAAAACTCTGTTCTTAAAGCTCTGCTGCCTTGTGGGATATCTTCAGGAAAAGAAAAGGCTGGGGAATAAACCCTACACAAATCTGCAGTGGTGTACCAAAGACAGCTAGATGGCGCCTTGTACGCCTCCTGTCAACTCCTGCAGCTATGCTGGCACCTAACTTATTGCTTTGCTTTCCTTTGGACCGTATCAGTGAAGCCGAGAGGGAAGTCTTGTCATCCGAGCAGCCCAGGACCTCTGTTAAGTTGTGGGTGAACATATCAGACGACACAGCGATTCTTCAACCAGCTCTTGTTTATTCACAGAACAGAACTGAACTGACAGGTTCAGCCAGCCTGCTTATATAGAGCTCCAGTTCAACGCAACAGTAACAACTTTCTGTAACTATCCAATCACTGAATGTCACTTTCAATTCCTTATTTGCATATGTGGACCTGAGTGAAAACTAAAGTATCCCCCTGCTGGCCCAAGGTGAGAACTTCAGTACATAACAACCTCCATCCACACTGCCCAGGCTTGTGCCCCGGAGAGGTCACTTCAGTGCTGCCATCCGAGCAGTTTGGCTTCACCCCCCCCCCCGAGGTGCACTCCATTGTCTCTTGAGGCAGGTGGGTGCCAACAGCTGGTCCCAGTCTGTTTAGGGATTTAAGAGCTAAAGCTGACACCCTGAACTGAGTCTGGAAACAAATAGGAATCCCATTAAATTGGCTCATATGGTCCATCCTAACAGCTCCAGACTCAAATTTGGCCACAGCCTTTGGAACCAATTGAAGCTTCTACCTAGACTGTCTTCCAGGGCAATCCCAAGCTACATATAACTGCTGATAATCCCCATTCTCTACAACTATTAAGGGTTCAAGGGTGCCATCATCTTTTGCATGTGGGTACCTTAATTACAGTGATCCAGACTGGAAGCAATGGCGTAGAGAGCAACATCACTACCTGCTAACTGCAGTTGAGCATACTGATATGGAATGAACAGGGAAAGAAGCCTGCCTCAGAAATCGAGAACCCTAGCAGAATGTACAAAATATGTCTGGCACTTAAATTAATATACATGTTTACTCAGAAGATAGCCCTATGAGGTTCAATAGGATTTGCTCCTAAATAAACATGCACAGAATTGCAGTTTTACAGCATACTTGTATACATATTACTCTCTATGAGTTCAGTGTGATTTCCTCTCAGACAAGTGTGGATAGAATTGCAGGTCTTTTTTCTGCTAATTAGTGCATGTAAAAATATGAATGCATAAAATCTAATTCAAACCCATCCATTTAGGAGACTTGCTGTCTGTGCTGATATTGGCTGAGCCCTAAAAATTGCCCTAAAATTTTCCTTAAGCACAGAGAGAGAGAGAGAGAGAGAGAGAGAGAGAGAGAGAGAGAGAGAGAGAGACCCTCAGCACTAAACGAATAAGGTTTGGTTTGTCATCACTGAAGATGAAGAAGCACTTAGAAGCAGCTTGTTTAATTAAAAGAGTTTGTTGTCACTCCAAACATCTGACAATATTTTTGCTTGGAATTCTGTGTGGCCTCCACATTGGGAAAATAGCTGGAACAAAATGCTCCAGTCTCTTTATCTTGGGTCTTGTGTCCCATTCCTAGACAAGCCTAGATGCCAGTTTCCCAGTGTGAACTCACGCTTTTATTCTCGGTCCTTTGAGATATATATTAGTGGGGAAGATTGCTGTCTCCCCGGCCTGTGCTTTTAACATAATCTCCAGCAACTAAGAATGCCAGCTTTTCAGAACTGGCTCTGAAATGATAATTGCCCAACTTGAATTTGCCAGTATGCAATTGAATCCAATCCCAAAATAAGGACAGTCTAGAAAGTGTCCTTTGACTGCGCAATATGATCTACTTGAGCTCTGACATATGTAACTGGCCTTACTATTGGGTTCTCGTTCTTTGGTCATTCTGCTTTCTGGTATGTCCTCTGTTTCCGATTACTCTTGGATTTTCATTTCTGACTCATGGGTCTTGACTCCTAAGAACATAAGAAGAATCTGCTGGATTAGGCGAATGGCTCATATAGTTCAACATCCTGTTCTCACAATGGCTAACAAGATGCCTGTGGGAAACCTTCAAGCAGGACCCAAGCTCAAGAGCCAGTGTGGTGTAGTGGTTAAGAGTGGTAGACTCGTAATCTGGTGAACCGGGTTTGCTTCCCCGCTCTCCCACATGCAGCTGCTGGGTGACCTTGGGCCAGTCACACTTCTCTGAAGTCTCTCAGCCTCACTCACCTCACAGAGTGTTTGTTGTGGGGGAGGAAGGGAAAGGAGAATGTGAGCCGCTTTGAGACTCCTTCGGGTAGTGATAAAGCGGGATATCAAATCCAAACTACTACTACTACTACTACTACTACTCTTCTTCTTCTTCTTCTTCTTCTTCTTCTTCTTCTTCTTCTTCTTCTTCTTCTTCTTCTTCTGTGTTTTCCAGCAACTCATATTCTGGCTGTGGAGGCAGAACATAGCCATCTTGGGCTGGTAGCCATAGATAGCCTTGTTCTGCAGGAATTTGTCCACCACTCTTTGAAAGCCACCCAAGTTGGTGGCCATCCTGTGGGAGCCAGCTCCATAGTTCAAACATAGGCTGCAGGGGAAAATCCCTTTTATCTGTCCTGAATCTTCAGCCAGTGTTATGAGAGTGAGAGAGAGAACATATTTTCTCTGTCCACTTGTGGTTTGTTTTCTGATCCCTGATTGCTCTTGGGTCTGAACTTCCAGTCTGTCAGAAGCGGGTACCAGGAGCAGGTCAGTAATAACTCACACAGTGTCAGTGAAGTGAACTCTCTATTCAAAAAACAACAAAGCTCAGGAAGCCAGGCCTAGTGAGTACAGCAACTCTTCCCGGTAGATCTTGCCCCTATGAGGCAGTTGTGGGGACTGAGGGTGCCTGCTTCCCCACAGTTCCTTAAGTCTTCTCCTCTTGATCCTTCCCAAGCAATCTGAGGCTGTCGTCATGCCTGTCTGTGCTCCTCCTTCTTCATACCCCTTCTGGTTCTGGGACACCAGTGGGGAGAGAAGTTAGTCACAGCAGTAGGGGAAGACACCCTGGCTTCTTCACCAGCCTGACTCATCAATGCCTCTCCTCTCCAGCCTCCACTTCTGTCTCTGATTCTGGACTGTTCTCTGACACAGTCTTTCCCTGCTTACTAAACCCTGTTGCCTTTTCAGCTTCTGATGCCTCCTCCTCCTCCCAGTTGGCTCCCTCTGACCACTCTTTGTCGCCCCACCACCAATTCCCTGGCTCTGAGCCTACTTCCCTTGGGGGTTTCCCAGCCGGTGCCTCGTATCATTCCTCTGCATCCAGCCAGTCCATGACATAGCCCCTGACTCCCCAACTTCAGACTCCTGTCCACATCGCTGTAAAGAGAGGAGAAGTCTAGATGGGTGGTGGTGACTCCTTCTGCGGTCTTCTTTTCTTTTGCAATCATGACTTAGTACATTGTGTGCAAATCCGTGCTCATCCTTTACCATTTGACCCACAAACAATCTGGGGCTGAGTTTTGCAGGAAGCTCTTTTAAATATACCCAGTGCTTTATTCTGGGGGGACGCAAGGGGACGCATACCCCTAAACATTTTGTGAATCTAAGTTTGGCCTCATTGAGGAGCAGTATTTCAATATGAGTAGGAAAATTAGAGTACCCCTAAACATTTTTTATGGAAAAAAAGCACTGAATATATCATTCAAACATCAGCTAATTTTACTCGGGCTTTTGCGAGTTAAAAAATAAAAGGAAGACAAATGGCCCAGAAGGGAATAGCAAATATGGTTCACATGATTTTTCCTTTGCTGAGAGGGAAAAAATGCCACTGCTTTCTCACAGTTTGACATAAAAGAGACTGGGGCAATGTACAATAGAAGCTAATATTAGTCATCATGTCCGCAGAACCTGAAAGTATCCCATGTACATAACTTCAGGGAGGATAAAAAAAACCCCAACAAAGCTTTCCCCTAACTTTAGAAGCAGGCAATTTGGGGAAGTGGGCTCATTAGCTCCATCTGTCTCCCCCCCCAATTTTTATTTTTAAGTTGTTAGAAAAATCCCAGAACCACAAGAAAATCACACAGTGGTAACCTGGAGTAAAAAAAGTAAAATAACAGCAGGTTTCTGTGTTTTATAAATAGCCCTTTAGTCCATGATTTAATGATGCTGCACCTTACTGCAACCTGCGGACATAAGATTGATCTTCACATGCAGCAGACTCACATGGTCTGGATATTCTCTTGGCCCCTAGAACTTTAAAATGGAATCTTAGATTTTGTTCGCGGTGGGGGAAGAGGGACTTCCCTGCACACAGAAAGCTAGCGTAATGGAGAGACAACTTAGCTCGAATCAGGGCTGGCCCAGGATGTTTTGCTACAAATAGAAAATGTGACACACACACACACCAATAAAGGGGGAGGGGGAAGGAGGTCAAAAAGGAGGGTGATGCAGGGGTTGACAGCAACAGTGTTGGCAAGGGAGGAGGAAGAGGCAGGCAGAGGAGGCAAGTGGCAAGCAGTGAGTGGCGCTGTCCTCGTGGGCCCGATCTGCTGCCCCACCCAGCTGTCCCAAGCTTGCCTCACCAGGCCCTGGCTAGAATTCATATCCCTGACTTGGTATTTTTCTATGTGCAGGGAGACTCCCCCCCCCCCCCCAGGAATGGGGATTGCCACATGAGCTTTCACCCACTGAAGCAGCATTGTGCAGTTAGTGGACTAGGGGGACTAGGCTAATCCCCTAAATCTTCCCCTGATGCCTCCTTCCCAAAGCCCGGGGAGCTTCTGCCCAATTTAGGGAGGGAGGCATGATGTTCACACACACGTTATCCCCCCCAGTTGCCCTCACAGGCTGGTGTCTAATTGCTCCCCTACAAAATAATTTGCTACATGCCATTGCCAGACCAAAAAAGAAGATGAATGGCTTCAGTCATCTGGGACACTTGAGGGGTACGTCCTTATTGCTCGCTCATGCTGCTCAGTTTGTGAGAACAGGATGAGACAGGAGCAGCAAAAAGCAAAACAAACTAGTAGTACGGGCAATAAACCTGGCATGCCAGCATGGTGCACTGGTTAGAGGGCTGGACTAGGAACCAGGAGACCAGGGTTCAAATCCCCACATGGGCCATGAAGCTCACTGGGGGACTTTGGGCCACTCACCAATGCTTAATCTCACAGGTTTGATCTCAAGATAAAAAGAGGAGCAGGAGAACCACATAGGGCTACCTTGAGCTCCTTGAAGAAAAATCGGCCTATTGATGCAATAAAGCTCAGTTACAGCGTGATGCCGATAATGCCAAGGTTGCAGGTTCGATCCCTGTATGGGGCTGCTGCAAATTTCTGCATTGCAGGGGGTTGGACTGAATGATCCGCAGGTCCCTTCCAATTCTATTATTCTATGAAATAATAATGTCACACTTGGAAGATAAGCTGATAGGGCAACTAGCAGAATGGCTGGGGAAGCCATTCAGTCTGGAACTATCTGGCTATTCCAGATCAGGGCCCCACATGTCTGCTTTTCCTTCAGATTAAAAATGACCAGCTTAACCACGTTTGCTTTTTAAAAAGTGTATATGGCATTACCCATAGTATGGCAAGTCACAGAGCTCTTTATGGTTGGTATAGGCCTGATCTCTGGATTAAGATTTGACAAGCTTAGTTAGGTCAACAAGATTTTGATTACTTTTAAAGCACTGTTACAAATGAGATGTTAAATGCAGCGCGATGGAAATGGCATGGAGGTTTCTTGAGATAATCTCTCTCTCTAATGTAGCATGCAAATAAGATTCCCTCTTAACTAGTAACATACACCACATTCATCATGAGCTACTTGAGGCTGCCTATACTTCCACAGCTTATTTTGGACAGACGAAATATTCTCCATTTCCCTTCTGAACTAACGGTTGTGCAATAATGCTGGCATAAACAGAATGTCTACTGTGCTTCCTTCCACAGCAACAGCTGCATTCCAGCACTGGGCAAAATGTTCTTGACATAAAGAGGCACACGAATAACCTCAGGTTCCTGTTTTTAGTTAGTGAGAATTGCAAAGGACGATTGTGGCATCAAAGTGCCAACTCGAGGCCATTAGAGGACTACTAGATGTTTGGCACTTGGGTAAAAGGGAAAAGAAATCCAACAGGTGCAGCTTCTCTTATAACTACAGCAATCCCCTCCTGTATTTGTGTGGCTGCCCAAATGCCACAGTCTGACTGGCTCACAAAATAAAATAAAATAAAATACAGTATATAATAGGGAGAGGGCAGTAACTCATTGGGAGAGCTTGCATGCAGAAGGTCCCAAATTTAACCCCCAGCATCTCCAGGTAGGGCTCGGAGAGATTACGTGCCTGAAGCCCTGGAAAGGTGCTGCCAGTCAGTGTAGGTGGTCCTGTAGAAGTCACAGAAAAGAGGCATCCCTGCCAGAAGCAGGAACATTTGAAGGGATTCTGCCTAGGTCAGGCCACACCTGGAGTACTGTGTCCAATTTGGGAATCTCAATTTAAGAAGGATATTGAGAAGCTGGAGCATGTGCAGAGGAGAGCGACCAAGAGGATCAAGGGTCTAGGAACCAAACCAAACACCTGCAATGTTATTACCTGCAAAAACACACTGGAGGGCCCCTTAGATTACCTCACCCTTAGCTGGTCTTTCCTAGCCATTCAGAAGGACAATCTCCCTAACAAAGGAAGGCAAAGGGACCCCTGACCATTAGGTCCAGTTGTGGAGAACTCTGGGGTTGCGGCACTCATCTCGCTTTACTGGCTGAGGGAGCCGGCGTACAGCTTCCAGGTCATGTGGCCAGCATGACTAAGTCGCTTCTGGCGAACCAGAGCAGTGCACGGAAACGCCGTTTACCTTCCCGCTGGAGCGGTACCTAATTATCTACTTGCACTGTGTGCTTTAAAACTGCTAGGTTGGCAGGAGCTGGGACTGAACAACAGGAGCTCACCCCGTCACGGGGAGTCGAACCGCCAACCTTCTGATCGGCAAGCCCTAGGTTCTGTGGTTTAACCCACAGCGCCACCCGTGTCTTGGGGTTTTTTCTAGGGCTCTTAAGGCAGTTGGCAGTTCTGTTTCCTGTCCAAGCCTTAACACCGCACTCCTACAGCAATACTTACTTGGAAACCCCACAGAAAGTAAAATGGTGCTAGAAGGATAGGGTGGAAACAGCTTCCATCTTCCTGCATCTCTCTAAGGTAGTACCCTCCCCACTGACTTATTTCTTAATGGGTAATTTCAGATTTATGCAGCAACCCTAACCCCAATACCCTTTCCCTTTAATGAAACTGAGCTCCATTTTATCTGTTTGTTTCAAATGAGCTCCACCCAGTGCTTAATCTGCAAAAACAGAAGCGCAAGCGGTCACGGCTCTCTGAAGGCATAGCTTCTGCTTTGAAAGAGTGTATGAACAATGCAATATCATAGAATCGTAAGGGACCCGAGGGTCATCTAGTCCAGCCCCCTGCAAAGCAGGAATCTTTTGCCCAGCATGGGGCTCAAACCTGCAACCCTGAGATTAACAGTCTCATGCTCTACCAACTGAGTTATCCCAGGGTGTGGGTGCTGGTGGCAAAACGCCATGTTGAGAGGCAATCTGCAGAAACTCAAGGGGAAAATATTGTTCATTGCCACCTAGGAGGACAAAAGTTTGGACAGAGGAAAGGAGGAATGCTGCAATCCCTTCCCAAGCCCACTTTACCACACACACACACATGTCCCAAGTAAAGAACCTGGCCTGATCCTGCTACTACAGCAGCAAATTCTGTTGGTGTTGTCTGGGCCATTTGGTGCCAGGAGGATGAGCAAGGTTTTTTTCTTTCTTGCCTACATTTAAACTGTTGAACAGTTTATTTTGGCTTTAATGGAAACAATGGGATGTGTGCGGTAGCTAGTAGCCACTGGCCACCCAAGGTAATTAAACTAGCAATTACCAATGCAAAAGCCCAGAGAGAAAGCCATCCAGTCCACTTGATGCAATGCTGTTCCCATGATGCTCATCTTTGGGATTAGGAATGATCAGCTGACAGGGTTTGCCACAGCCTCCAGATGGTGTGCATGTGTTTGGCATATTGAATCAGGCTGTCCAGAGCTTGGGAAAAACCCTTCGTCTGAAATCACTCCAAGAGAGATCCCTTTGTTGCTGCTGTGCCACTTCTCTATTATTAACAACAGAAATGTCCCAAATTCTTTGGAACCGCAGGAATTGACGGAGCAGCAAACTCCTTTTTGATTTCCTCCCCACAATGACTTTATGTGTTTCTGTATACAGAGACCAAATGGTGCATAGGGTCTTAAGCCAAGGTGCTGCTCTGTTCCTGATTTCTCTGCACTGTTTTCTGAAAGGTTTAAGGATGCTATCCTTTCTCCAATTTGCTTCAAAATCTATCTTCCAGCCCCTTCTCTTTTATGGGCAATTTCAGGCTGTTGCTTTTCGGGGGTGCATTCTGCGACATTTTCTTTTTTATATAAGATAATAAGTAAAGATAAAGGGACCCCTGACCATTAAGTCCAGTCGTGGCTGACTCTGGGGTTGTGGCGCTCATCTCGCTTTATTGGCCAAGGGAGCCGGCGTACAGCTTCCGGGTCATGTGGCCAGCATGACTAAGCCGCTTTTGGTGAACCAGAGCAGCACACGGAAACACCGTTTACCTTCCCGCTGGAACGGTACCTATTTACAGTATCTATTTGCACTTTGACGTGCTTTCAAACTGCTAGGTTGGCAGGAGCTGGAACTGAGCAACGGGAGCTCACCCCGTCGCGGGGATTCGAACCGCCGACCTTCTGATCGGCAAGTCCTAGGCTCTGTGGTTTAACCCACAGCGCCACCCGCATCCCGATTATTCATAATACATCACAATAAAAACAATCTAAACGACAATGGAGGGGGAGGGGGGGAGGCTACTAAGTCGTATTTCACAGGTAAATCTTAACTGGTCCCTCACAGAGAAAGGTGAACCCTCCCAGGTCCCAGCTCTCACCTGGAGGCATCCCTTTCTTTTCCCATCTTCCCACCCTGGGAGAGATTTCCTACCTTGCCTCTCACACAGGGTCCTTCAACAGCTAAGCATCACCACCTGCATGTTAACCCCTCCTTAACCCCAAGCAAAGAACCACAAAAGTACAAAAGAGCAAAAGCAAGAACAGAGGATTCTGCAACATGTTGTCGACACAACATTAGCGCATTGGTCGTGGATTTATTCTGTTTTCTCAGTTGTTCTTTGAGGATTCCGCACATTATTGCTGTCCAGAGGGAGTGTTGTGCAACAAAGTGGGGACAAAAATAAACCAGAACATGAAAGACCCTGTGTGAGAGGCGTAGAAGGGAAGATCTCCCAGGGTGGGAGGCTGGGAGAAGAAAAGGAACTCCCAGGTGAGAGCTGGGAGGGTCCATCCCCTTCTGTGTGAGAACTTTGAGAGAGGACTTTGCATTGTGTTTTCCCTCATCCATCTATTTTCCTCTCCTTTTTGTTGTCATCTTTTATTTAGATTAATTTGTTTTTATTGTGTTGTATGATGAAAAGTTTCAATAATAATAATAATAATTATCAAAAAACCCCAGAACATTTGTGCTATAAAAGGAGTTTGGCAGCAAGTTACAGGATAGGCACTGATTGGTAATGAAAAAATGTGACCACCCCAAAACTTTTGCAGATGTGAATAGCACTAAAAGTTGGGTCGTATATGACTGCATCCCACATAAAATCACGAATGCATGTCATCATGAATGCACAGCAAAAGCGGCATATGGAAGTACTCTATGATTCATAATTTGTGTATATATATATAGGAACTCAAACACTGAGATCCTGCTCTGTTCCAGTAACAAGAAGCCGAAAGCACCAGCCTGAAGATGACGAGTGAGACCTCGTCGAAACGTCGCCTAGACACCCCAACTTTTACACGGGAAGACACCCGAGGACACCAAAACCTGCATTCCTGTACCCGTGAAAATCTACGAAAGCATATATATATATATATATATACACACACACACACACACACACACACACAACTTTTCAAAGATTTGGAGATGTGATAGAGTTAACAGTGTCTACAGTACAAATGTGTCTTCTCCAGCACATCAAAATACATTTTGTTCTGGGGTTGTTCTGGTGTGCATGTGTAAATTTTCTTAGGAATGAAACCAACCCGATCAGAAGCCACTTACTATCAGGTCTAGTCAGTGTTATCATTTTACTTAATTTTATGACGTTAGAGAACATGGTTGCTTTTCGGATCTGAAGTGGTAGCTAATAATTTTTAAATAAATGGGCTGAATTCCCCTGAAATGAATCTCTCCTAGCTGCATTTTCTTTTTGGAGTGCAAGGTGGTCAAGAAGGTGTTGGTGGGGCAGCTTCAGGCATGAAACTGATTTTCTATACCCATGTCAATCTGATTTAATGCGAGAGGCAGGGGAGGGCCTTTTCAGTGATGGCAATTTGTGGAATTCCCCTCTGAGATGTGACTGGCTTTTTATTCTTTTCAGAAACAGGTCAAGAGGCACCTCTTTTTACTAGCTTTTGGAGCAGGAACAGGAGAAATAATTTTTAGTTGATTATTTTATTGCCCAATTTTGATGGCTATGGTGAACAATTTAATGCTCCTTTTTTCTTTTTTTCCTGCATGTTGGTTACGGAATTGTTCTCCCCGCCGATATTAGATTTGATTTGCAGTCTGTTGTGTTCTCTAAAATTTGATTTGATTTTAAACTGCTCCGTTGTCTATTGTCAAAGGGCAGTACGTAAATTATCAGGCTGTCATCGATGGACGAGATCTAGTACAGTATTTATTATCTGTACACGGTTGCCTGAAAACATGTGGCTTGTCAAGTCCTGGAGAGCTTTTGAAGAGGTGGCTGATGGCTCCGGCAGTGGAAGCTGCAATCTGGACTCGAGTCTCCATGGTTTTTCTTCGCTTTTTGTTGTTGCCCACACACCCTACTTCCCCAAACAGTGTGACGTTCAAGAGGAAGCGGTACCAGGGTTTGGCTTCCTTTTGGAGAAGCCAAGTCTCTGGTAGTGACAAGGCGTTTTTGCAATATGTGGGTGATTCACAAATATGCAAGCAGAATGCAGGTGAAAGGAAGGAAGTACCACAGCTGTCCGAGTTCATGTGCATCATTGCATATTGTGCAAGTGAATTCCATAGTGTTGAACATAATAGCATTATGATATTGGCAGTTTTATTTTCAGCCTTTTTTCATAACTGCTACACACTGGGTCAACATCCATCTATTCATCAAGACCCCAATAACTCTTCCTTGGTCAGTCACTGTCAGTTGAGACCCCACCAGTCTATATGTGAAGTTGGGGATTTTTTCTGGTGTCTCAGTGTGCATTGCCCTACACCAGTGTGGTGTAGTGGTTAAGAGCAGTGGACTCGTAATCTGGTGAACTGGGTTCGCTTCCCCGCTCCTCCAAACTCTTCTATCAAATCCAAACTCTTCTTCTTCTACATTTGCTTATATTGAACCACAGCTGCCTTATTCATAGCTCTTTGCTATTCTTTTAAAAAATAAATAAATTAACAACGCGGTTAAACTATGGAATTTGCTCCCACAAGTCGTAGTGATGGCTGCCATCTTGGAGGGCGTTAAAATTGGGTTAGGCAAATTCACGGAAGATAAGGCTGTCAAAGGCTACAAGCCACATTGTTGAAGGTCTCTGAATACTAGTTGCTGAAATTCCCAGATTGCTGAATCCCGCAAAATGTGAGCACGTAGGCCAGCCTAGGTAGATAGTTGCAGACCACATGAACTGTTATCCCGAAGCAGACCAAGAACGTTCATCATCCTGTTGCTGTTTGCGTTCCTTGTCACGAGAACCTTGCAGCAATAAAAAGCTCCATGGTTAAATCCCCAGCTACTACCAGTAGCATTTATATCCCATTATGACATGCAGTGTGCTTTGAGGGAGGTGGTGAGGAAACATGAAGTATGAACTTGGTATTTTTTTTTTAAGAAAGGTTCTCCAGATGTTTCCAAAATTACTAATTCAAGATGTGGGAAAAGCACAGTGCCTATTTAAGGGATACATTCCCATTTAAGGCATATACTTCTGTTCTTCCCGTCTAGCTCAATTGTTTCCTTCCTGCCAGATTTAGGCTATCCTTTAAAAATACAAGCGTCGCTTGTACCACAATTACAAATAGGGTTTTAGGTTTAGAACTGGTGCCCTCCAGACAGCCCTGAACAGTCCAAAACATCTGGAAAGCAAAAGGCTGGGAAAGGGAAGGGGTTACGCTCCAGCCTTCCAAAAAGTAGGTGTCAACAACGGAGATACAGGACGATGAAGACAAGAACGAGCCGTCTTAAGAACAGCTTCTTCTCCAGAGCGATCTCGGCTCTGAATGGGAAGCCTGGACTTTGAAAGTCATCTAATCTTCCTTGCTGTACTATACTGTATTGTTTTAATTAGTGTTTTTATGGAGCAGTCAAGTAATTTCGTTGTCCCCGAGAGGGGGCAATGACAATAAAGATATTATTATTATTATTATTATTATTATTATTATTATTATTATTATTATTATTAACAAAGAGCCCACATTGATATCATTATTGAGTCTGTGATCCAGGCACATTTATCTGAGAGTAAGCTCCACTGAACACAATGGACTTCTGAGTTTTCTTGCTTTTTTCTCAGCCACATGGGCTATGTACACACTACTACAGCTCCAATGGGCTCCTACCACTGGTGTTTGAAGCAGAGCGTATATTAAGTTAGCCACAGTTCATATATATCCTGTAATTCTTGAGAAATGCTTCTGCTTGATGAGTTCCCCCTCAAACCATATACAGTGGTACCTCGGGTTAAGAACTTAATTTGTTCCAGAGGCCCATTCTTAACCTGAAACTGTTCTTAACCTGAGGTACCACTTTAGCTAATGGGGCCTCCCACTGCGCCGCCACTGCGCAATTTCTGTTCTCATCCTGAAGCAAAGTTCTTAACCTGAGATACTATTTTTGGGTTAGCGGACTCTGTAACCTAAAGCATCTGTAACCTGAGGTACCACTGTATTCTATATGGTTCCATACAGTAAACGCTAATCTCCCTACAAAATCAGAATGAATGTTTGATAAGCAACAGATGTCCTCTAATTTCCTTGTAAAGAAGCCAAAATAAAAATTAATGAAATAGATTCTCTGGAAACAACCAGAGACTTGTAATAACTTAAGAACTAACTTGACATGAGCCAACAGTGTGAAGCGGCAGCTAAATAAGCCAATGCAATTCTGGGCTGCATCAATAGGAGTATAGCATCTAGATCAAGGGAAGTAATAGTGCCACTGTATTCTGCTCTGGTCAGACCTCACCTGGAGTACTGTGTCCAGTTCTGGGCACCACAGTTCAAGAAGGACACTGACAAACTGGAACGTGTCCAGAGGAGGGCAACCAAAATGGTCAAAGGCCTGGAAACGATGCCTTATGAGGAACAGCTAAGGGAGCTGGGCATGTTTAGCCTGGAGAAGAGGAGGTTAAGGGGTGATATGATAGCCATGTTCAAATATATAAAAGGATGTCACATAGAGGAGGGAGAAAGGTTGTTTTCTGCTGCTCCAGAGAAGCGGACACGGAGCAATGGATCCAAACTACAAGAAAGAAGATTCCACCTAAACATTAGGAAGAACTTCCTGACAGTAAGAGCTGTTCAACAGTGGAATTTGCTGCCAAGGAGTGTGGTGGAGTCTCCTTCTTTGGAGGTCTTTAAGTAGAGGCTTGACAACCATATGTCAGGAGTGCTCTGATGGTGTTTCCTGCTTGGCAGGGGGTTGGACTCGATGGCCCTTGTGGTCTCTTCCAACTCTATGATTCTATGATTCTATATATATTATGGCACAAAGCTTTAATGGAATAAAGTCCACTTCATCAGGTGCATGAAGTATCATCCGTAGCAGATCCTCCAAGTGTCCCTATATTCCAGAAGCCATCCCAGTTTTTGATTTGATCCCAGAAGGTTCCGCTTTTCCTTAGGACGTCCCTATTTTCATTGGAGAAATGTTGGAGGGTATGGAGTTTTGGGACCCCAGAGCCAACCTTCAGAAGACATCTGAAGGCAGCCCTATATAGTTTTTTACATTTTTATATGTGTTGGAAGCCACCCGGAGTACAGTGGTACCTCCGGTTACAAACTTAATTCGTTCCGGAGGTCTATCCTTATCCTGAAACCATTCTTAACCTGAGGCGCACTTTTGCTAACATGGCTCCTTCTGGCACGCAACTTCAGCTCACATCCTGGGCCAAAGTTCACAACCAGGAGCACTTACTTCCAGGTTAGAAGAGCTCGTAACCTGAAGCGTTCGCAAGGAGGATGGTTCGTAACCAGAGGTATTACTGTATTATTATTATCATTATTATGGAATAGGATATCCCTATTTTCACTGGAGAAACGTTGGAGGGTATGCTGTAGTTGACAGGTAATATATACATGGGGTGGAGAAGAGAGAGAAAAAAAATAAACTGTGGCATGAAATAGCAATGAAAGAAAAATGTAAAAGCTGTGAAAATTTAATTGACTAATCGCAGCAGCAGGAACTGGCAACGACACTGTCATTCTAGCATTGCTAAGTTAATAAGCTCCCAGTACTGGTGATGCAAAGGGACGCGGGTGGCACTGTGGGTTAAACCACAGAGCCTAGGACTTGTCGATCAGAAGGTCGGTGGTTCGAATCCCTGCGATGGGGTGAGCTCCCATTGCTTGGTCCCTGTTCCTGCCAACCTAGCAGTTCGAAAGCACGTCAAAGTGCAAGTAGATAAATAGGTACCGCTCCAGCAGTTAATGGCGTTTCTGTGCACTGCTCTGGTTTGCCAGAAGCGGCTTAGTCATGCTGGCCACATGACGCAGAAGCTGTAGGCCGGCTCCCTCAGCCAATAAAGCGAGATGAGCGCCGCAACCCCAGAGTCAGCCACGACTGGACCTAATGGTCAGGGGTCCCTTTACCTTTAGCTTACTGGTGATGCAGGCCAAAAAGGCTCTAAACTCCTGGGTCTAGCCAATAAAACTCAGGAGCCGGGAGGAGATATGTTCCAGCCATTTATTACTTTCGGTTCAGCTGTTTTGTTCTGCGTGCCAACAGATCCATACTCAAGTATCATGTCTCCAAGCTCCAGCCTGTTAGGTCCTTTGGCAGAGCTCTCATCTTCTACATCAGACACAAAAATACCATGCAGGTTTCCACCACAGATCTGGATTCTGAGTTCCACTTGGGACTTCTTAATGGTAACTGTTCTAGGTTCAGGTGTCCTCTTAATGGTGTCTACAGAATTACTGACTGAATTGCGAGGACTGGTGGTTAGAGTGGTCTGTTTGGATGGAGGCGTCATGGTCCCTTCATCCTGTTCGCTCACAGTATCAATTATGGAATTAGTGCAAGCCAAAAAGGCTGTAAACTCATGGGTCTAGCCAATAAAACTCAGGAGCCGGGAGGAGATAAAGGTCCAGCCATTTATTACTTTCGGTTCAGCAGGTAATCCAATAAAATCTAACCAACCCTCCCAACCTCCTGGGGGGTTATTTATAAGTTTTTTTCACAAAGAATTTCAATTTCCTCCAATCATATGCACAGAAACATTTCCCCATTACCTTGTTCAGGAAAGCAACTAGCTGTTGCTAGCCAGAAGTGCGCTTGGCATGCTTTTGCTGACATGGCTTTAATTCATGGTGCCTGAATGGTCTTCATATGAATACACTGTGTTACACGAAGCTATTGTGCTTTGTGAACCTGTGTGTATTGCATTGCGATAAAAGTTTCAGCTTCTTTCGTGAAAATCGTCACAAACAGGGCAATCTTATACATGCCTACTCAGAAGAAAGACCTGTTGTGATCAAACGCTTTGATGGGATTTACTCCTAGGCAAGCGCTTGCTTGCAGCCTTAATTGAATTGTCGCAGATTGCACTTTTAGCTTTATGGAAAGAAGATCTGTGTCTGTTGTAAAAAAAATAATTGCCCTTTTCCCTTATGGGGTATCCAAGAGCCCATATAGAGTCCTTACATAGGTTCCCTATTGGTAGGAGAGAATAACAGAGGCCAACCAGAGAATATTGAGAAGCAAAGCAGCTAGTAAGCTTGTTCTTTATTGATCTACAGGGTGCTCCCCTCACACGCAAGAAAGGAGGAGGACCCAGAAAAATGGTGTGCAAGGCCTTATAAACTTTTGAAATTCCCATCCTGTAGATCAGGACCACCCCCAGAAACATCATACATACATCACAGAAGGGGTGTAACCTAAAACCACCCCTCAGATACATCATACCTACATCATAGAAAAGGCGATCTAAACAGAAATTTAATTTTTTTTTACTCTTGTCCTTGTTTATCTCCTGTCTGGCAGGTTACTTGATTGGATTTCCTGGATAGCCTGGCCAGTCTTTTGTAATGATAAATACATAGTTCCTGGACCAGGCCACAGGCTCACACCCTATTCATATCTTAAATGTGTCCTTAAGACAGGATTTGTGAGGAAAGAGACAATGGGGAGGCTTTTCCAGTTTGACCTTGCAGCGAAAACATTGGCTCAGTTTAGGAATCAAAATGGTTACAGGTTGGCCTGTGCTGATCTATGTATGTGCTTGGTTGGTACACTTATGAACATTACCATATATCTAAGATCATAAAATTCCTATCAGAGTCTTTTACAGCTGTGGGGTGAAGCTTCTCCCATCTCACCATTTCTACACAAAATGGGGAAAGGAATAAGCTGCTGATCTCTGCCTTACAGCTCAACTCTGCACATGCATAGCATTACCAGTGCTGGATTTCCTAAAATACTTCTTCTTCATTGTATTTCACTTTACTTCTTCCTAATTGTATTTCAGTTCAACAATTACTTTGATAAAATACATATTTTGTCATGTGCAAATGACTTTAGATACCCATTAGGTCCATAAATTACCATATAGCATATATTCCAACACAAAAAAGCGTCAATTTGTTGTTGACAAAGGACAGCTGGAAATCTAAAGGGCCCCATTACCTTCAGTAGCTTAGGGCCTCATCAAACCTAAATCCGGCTCTGGTTACAGCAGATGTGGGGAACCTTTGGCCCTCTAGAGTTCCTGAATTACAACTCCCATCATCCCTGTCAATTTGCCATGCTTGCTGGGGCTCACATGAGTTGTAGTTTATAACAATCTCCAGCGGGACTTGATTGACATGAATGGGACGTGAATTGTGGATAAACACTGTAAGTATTTTATTAAAGGTCCTGAAAATTGTGGTTCTTGGGGGCGGGGGGGAGAGTGTCCTTTTGGCAAAACCAGAACCCACAGTACAGTCATACCTCAGTTGAAGTAGCTTCGGATAAGTATTCTTGGGTTGCGCGCTCCGGCGACCCGGACGTAACGGAGCGCGTTACTTCCGGGTTTCGCTGCTCGCGCATGCCAAGACAGTCAAAATGACGTCACACACATGTGTGGCGCATCATGACCCACGCACGCGCAGGTTGCGTTCGCTTCTGGATGCGTTTGCATCCAGAGGTACCACTGTACTGTACTGTCGTATTAATATGGCGGGATTTTTTGGTGGTGATGTTTTTAATTGGTTTTATTGATTGTTAGGTGACCAAAAAGAAAGAAACAACCCCAAAGGAAAGCCATTTGAAAGCGGTGCAAACAGGGCTGGATTGACCGTATTTTTCGCTCTATAAGACGCACCAGATCACAAGACGCACCTAGTTTTTGGAGGAGGAAAACAAGAAAAAAATATTCTGAATCTCAGAAGCCAGAACAGCAAGAGGGATCGCTGCGCAGTGAAAGCAGCAATCCCTCTTGCTGTTCTGGCTTCTGGGACAGCTGCGCAGCCTGCATTCGCTCCATAAGATGCACACACATTTCCCCTTACTTTTTTGGAGGGAAAAAGTGAGTCTTATAGAGCAAAAAATACGGTACATATAAGCTAAACAAGCTATAGCTTAGGGCCCCACTCTCTTGCCCGCCCGCCCCATTACGAGTCTTTGCAAATTGTGTTTCTAAAGGAACTTTTGTTATTGCCAAATGCCAATGTGTTTGCATTATTAAGTTTGTTATGAATAAAAAAAAATCACTTTAAGTTACAGCTTAATAATTATTTCACTATTAATACACTTAATTGCATTTCGCTATTAGCATACTACTTCTTAATTGTATTTCAGTCCAACAATTACTTTGATAAAATACATATTTTGTTATGTGCAAATGGCTTTAGATACCTATTAGGTCCACAAATTACCATATAGCATATACTGTAGTCAGCACAAATCACAGCAACAATTTTTTGTTGACAAAGCACAGCTGGACATATAAAGGGCCCCCATTACCTTCAGTAGCTTAGGGCCTCATCAAACCTAAATTCGGCCCTGGGTGTAAGGCCGCTTTAAAAGAACGTCGTGCGGACGTGACCCGCAAAAAAATAAAATACTGTAAATCAAAATCACACCCAGTTCCCAGAAGCGCGCGCGCCCTCTAACGGCCAACGGCCAGCCTCGCCTCTCCCTCCCCTACGTCACTGCACAGCCTCCGTTTTCTGCCGCGCGCATCGCTCTCTCAAACTTTTTGCGACGCCAAGGGGCGGGTGGAAAGCCGGTCGCGCTTTGCGGCGGAGCGGCTAAGCTCCAATAAACGCTCTCTCGCGCCTCCCTCGCCCCGCCCCCTTCCCCGCGTGCGCCTCCCGTCTCCTCTCTCCTCCCTCACGCTTTCGGAACCTGGCCGTTCGCGACACCGCCTCCGCCGCGCTTTACGGCCGCGGGGATGAGGGGCGGGGAAAATGTCTGAGCGGCGGAGAGGAGGCGGAGGCAGAGGAGAGGCGGTTTCGGAGGAGGCAGCAGCGTCGTCCGCGGGGGTGGCGTCGGCGGGAGCGGAGATGCCGGCGAAGAAGCAGAAGCTGAGCAGCGACGAGAACAGCAACCCGGGGGACCTGTCCGGCGACGAGAACGTGAGCGGGGGGCCCTGAGATAGGAAGACACCCCTCTCTCAGGCTTGGGGCCTAGCGCGTCGCTTAGCAACGCGGGGGGGGGCTGGTGGTCTTCTTCCCTCCCCCCTCCTGAGAGGGGGAGCCTGAGGTCATGGGTGTCCTGTTTATAATTTCCATTATTAATATACTTATTTATATGCCGCCTTTATCTTCCAAGGAGTTCGGGCTGGTGCACATGGTTCCCCACCTCCCCATTTTTTCTTCACTAGGTAGGTTAGGCTAAGAGTGGGTGACTGGCTCCAGGGTCACCCAGCGAGCTTCGTGGATGAGTAGGGATTTGAACCCAGGTCCTAGCCAGGCACTCTTCACCACACTGAGGCTCCCTTAGGGCAAGTGTGGGGGAGCCTCCAGGTATTGCTGAACTGCAGCTCCCATCATTGAGTTGTAGACATAGCTGTTTCCCTTTTTTAAAGGGAAATTCCCTTATTCTGAATAAGATTCCTCGCAAGAAAAAGGAAAAGTTGCAGCATAAGGGGTCTCTATAGTATAGTGTATTTTAAAATGGGATTTCAGAGTTTTTAGGGGGTTTTGAATGTTTTATGTAGTTTTTCAATTGCATTGTTCTGCATTGGACAATGACAATAAAGATATTGTATATGGTTGTAGAGGTGGAAGGGACCCCCGAGGGTCATCTAGTTAACCCCCGGCAATGCAGAAATCATCAACTTAAAGCATCCACGATAGATGGCCACTTAGCCTCTGCTTACCTTCAAGGAAGGAGAGTCCACAATCTCCCGAGGGGGTTTCTGGGGCTGTTGGGAGTTGTGGTTCAAGGGCTGGAGGGTCCCATTCCCCCCACTGCAAGGCAGCCTCCCTGCTCCAACCTGCTGCCCCGAAGGTGGGTTTGCAACCTCTTCCTAGACCTCAATCCTCTTTGGGGTGCCTCATGGGAAGCAATTCATAAATGAAATTGATGATCTCCCGCTGGCCCTGGGACCAGTGATAAGGAAGGATGGGAGCGGTAGCCCACCAGCTTCTGGAGCCAGGTGGGAGAAAGCAGGCTTAAAGGTCAAAGGTGAAAGGTCTATGCAGCTGCAGTCATCCCTGACCGCTAGCCCATGCTGGCTGGGGCTGATTGGGGCTTTGGGAGGCCACAGCACCTAGTGGGTGTTCTCTTGATTATACAGTACATTGCTGCTGTTTGGAACCAATATTGTTCATATGCAGGTGTTTAGCCTGTGTGTGGGATGCTATTTCTCTAGGCTTTCAGGCTGCAGGTGATGGAGTTCTTGTTCATGAGAAGAAATCAAAGGAGAACCCCTTTGCATCTAGATAGCTAGGGTGCCAAGAAGAATTCTAATGTAGAACAGTTTCCTCCTGGAACCTGGGCTTCTATATTTGCCATCTTGCTACACTTGCTTTTATAAACAGAACATTAGAATGAGTTAGGGAGAGAGTTGGGCTAAAATACTTTCCCCTGATTATATTTAGGCTTCTGTCTTAGCCATCTTCTCTGTATCCACTCCAGTTATCTTCACATAGAAAGCTAGCATGTCAGGGATGAAGTTAGTCTGTAACTCTTCTCACTGACTTGGTAGCTTTCTCTGTTGAAGGAAATTTGTTTCTGAATGGAAGAGACGGGTAGGCAAAATAATTTTCAATGGCATCCTAAGTTTCTACCTATGTTAAAAAGAAAGAAAGTAAAGCTGATGATTCTCTGCTTTTAGGAAACCAGCAAATTGGCAAGAACTCAGGTTAGATACCCCTTATTTGACAAAAAACTATTTCTGCTTACTGCAAGCTTTTTTTTATTTCAGTGGAATAATTTAGGAGCAGTTGGGGGAAATAATTGTTGCTGCTATCGTTTAAAACAGCTGGGAATCAGAAATCCTTGGCAATCTGTGGCAAATGACAAATAGATCTGCCCTCTCATTCTCTAAACGTGTGAATCATCTTGCCTATTGTCGTTGAATACTTTTAGTTGCTCAGTATCCTCTATTTCTGAATAAGGTTGCCTCATTGTTCTGAAGTAGCTGGAGGATCTTCCTTCACTTAGTAAGTTAGTTTTTTTTGCTGTGAATGTGGGTCTTGATCTGTTTTGAAAACCAACCTTCTTTATGCTTTCAGGATGATGCTGTTAGCATAGAGAGTGGTACTAACACTGAACGCCCTGATACCCCTACAAACACCCCCAATGCTCCAGGAAGAAAAAGCTGGGGGAAAGGAAAATGGAAGTCAAAGAAATGCAAATACTCCTTCAAATGTGTAAACAGCCTCAAGGTATTTTGTCAGCAGACATCTCATTAGAATGAAAATTACTTGCTGCCTTTATACAGTGGTACCTTGGGTTACAGACGCTTCAGGTTACAGACTCCGCAAACCCAGAAATAGTACCTTTCTCATTCTTTGCTTCAGGATGAGAACAGAAATCATGTGGCAGTGGTGTGGAAGCAGCAGGAGGCCCCATTAGCTAAAGTGGTACCTCAGGTTAAGAACGGACCTCTAGAACGAATTAAGTTCTTAACCCGAGGTACCACTGCAACAGTGTTTTGTACTTCAGTGATTCAAATAACTTATTTACTGGATCAGAAATATTTGAACTGGTATTCTTTTTCAAACAGCAGTCGGGTGGTGGTTCTGGGCAGTCCACAAGGAAGATCTTGTGTTCAGGAGAATGCTGCCTCAGAACAGGCTTCTTGTACTTCACATGGCAAATAGCTGTGGATAGATACATTCTCCATGTAAGCTAGTGGCCCTGCCACCTAAGCACACTTAACCAGGTAGCAGGTCCTGCTCATATGAAGGGAAAATCAGAAGCAGCTTTAGAGAAATTTTAAGTATGGTTACTCGCAACACACACACACTTAACTTGCGTGCATTCAGCTTTACACACTTGGCAAAAAAACTATAAAAATTAAAAAGTGGGTGGGCATCCAGAGGAAAAGACTTTGGCAATCCTACTCACCATTGAACCCAATGTGTTTTGACTATATGTGATTTTGGCTTTATGCAATATGTCTGGAACTTAACCCCCACCTAAGTTGAAAGTTGCCTATATATTATTTGTAATATAATAATTTCTCTTTCTGTGGCAGCAGGTAAGTTAGCTCATGGACACATTCTTCAGATAGTAATCACTATCACGTTGATGCTGTTTTTCAGCTTTGAAGTCCTTTAAAGCTTAAAGCAGTGTTTTCTCTCAGATCAGTCCAAAACCCCTATTCTAAATGTTCTTTGCATGCTTTTGTACATGTTTCATGTTGTTGCCTTTAGTTGAAGTTTGTACCACAGGAAAGCAAGATATGTTTTAACAAATAACAGGAAACTGAAGGGTGTAGTCTCTCTTTTCGGGTGGCTAAGATCAGCCACTGAAGGTGAAGGCCGACTTTTTTTGAAATAGAAGTATAGGCCTGGATACCTTTGAAAATATAATAACAAAACAGTTACAGCACATGTCTGTCTTGGGGAGAAGGCATTTAGCAGGAAAAAAATTAGCAAAAGTTTTATTTTCAAAAGGTTATCGAAAGTCTGTGGTGTTGTTTGTAGATTGCTATATTTGTTATAGCATATCCTACTACGTGCTCTGATCCTTTTAATTGGTGGTGTGGGAATTTATGCTTGAGCCCTTTACACATGTAAAATGTGTTCTTCCATCAGGGCAGCCTTTCCCAACCTGGTTCCCCCCAGATGTTTTTGACTCCCAACTCCCATCTGTGCCAATCAGCATGGCCAGTGATCAGGGATGATGGGAGCTGTAGTCCAAATATTTGGAGTGGGCCAGGTTGCGGAAGGTTGCACTAAGCTGTTCCCTACAACTCCCCGTAAAACATTGTGAGAAGGGTAACATACTTGTTTTGACTAAGGCTGGATAATTTGTATGTTGTGTATGTTGCTGAGTTATTTAAAATCTGACATGATATTTGGAATCCTTGAAATGTCAGTATAATATAGTTTTATTCTTTAATACTGTACTCCCAGTTCCTAGTGTTCTGAATCATAAATTGGAATAAGACTTCTAGTGAGATTGGAAAGGCAATGCTCTTGTTTAGTTTCTTTTCCTACCAGTTGTTGAGCCCTCTTTTTCCATTTCAATCCTAGTCCATGCTCATAACTTCAGTTGGAAAACTCAAAACTTGGAAGGAAAATTGTGCCATTTATTTATGATGACATTTATTATATACCTTTCACCAGCAAGTCCTACAGTGGGTTAATTAGCATGTATACCTAGGTTTCTTGGAGTAGGCTGGACACAATTCGATTCTGGCAGGCATTGCTTTCATGAATGGCTTACTAATAGTAGAGTTGTCCCATGGGCAACACTCCTTCCTCTCAATCTCTAAGGTTTGTTCAAAAAAATTCTGCTAATGCAGACAAGTCGCCTTAGCCTAGTAGTGTTGGTGACATAGTGTTGCCACCAAAAATAGCTTCCTTGTCTCACTTGGAAATACTTCCCTATGATGTCGTGCAGTATGTTTCCGCTCCCTCATTCTACATCAGGGTTGGGGACCCTGTGACCATGTAGGACCATGTAGATGTGTTTAGACTACATCTCCCATGATCCCTGATTATTGGCCATCCTGGCTGGGGCTGATGGGAGTGATAACATTGCAACCTGGGTAAGTGTTCCAAAATGGTACTGATGACAGGGAGAGACGTCATCATTGGAATGCTGTTTTTTTCAGCAGCATCCCCATAGTCCACATAATGTGTACTTCTGCCCTGAAAAGAAATGTCCTAAATATATTAAATGCATTTGTCTTCTCTCACAACTTTTGTTTTGACGCAAATTCTTCTTATACCTTTTTCATTTTCAGGAAGACCATAGTCTGCCATTGTTTGGGGTACAGTTTAACTGGCACAGCAAGGAAGGCGATCCCTTGGTGTTTGCTACTGTTGGCAGTAACAGAGTGAGTGACAAGTTGAAACTTATTTTACATTTCACTTATTTACTGCTTTCCCAGATCTTGCTTCCTTTTCATAACGTTGAAATATATCTTGCAGGTTTTTCCCAAACTCTAGGCATTATTTCTGATCCCAAGAGCCAAATTAAACAGTTTTGTGATGTGGTACAATAGTATAGTGCAAAGGTAGTTGCAGATGGCCACAGTTCTAGATAAACATATACATGGGTTTGCTAGGAACACTTCCAGTTGAAGGTGTGTTGAGAATGCTCATACTCAGTTGAGTATAAAAGTTGGGTTTGAAAGGAAAAATCACTTGTCTGTCCATTGGGTGTGCAGCTGAAGTAAAATCTCAAAATCTCTGCTATTAAAAATGTCCCCCCCCCCGCTTGCCTGGCAGCATATTTAAACACCTCAGAAGAGACATTTGCAGTCTGCTCAAGTAGTGCGATGTCAATAAACAGTAGGTGAAAAAAACTACATAAGCCTTGAAACAGTTAGCTTCCTGCAGCTGCTGCTATAATCAAGCACTCCTCTCAAAGGCAGTTGTTTTCACGATTGTTAATAACTGCTCATTTTAGCTAAATAAATCCCAGCAAAGATTTTTTTAAAAAATTCTGTAACTAGACTTCATATATCAGAGGTAGCATAGGAACCTGAGGACCATTCACTGTGGACATAAGAGAAGGTCTTGTGGTTTGAACAGTCCTGAGGACAACTTAAGGAAATTGCTGACCTGGTGATATATTAGGAATGCACACAGATGAAGTCTTTATGTCCCCCTCAATCAGTGGTAGTGCCCTTTGGCACTGGTAGAGTGGAAGGTAGGGAAGCCCAACAGTAGGTAGAACCCAAGTCAGTGACAGGTGCAGCCAATGCGAAGCCAAGCCAACTAATTCTACTTTTGTCCCCATCTGCCTCTTCTGCAATACAGCTGAGTTCTGCAAGGGCAATACTGAAACTGAGGAGGGGGAAGCTCACAAGTAACACCACCCCTTTGACAGGCTGCAAGTAGGGAGGAAAGGCAGGCAGGTGAGGGCTGGCTGCAGGCAGAATGAGGTTGGTGGAGCAGCAGTTCTCCATTTGACCTAATGGACCAGCTTCCATCGCTCTCAGTAGAAGTGGATGGAAACTTGAATATTATATGACTTAATTCTATACACTGTGTAGAGTTGTTCAGTTGTCAGAATCGGGAACTCTCTAATTTCTTGTGCTTTATCCACCTCCAGGTTACTTTATATGAATGCCATTCGCAAGGAGAAATACGGTTGCTACAGTCTTATGTTGATGCCGATGTATCCTTTACTACGTCTTTGTTTCTTTTTAAAAAAATATTTTTTATTAACCGACAAATCAAATCACATCACATAAATTCCAAATTACAAAGCCGAATTTTAAATTTTTGTTGGGGTGACCTATATTTCAAGTTCCGAAGAGGGATTCCGATCATCTTCTTGCTGCTGTGTTAATATCCACAAATCTGTCCAAATAATGTTCATAATTCTATCCAGTCTTATCTTGCTGTTTCCACATCTCATCTTGTTCGTATATTTTCCTTTTTTTCTTTATGATCTCTTCTGATAATCTCCTTAAGCAGGTAAACACCAATTATAATCCTGTGTGAATTTTTCCGTTCATCCAATCATATCAAGATGGTTTCCATATATCATCACTTTCATAAATAACAGCACTCTTTCCATCGTTAATCTCGCAAATCTGTCGCTCTTTAGTCCTTCTGAGGAGGCTCACCCACAATATGAAAACAGATCTGTTCCTCCTCCCAGACATAAGTCTTTCGACAGAACTTGCCAAAATGGCGACAATTTTTTTTGCTGCGTCATTCCAAAGCTCTTATGCTTTCCACGATCTTCTTGAAACATGCTTTGGTTAGAAAATTATCTCCACACAGTCTTAAATCCACAGCTTAAGTCATTTAAACGGCATTTCTAACTTGTGACTTGTGGGGGGGGGGGGGATTCTTGGTTAATCACAGAGAGAAAAGAAAGGAAAGGTTTTTCCCCTCCCCCATCCAGTCCCGTTGCCGAACATACCGAGCCTTGGTGTGTCTTCTCATGCTTTATTCTTGTTCCTCCGACCTGTCTTGTTTATCAGAGATCTCTTCAGTTAGCAGTCTTTACTGCCCCTTCCTTGAAATATGTGCATTAGCTTCCTCCTAATTGTTTCTTTTGAAGTTGCTGCAGCTAGAAGCGCAAATCAGAGACAGCGTCCAGGAGCGCCGAGACCCGCACAAGGGCTTTCTGCCTAGTGCCCCCACCCCCACAAATTCGGGGGTGGTATAGGGCACAGCAGGCAAGGGCAGTCCTTCCCACACGCTTGGGGGGGCCGGGAGGCTGTTTACTCCCATCACAGCCTCTTAATTACCTCGTGTGGGTCGGAGAGATGTTATTGTCAGCCATCTTCCGATGTGCCCCTAGTGGCCCCCCACTACGTCTTTGTTTCTAGGGCTGGTTTGAGAATAGTTTCATAGCTTTCCCTGCTTAACGAGAACGCAGTTAAAGAAACACTTTGCAAGACTAACTTCAGTTAATATGGTGAAAGTAAATGATATCCTTCCATGTCAAATTTTGGAGTTCATTGCAGAATGGTCCCTTCCAGGCCAGTGGTTTCTCAGTTTTCCCACTGACGGGTTGCTTCAAACCATTCTCTGCGCTTTCACATAAGCCCAGTAGGCACTTGACTTTCTGCTTTGTGAACTGTAGATTGCTTTGTTTATGTTTAAATATTTTTGGTTAAATATCTGGTGGGCAGTGGGACGTTCCACAGGTGCATGTCTAGCCCTTAACTGCACACTTCAGGCAGATGAAAACTTTTATACTTGTGCATGGACCTATGATAGCAATACAAGCCACCCCCTTCTGGCTGTGGCTGGATCAAGGGGCATTATTAGGATAATTAATCCCATTACAATGCAGTGCATAAAGGTGAGTTGGTCCAAGATGTAAATATTAATGCTCAAAATCGATTCTAACATTTTGATGCAAAAAAATACAGAGATGTGGAGGGAATAACCTGACCTCTAAATTCTGTTGTAGCACTATGTGGGCCATGGCAACGCAATCAACGAATTGAAATTTCATCCCAGGGATCCAAATCTTCTCCTGTCTGTGAGCAAAGGTATGGAAGTAGGTTCCTTTTGAATGTTTAGGAACGATCTGGTAGTGGGTTAGTTCTGTAAGAGCTAAAAGGGGGAAAGGGCGACACCAAAAATGCACACAACATCCCAAATAGGAACCTCAAATTGGTGTGGGAAGGAGAATGCATTTTGAAATGTAAACTACCCAACACATTTTCACAAATTAGCTTTCAGTACATATAACAGCATCTTCATATCCCCCCCAATTTAGATTACATATCCATTATATCCAAGGGTGGTTTAGAACAGTTTAAAAATACAATATCAAAATCAGTTAAAAGAGTCTAGAGCATAAGGGTGTATCTTTAAAAAAAAATGTATCACAGGTGTAAAAGGTAAAGAGGTGTGTCTTCAGCTAAATACATCTTTGTGTGGAGGGAATTGCACAATGGCTGTTACTCCCTTCCTAAGTTTCCACTATTTGGACATGGCACTAAACTATGGCTCAGTTACATTATGGGAACAAGCCTTGAGAGGAGGTTGCCGCCGACTTGCTCCTCCCTGGTTGTTTTGCTGTGTACTGCACTGAGCCATGGTTTGGCTTTGCATGTTGTCCGAATATGAGCTCATGGTTTAGCTCTCCATACCATAGTTAATGGTTTGTCTGAAGAAAACAGCGAGTCCAGGTTCAGACGGCATTAAGCCAAACCATGGCTGACTCAGCACAGCAGCGAAATGATGGGGGGGGGGAGAGGCCATGACCCCCAACCATGGTTTGTCTTAGTAATACCTGTGAACCAAGTCAATAAGTTTTGTATGCAGTTTTGGGGTTGAACCACTTAGTTGATCAGAATATACTATTGTGTTTATTGTGAGATGATGGAATCTAACCTTTCTGTTTCCCCTCCCCTTTTTACTAGATCATGCATTGAGACTGTGGAACATTCAAACAGACACTTTGGTTGCAATATTTGGAGGAGTAGAAGGGCATAGGGATGAAGTTTTAAGTGCAGTAAGTGAAAAACTGTTGAGCAGCTTGAAATTTATCAGTGCTGCCCTACCCCCGCTCCAAAGTTTTCCCCCCTACTTTGCTAAACAAATTTTAAATTGTGGTTTGCATTTTAATTATAGGTCAGAAAATGGAAATTTGCTTAATAGGATAGCTAATAACCTGATTTGTATAATCTGGGGGCTTCACTGTTGATTTTATTTTAATCTTGTATGCAAAATTGAAGTTGCTACATTCTGTGTATAGGATTATGACCTCCTTGGTGAAAAAATTATGTCTTGTGGCATGGATCACTCCCTGAAACTCTGGCGAATCAATTCAAAGAGAATGATCAATGCAATCAAAGAGTCCTATGAATACAATCCCAATAAAACCAACAGGTAAGGGCAATCCTAGTGTGATGTTTTCCTCACCCCAGTATATTCTTCAGCTCATCATTGAAATCCTATATCAACACCTTTTGAAACTTGCTAGTGGTTAGATCTTGAAATGAGGCTGTAAATTGCTTGAAGTTTTTCCCCTCCCATGACAGGTATGATCCAGCTGTCATGTCAGTGGTAAATCAAAGGTAATGGTTTACCGTGAACATGCCAGTTTTATTTATTACTTATTTCATAGTTTTGCCCTACCAGTATGCAAGCCATGACCTCTGACGTAGCATTTTGTCTGAAGTAGGAGTTAGTTTGTTTCTCTCCAAACAAACGGTGATCAGTAAGCCAAGGACAAACCTTAGCTACAGAATGTGGTTTGGTTGGACTGAAATATTGATCCCTGATTTGGACATGGCAATAAGACCCAGCTGTTGTGGCTTTAAAAATAGGTGACATTGATGTGTTCAAGGTAATGAACTGTGATATGCGAATTAGGCCAAACCTATACAGTGGTACCTTGCTTGCCGAATGGCTTAGTTGTTGAACAAATCGGCTTTGTGAATGTTTTTCAGAAGCCGAACGTCTGATACGGCTTCCACTTGAGTGCAGGAAGGTCCTGCAGCCAATCGGAAGCAGCACCTTGGTTTTTGAACGGTTTTGGGAGTCAAACAGACTCCCGGAATGGATTAAATTCGAGAACCAAGGTACCACTGTATGTGACTATCCAGAATCAAGTCCCATAGTGTTCCATGGAACTTTACTTCCAGTTAAGTGGATATAGGATTGCAGCTTAAATGTCAGTTTTCCACTTTCCCCTTTTTTGCAGGACAAGCTCTGCAGTGTTTAAAATAATGTATTTTATTGTTTGTTAAGATTCATTGTAAGTTTGAAGGCTTTACTAAGCTATATTAGCATAAATATCCTTGAAAGATTTGGTGGAAACCCTTAAACCATAGTTTTTCACTTCTGATAGCATGGGAAATGGTGATTTTAAAAATGAAAACAGGCTTTGCTGAAGTTGAGTGGGGGGGGGGGTTAAGTGAGAGTTGAAGAGAGGACATGTAAGAACATGGCTTCTTACATTTGAATTCAGCCAGTGACCCATATTTTTTTATTTTGGCGGGACGGGAATATAAATTATTCCACCTCTATTGTCATTGTATCCCAAGCTCCTGCAGTTGTGTCTTTCCTCTGCCCAACTGCACTGATCAGATGCATCAACTCTCTCCTTTGCAGGCCGTTTGTTTCTCAAAAAATTCACTTTCCTGACTTCTCCACCAGAGATATACATAGAAATTATGTAGATTGTGTGCGATGGCTAGGAGATCTGATACTTTCCAAGGTAGGATGGCTTCAGTTTCAATAATGTCACATTTATGTTTTGATCTCTGAAGATTTAAAAGTGATTAATAATAATAATAATAATAATAATTTATTATTTATACCCTGCCCATCTGGCTGAGTGTCCCAAGCCATTCCGGGTGGCTTCCAATCAAGTGTTAAAAACAATACAGCATCAAGTATTAAAAACCTCCCTAAAGAGGGCTGCCTTCAGATGTCTTTTAAAGAGAAGATAGCTGCTTATTTCCTTCATATCTGAAGGGCAGGCGCCACTACCAAGAAGGCCCTCTGTCTAGTTCCCTGTAACCTCACTTCTCGCAATGAGGGAACCGCCAGAAGGCCCTCAGCGCTGGATCTCAGTTGAACGATGGTGGAGACGCTCCTTCAGGTATACAGGACCGAGGCCGCTTAATTTAATTGATGAGAATAGGAAAATTTACTGAAATGGTATCTTCCTACTATTTTAAAAAAATCCCAGTAGCGTGCCTCCTCTTCCCACAATAAAAATACTGTTGATGGCCTAAAGCAGTCTATCTCCTCCACATTTTTGTATGCAGGATCTGAGTGTGGAAATGTTTTGTGGGTTATATTGAAGCCTTCTTTTCCCTCTGTCCACAGTCGTGTGAAAATGCCATTGTGTGCTGGAAACCAGGCAAAATGGAAGATGACATCGATAAAATAAAGGCCAGCGAGTCTAATGTGACCATTTTAGGAAGATTTGATTACAGTCAGTGCGATATATGGTATATGAGGTTTTCAATGGATTTCTGGCAAAAGGTAAGGGCCAAGGCAGAGATTAAGCAAGGATATTTAAGATTAGTCCAGTGCACAGGTGAAGTTCAGCTGGCATTGTTGCTTCTCATGCGTGCTTGAGGCTCCCATATTTTGTAATATATGTAGGCGGATATGCCATATATCATAAAATATGGCTGTTGTGCGTAAACCATAATGGGTAGTATACTCTTCTATGGGGCCGGTCCATCCGTGAGGCACACTGAGAGAGTCGCCTCAGGCAGTGGAAACCCGGAGGCACTTCCTGGGTTCCGGCGAGATCTCACGAGAGCTCTTGCAATAACCTGGAAGCCACAGCTGTGTGACCCTGGAAAGCGAGGCTTCAGCAGGTCAGCAAGTGTGGGTGGCAAAATGGGATGGGCTACCCTTGCTCTTCTTTATGCATGGCCCATGTTGCACATGCACAGTGTGGATATTAAGGGATGCAAAAGGAGAAAAAATTATGCCATATTGCTAAAAATAATTAAAAATAACAGGAGATTATCTTACAACTAGGTTTGTTGGACAATAAGGGTGTTAAAGGTGTCCCGGAGGAGGATATTATATTCATTCAGATATTTTTAGGGCAAAGCCCTCACAAGGTGACTTGCATAATATAGAAATACAGCAGAGGTGAGGGGAACGGTCAGATCAAGGAAAAGTTACCTCTTGGCAGCCATCCTAGGGGAGCAGAGAGCTCATGAGCATGAGACTTGCTTATGCAACTCTAAACCAGCCTTCCCCTACAGTAGCCCTCCAGATATCTTCGGACTACAGTGGTACCTCGGGTTACATACACTTCAGGTTACAGACTCCGCTAACCCAGAAATATTGCCTCAGGTTAAGAACTTTGCTTCAGGATGAGAACAGAAATCGGGCTCCGGCGGCAGCGGGAGGCCCCATTAGCTAAAGTGGTGCTTCAGGTTAAGAACAGTTTCAGGTTAAGAACGGACCTCTGGAACGAATTAAGTACTTAACCCGAGGTACCACTTGCTAATCTCCAAACAACATAGATGATTATTGGGGATGATGCTGTCTGACAACATCTGAGGATGCAAGGCTGGGGAAAACTGCACTAAACCATAGTCTATCATTCTTTCGGAACAAAGCCTATTGCCTCCAGAAGTGTAGTAAGGAAGGATACCCTATTTTGATTTTGGCTTCTCTAATTGTCAAAATGTGATGTAGTATCAATTAATTAGTTGCTGAGGGCACCCTTAGTCAATCCACTGCCCACCATATGTTTTGGACAACAGCTTCCAACTGTCTTGGAAGAGAGAGCCAGTGTGGTGTAGTGGTTAAGAGCGGTAGTCTCGTAATCTGGGGAACCGGGTTCGCATCTCCGCTCCTCCACATGCAGCTGCTGGGTGACCTTGGGCCAGTCACACTTCTCTGAAGTCTCTCAGCCCCACTCACCTCACAGAGTGTTTGTTGTGGGGGAGGAAGGGAAAGGAGAATGTTAGCCGCTTTGAGACTCCTGAAGGGGATTGAAAGGCGGGATATCAAATCCAAACTCCTCCTCCTCTTCTTCTTCTTCTTCTTCTTCTTCTTGACTAGCACAGCTGGAGTGCACCAAGTGGGCAAAGGATTAGAAATTCCCAAGGTACTGATGGTGCATTATCCTTGAGTTGTCTAGGGAAACATTTATTCTTGAACCTGTTGAGAAAACGAAAGAAAATTATGTTCGCATGTAGAGTGCAATATTGAAACAGTCATTGTCACCACAGCATTTGGCTATATAAATCTTCTGTTCTTTTTTAGATGTTGGCATTGGGCAATCAAGTTGGCAAGCTCTATGTCTGGGACTTAGAAATAGAAGATCCTCATAAGGCCAAGTGAGTGTTTCTGAATCCCCAGCTTTGCACCAGAATTCTGGCTTATCAACACTGAAACAGACAAGTCAACCCCTTTACCATAACTTAGGAAGTTGTAATAAAGAAGTACAGGCCATAAGCATGTTTGTCTTCTCAAAGTTTGGATTACAGCTTGCTGCCTTTGTTCTGGGAAGGTAACAGTGTAAGAGACCTGGGCAGGGTGGGGAATCCGGAACAACTTTGTGTATGAACATGCACTAATTTCTGACAGACCGGGGGGAGGAGATGGTAACTTCCCCTGCCATAGATCTGTGATTAAGCTTTTTCAGTGTTTGAGTTATTTATAGTTAGGATAGGTGTCCAGGAGAGAAAATCCTGTTTCAGGGTCATACCACTTAATAGGGCACGTGAGGCATCACAAGATGAGATGTGCCTTCATTAAAAACACCCCCTGAATGTGAAAACAAGAATATTGAGAAGCTTCACATGCTTCTTGTCTATGGATTAGTTTAAAGTGATACAGCCCAGAAAGCTTCCATAAATTAACATATTTTGGGGTGGGAGAAACGGGATAATGTGATCAGGATGTCGTTTAAAGGGAGGAGGGATGAAGTTAAGAACTGTGCCTGTTGTCTTATATCCTTTCGTTCACATGGTGTTGAATGAAGAGAAATATAACGCTTTATCTCTTTTGATAGGTGTACAACTCTTACTCACCCAAAGTGTGCTGCTGCCATTCGACAAACCAGCTTTAGCAGAGACAGTAGTATCCTTATAGCTGTATGTGATGATGCCAGTATCTGGCGCTGGGACAGGCTCCGATAAGTTACTTACAACTTGAGAATTACAAAATTATGTACTGCTTTTTGTGTCAAGGATAATTAGCTGATTTGGTAGTACTGTAACTGCTTTCAGAGTAGCCCCCCCCCCCAATCAGTTGAACTTAGCAATGTTTACATTTGGTTTTTGATAACATTGCCTTGTTCAGAAGCTGCTGCTTTTTAATAAAAATATTTTTGTACGTTTGGTTTATTGTCCCATTTCAATTCAGTGTTTGTAGTATGTAAAGTTTCTTTGTACTGTATATATACTTGCTGCTTGTATTCAGCCATATGTTAAATAAGCTTGTATGAGTATGGGTGTGCCCTACAATTCTGCAGGATGCAAGAAGCACATTGAGTGCAGAATTCTTCCTGAGAAAGTTGTCCTTGATTTTGAAAATGTCTAGCCCTTACGACCGTGAAAACATGAAAGTTGTGCAGCATTGCCCACTTGGAACTCTCAGAAGCCAAGAAGGGTGACCGATACAATTTCTCAATGGCTGGGACAGATACATTTATCCATATGGCTCTCAGCCCTTCTCCTTCATGAACAAAAGCAAGTAAATTATGCAAACAAAATTAAATGTGCATAATTAAACATGTTGGGGGATTTAGCTTTCTTGCTCAGAATTTGAATATCCTGGGTATGGACTTTAAAACAACAACAACAACAATAATTAAAAAAAAAAAACACACACACCCTTAATGTTTTGGTCCAGCAAAAGTTTTACTCCCATAATTCCCAGACTATACTACTTTACATTAATTCTTTGTCTCATACCCATCTGATTACAGTAAGCCTGCAATTTGCAAACATTTAATTTGTGCATATTCAGCTTCAAACGCTTGGGAAAAATAAAAAGGGATGGGCACCCAGGGGAAAATACAAATTCCACCTGTCATTGCATTCAGTGTGTTTTGTCTATATGTGATTTTGGCTTTAGGTGCAATGCCTATGGTGCAAATGCTTTTCTTCGGGGTGGGGGGGGGAACGACACACACTCCTAAACATTTTGTGAATCTAAGTTTGGCCTCATTGAGGGGCAGTATTTCAATATGAGTAGGAAAATGAGAGTACAGAAATAAAGCACTGGATATGGGCATACTGTACTTAGAATGAGAATTGCAGAGTAAGTGAAATGAGAGAACGTAGTTAATTAACTTGTTGGTAAAAGGAGCCACTGTCTTGGTGTAGAATACCCTGGTACTTATTTAGGATATTTCCATTGCTTCTAAACCCACTTGGCTACACATCGTGGCTTTACAAAAATGTTTTTAATACTTAGAATTGTTAACTAAAGCAACACAAGGCACAGGCAGGCAGACAAACTAAAAACGAAGTTCAGTAGATCCCAAACACCTGCCAAAAAATAAAATGCTTCATTTAGTGCTTGAAAACTCGTGATGAAGAGGCAAGATAAGCCTCCACGACTCTGGTGCTACCACTAAAAAGGCCTTTATTCTCCAGCTGCTTCATCTTTGACAGAAGGGGAGCAAATGAATTTCAGAGACTTTAAAAGTGTGTTTAACCTTATAAAAACAAAATGTGAATAAAGTGTGTGTGAAATATGTGTAATATATGGAAGCTGTTGGGACAAGATGTAAAAGTATTAAATTTGGTAAAATGAAATAAAAACAAAATTAAATATGTGTTAACTTACTCTCTCCACCCCCCAATCTTCAGATCACTTGCTCACAACAAAAAAATAAGCAGTCACAGAATGGTATACCGAGAACTTCTTCCAAAACATACATTTGTATTTTTCCAAAGGTCTGTTTCTTACTTGAGGAGGTATTCTTGCCTGTACTCTTACTTTTTCTCAGGTGCAGGTCAGGATCTGCATGTTCTGTGTGAAGAAGCATTGACTCACTTCTTCCAGTAGAACCTTTCCTCCTTGCCATCTAGTTTTCTATCTGCAGGGATATTTGTGCGTGTGTAAAAATACTCGTCACTTGAGCCCTCCCTCTTCCCCTGCCCAAATTTTGTAGTGATACAGCCTACAGCGGTTTTTAAAAATGTATTTGTTACATTTATATTCCACCAAGAAGCTCAATGTCTGTGTGCATGGCAGGGCTCACACCAACTCTGTGAGCTGCTTCAGTAACATTCAAGTCTGAGTATCTGAAGTGTGCATGCACATGAAAGCTCATACCAATCACTAACTTAGTTGGTCTCTAAGGTGCTACTGGAAGGAATTATTTTATTTTATTTTATTTTGATTAAAGGTCGAAGACATTGACATTCTGTTCCTAGCCCCGCAGCAGTATTGAATGCCAAAGAAGCGTGGGAAAGTGCTGTATAGTTTTAGGGATTAATTTTGTACAGTATTCCGGTTTTCGTCCAAACAGCTGCAGTTGGTACTTTGTGCTTTGCTTGGAAAATTATTCTGCTGAACCTTAAAACCTGCATGCATACAGCAGCAGAAATTGGCTGCGGAGCTGTTCCATTAGGCATGGGGAAAAACTAGCCAGTGGTACCTCTGTCCTGAAAAGGCCCTATGTTAATAATAGTAATAATAGTAGTAGTAATAATAATAATAGTAGTAGTAGTAGCAAAAAGTTATTTATACCCCCCCTCCCCATGTGGCTGGGTTTCCCCAGCCACTCTGGGCGGCTTCCAACCAAAGATTAAAAATACATTAAAAGTTTTGGCACCGGAACTTAGAGCGGGAAGATAATTCGATTTTAAGCCGGAAGTTCCCGTTAAGAACCGAAGCCCATCCTTTCCCTGAGCTGCCTCATTCCTTGCAAGACTACATTTCCCAGCGTCCTCCGCTTCGCCGAACGTACGCGGCGTCGCGCGCGGCGCGCTGGGACACGTAGTCCTCCGCCGGGGTGCCTGAAATCCCACAGACACACACACGCAAGAATGCCCGCCTATCCCTATGCGAATCATTTCCTTCCGTTTGCCCCGGATGAGCTTCGGCGGGCGGGGTGGCACGGAGGGGCCACCGGGGTGGTCGCCTGGGCCGGTCGAGGCTTTCGAGGAAGCGGCCTTGCCGAGCGGAGCCGCCTCCGCCATGTTTGGCTGCTTGGTCGCGGGGAGGCTGGTGAGTGGCGCCCGCGGCCGGCAGCGCAGGCCGGAGTGGGCGGGGCCCCTTGCTGCCGGGTCTCTATGGAAACGAGGGGGGAAAGGGGGTTGCTATGGGAACGGGAGGGCACTTGGGGTTTCTATGGTGAAGGATGCGGGCGGCTGGTTCCCTTGGTAACTCGTAAGGCCCAGGGGGGATGCGCCAGGCGTTTCTCATGGAAGTGGCTGACGAAATATCTAGGTGATATATGTATTTCTATGTACTGCTTTAAGGTTTCTTTTCCATACATGCTATGATATATGAGGAGAAGGAAGTCCCAGCGAAGGAAGAATGGATACAAAAGCTCACGGAATACGCAGAAATGGGAAAAATTACTGGAAGAATAAGAAATTAAGACCGCAAACTTTTTATAAAAGAATGGAAATGGATTATTGAATATTTACAGATAAATTGTAAACAGATAAAAACATTGGCAGGATTATCGTAAAAACCTGCAGTTTTATAAGAGTATATATTTAAAGGAGATGAATAAATGAGAAAATTAAGCTAATTTGGAATATGCAGAAGAAATTAAAAATAAATTTAAGGAACCGCAGAAAGAGGGGGAGGGAAGTCAATTTTTGAAATGTCAAAATGATTGTAAAATCAGTGAAATGTATAATCTTGAAAAGTGTGTGTATATATATATATATATGCTTTCGTAGATTTTCACGGGTACAGGAATGCAGGTTTTGGTGTCCTCGGGTGTCTTCCCGTGTAAAAGTTGGGGTGTCTAGGCGACGTTTCGACGAGGTCTCACTCGTCATCTTCAGGCTGGTGCTTTCGGCTTCTTGTTACTGGAACAGAGCAGGATCTCAGTGTTTGAGTTCCTATAAATACTGTTGAGGGGGTGTGGTGTATAGCCTCCAATGTTCTGGGCAGAGAGGAAGTTCCCAGGCTAGTGTGCTTTTCTTCTTTTGTTCCTTAATTACTTGAGGGATATCTTGAGTGATTTCTTGAGTGATATCCTGAGTACCACTTAGGTGGGTCATTAGGTGTGGATTAGTTGCTAAAGTCTTTGTGTCTTGACCCCTTGAACTTTGTGAAGAGTTTTTCTGAGAAGATGGCTGTACTGCACTTAGTTGTGCTCTGGCTTGGCTTCGTGTATAGGGGCGAGCTGTGGTTTTGTGGCCTGTGTCAGCCAGATCTGTGTAGGGATTGCAGGGGGGTGCAGCATCCGGAGGTGCCACCATGGTTTGGCTACTGGATGGTGTCTGTAATTTATCTGTGGAGAGGGTCTGGGTTTGGGTCTGGTGTGGTTGATTGGTGATAGCGTTCTGTGTGCCTCTGGATCTGGTGTCAGTTTTTGTGGGGAGGGCTAATTTCCAGATGTCTGGCAAGCGGGATGTGTCGTCACGCTTGTTCATGTTGTGAGGGTGTTTCTCTATCTCGATGGCTTCCATGATTATTCTCTTGTGGTGATGTTCCATGTTAAAGAGCAATTTGGAATCTGCAAAATTAATTTCGTGTCCTGTTTCTTTCCAAATTGCTCTTTAACATGGAACATCACCACAAGAGAATAATCATGGAAGCCATCGAGATAGAGAAACACCCTCACAACATGAACAAGCGTGACGACACATCCCGCTTGCCAGACATCTGGAAATTAGCCCTCCCCACAAAAACTGACACCAGATCCAGAGGCACACAGAACGCTATCACCAATCAACCACACCAGACCCAAACCCAGACCCTCTCCACAGATAAATTACAGACACCATCCAGTAGCCAAACCATGGTGGCACCTCCGGATGCTGCACCCCCCTGCAATCCCTACACAGATCTGGCTGACACAGGCCACAAAACCACAGCTCGCCCCTATACACGAAGCCAAGCCAGAGCACAACTAAGTGCAGTACAGCCATCTTCTCAGAAAAACTCTTCACAAAGTTCAAGAGGTCAAGACACAAAGACTTTAGCAACTAATCCACACCTAATGACCCACCTAAGTGGTACTCAGGATATCACTCAAGAAATCACTCAAGATATCCCTCAAGTAATTAAGGAACAAAAGAAGAAAAGGCACACTAGCCTGGGAACTTCCTCTCTGCCCAGAACATTGGAGGCTATACACCACACCCCCTCAACAGTATTTATAGGAACTCAAACACTGAGATCCTGCTCTGTTCCAGTAACAAGAAGCCGAAAGCACCAGCCTGAAGATGACGAGTGAGACCTCGTCGAAACGTCGCCTAGACACCCCAACTTTTACACGGGAAGACACCCGAGGACACCAAAACCTGCATATATATATATATATATATATGTGTTGTGAGATATGTAAATACAATCAAGCAGTAAATTATTATTACTATTATTAGTATTACAATCAAGCAGTGCATTACTTTTTAAATTAAATTTGTATACCGCCCTTCATCCGCAGATCTCAGGGCGGTTCACAAAAAACACACACAAACAAAACAAAACAATATAAAAGCCACAAATTGCATAGTAAAAGTAAGAACAACAGCAAAGCAATAATCCCCTTTCCCACAACACATGTAAATTTTATGGAATATTGGTGTGTTTGTATACCTCTTGAGTTTCCCCCCCTCTAAATTCAAACAGTATATATAGTGGTATAAACTATATAGCTCTTGATCATAGGGGGAAAACCTCAACAGTAGTCAACAAATGGAACAAAACAATGAAATCACTTTTTTTAAAAAAGAAAAAAAGTAAAACCGTGATTTAAAATATGCAAGTTAAAACTGCAATGGACTAAAACAGATTAAAACTACTTGTACAAAACTAGGCCTGCCGTGTTTAATGGATTGCATTAACTGAGTAAAAATATTTTGGTCAATGAAAAATGTGCTTCCAATTAACCGGGCAGCATATTTTCCCCCATTTAAAATTGTATTTTTAATAAATAAATAAAAAGCAATGGCAACTCTAAATGGAACCTAGGCAGCATAAATACAAGCAATAAAACAACGGAAACAATTCCAGTACAGATGGAGGTTGGAAAAGATCTGTGCTTTAAAAGCTTGCTGAATAAGAAAGCTCTTCAGTAGGTGACAAAACAGCCAACAGGGACAGTGCCTTGCCTAATGTTTAACAGGGAATTCCAAAGGGTAGGTGGCATAACCAGAAAGGTGAAATTCCTAACTTGTGCATAATGGACCACCTGCTATGATGGTATGTGCAGGAGGTCCTAACCTGCAAAAACAGATAGGAGAAGGGTTGTTTGGCATACTGCTTCGTTTTTTTCCGCATAGTCTCCATTTCACTGCATTCTTTTTTCCTGGAGGGAGTTTGAATTCCGCTACAGGCTCAAATCCCTACTTCATTCCCTGCTCTTCTTTTGTAGGTGCAAACAGTTGCACAGCAGGTGGCAGAAGACAAGTTTGTGTTTGACTTGCCCGACTATGACAGCATCAACCACGTGGTGGTCTTCATGCTGGGGACCGTTCCCTTCCCAGAGGGAATGGGTGGATCTGTCTACTTCTGCTACCCCGACGAAAATGGGATAGCAGTGTGGCAGCTCCTGGGCTTTGTCACAAATGAAAAACCAAGTGCCATCTTCAAAATTTCCAGTCTGAAATCTGGTAAGAACATTGAACGTAACCGTTAAAGCCTGGGAAGGGGTTTGCTGTAGAGATAGGTGACTGGTAGCCAGAAGCAACAATTCAACCTTCACTTTCCCTTGTCGTCCACAGCATAGCTGTTAGTCCCACCTCTTTTCTCTGAGGCACAGGCAAAGGGCTTTTGAACCCCCTTCTTCTCTTTCCAGCTGTTGTGATTAGCAAAATGGACTAAGTTCCTTGTTTGTGCCTTGGCTCATACATGGGAGCCATTGGCTGAGGCCCTCAAGGGGAGAACTGACAGGAGGGGAAGAGAGAGAGAGATAAAAATCCCTTTGTTTGTATCTCACATTCTGTGGAAGTGAGTAGAGGCAGTATTGTTGACCTTTCAGCCTTTGCTCATGACTGCTTTTTATTTCTAGGTAAGCATTTGCCTGTAGGGGGTGGGGAGTTCCTTAGCCCAAGCTGCCTCACCCTACTCAAAAGTTGTTCTGTGTGACTGCCAGAGCTGGCGCTAAAATCATGTATTTTGGGTCTGAAAGATGCAGGAAGAGAGAACCCAGAATCACTCACTGTGCTTCAAGCTGTCCTCCTAGTTGTCTTCTTTGGGGTAACTGGTGTGTGTCCTCTGTTCCCAGAGAGGGGTCCTTTCTTGAAGCAATCTTTTTATGCAGCTAAGATACTCAAAAGTAGAACTAGAGTGTTGACATCAGTGGCTAACTTAATTCATTTCACTTCTTATACTCTGAGCATGTCTTAGCTGGATACAGCATACTTCGAGGAGACCAACTGAAATGAATTGACTTAAGTTAGCCGTTGATGTCAGTACCGTAGAGACTATGATTTTGAAGCATTAAAACGCCACTGCTTTTCTGTTGTCGGGCTGTGTTCTCTGTTTCTTGTTGACGGAGGTAGATGCTTCGTTTAAGAAGTCTTATGTAAATCTGGGCTGTTTTCAGAACTGTGCTTCTACTGAGGTCAGGACAGATGCATTACACCACTTGTGATGTTGTCTCTTTTAGGGAAAGGTAGCCATCATCCGTTTGGAGCTATGAATATCCCCCAAACGCCATCTGTAGCCCAGATTGGGATTTCTGTGGAGCTGCTGGAACTCTTGGCTCAGCAAACTCCTGTAGCAAGTGCCGCTGTGTCATCAGTCAATTCATTCACAGAGGTAATGAATAGCAAGCGATTTTGATTTCAGCAGTTACTGCCGGAATAGCCTCTTCATTAATGGGTCTTAGAGCATGGGACTTAATGCCATGAAGACAAGTGAGGCATTAACAAAAATTGCCTTACTCGTCAGAGCAGCAGCTTTCAAACTGTTTTCTGAGTTCCTCAGTGAAAAGAGCAATAATGTTCCCTGAAAGACAGCTTGATCCTCAGTACCGATCTTTGCTTGCAGATGTGTAGCTTTAACAGAATGTTGGAGCAGAGCCTCCATTTTCACAATAATAGTGAATCATAGATAGAGTTGGAAGGGATCTAAGGGTCATCTGGTCCAACCCCCTGCAGTGCAAGGAATCTCAGCTAAAGCATCCATGGCAGATGGCCATCCAGCCTCTGCTTAAATACCTCCAAGGAAGGAGGGTCCACCGCCTCTCATGGGAGTCTGTTCCACTGCTGAACAGCTCTTCCCTGCCAGAAAGGTTCTCCTGATGTTTAGTCGGAATCTCCCTTCTTGTAACTTGGAAGACACTGGTTTGAGTCCTAGCCTCCACAGCAGGAGTAAACAAGCATGTTGGCTCTTCTATGTGATCCCAACATTAACTGACTCTACACCTATAAAATTTCCCATAACACTCTGTGGTATGCCGGAGTTTCTTTGGCAGTCGACTCCGTGTGAAAAAGGCTCTCTAAAAGAATTTAGAAGCACATTTTTTAGAAGGCCATCTGTCTAATTCTTCTGCGGTTATTGGCCTGGATCCTATAATAAGGGAAGGGGAGTCCTTAAAAGGGAGGTTTCCTTTACCTTGCAGCTGTCCCTGAAAACCCTTTTGGGAATGTCAGAAGGTACCTCTCCTGAGACGTGGGGCATGAAGAGCTACTGCAAGGAATTGCTTAAAACTGGGATCCTGCCCCCAAAACAGCTTTCCATCTAAGATAATTTTCTAGGTCATCAATATATTATTATATAAAAAAAGATTTGGGATTAAGCCCATTAAACACAGTGAAATTTACTTCTGAGTAAAGGATTATAAAGTAAATAGCTTTTTAAAGGCATGTTAATAATTCAGCAGAGTTTTATATTAAGTGGGGCATGAGCCTGCGATGTGTAATCAGAGTAATTTTAGGAGAAGATACCAAGTAGAGTAGAAACATTTCTGGCTTAGCTTGTCCCTTTCAATAAAAACCCTTAGATTAGGCCATCCTTAAAGGTAAAGGGACCCCTGACCGTTAGGTTCAGTCACGGATGACTCTGGGGTTGCGGTGCTCATCTCGCATTACTGGCCGAGGGAGCCGGTGTACAGCTTCTGGGTCATGTAGCCAGCATGACTAAGCCGCTTCTGGCGAACCAGAGCAGCACACGGAAATGGTGTTTACCTCCCCGCCGGAGTGGTACCTATTTATCTACTTGCACTTTGACATGCCTTCGAACTGCTATGTTGGCAGGAGCAGGGACTGAGCAACGGGAGCTCATTCCGTCGCGGGGATTCGAACCGCCGACCTTCTGATCGGCAAGCCCTAGGCTCTGTGGTTTAGACCACAGCGCCACCTGCGTCCCTAGGCCATCCTTAGATGGGCTAATTAGACCATATAGAGATCCCCACCCCTGAAGAAAATCTATAATTTCTAATGATGATTAAAACGAACACATAAACTTACCCTTTCTCTTACCACTTTGTGAACTGGTGGCAGTTTGCAAAAACATTATAGTACTGTGGTTGGCAACTCTGTGTACCGACAGACAACTCCCTAGAAACACTTGGAACAGAGAGTTACCTATTCATCTGTTATCTGTCTTCCCAGCTAATACTCCTCTTTCAATTTCTTTATTTATACAAGCGTTAATAAACTGCCAACTCATGAAAAATATTGTGACTGTGTATACAATTAAATGAACATAATAAAACACAGAAGCAATGGCCAACACTCAATCAAATTAATTCCATTATAATGCTTGGCGAAACAAACGCTTCCAACAGGTGACAAAATATTAAATATTGTAGGAAACATCCCAACTTGCAGTGTTTCTCAAAGTGGCTTGCAAACCTAAAAACAACTTGCAGTGATAAAATATTCCATAAAACCTCTCTTAGGGAGGAACAAGTTATTAACACAAAGCGCTCTCTCCCCTCACTGGGTTTTGCAACTGGTTGCGTTTGTTTTTCTGCTGACATGTCCAGAAGCAAGTCTCCTATTGTCCTGAAGCCTTTGCTGAGGCAGCACGAGTCAAATGAGCAGATCACTCTGGTACAGTAACGAGATGCACTCCTCATAATATAGTAGTACGTTTTCATTTGGATCGTATCAGTAAACAATTGTTTAAATGCCAAAATAGAGCACCTAGCTAGGATTGACTGAAATGATTATGTACATCTTTTCTTTTCTTTTTTTTTAAATGTGCTTTTGTTGTTGTGTATTTCAGTTCACTCAAAAGATGCTAGACAATTTTTATAACTTCGCTTCGTCCTTCGCTGTCACCCAGGCCCAAATGACACCCAACCCATCGGAAGCTTTTATTCCTGCAAATGTAGTTTTGAAATGGTAAGGAGATTGCCGGGGGAGGACTGTGCCTTCACCAACACAAGGTCTTGGTAGGACTGAATTAATGGTGCGGTAGTAACATTATCCCTAACTGTAAGTGTTACCTTTTTAGTATAGCAGTAGTTGAATTTATACTGTGTATAACTATTTCATGTGTTTAGATCAGGCTTGTGAATAGCCCTTCAGCCTGGTTACCTGCAGCAAGTCTGATATGCTTCCAGACAATCAAGACCAGGAAAAGCAGACACAATGTTTTAAAAATTATTTTTGATAAATACAAATTAGGATTCCTGAAGGAATTGCATTGTACCCAGCATAACTGTTCAAGAGCCAGTCGTGTTGGAGTGAAAATCCTGGTGATCTTCCCTTTACAGTACATGCAAAGGAGAAGGATTGCATAAAGCTCAGCAAAGTAGCTAGGAGATGGCTTTTATGTGACTTTATTTGTGCTTATCTTTTTTCTTCTTGTAGGTACGAGAATTTCCAAAGAAGATTAACTCAGAATCCTTTGTTTTGGAAAACATAATCTGGAGCCAAGTTCTCGCTAATGCGCGCTATAGCAACTGGTCACAACTTAAAAGATGCAAAAGATGGAGCCTACGAAATAAATCTGGATTGGTCGATTAAAAGTCTGAGCAGAATTGGGGGAGGGCAGCTTTTGTAATATTTATGGGGCATTTGTTACAAATTAAAGCTCTAAAAAACAGTCGTTGCCGTTTATCTTTTTTTAGAGTTAAAAATGTGGAACCACAACAGGAGCTCCTCATTATGAATTGTACGGAAAACTCTTTCCACCGTATTAACAAGCAGATAGGTCCTTGTTTGGTGGTTCTTTAACGCTTTAGGTTCCGGCACTGTTGTGCGCATCAAATTGCAAATAAAACTTGGTCTGAAGCCTGTGCCTCTTTGAAAATACGCTGTTAATGGTTTCCAGTGTAATTCTGTCTTAGTACAGATAGAACAGTTCACAAATTCATATAAGCATAGGGTTGGAAGGATCCCTGAGGATAATCTAATCCAACCCAAATCTACAGCGTTTGACTAAGGGGATCGAATCTGCAACCTTGGCATTGTTATCAGCACCATGCTCTAGCCAACTGAGCTATCCAGTAGATATGATTAGCTCTTGGTGTATTGTGTCTGAACTCTGTACTTCATTTCTTTCTATGTAATATCTTGGTCTGTATGTATTTGCCTGTTGGGGTTCGCAACTAATAACTTCCCTATGCCCAGAGTTCATCCAAACATAGTTGTCTGAGAAACTGGTCACATAGCTACTGGTGACCTATCTTGGTTCTTTTTTCCAAGGTTGTCTGGCGAGAAGAGTGGTACAATTTCCTGTTTAAGTAGGGTTGCCAAAACAGCTGTTGCAAGGAGTGGCCATTGCAGATCCTGCTGAACCTGTCACCCAAGTGGGTTGCCAAACACTGATCCACGACCTTCATTCCAGTAGTCCACAGAGTGTCTGCGGATTTCTGGTTGAAGAAGACAGACGACACATTAAAGATCCATCTTGGTTTTTAATCCAATGTGCTACTGCTTCTTTCGTTTCTTGTATATCTTCCACAGGGTGTGTTTAAAATACATTATATAAGAAATAAAAGAAGCAATAAAAATACAGTTAAAACCATGCAGCATCTAGCACAACACAGTATGATTGCTGCAACAGGCAGAATCGTTGCTTAAGTGATCTGGCTCGCCAGTTTTCAACTGGCTCATGCAGGGGGCAGGGGGGGGGGCGGATTGAGAACAACTCACCTTGCATTCTTTTCTTTTTTTATAATTTTTTTATTAATTTTCATGAAATTATAAACAAAACAAACAGATAAAAAAACATAGATCATAACCTTATTAAAATTACACTTACTAACATTGTCAAGTGACTTCATCGCTTCCCCTTGGTTGAATTTCCATGCACTTCCTTTTAATGGTTTTCCAAATCAAAGTTCTTATGAAATTTCACTTGAACATTAACATCCTTATATCCTTTAATTTTAAAATTAGACATTTTGATTCGTCACTTAACTTATAGAAGATCCTAAGCCAATTAAATACCTGCAAGCTATTTCCAATTAATTTAATTTTACATATTTAACTAAATAATCATTAAATTTTGTCCATTCTTCCTGATACTCCTCTGGTCGCAGACTCTTCCGGTTAGGTCAGCTAGCTCCGAAAACTCCATCATATTCATCTGTCATTCTTCATCCATAGGTAGTTCTGGCGTTTTCCACTTGTTCGCTAATAAAATTCGAGCAGCAGTTGCGGCAGACAAAAATAGTTTAACATCTTTCTTGGGCAATTCTAAACCTCATGGACCTTGCATTCTTGCATTGTTTCTGTTCCAGTTGGACTTCTCAGCTATCCTCCCTAGCTTGTTTTGCACACATTTCCATCTATATATATTTTTTACTGTGGATAAGTCTGCCTAAAATGTTTTTTTAGATGCCGAGTGTTACTTGGGAGTTCCAACTGCCTCCAGGCTTTACATACGTGCTTGTATTAAATATTTAAGGCATCTCTCAAATCCATGCTTTCTTTCAGTCACAGGGTGTTGTTGCTTTAAGAAGAAGACTTACTTTTGCTCTCATGATGGTTTAGCCAAAAGGGACTGAGTAAAATGAATTTATTTTATTACTGCTTTATTACCAGCATCTATTTTAAACCAGGGTCCAATGCTTCATTTTCTGAAGAAATTGCTGTCGACGCCTTTTCTATATTTCATTATTAAATAACCATCAGCCGTAAGGCAGGTTTATATTATTTATAACGTTAGGATGTTATTTCTGATGTAGGATTTCAAACTGGGTGTTTCTCCTGCCTTTCTAGAGCTATGCAGTAGTCTGATTCATTTTGCCTTTTTCTCTACCTAATCCAGTATGTACACTGTTAGGAAAAACAAATATTTTCCATAAAGTGTTCTTTTAAAAAAACAAATCTTGTGTTGTTACCACTTCAGACACTCTCACTTCATAGAGGAAACATACGTGGGTGAATAAATATAGGCAAGCGTGTTTTAATTTTAAAGTGGCCCTATTTATACTGATGTAGTATTATGAACATTTGAGGAATACTCAGGTCTTAATAACGTAACTTTTTTTCATAGATGCAATACAGTATTACTCAAGAGTATCCATACCTTACACCAGCAGAGGTTAATTCAGTAAGAACTGCCAATTCTGTTACTCAGGAATCATCTTGGCAACAATGGATTCTTTTCTTTTTAAACATGCATTTCATTTGTAAAATAAAAATATTTGTAAGATGCTTTGAGTATTATTTTCATATAAATATTAAGCCTTAACAACTGATCCAATCTATTAAAAATGTACTTAAAATACAAATACATGCCATTCATAGTACATGGATATGACTGGAAAGAAGAAACCAGTGGAGTTGGGCAAGCCAAAAAGGCTAATATAACAGACATGAAATTATATTGCAAACCAATTTTAGTCTATATGAGCGTCTAATACTTTTTGTTCTTAAATCCACACAAAAGTTATCCTATTGCAACATCTGGAAAATGAGATTCCCAGGAGTCTGTGGAACTCCCTGCCTATTGAAATCAAGCAATGCACCTTCCATGTACCCTTTTCGGGACCTGCTAAAAACATTCTTGCCTACCCAGGTGCTTAAAAAGTTGAGGAAATTTTAATCTGTTTAGCTTTTGCATATTTTAAAAGTATGGTCGTGATTTTTTCTCCATTTAATTTTTATTTTTCTGTGAACCACTCTGAGCGTTTTCCCCTTTTTTTTCAACCATCAAGCGGTGTATGAATTTTATGATAAAATAAAATAGATGGTACCGTACTAAAACAACCAGTGATTCTGTTGCACCATCATAGCTTGCAAGGACCTGGTGCCCGGGGCGGAGAGCCTTTATTGTGACGTCTCCCTTAGCAACCGGGATCCCGCGTCCTAGCGACGGCCCCGCCCCCTCCCATTCATGGCCCCGCCCCCTCCACCCTGCATTCTGGAGGCGCCGCTGTGCGCCCAGGCGAATTTCCCCCTTTCTGCCATCGCCTCCGCGCTCTCAAGAAATCGGTTTGCTTCTGCACTGATGCGGAGGAGGAAAAGGGGAGAGGAGGGGAAATGGACAGCGCTTTGAAGGCTGGAGCGCATAAAAGGGAGTGAGAAGGAGCTATGTGACGGCCGCCGCCCCCACACCCAGGAGAACCTCCCTAAACCAGCCCAGTCTACCTGGCTTTCTGCTTGGTCTTTCCCCCCCCCCCTCTCTCCTCTGGTAAAGGCAGAAAAGCGGGAAAGAGGATTCGAAAATGCTGGACACCATCCATGCCACGATCTTGGAGGGCGGGAGAAACGTCTTCCTTACACTTCCCAAGCTCACGACAGAAGGTAAGCTCTGGTTCCCCGCTGGGTTTTTACAGTTCAGCCTCCTGAATGAACCACAAGGCTAATATGCTGCAGTGCAAATTGCGTTTATGAATGACTGTACCTGGGAAAGCATCTGTTGTTGCATGCAAGAGAATCCCAGATTATATACATATACATATAAATATACATATACAGCAGAGACATCACCTTGGCAACAAAGGTCCATATAGTTAAAGCTATGGTTTTCCCAGTAGTGATGTATGGAAGTGAGAGCTGGACCATAAAGAAGGCTGATCGCCAAAGAATTGATGCTTCTGAATTATGGTGCTGGAGGAGACTCTTGAGAGTCCCATGGACTGCAAGAAGATCAAACCTCTCCATTCTGAAGGAAATCAGCCCTGAGTGCTCACTGGAAGGACAGATTGTGAAGCTGAGGCTCCAATACTTTGGCCACCTCATGAGAAGAGAAGACTCCTTGGAAAAGACCCTGATGTTGGGAAAGATGGAGGGCACAAGGAGAAGGGGACGACAGAGGACGAGATGGATGGACAGTGTTCTCGAAGCTACCAGCATGAGTTTGACCAAACTGCGGGAGGCAGTGGAAGACAGGAGTGCCTGGCGTGCTCTGGTCCATGGGGTCACAAAGAGTCGGACACGACTAAACGACTAAACAACAATACATATACATACATATGACTGGAAAGAAGAAACCGGTGGCATCGAGCAAGCCAAAAAGGCTAATATAATAGACATGAAATTACATTGCAAACCAATTTTAGTCTATGTGAATATCTAATATTTCTTGTTCTTAAATCTACACAAAAGTTATCCTATTGCAACATCTGGAAAATGAGATTCCAAGAAGTCTGTGGAACTCCCTGCCTATTGAGATTAAGCAAGGCATATTCTGTGTACTCTTTTCAGCACCTGCTAAAAACCTTATTGCCTATCCAGGTGCTTAGAAAGTTGAGGAAATTTTAATCTGGTTAACTTTTAGTTTACACACACACATACACTCCCTCTTTCTGTTCTACAATTTTGAATACTCATTTAAACATCCTTAAAACATCTATTTCCATGGTTCATTTTGCATACCATAAATCCCTACATATTTTATATAAACTGAACCATTCAGTATTCCATCACTGCACCCATCAAAACTTATTTACACTGTTGAATTTATCTTAATGCTGCCAGTGTTTTCAAGTGTACACAATTCCCCCCCCCCCATATATTCAATAGACATTTTCCAATCTTCTCTAAATGCATGTTCTTCTTGTTTTCTTATTCGATATGTTTAGCCGCGCATATTCTATCAGTTTAAGTTGCCATTCTTCTATAGTTGGGACCTCACTCGTTTTCTATTTTTGGGCTAACAAAACGCAGGCCGCAGTAGTAGCATACATAAATAACCTTTCTTGACACCTGGGAATTTCCATCTGAATTATCCCCAACAAAAAGGACTCTGGTTTTTTTGGGGGGAAAGTACCTTTAAACATTTTTTTCAATCCATGATGGATTATTTCCCAATACTCTTTTACCCCTTTACAAGTCCACCAGATTCAATCTCTGGGGGCTGGAAGTGTCTCTTGCCTGAAACCCTGCAGAACGGCTGCCAGCCAGAGTCTACCCTGTAAAGAGCACTAAGCTAGATGGACCAATTGTTTGACTCCATTTAAGGCTATGTCCTTATCTTACCTGCCTCTCCCCCCCCACAACCTCCGTTTCCCCATAATACTTGAGATCAACTAGGAAGATAGGAGGCTGCTTTATACTGAGTTAGACCACTGGCCCATCTAGCTCAGTACTGCATGCACTGACTGGCAGCAGTTCAATAGGATTTCAAGGAAGGGAGCTCTCCTAGGTGGAGATGCTGGGGATCGAACTTGAGACATTTTGCATGCTAAACAAACCTGAACAAACTACAATTCTCAGGATTCCTTGGGGGGAATTAATGCACTTTAAATGAATGGTGTGTATGCAGCGTGTGTATGTATTAAGCAACCATGTTTATGTGTGGGTCTGGCCCCATCCCTTGGCCCACATTGGTTTCCAGGTGTCATCCGACAGCTTGGTGCTGTTCCCCTATACATTTTTGTTGTTGTTTAGTTGTTTAGTTGTGTCCGACTCTTCGTGACCCAATGGACCAGAGCACGCCAGGCGCTCCTGTCTTCCACTGCTTCCCGCAGTTTGGTCAAACTCATGCTGGTAGCTTCGAGAACACTGTCCAACCATCTCGTCCTCTGTCGTCCCCTTCTCCTTGTGCCCTCCATCTTTCTCAACATCAGGGTCTTTTCCAGGGAGTCTTCTCTTCTCCTGAGGTGGCCAAAGTATTGGAGCCTCAGCTTCACAATCTGTCCTTCCAGTGAGCACTCAGGGCTGATTTCCTTAAGAATGGATAGGTATGATTTTCTTGCAGTCCATGGGACTCTCAAGAGTCTCCTCCAGCACCATAATTCAAAAGCATCAATTCTTTGGTGATCAGCCTTCTTTATGGTCCAGCTCTCACTTCCATACATCACTACTGGGAAAACCATAGCTTTTACTATACGGACCTTTGTTGGCATGACATATAGGAAGTCAGCCCTCGACGTTGATGCAGTGACCTGAATTCCATTGCCTATTACATTGTTTGAGAAATCTCAGTAAGGGCCTTTTGCAGCACCGCATTTAAAGTATTCCACTGCAAAATTGCTGGCTCCATTCAAGGCAAGAGAGCTGTTGAGGTAGCTCAGTGTTCCCTTCTGTTGCTGACATATCAATCTAATATTAGTTGCGAAAGGGAAGTGGAATTGGCTTCTCACTGTCTGGAAAAGTGAGGAGCCACTATAGTAAGGAGTATAGCCCAAACATCCATTGAGGGCACCACGTTGGCTATTCCAGATGCAAATGCCCCATAGCCTGTGGTTCGTTCGTTCGTTCCTTCGCTTTCCTTTTATGGGACAAGGGTATTAACACGATGCAGGATAACTCTGTATATCTTTGCATTTCAGATATCCTCGGTATTTGGGGCACTGTTTCAGAGTTTGTTGAAAAGCAGCTTTCCATGAATAAGGTGGGAATTGTTTGTTCCTTTGCTTAAATGCTTGTTTTGAAAGATTTGTGCATTTGTGCATTCTGATCAAAGCAGCCAGAGTGTGTGTAATTAAATTCTCCTTTTTTGCTCATGTTTGGCATGAACACGCTCACAGAAGGTGAATCCCTCTTGGAGGCAGTGCTATTTTCTGGAAAAAGAGGTGTGGGAAATCACAATGAGCACCTCCCTCTCAGAATGGCAATGGCGGTCACCTGAGAGGTGCCAGAACTGAAGAAATGGCTTCCAATCTTGTTTGGTTCGGAAACACACTCGAAACCATGGCTTCATATCCTGGCTTATATGGAAGCCGCTAACCATAGTTTCCTGGTTCTCACCTGTTGGGACGTTATGGTTAATACTCATCCAAAGGGAGGAGCAGAAGGGTTGCATTTGGGTGTACAAAGCTTATGCATATTGTGATTTGATGGTGCAAACTGGGCTTTCATGCCCAGAACCCTTCCAACAATCCTATAAGGTGAGCCCATCTAGTTCTCAGCGCTATCTACACTGACTCGCAACAACTCTCAAAGTTGCCAGCCCTACCTAGAAATGTCAAGGATTGAACCAAGAACCTTCTGAATGCTAAACAGTTCTCCCAATCAGCTAAGGTCTTTTTCCAAATTTGTGGGTGTGGGGTAAAGGGTAAAGGGACCCTTGACCATTAAGTCCAGTTGTGACCGACTCTTGGGTTGCGGCACCCATCTCGCTTTATTGGCCGAGGGAGCCGGCGTACAGCTTCCGGGTCATGTGGCCAGCATGACTAAGCCGCTTCTGGGGAACCAGAGCAGCGCACGGAAACGCCGTTTACCTTCCCGCCGAAGAGGTACCTATTTATCTACTTGCGCTTTGAGGTGCTTTCGAACTGCTATGTTGGCAGGAGCAGGGACCGAGCAATGGGAGCTCACCCTGTTGCGGGGATTCGAACCGCCGACCTTCTGATCGGCAAGTCCTAGGTTTTGTGGTTTAACCCACAGCGCCACCCGCATCCCTTGGGTGTGGGGTATGGCTTGTCTAATGTTTGATCCAACCTAAGATTTGAACTGGTGACGTCATAGCTCATGTTCTAAACCATTACAGTAGTCCAGCTGTGTCTTCTTTTTTCAGGGTGTCTTAATACCAGGGTTGGGGACGTTCTCCTTCTTGAGACAGAAGCTTGAAGTCGGTAATAACAAATACATCCTCATACAGCGGCCTGTGTTCCTTCTGTCTGAGAAACTGGCGCAGATCCATGGACTGAAGTTTAACAAAATACACACTCCCGGTAAGAAATGGGGTTGTGGTGTGTGCTTTCTTCCATGCCCGTGTGTGCAGTGTACATTTTGCGGTGTGCAACCAAGCTATCCAACCAACATAACACATGGTATTACGGAGCGAAAATACAGCAGCGCTGAGGATGGCAGCAGAGTTATGGAAAGAATGGGAAGCAGAAACTAGTTTTTGCCCTAGGAACACAGGACAGCTTTATTTCATAGTTCATGGCCTGAGCCAGGAAAAAGCTAGTTGTGGTGAGCACCTATTGGCTAGCACTAGTGCCATCACCAACACAGGTGAGCACAGTACCCAGAACAGTTTTACAATTAGATTTTTGTTATGGGGAGGGGAGAGTAGAGTGAAGGGTCAGCGTATGCCAGTGGTGATTGGCGCCGGGGCAAAAGTGGAGATGGGAAGAGGTATAACCTTTTTACAGTAGGCTGCAAAAATATTGGGCTTCATGTTTCAGGTAAGGAAGATGCACCACCATTGTGGTTCAGGGACACATTCCAGCAAGGGAAAAGTACTTCAGAAAGGTGTGGGGCAAGGCCAGTGAGAGGTGTAGCCTGTGAAGTGGGCATGGCCTATGAATCAAAAGGGCCAGGTGGAGAGGCCTGGGGGCCACATCTCTCTTCTCCACCAACGGTCCAAGATGAGGGTGAAAAAAAGTTCTCTACTGTGAACAAGCTACTAGTGTTCTAACATTTTACTCATAAGATGCATTGCAGAGTTGGGGATTCAAATGTGGCCCTTCAGGCCTTTCTGTTTGGCCCTCAGAACTATCCCCAGGCCCTATACTCTCCTCACTGGCCCTTGTTTCACACTTTGAGTGTACAGTGCCTCTCACTTGTCTGAACGGAGGATAGAGAAGTATATATAAAAACCTAGCCTCTTATACAAAGGTAAAATTTACATTTGTTGCTCCGCCTACTTTTGCCTCTTGCCCCGCCCACCACTGGCAAATGCCCCTTGGGATGGACATAGTCTTGTTTCCTGTTCAGATGATTTTTCTCTTCACCGATTCTTTTCCTGCTGCCCTCCCCTAGGTGATATCCCAATTGTTCCACTAAATTTCATAGTGTTATCCCTGGAGGGGCCTTTCAACAGGGAGACCGTGGAAGGATGTGTCCGAGAGACGCTGCTGTCTTTCTCGCGGTCCATCGCCACCAAGCAGACGGTCGAGTTCACCTTCAAAGGGATCGGTGTGCTGGTGATCCGGGACAACAGGGTGAAAATGAAGTTTTACAAAGACTTCCTTCGTGCCATGGATGGGAGTGGGAATCTCCTGAAGGCGCTTACAAACGTACGTTGGTCATCGTTTCCTTCTGGGCCTGGACCTTGTTCTGGTCTGATATTTCACCTGTCGTAATAATAAATAATTATTGCATTTGAGGCAGTTTCATTGTTTAGAGTGTGGTGCTGATAGTGCAAGGGGGACGCGGGTGGCGCTGTGGTCTAAACCACTGAGCCTCTTGGGCTTGCCAATCAGAAGGTCGGTGGTTCGAATCCCCACAATGGGGTGAGCTCCCGTTGCTCTGTTCCAGCTCCTGCCAACCTAGCAGTTTGAAAGCACACCAGTGCAAGTAGATAAATACCGTATTTTTCGCACCATAGGACGCACTTTTTCCCCTCCAAAAATGAAGGGGAAATGTGTGTGCGTCCTATGGTGCGAATGCAGGCTTTCGCCTTTGACTGGACTTAACCGTCCGGGGTCCTTTACCTTTTTACATACATCCAACTAATGTACTTAGTGTTGCATCAACAATACGAATCGTAGAAGAGTCATAGAAACAGAGTTGGAAGGGACCCTCTGGATCATCTAGTCCAGGAATATGCAGCTGTCCCATACAGGGATTGAACCTGCAACCTTGGCGTTATCAGCAGGTAAAGGACCCCTGGATGGTTAAGTCCAGTCAAAGGTGACTATGGGGTTGCAGTGCTCATCTCACATTTGGGCTGAGGGAGCTGGTGTTTGTTCACAGACAGCTTTCTGGGTCATGTGGCTGGCATGACTAAACCACTTCTGGCACAACTGAACACCGTGACAGAAATAAGAGTGCATGGAAATGTCGTTTACCTTCCTGCCGCAACAGTACCTATTTATCTGTTTGCACTGGTGTGCTTTCGAACTGCTAGGTTGGTAGGAGCTGGGGCAGAGCAACGGGAGCTCACTCCGTTGTGGGGACCACACAATACCTACAGGGACCACACAATACCTGTTCCACATTTGTAAGACATTGATCTTTTAGTGTAGTAGCACCTAGACTTCAGAACTCCCTGCCTATTTTCCCGCACCCGCTAAAAACATTTTTGTTTAGACAAGGCTACCCAGATGAGCCGAATGTTGATGTGCGTTCAAACCTGTTTTTAGTTTTGCTGATTTAATTTTCAAAAAGGTTTTAAATAGTTGCTTTCTGCTCTTTTACCAACAATCGTATTGTTTTATTCTCTTTGCAATCCGCTTTGAGTTAACTTGTTTTTCTATTACAGTCAAGCAGTGTCTAAAAATATATATATATGACCCACCACCCCTTTTTTTTGTTATAGAGGCCAGGCACAGGGGACTCGGTGTTGTCAGCCAAAGAAACTGCTCTTCCACATTCATGCACCGGTAACGTGGTTTTGTTTCCAAGGTGGGTAGGCTCACCTGATCTGCACGTAGATTTCACCTGTCTCTCTCCTAAGGTGACTGCGAAACAGTTTTGATCTTTTTGAGATGGGATGGAAATTGCAAGTAGTTCAAAACACTGCTGCTGCCAGACTACTGGATGGTCTGGCTTCTGGGGAAGGGCGGCTGCAAGACACAATGGCTGTTTTTATTCCTCTGAATACCAGTTTTCTGAGAACTGCAGTTGAATAACTGTTGGGTGGATAATGATTGCAAACCCCTCCGATTGTCTCGGGCTGTATCATTTTACTTTTCAATTAGATTAGATTTGACAAATGCCAAACAGATGCAGACATAGAATAGGAACTAAAACAAAATCAACCACAGGTACATGAATGCAAGGGAGGCAGTGACTAGAACTACAGTATTTATAACATAGGATGAATGGTTAAAACGGGACAATCGGTGCAGCCATAAAACTGCTAGCACATTTGCAAAGCTAAGCAGGGTCTGGTATGGTTTCGCACTGGATGGGGGTCTTGAGATTCCTGCATTGAAGGGGGTTGGACTAGATGACCGCTGGGGTCCCTTTCCACTCTACAATTCCATTATTCCATTCTGCGTCTTCCTTCTGTGTTACTAAGTTTCTCTCCCTGTCCGCTACCCTAACCCTCTTACTTAGTTCCACATACATTGCTAAACTATTGGACCATCTAGCTCAATATTGCCTACTCTGGCTGGCAGCAGCTCTCCAGAGTCTCAGGTGAAGGCTCAGACCTGTTGCTTGTGATCCCTTTAACTCTGTCCCCATCAGCCTTAGCCCATCTCTTTGTATCAGGGATACTTCCAGGTTTGACGTGGCCCTTGGCAAAAGGCCCTCTGGTGGGTGCCACCACCTTAAATCATTTCACCCAGAGATGATGGACTCTCCTTTCTTGAAGGCCTTTAAGCAGATCACCTGATGGGGAGTCTTTCGTTGCTGTTCCTGCTTTGCAGGGGTTTGGACTAGAAGGTCTCTTGGGTCCCTTCCAGCTCTAGAAGTCCATGATTAATTTCCCCACAATTCAACTTCCCCTTTTGGGTGTGGGGAAGAGGGCACCCAAAGCCATTTCTTTTGATTGATTTTCACCCTCTGTGCCCTCACAGCCACCGTAGGGTTGAGATGGGAACCATTCCTGAAGAAGGTGAGAAGACCAGGAAGGAAAAGGAGCAGGCAGAGAAAGAAAACAGCAAAAAAGGTTGGGCAAGAGCTTTTTGCTTTCGCAAGCTATTTTATTTTCATTTATTTCCTGATATAAGGAAATATTTCCTGATATAAAGACTGATATGTCTTTACAGTGGCTGTCCTCCTGCAACATACCAGGACGTGTCCAAAATTGTCCTGGAAACAGGCTGTGTATCATATCACAGACATGACCTCAAGCAGAAATGGAAAAGCTCTAGAAATTTTGACATCTTACGGGGCTGCGGGGAGACGACGCCATTCTCTTCTATTTATTTATGTGTTCAGGAGTATTTATATCCTGTCTACTAACCAAAGTTTTTGAGGCAGCTTGCAAAAATATTTTACAGCAGTAGTCACTACAGAAGGGCAAAGATGTGTCTATGTCCCACTTCCTTCCCTTCTTGCCAGATGCTCCAAAAAATGTCGGTCTGCAACCGAATCTCCTCCCTTGTTGATAGAGTAAATATTTCCCCCTTAGGTTTTTCCCCCTCCTTCAAATTTTATTTACCAGTAAGCAAGATAAACCGAAGAGCTTTCAGAACTTGGTTGGTTTTTAAATGGGACATTTGTGGGGAAAGTAAAACTGCACGCATTTGCTTGTCATATGTGTGTGAGTGTTTGCATTTTTCATCCATGGTTGAGTAGGGTTTTCACATTACAGTGGTACCTCAGGTTACATACGCTTCGGGTTACATACGCTTCAGGTTACAGACTCCGCTAACCCAGAAATAGTGCTTCAGGTTAAGAACTTTCCTTCAGGATGAGAACAGAAATCGTGCTCCGGGGGCACGGTGGCAGCGGGAGGCCCCATTAGCTAAAGTCGTGCTTCAGGTTAAGAACAGTTTCAGGTTAAGAACGGACCTCCGGAACGAATTAAGTACTTAACCCGAAGTACCACTGTATTGCAATAGAATGGTGCAGTCCCTTAATCTCTCTCCCCCCTCCCCCAGAATGTGCACTTTTCCCAGCTAATTTTTCACAAGCTGCTTCCGTTCACTCTGTGGAATTCTTACGCAACCTTCTGCTTCTCTCCTTCCTGTAGAAAATCTCTCGCCCAAGCGCCTTCTGTCTCGCCAGCTCATTTCTCCAGCCAAAGTCTCAGGGATCTGTTTGACCGAAGAGTATGAGAAGAACTTGAAGCCCAAGCTGCCTCCGCAAAGGTAAGATCTTGATTCTGAAGGCAGCGGGGAGGTTTCTCACTCTCTGGTCCTGTGAAGATAAGAAGCTGCCTAGGATGGACTCAGACCACTGGTCAATCTAGCCCAGTGGCTTGCTCTAATTGGTTGCGTCTCTCTAGTGCCCTAGGCTTTAGAGAGCAAAGTTTTGGGGAAAACAACTAGGACATGTTGGCCATATGGGTCCAGGTCATCAGTTCTTGCTCTTCCGCCTCCCCGCCTGTCTTCTTCTTTGGCGATCACTCGTAGCAGAGTAAGATTGTCTTCCATAAACACAGCTTTAACAGTGCGTCCATAGGTGATTGTGGGGGCCAGTTCTGGATCCACACTTCCTTCCACAGTGGGGACATAGGTTTCCAGGTGGAAGTTGATCATGGTGAGAGTTTGCCAAACGGGCCTTCCTCAGCGCGTTTCTCCCTTGTGTCCTGAGTTCAAGCATCTTCAAATCCCATGGCACCTGTTCTCCAATTGGAGTGCTTGCAGGCCAGTGTTTCTTAGTTGTCGGTGTTTATACTACATTTTTAAAGATTTGCCTCGAGAGAGTCTTTGAATCTCTTTTGTTGACCACCAGCATCACGCTTACCATTGTTAAGTTCGGAATAGAGTAGTTGCTTTGGAGGACAATCATCAGGCATCCGCACAACATGACCAGTTCAACAAAGTTGATGTTGAAGAGTCATTGCTTCAACACTGGTGATCTTTGCTTCTTCCAGTACACTGGCATTAGTTCTCCTGTCTTCCCAAGTGTTGTGTAAATTTTTTCGGAAACACCATTGATGGAATCCCTGCCTGTATCACAACTGCCACAGCTGTGTGGTCTCCAGATGTTGTTGAACTACAACTCCATCTCCAAGGACCCATGGCCATCCTGGCTGGCACTGATGGGAGTTGTAGCCAAAAATACGTGGAGAGCAACAGGTGAGGAAAGACTTCTCTAAGATTTAAACATTCAGGGTGGCTTGTAAATGCTTTCATCCATCTTATTCCCACGCTGAGTCGTGTGGCTGGAATTGTCCCATCTCATTTCCTTGTGCACTTTAAATATGTGAATCTTCAGGGTTAAGAGGTGTTTGTTTGGTTTTCTGTCTGAGATAGTGGCCCAGCTCAAATGGACAGTATAGTCAAATGTTTTGCCCTTGCCCTCTCCCTTCCATGCACAAATACAATGGTACCTCGGGTTAAGTACTTAATTCGTTCCAGAGGTCCGTTCTTAACCTGAAGCACCATTTTAGCTAATGGGGCCTCCTGCTGCTGTGCTGTTGGAGCACGATTTCTGTTCTTATCCTGAAGCACTATTTCTGAGTTAGCGGAGTCTGTAACCTGAAGCGTATGTAACCCGAGGTACCACCGTATGCACATTGCAATACTTTTTAAAAGAAGAATGGCAATGGAGTCTGTGGGATCTCTAGCAATTTTAATATCAAATTGAGTCAGAATGTTGGCTCAAAGCAATCTGCCCCCAGAACTGGGATTTGGTGGCAAAGTTTGAACTCGAATGGGTTCTTAAACCCTGCAACGCCCACTGGTTCTCCCATGCAAATCCGCCCTATTTATATTGCTGGGCCCCATTTCTGATTCAGCAACTTGGTTGCTTTTTGTTTAAGCTGCCAGGGTTTCATTTGCAGTAGGGAATTGAGAGATGCAGAAAGAGTTAAGCAGCTGCCTCCTGCCCAGTGATTTCAGCCTACAAGTGCTTCTCTTCCCCCCTCATCAGTCTTCAAAATACAGAAATGCAGGGTTGGAGCCCCATTTGCACTCCTATCTAATTTGGCCCGCAGGGATTCAGTCTAGTGCTATTGTGGATTCAGACAAGGAGTTTGCATCTTCACGAAGTCACAAAAACCTTCCTTATTGTGCAAGAGGTTCTGTGGGGTGCAGGTCACCCTCTCAACATAAAGTGTCTGCTTTGGTTTTCTCCTGACCATTGCTCTACCCTCCCCATATGCTCTCTGCAGCAGCTATTGTGCAGCTGAACAACAAAGTATAATTGACGAGACTCAGGATCCTCTTTCTCGATCGGGGGCAAATTCTATCCTTCCTCTTGATGACAAGACACTGTTTGGTTTCGGCAAGGTCAAAGTCCTCGGCGCTGAAAGGCTTTTTAAATGTTTTAAGGGCTCGTCTGAGGCATTGTGTGAGAGGCCAACAGTTGCTCTCCGAAGCCACTGAAAAATGGATTTGCCAGCAATTAAAGATGTAGGAGAACTTTTGTCCTTAACTGGAAGAGATCCTTTGTTCGGAGCTGAGGGAAATTGGAGGAGATAAACCAGAGACCTCTTCCATTATTTGTGGGTTAACATGGAGGCATCTTCTTCGCAAGGGAAGCTGATTATAACGTTGCACACAACAGACGGCACCAAAGATGAGGAGGCCGATAGAATTTCAACTTGCCTTCTTTGCATTCTGTTTATTTAGATAATGGCGTTCAGCATGCCTGCTGCTTTGATCCTACCCTTCTCTTCAGGGGAAGGAGGTCTTAGGTACAGACTGCCCTTAAAGGGACTGGGCAGTGCCGACGCTGGTGGTTCTGTTAGGATTCTTGCTCCATGTTTGCAGTCATGGGATTGTTGTCTATCACATGACAGTGTGTGTTTTCATTCCACAGTGTGGGAAGTGACGGAGACAGGATGTTTTGTGTTACTGTATTCCGGAAAGTGGGACTATTGTCCTTTGTTCTTTTTTTCTTTGCTGTCTGATGAGAAAGAGGAAGGAGCTAAGTCAGAATGCTCTGAGTGTATTGTATGTAAATAAAAGTAGATTAGCCAAAATGCTGTGCTACTCAGTTCTGTTATGCAAACTGTGTATACGCTGCAGGATCCCTAAGCGTGGTAATGCCTTTTGGCATAAATCGCTGTGATGTTCGGGCTGGAGAAAGCTTTTGAAGTTCCCGAACGACTGACCAGGAGGTTTCTCTGTCAGGGTCCTACACAAGTGTGTTGTTGTTGTTGTTGTTGTTGTTGTTGTTGTTGTTTATTCGATTAGTCGTGTCCGACTCTTCATGACCCCATGGACCAGAGCACACCAGGCACTTTTGTCTTCCACTGCCTCCTGCAGTTTGGTCAGACTCATGTTTGTAGCTTCGAGAACACTGTCCAACCATCTCTCCCTCTGTCGAGTGTAGGGAGCTTCAAAAGCTTTCTTCTGCCCGAACATCACAGTGACCGATGCCAACAGACATCGGCACACTTAGGGATCTGCAGAGTCTTTGCAGCTTGCGTAACAGACCTCAGCAACTCAGCATTTTGGCTAATCTACTTTATTTACATATAAACACACACGGAGCACTGCAACATGGCTCCCTCTCTCTCTAGCATCAGACAGCAAAGAGAAAGAACAAAGGACAATAGTCCCACTTCACGGAACACAGTAACACAAACATCCTGTCTCCATCACTTCCCACTCTGTGGAGTCAAAACATACCACATCATGTGATAGACCACAATCCTATGACTGCAACCACAGAGCAGGAATTCTAACAGATCCCTCTAAGGATGGTGAGGGTAGTGGTGTTAGCGTGATGGAAGCCCAAATCCTTACTCAAGGCCCCAGAGTTTTCTAGGGATTGAGCCACATTCATGTTAAGTTTGTCCAACTTCCGATCCCACTGTCAAGGCGGAAGTTGGGACAGACACTTTCGCCTTCTCCAGAGACACAGCCTTGTGTTCGGCATGCATAAAACGCCTGCTGGCCATGTTTTTGTGTTCTCCAGGCAAGGACCGACAACGCCCGCTCCCGAAGCCCCGAAGACAGAGCACGAAGCCAGCCCCGCCAAAATTCCTGCCTTCAGGCCCCGGACTCCATCCCCAATTTGTCAAGATCATGGTAGGGCAGGCCAGGTATAATATGTAGCTTTTCTTCCTTTTTCGTCTATATCTGTGCAGGGCCAAATAGGCATGGCCTTTGGTAGGGGACAGAAGTCGGCAGCTGGCAGCCCGCGACCCATATTTGGCCCATTGCTTGCATATATATATATGGAGGTCCACAGATTAGCCACGCCTGCAGTCTGAGGAGCCTGTGATGGACATTTCTTGCATATGACACCTCTTTTGCCTTTATGGCAACACTCTAGTCATTGCATCTACTTGGAAGGAGCCTTTTTACACAAGCAAGGAGCAGATCTGTGTTTGAATGCTGAACAGACAATAGCTTTTGCCTGAGCAAACACCACCAAGAATTTCTGAGCTGGAGCAAAATTTGTGCTTGTTTTTCCTAGATAGATTTGGGAGTGTGGGAGGGCAGGGATACAATCCTGTTTTGTCCTAGTTCCTAATGTCTCTGGTGGTGCTTTGGTGGGGGCATGAGCAGTGGTGCGCACGCTTGCATACAAAGCATGTGCAAGGCAAAAGAACCCCCCTTGGCGCCTTTGTACCTACTGGGGAAGTGTGGATTTAGCAAAGTTGTGGCTGAGAAGTGTTCTAGCCCTGTATTTCCAAAACTACCGCCACAGGGTTCACGTTTTGAATATGACTGTGTGCATCTTTTGGCATCTCAAACACTAATGCATTTCTTGTGGCATGCACTTTTTGTGGTGCTTCCTTTTTGCTGCACAAGCGACTGGACTGGACCACTGCAATGTGTTAAACATGGGGTTGTCTTTGAAGACCTTTTGTGGCCCCTAGAAGTCTGCCCAGAAAGAAAATGCAGCTCTCAGGCTGTAAAGTTTTCCCCGTAGTTGTTCCAGTGCTAAAAATAGCCCAACAACACTCCTCCATAACCCTTTCTGTTTCATTATTTGGATGGTTTACTGTGATGGAAATATAATAATTAAGCATTTGCAGCCTTCTAATGTTACCCTCAAATCTGCCACCAGAGACACCCTACTCTCCATAATGGGCAAGGTGCAGTCGTGCCAAGTCAAGTTTTATCTACTGAAAGCCACTAGCCTTTATAAATTTTCATTTTTGAAACTCTTTTTCTGCCTACATTTCTGAGGAATTCAAACCAGATGGAAGTTTGGAGCTGATGTGCTATTGCAATGTATTGGCGACTAACTTGTGTTGATTCTTTGGTACGCTGAGGCAAACAGAACAGCCTTAGGTTTTTAAAGCAGAGGTTTTCAACCTTTTTGGGTCCACGGCTACCTTGACCAATGACATTCTTTCTGCGGCACCCCTGTGGGGCTCAGGAGCCCAGATGTCACCCCTTGCCTGCAGAGCTGGCAGCCCCTCACCCCTTTTCAGACACCCTCGCTTGTGGAGTGTTCCCTCAGCCTCCTCTCCTCTCTCCTTGGGAGTCCTCCGGGCAGCCACAGCTGACACCTCTGGTCTCTGAACTGCCCCCCACCTGCCCCAAAGAGAGGTGCCTCTTCACACTGCCCCACAGGGGCCTGGGAAGCACCCCCTGGCCAGCCCCAGAGACACCATTTGCCTGGAGAGCTTGTAGCCAGGGCTGCTGCTGCTGCAACAAACAGTTCTGCAAGCCTTTGAGAGGCAGAGACACAAGAGGGCATCAGAGGAAGGGAGGGAAGGAAAGAGGGACAAAGGCCAGTGTTGCCCATGGTACCCCTGACCCTCATTCAAGGAACCCCAAGGTGCCATGGCACACTGGTTGAAAACCACAGGTTTAAGGATATTTAGCCCCTTCAGAGAATAGGTAAACGATCTTCCTGTTTTCATTGTTTAAAAGGACTCATAGTTAAAGCTGACCACAGTTTGCTGGTTTGATCAACACACTAAACTGCGGTTAATGGAAACCAGAAGCAAAAGCTTCTAAACTCCTCTTCCACAGCCACACTGGAGGAGGAGGAGGAGGGAAAGGAGAGAGCGAGAGCCCAAGGCTTGCTGCGGCTTATTCTCATCATGCCAAATTATGGTTCAGTACTTCGTCTGAACACTGGAGTCGGCAAGCTAAAAGCGGCAATATCAAGCCTTCAAATCAATAATGTCTCTGTGCCTTGTACTATATGCATTCCCAGGAAATGTGCTACTTGTGCATGCAGCGTGCTCAGAGGAGCATCCCTTTGTACTTGGGTGAAGAGAAGAGGAAGAAAGAGAAGGAAGAAGACAGGATATTGGCACAGTATCAGGCCCTAAAGGATCACGAAGCCTTTCAGAGGCAGCTGGTAAGGCGGCACAAGAATAAAAACAACACCCTTTTCTTCTTCGTCTAATTTAAAAAAGGGCAGATCTTTTGAACAAGAAAAGGGATGCTTCTACTGAGGATGGATTCACACATGCAGAAATGCCTGTATTAAGAGGAAATTGGGCATGAAAATGCAAAAATTAGTGACAGTATATGAAAATGCATTGTATTAGGGGGAATGGCTTGCAGAAATGTGCATATTTATCAAAACATCAAGCACACCTGTTTGCTGTCGGAGAAGACCCCTCTAAGATGCCGATGAATTTTCATGAAAATTAAAAGTTGACAGTTGTTGTGGAAATGTGGAGAAATGAATTTAACTTTGGGGAAAATGAGAAACTGGCAGATTTGTTTGTTCCTGGTCTCTGAATAAGGTAGACTCTTATGTTCACTGTTACCAGTGTGTAGAGGTTGCTTGTTCGAGAACATCTCCTGGGTTAAAGTCTCCGTGCAGGTGCAAAACTAATATATCTAGGGGAAGAATTAGACTGAGAGGGTAAGAGAAAGTGTTGCGTTGCGTTGCCTTTCTAGAGAACGAACCCTTGTTTGTTGGGGCTTTCTCACACCTTTTTGTCATGTTTGTTTGTAAGTTGCTTTGGGTTGCCTTGGGGAAGAAAAAGTGACTAACAAATTAATAAATAAAAATAGCAATGAATATAATAATAATAATAATAATAATAATAATAATAATAATAATAATAATTTATACTCCGCCCATCTGACTGGGTCTCCCCAGCCACTCCGGGCGGCTTCCAACCAAATATCAAAAACAACACAGCATCAGACATTAAAAACTTCCCTAAACAGGGCCACCTTCAGATGTCTTCTAAACGTCAGCTAGCTGTTTATTTCCTTGACATCTGGTGGGAGGGCGTTCTACAGGGCAGGCGCCACTACCGAGAAGGCCCTCTGCCTGGTTCCCTGTAGCTTTGCTTCTCGCAATAAGGGAACCACCAGGAGGCCCTCGGTGCTGGATCTCAGCATCCGGGCTGAACGATGGGGGGTGGAGACGCTCCTTCAGGTATACAGGACCCTGCTCTGTCGCCCTTTGCCTCAAATGCATCTATTAGGATGCTGAGAGGGAGAGATTGCCTTGCACGTTTAAGGCAAAGCATTATTGTAAGTTGTTGGTTTCTCACCCCCTTTTATTCTGCCCTCCCCTTTTCACTTTGAATGCACCTCTGGCAAATCTCCACCACAGATGCGAGCAATGACAAATCGAGAAGAGAACCAGAGAATTGCGGCTTTTAACCTCGGGATTGCCGAAGCCACCAGGAACCACAAGAACGATAAAGCTTCGGACAGCTACGTGAGTTCATGCCCTCTGCAATAGCCCTGGCATCTCTGGTCAAAGCGGGTTCATCTTTTTCCACTCAAGACAAGGAGGTGCTCTGAAATAGCGCAGAACTTATTTGTTTTCTCTGAATACCAGGGCAGGGTGCGATAATATAAATGAAAACAATCCATGAAAAAATTCATAATATCTTGGTTCTCAAACTTAATCCGTTCCGGAAGTCCATTCCAAAACCAAAGCGTTCCAAAACCAAGGTGCGCTTTCCCATAGAAAGTCACGCAAAACAGATTAATCCATTCCAGACTTTTGAAAGCAATCCCTAAAACAGCAATTTAACATGAATTTTACTATCTAACGAGACCATTGACCCATAAAATGAAAGCAAAAATCAATGTACTGTACTATAAAATAAATAAAACAGTATTGTAGATGATAAAAATAAAATTTAATTTTTTTCTTATCTGCACTGATAGTCATTGTTTGGATGGGGGGCTTTTATCCATTTCCACAGCCACACAATCAATCAATCAGTCAATCAATCAATCAATCAATCAATCAATCAGTCGCTGAACTGGGTTCCACACAGTCACAAAAACAAATTAACCGAAAAAGCCTTAAAAACAAAAATACAAAAAATAGCAAAAACAGAAGCGCCAAACTTAATCCATTCCGGAAATCCATTTGACTTCTGAAATGTTCAAAAACCAAGCCGCAGCTTCTGATTGGTGCAGGTGCCCCAGAAACAATAGCCGACATCCGTATCAGACGTTCAGCTTCCAAAAAACGTTTGAAAACTGGAACACTTACTTCCGGGTTTTTGGCATTTGAGAACCAAGGCGTTTGATAACCAAGGTACCACTGTAGTGTTCAGAATCTGGCCAGTCCCTCAACCTTAGCAATAGCAGAAGGTTTCCCATCCCCCCACCCCCAACACCAGGATTGTACTCTGGGTTTACCGCTAATGTCATTGATTTATTCATTATATCAATAGTCCAGCTTTCCTCCAAGGAGTTCAAGGTGGCAAACTTGGCCCTTGCTCACTTCACAACAACCCTGTGAGATAGGCAAGGCCAGAACATGGTGACTGTCTCAAAGCCACCCAGTGGTGCATCGTGGCGCACGGGGGATTTGAACCCCGGTCTCCCAGGTCCTGGTTTAACCTCTAACTGCTATACTGTACTGGTTCTCATCTCTTTGGGGGTTTTCAACAGGTGTGATTTTGTCACGGGGGAGAGACATTTCAGGCCATGGCTAGAGGCAAGAGCGTATGCTTTGCATGCAGGAGGGCCTGGGTTCAACCCAGGCATCTCCAGTGGGACTAGAGAGCTGCTGCCAGTTCTGTGGTGGTTGGGAATTCCCTTAATGCACAAGATTAGATGAGGTCTTCTCAACCAACGGGGGCCTCTCTCCTGAACAGAAATCGTACATCTTTGAGAAGAGGCCAACCAGTGCCACCATTCAGCAAAAGCAAGAGGTGTACGCACAACAGCTGGGGAAGCAAGTGGACGACAAGATGGCCAGAGAGTTGAAGCTGAGGCAGGATCAGGACCTCATTGACCGCCTGGAGCAAGTGCAGCTGGCAGAAGAGTAAGTCTTCTGGGACGAGTTGCCCCTGTAGGCCAGGTTTCCCAAACTTGGGTCTCCAGGGACTCAGCTGTTGTTGTTGTCATTTAGTCGCATCCAACTCTTCGTGACCCCATGGACCAGAGCACGCCAGGCACCCCTGTCTTCCACTGCCTCCTGCAGTTTGGTCAAACTCATTTTAGTAGCTTCGAGAACACTGTCCAACCATCTCGTCCTCTGTCGTCCCCTTCTCCTTGTGCCCTCCATCTTTCTCCACATCAGGGTCTTTTCCAGGGAGTCTTCTCTTCTCATGAGGTGGCTAAAGTATTGGAGCCTCAGCTTCACGATCTGTCCTTCCAGTGAGCACTCAGGGCTGATTTCCTTCAGAATGGAGAGGTTTGATCTTCTTGCAGTCCATGGGAATCTCAAGAGTCTCCTCCAGCACCATAATTCAAAAGCATCAATTCTTCAGCGATCAGCCTTCTTTATGGTCCATTTCTCACTTCCATACATCACTATTGGAAAAACCATAGCTTTAACTATACGGACCTTTGTCAGCAAGCTACACAGCTGCAAATGAAATGTTTCAAATGCGTTGTAAAGTGCAACATACAAATGTGACACTAGATGGCGACAGTGAGCTATGCGAAATTCAATGTGTTTTTCAAAACTTTTTTTTTTTAAAAAAGCATTTTCACAGCGTTTTTTAATATGTGTGTAGATTCCACCCAGCTGTTTTTGGACTGCAGTTCCTATCATCCCTGACTGCTGGTCCTGCTAGCTGATGATGATGTGAGTTGTAGTCCATAAACAGCTGGAGACCCAAGAAAACATTACTGTAGATGTTCCTTTCTCAAGGTGTTTTCCACTGTGAGGTGTGAAGCAGCCTGCCCCAACCTGGTGCCCTCCATATGTTGGTGGACAACAATGCCCATCATACCTGAGCATTGACTGCAGTAACAGGCTGCTGGGAGTTGTAGTCCGAAACCTCTGGAAGGTACTAAGTTGGTGAACTGCGGGTGACATCAGATATTTTCATATCTTCTTTATGGGCTGCTTTAAGAGCTGCAGGGAGATATCAGGTATTTTCACATTTTACCAATAAAGGGCCAAAGGAATTGACTTCCTAAATAGAATTAGAAACAAAATTGTTTAAACATAATGTGCTGGCTAAAATAGAGATGTATAATCAAGTCAGTCAGAACTCTGATTGGCTTTCCAGGGCAAGACCACAAATTATCTCCTCTCCCTTCTTTCTAAAATTGTTGTTAGGTATAGTTCCTACTTTGCCAGGCAAGCATAATTAGGGCACTTTTTCATGTTTTAAAAGCTAATGGGCATATAATTAAACTAAAGATTTTAATAAACGAAGAAGAGAAGACTGACGATGTATCGGGTGTCAGGAGTGGGATAATATTCAACTGCCTATTTGTCAGAACAGCACCTCTGTACACTTCAGGTAAATAGAGAGGCTTAGGGCTCTGGACCCTGAACAAATATAAGATTTTTATTTTTAAAAAATTAATAAATTGAAAATTGTCAACCCTGTTGTAAAGTGGCCTGAAATAATTCCTACATTGTCAACCACAGGGCAGGAGTTAATCCTGTACGGTAATCTAGAACTGTGTGTGAAAAAATAACAGAAATAACAATACACTGAGTCTAAATATGTTTATTTTCTTCTTTTAATTATTTCTTTATTTTTCTTTTTTCTTTTCCTCTCTTCTTTTCTCACCTTCTTTTGGTCTTTTTCTTTTTGATTTGCTAAGAGAGAGATAAAGAGATATAAGTTAAATATGAAAATTTGCCTAAATTGATGTTTTGTAATTTGTCAACTATTGTTAAAGATGGTCAGTTGTAATGAACTGACATATTAGTTATTGTGGATTTTTAAAAAATTGTTGAATCTCAATCTCAAATAAAAGTTATTTTAAGCTTTTTTTAAAAAAGGAGTAAATCCTACTGAAATTTGGCTGGCCGAATGCCACACATGTTCCTCTTTCTCTTTCTAGGTTAGCTGCCCAAAGAACAAAATACCTGAAGGACAAAATGGAAGAAACAAAGTGTTATAAGAGAGCACTGGACACGCAGGTAAAAATGAGGGATGCCAGTTAACAGAGCAGCCCCCCAGGTGTGTTTATTCAGAAGGGAATCTTGTTAAGCTCAGTGGGGCTTCCTCCAAGATAAGTGGATATGTTGCTGCAGTCCCATTGAATGAACCGAAGTCTAATAATAATAATAATAATAATAATAATAATAATAATAATAATAATAATATCAGGGTGAATTTTAGGCTGTGGAGCTACATAGAGGAGCTGACTGATTGCCTCCTTTCAAAAAAGCATTATGCAAAAGAAGCTTGGCTTCTCTAATCTCAAGGTTGCGGGTTCGAGCCCCATGTTGGGCAAAAAAGATTCTTCCATTGCAGGGGGTTGGACTAGATGACCCTCAGGGTCCCTTCCACCTCTATGATTCTATGATTTCCACCTGCGATTCCCAGAAACTTGAATTCAGAAGTATACAGACTCTGATAGGAGAGATTGAACTATAGCCATCATGGCTACTAGCTTTTGATAGCCTTATCCTCCACAAATTTGTCTAATCTTCTTTTAAAGCCGTCTTGTAAATCTGCTCTGTAGGGTTGGGACTTTATATACATTATTTACACAATGGGCCCCACGTGATTGGCTAGTTCCGGGATTCACCTGTAGGCCAATCAGGCTGCGGATTCACTTCCACCTGGAGTTGGATTGGGTGGCTCCTGCGGACCAATCAGACTGCTGCATTCTGGATCCCATTGTTCTAGGACCAATCAGACTGCTGCAATTTGGATCCTATTCAACTCAGTACATAACACCAAACATCCCACACACTCTCAACCGTTCCTCATAAGGCTTGGTTTGCATAATCCACACATTCTGTCTTCACACGTGGTATAGATCACAGTGTATGTGGCTCCGTAGTTCCCCTAGACCTGTTTCCGCTTCCTTACGAAAGAAGCGGGTGTAAGCAGGCTCATTTTTCACCCTCCTGAATTTGGACCCAGATAAAGATGAGGCCAGCTCCATTGCCGCAGTGCGAGCCTGATTCGGCCGGGGTCATCTTTGGGAAGAACGACATGAATAACGAAAGAATGGGAGAAGAAAAGAAGCGCTGCCAGGAATATTCCAAATGCCAGCTGCAGGCGGCAGCGGAACGCAAGCGGGCAGCCATCCTCAGAGAGCTGATCGATCAGCGGAGAGCAGCAGCGATGCTTCAGAGAGCGAAGGAACAGTAAGAGCACAAAATGGTTGTGCTACGGTTTTTCCAGTAGATATGCAGAACCGGGCCAGTCTTACTGTTGTAATGATTATCCAGAACATTTTTATCCTGCCCCAAAAAGCCTCCCAGGAATCAGTAATAAGAAAGTCTCTGCCCTCGGGCTTACAGTCTAAAAGACACGACACGAAAGGAAATGGGTTGGGAAGAAATAATGGAAACTCAGGCATTATTTCTTAGCTGCAAAGTTCTTGTAATTAGGCAGTGGGACGGTGAATCCTTCAGGCAGCAGACCTCTGGGTTTCCGGAAAGGTCAACAAGTTGCTTAAATATATATATTTATATATGTGTGTATATATATATATATATATATATATATATATATATATATATATATATAATCATCATTTTTGTTCCCCAAGTAATGTCCTTGTGAAATTTTCTGCACTGGGTGCCGCAATAACTTGACTAGCCTTGGGTACAATGTACTTTGCTTAGGGATGGGGGAGGAATCCTGCAAACTCAGATTCCTAATTGTACTTCCCTTATTTGATTTGGGTGGACTGGAATCAGGTCTCGAGATCACTGCCAAATCTACATTCCTTTACAATGCCGCCCAGTCTTGCTCATTCCAGTCTTGCTCCTCAGCTTAATCTTCCTGAGGACGATGGAAGTTGCAGTCCAACAATATCTGGGGACCCATAGCTGAAGAACAATGGTCTAGGTCTAGATAATATTGAGGTAGATGGACCAATGAGCTGACTAGGTGTAAAGCAAGTTTCCTACACGGTGCCAGATTTACGTATAAGCTAAACAAGCTATAGCTTAGGCCCCCACTCTCTTGGGGCCCCCAATTTTTTTTAAAAAAACAAAACAAAACTGGATGTACATTTCCAAAATATAAGATAAAATACAAATAGAATAAAATCTACATACAGCAACAGTGTTTGGTGTTGTGTAGGCTCCTATGATGTAAGTAATGGGCCCCGCCTGCTAGCCTGCTCCCTAAAATATCACTGGTTTGATCATTTCTATATATAGGGTGTGGGACACAGGTGGCGGTGTGCGTTAAACCATGGTTGTGCTTGGGCTTGCCGATTGAAAGCTCGGCGGTTCGAATCCTCATGACAGGATGAGCTCCCGTTGTTCAGTCCCTGCTCCTGCCAACCTAGCAGTTCAAAAACATGCAGTGCAAGTAGATAAATAGGTACCGCTCGGGCAGGAAGGTAAATGGCGTTTCCGTGTGCTGCTCTGGTTCGCCAGAAGCAGCTTAGTCATGCTGGCCACATGACCTGGAAAAACTGTCTGCGGAAATGGACAAATGCCAGCTCCCTCAGCCCTGTAAAGCGAGATGAGCGCCGCAACCCCAGAGTCGTTCGCAACTGGACTTAATTGTCAGAGGTCCCTTTACCTTTACCCATATATAGGGTGCCTACATTCTGCATGGACTGCTTGCATGGCAACATGTGGTAATGGCTTTAGATACCCATTAGGTCCATAAATTAAAGGTAAAGGGACCCCTGACCATTAGGTCTAGTCGTGACCGACTCTGGGGTTGCAGCGCTCGCTTTATTGGCCGAGGGAGCCAGCGTACAGCTTCCGGCTCATGTGGCCAGCATGGCTAAGCCACTTCTGGTGAACCAGAGCAGCTCAGGCAAACGCCATTTACCTTCCCGCCAGAGTGGTACCTATTTATCTACTGTGGTACCTATTTATCTATTGACATGCTATCAAACTGCTAGGTTGGCAGGAGCAGGGACCGAGCAACGGGAGCTCACCCCATCGCGGGGATCTGAACCGCCGACCTTCCGATCGGCAAGTCCTAGGCTCTGTGGTTTAACCCACAACGCCACCCGTGTACCTGCGCCACCCACGTCCATAAATTACGATATAGCATATATTCAACACAAAAAACAGTGACAATTGGTTGCTGACAAAGGACAGCTGGACATATAACCATTACCTTCAGTAGCTTAGGGCCTCATCAAACCTAAATCTGGCCCTACCTACACCCCTAATGGTTTTTTGGAGGGGAAGCCTGTGTGTGCTCTTATTGCAACCCATTGCAAATGTGCATTGTTAGTTTTCCGGTTTTGCACTATTTATTCTAGTGGGGGGAACAGAGCAATGATCTGAAAGGAGCCAGGATCTGACTCTCCCTCCCACCCCCAACGCTGCATTTTCTAGGTTGATGGCTGAAAAAGGAGAGCGACTAGAGAAGATATTCCAGATGAACCTAGCCGTGCAGGAGGACTGGAAGAAGAGTGCTGGGATGAAGAGGCAGCGGGATTACGAAGAGCAGATCTTTAGACGGTAAAGTTCAGCTGACGGCCAAACTCGCCAGCCCCTTCCTTGCCTCTCTCTTGGCTGGGCCAGAGTGCTGCCGCTAAGCTGCCATCCGAATGGCAGTGGCGTCTTGGCACTCTGTGGGTGCAGAATGGGGAGTAGCTGAGTCCCACCATCTCCCTAGTGCTAGGTTCTCTCTTCTTGGCATTGGTCACCCTCCCAAAATGACCAGGCTCAGTTTCATCCAAGAAGAGACAGTCCCATTGCATCACGCAGGACTCTCCCTGTCCCTGCCCATCAAAATTGCTTTCCATGGGGACAGGACAGTGGTGGCAGCCTAGGTGGAAGAATGTGTAGACATCACTGCTGTAACTGAAAATCTGTTTGTGTGTCTTGGTCTGTTGTAAGGGGATGTAGAAGGATGTCAGCTGGGATTAGACATGATTAGGCCCCAAGCAAAATTACTCCACATTCATCTTTTCCAGTTGCAAATACAGTGGTACCTCAGGTTACAGACGCTTCAGGTTATAGACGCTTCAGGTTACAGACTCCGCTAACCCAGAAATAGTACCTCGGGTTAAGAACTTTGCTTCAGGATGAGAACAGAAATTGTGCTCCGGCGGTGCAGTGGCAGCAGGAGGCCCTATTAGCTAAAGTGGTGCTTCAGGTTAAGAGCAGTTTCAGGTTAAGAACAGACCTCCGGAACGAATTAAATACTTAACCCGAGGTACCACTGTATACGTATCAAGTCCCAACGACTTTATTTCGGAGGGGAGATGATGTTCTAGAAAATGTCAGCTCTGTGTTTGAAATGGGGGGTGTGCAACCTTCCTTTAAAGTCTCGTGACATCACTTGCAGCTGATAGTAGCAGTAGTAGTAACAACAACAACAACAACAACAACAACAACAACTGGTGTTGCCCCAGCAACTCTGGGTGGCTTCCAACAGTTAAAAATACATTAAAAGGTTAAAAATATATTATAATTGCCTGTTGCCTTCCTGAAGCTTGTCTTGACCCATGTGATTTTTATTCACCACCTGTCAATGTGTCAGCATTCCCAGCTGATGGCATAACATCCCATTTTTACTTCCAGAAGGTCCACCCCAGCTGTTCTGTGGCCACTCAGAGTGGCTGGGGCAAAACTGATTATTATTATTATTATTATTATTATTATTATTATTATTATTATTATTTCAATTGTGACAATGTCCCGACACACTAAATGTGTCATCATGCATGAAATAAATAATAGCAACCATTAATTTTGCAAAATGGAAAGATCTTTGAAAGGGTGGAGTTTTTTTAGCTTAAGATTGGAACAAGGAAACAATTGGCATAGCACTAACCAATTTGAAGTCACAGGCAACATATCCCTGACATTCCCAGAAGTTGGGGAAAAGTTGATGCCTTGATTGTGAGCATCCTCTGATAAACACATACATTAAAAAATGTTGTTATTTATGTTCCAATGTGGTTCAGAAGACCCTTCAGAGTGGTGGTTTACAGTACGTAAAATGTGTGGCTAGCCTGTGGCACTCCAGATGTTGTTGCACTGCAGCTCCCATCATTCCTGTCCATGTTGATGGGAATTGGAGTCTACAGTTCAGCCGCCCTGGTGAAAAATCGCAACAGCATCATTGCTATTCTGGGCCGCCTTATACCGAGACAGGCGTTGGCTTCTTTAGCCTACGATGGTCTATGGCAGTGATGGCCAAGCTCCAGCTGTTTTGGGACTACATCTCCCATCATCCCTAGTGGTCAGGGATGATGGGAATTGTAGTCCCCAAACAGCTGGAGAGCCAAGTTTGGCCATCACTGGTCTATGCGGAATACCAACAGCTCTCAAGGTATATGATGAGAGGACAATTTCAAGGCTGAAATTGGCGAGGTGCAGGGGGGGAGATCTCTGTAGGTGCCCCCATTGACATATAAACAGGAAACATTTCTGATGAGGTGCAGCAAGGTTTGAGGACAAGGGGCTGGCTGGCATATCCCGTTCGGGGAGCCTGTTGCTTTTGCTAAACTCTGTCCCCTTTCCATTGCAGCGCTGGCGACAAACTCCTGCTGCTTGACCAGTGCGCGAGGTATCGGCGCTGCTACCAGTGCAAGAGGCGCATGAGCAACTGTGGGGAAGCAAATGTTTTGGTGGACAGCAAATACATCCCTGGATCCCGGTTGGTTGTTTGAAGCAAGTTCGCGGCTTTGTTTCTTCCCTCGCCCTCTTTCATCTCGCAATTTTTTTAATCATTCTTTTTTTTTAAAAAAAAGAAAGAAATCCGATCGTGCTGATGTGCTTGATTTGATTCCCGCAGCTCTGTGCAATGCATTCTCCCTGTTTCTGCTGCTTTCTGGCTCAAGATTCTTGTTCCCCTAGCTTCTGTATGTTTTTATGGAGAATTATGTTGAATTAAAAAAGACATGGAAGTGCTCTCTGGTAGTATCCTGCTTGCTTTGGTGCAGTGGTGTAGCGTGGGTTGTCAGCACCCGGGGCAAGGCAAGTAATTTGCGCCCCCTAACCCATGGATTTGCGCCCCCTAACCCTAACCCCCAGATGTTGCGCCCGGTGCGGCCGGGCCCCCCCTGCACCCCCCACACTACGCCACTGCTTTGGTGCCAAAGATTATTAGCCAAGCTTCTAAATTTACACAGAAACCATTTTATTATGTTTTCAGCTGACGAAGTTTACAGACGGTGGCAGATTCCTGGTGCAAGTCATATTTAAACTGGACACCATTGCATTTTTGTAATCAGTTTTAATAGACTTGCGCAGACGCACAGCATACTTACATGTGCTTAGCTGTTGAGTTACAAAATCATTATCTTGTCAGCCACTGCCTTCTGCTTCTTCACAGCTTATAAGAACCAACACATTCATCTTGGTCTGAGGTTTTCAGTAATAAAACAAACACCACATTCTAAGTGCTTTAATGCAGGATTACATACGCAGCGTGACCAGCAGTCTCCATCAGATCGCTATTTGATGAAAGGACAGTGGCAAGAATGGTTGGTGGCTCATTTGAGATAGCAGCTGCCTAGATGGAGAAGCTCCATTTTTTATTTCGAGAAAGTACTTGGGAAACAGTTTAAGACCCAACCCCCCAAGGGGCACAGAGGTCTTCTCCTAGTTTCCGAGATATATATATATACCCCAAGGCCACCTCGAACCAGCAACTAGCAGCACAAATGAAGGAGAAAGAAAGGCCTCAGCAAGACTATCCACAAGTTCTTCTGAGGTTGGCTACAATCAGCTAAATAACTACGAAAATATGCTTACCCATAAGTTTAAGGCATGTACAAAAACATTCTTAGGAGACCTTTTGACTGAAAGTGAAGGTGGGTTTGAAGCACAATGTGTGTGTGAGAGAGAGACGGAAGGGGTGGGAAAATCACCAATGACCTGATGTTGTGCTCCTCAGGTCTTGCTCTTGGGCTTCCTGCAAGGACTTGGGTGCCCACTGCAACCGCAGGATATGGGATCGCTGGGCCGTTTGCCTGATCCAGCAGATTCATTTCATGTTCTTATGAGGCGGGGCTGCCCCCTATGGTTGATGGCTGGTCTACCCCTAGGGGTCAGCAAACTTTTTCAGCAGGGGGCCAGTCCACTGTCCCTCAGACCTTGTGGGGGGGGGGGCGGAATATATTTTGGGGAGAGAAAAAATGAACAAATTCCTATGCCCCACAAATAACCCAGAGATGCATTTTAAATAAAAGCACGCATTCTACTCATGTAAAAACACCAGGCAGGTCCCACAAATAACCCTGAGATGCATTCTAAATAAAAGGACACATTCTACTCATGTAAAAATATGCTGATTCCCGGATCGTCTGTGGGCCAGATTGAGAAGGCGATTGGGCCGGATCTGGCTCCCGGGCCTTAGTTTGCCTACCCATGGTCTACCTACCCCACCAAAGGCCCTGAGACCAATGTTACATCAAGACACTCCGATGGGTATTTTTAGGTGCTGCAGGTGGGATACACAAAGGACTGTCCTTACTTGCCTCTTGTCAGTCCTTAGAGTTGCTCTAACTGTGGGAGTCCTCTCTTCTTCTACATTTCATTTATATACTGCTTTATGTTTTACATTTTTTTAAAAAAAATTCAAAGCGGTTTACAACACAAAAAACAATCCAGAATAAAATAAATCCATGCTTCAAAGAAAATATTTCAGATCCTTCTCCAAGTGACATTTTGCATTCCAATATTTATTTATCTACTTCATTCATAGAGCTGCCCCATAGCAAAAGTATTCTAGGAAGCCAGTGTGGTGTAGTGGTTAGACTACCGGACTAGGGCTTGGGAGATTGGGGTTCAAATCCCCATTTGGACACAAAGCTTGCTGGGTGACCTTGGAGTCAAGTCACGGCCTCTAGCAACAGTCAAAGCCAGAAAGACTATTGTACTGAAGGGTAATTGAGAAAACCTTATCTGAATTGCAGAAGGTGGAGTTGATATTTCTTCTCTTTGCCAGGGGGTGGCGGAGGAAAGTTAGGCATGCCTTTTAAAAACTGAAATAGAGCAAGGGCAGCTTTGTTAAGGAACGTAAAAAATGGGCTACTTCTCCATGAGTTGGCAGAGATGACTCATTCCCCACAGTGCAGCTCCAGGCATCTTGTGACATCTTATCGGTGTTGCCAGGCAGAACTGGCACTGAAGCTGGGTAGATAAGGGGCTCAGGTTACTGCATTCGGTGTGGTTGGGCAGTGGGATAATCCAAGTGAGACAGCGCGGAGCAGTTTGAAGAACAGGAACTGCAGAAAAGACTGCAGACTTTGTGAAGAGTTGCAGGACTTCAAAGCAATGGAACTACAGACTTGACACAGTGAGGACTTTGAAGCAGCGAGCCCTCTCTGGGCTCAGAGAGTGAAGACTACGTGTAACATCTGTAAATAGTGTGGATGTATTGTGGTGTTGGCCTAGTGAAGACAATTCTGCAAAATGGCTGTTTTCCGTGACGAGTTTAACAGCTTGACTGAGATTACGTACACATACACCCAACCAGCTTTTCCCGCCATGGAAACAAAAAGTTGCAGAAAACATCAACCACTTTATTTCCTTCATATCAGGCTACTGTTAAGGGCATAAAAGACTTGAAGGGCGGGGAGATTACTAACTGGAGGTGGAGTGAAAGTTTCTCAGTTAAGTTTCAGTCTTATTGGTGACTTGAATTTCACTGAGGTAACATTTGTGAGTGTGTCTGGGAATAATTCCTTCTGCCCCCGATGAACCTCCAACTCTATTTTTCTCCTTCCTTCCTTTTTTAATAAAAAAAGAGCAACTTTCTACCATTTGTAGAAGCTGAGATCTGAGGTAAAATGTACAGGGATTATTGTTGTTGTAGGAAACTAGCCTGCTCTGCCCTTTCGGTGCTGTCTGTGAATGGCTGTAGTTCAGCATCAAAGGAAAACAAACCCAGCTGTTTGTGGAGAGAAAACACAAATAAACTTAGTGCCTGCTTCACCAAGCCATGTGGCAGTAGCTTTTCTGTGGCACTATCCTACGTGGGTGTCATCATAGAATCACGGAACTATAGAATTGGAAGGGATCCCGAGGGTCATCTATTCCAACCCCCTGCATTTGTATGTGTGAATGCAGCCCTGTTGTGCCACAATTTGGGTGGGCTGAGGCCCTTCATCAAGTGGCAATGACAGTCTTTAGCCCAGAGGTTGGCAACCCAAGGCCCATGGGCCAGAAGCGGCCCATGAGGGTCGCTTAACCGGTCCATGAGCTGCCCCTGAACCGAGCCGCCCACTTGGCGAGTCTCTGCGCGCTGCACTAAAGTGGCGCAGTGCAGTGCGGGGACTCTCTTTTGCGGCTCTGGAAATCGCTTCTGCGTGTGCCCAGGCGCTGGAAAACATGTCTGCGCATGTCTGTGGCGCTGGAAATCGCATCTGCGCATGCCCAGATGCCTAAAATCATTTCTGCTCAGGCATGATTTTTGGCGTCTGGGCATGTGCAAAGTGATTTCCGGCGTCGCGCTGCACCAGGATCTCCACGGGAGTGATCTGGCCCATGCCTGGTATGCTGACTCCTGCTTTAGCCGGTAAACAAGGACAGTAGGTAAATGATAAACCAGATGGGAAGTTCATGGGGGCAGAATTATTTCAAGACAATTTTCACTCTGTGTTTCAAGTGCCCCCAATCATAGTTACAGACTTGAGAACAGACACGCTGTGAGCTCAATCACATACCGCCATTACAAGCACCTGCAAATAGCTTCTTCCTTTTCATATTAAATGCCAGAAGCGCTCTCTCTCTCTGTGTATTCTTATAATTCTCGTTCTAATTCAGGCATGGCACTTAAAAGAAATTTAGAATTAAAGCAATCACACCGGGAAGCAAAAGTTCTTGAACAGGTCAACTGGAGTTACAAAAGGGTTTTGTTGTCCGCAGCCTGGCATTTGCAGAAAATTACTGACTATCTGAAATACTGGTTTTGAAAAAGAAGCAGCGAAGAGCACTGTTATTTGGTTAGATGCAATTTAGTTTAAAAGGTGATTGCACTGTGATTATAATTCACCCCTAGTTGATTTCTTTTATTCTGTTAAAAACAGCCTATAGTTCATGTTCTCTTTTAAAAGTCCTGCAAATTCGTATGACGGCAGATATGTACTCTGTCTTCTGGAACCAGAGTCTTTATAACTCTGAAAGCTATTCTTATTCATGCAGCTAGAAACTTGTAATCCTTCAAGAATCATAGAGTTGGAAGGAATCCAGAGCTGGAAGTCCTACTCCCTTCAATGCAGGAATGTGCAGCTGTCCCTTACAGGGATCGAACCTGCAACCTTGACGTTGTCAGCACCATGCTCTAACCAACTGAGCTACCCAGCTATCCCAGCAGGGGGAAATGTAGGCACCAAATGACCAATTTGCCAGGCTACAACTCCAGCTCAAGACGAGGAGCTCCAGGGACAGCAATTCTCTCTTCCTGCTTCCTGCAAACATATTATTGGAAGGTTCCATTTTTAAAGATTAAAGACCCTAGTTGGAACCAATTATTGGCACTTAGATGTTAGCAGAGAGTTAGTGCCAAGGCGCCGGCTCTTTGTGGGCCAATGGCTGCAAAAGGAGATGTTTTTGGTGAGAGGGGGGTGTTTCAGACGGGGGGGACGGATGGCGACAAGAAAAAATCCTCTGTATCCTTTAGAAAATAATGGATACTGTTTGGCTGACTTTGCATGCAGCAGCTGCCCTGCTATTGGTAGATATGATGTTTTCCCACAATGCCCCACGGTCCATCTCTATCCTCACTTGCACAATACCTCTGGAATAACACTGCATCCTGGTGTTGCATTGTTACCAGTGCGGCACTGAAGGAGAACATAGCAAGTGCTAGACTTCTGCGAGCAGGACAATCACCGTTGGCAAGAAAACTTACATCTTTAAAAGGTCACAAAATGAACACAAGCCACTGTTGCAGGCACCGTCCATCTGCGTCGGCCTCCACGCCCATTAATTCCAATTTTCTCCTGTTCCGGAATTTGTGCTTTCTCCCCCTCCTGTTCTCCCTGCCCACTGCCCATTTTATTATTCCTCTTGTGGAGGAAAAAAAAAATGCCAAAAACTTCGGTTCAGATTTAGCAGGCTCAGAAACAGGTGCTACAATTGTTCTCTTTTGGTTTTGGTGCCGTGAAATCGCATCCAAGGCAAGACTCAAGACAGAAGTGTTCATGGCTTTCAGGGACAGAATACCATTGTGTAATGGTTCTAGGGGTTGCTCGTGCGCAAGTTGCCGCCACTCTTGGCTAGGTTACCTGGTTGAACCCTTTCTGTCTGGACAGCCCTTCACTTCGTGCCTGTCTCAGTCGCTGGCAGTATCCGTCAGTGGGCGTTTCTTGAACTTCTTCCAGCAAAGAAGTTCTTTGACACCAAGTCTACTCTCCCTGCGCGGAAGTCTTCTGCGCAGGGAGGGTGTGGGCAGCGGAGCACCCGTGCTCTCCCCGCTGGTCTCCGGTGAAGAGTCCTGGAGCCTCCTCTCCGATTCCCCCATCCGCCCCCCTTCTCCACTGGTGTTACGCTGATTTCCTTCCCCAGCAGATGGGCTTGCTCTCTCCCTACTGGGACCCTCTCCGGCATCCCTCTGGAGCCTTCCCTCCGCCTCTAGCTCCGATGGCAGTTCCCTGACACATTGAGTAACACCAGTTATAGAATCATGGACTTGGAAGGGACCTCGAGGGACATCTAGCCCAACCCCCTGGAATGCAGGAATCTCGACATACGGTCCATCCAATTTGAAACCACACCAGAACCTGCTTAGCTTTGCAGGTGTTGCAAAGGGGAGAGGCTGTTGCTTTCATACCCTGCTTATGGGCTTCTTGATAGCATCTGATTGGCTACAATTATAAAAGCAGAATGCTGGATAGGTGGAACTTTAATCTGACTAAACAGGGCTCTCATTATGGAACAAAGCCTTGATAGCAAACTTTTGAATGAATGGCCAGCGATACTAAGCACTATTCAAAAGGGGCTCCTGCGTCAGGTATAAAAGCTCCATGCGATTTTCCCATGCACGCTTCCTCCTATCAAATCCAAGCACCATGATACTTTGGGTACTGTCTTGCGCTCAGTAAAATAAACAACATTTAAAAATAAAACTGTAGTCCCTGAGGTTAAAGTTTCATCGTCGTAGCTGATACTCTGCAGAACATATCCTGACATGAGGACAGCCTTGCAAAGGAATCATCAAAACTTCGCAAGACCTGGTACCGAATGATATTTGTGTGTGAGAATTGAGGGCAAATCTGAAGGGGAAAGGGGACCGCTGCCGCAGAATAGCAAGCGATCGCCTGTATTTGCTGCAGTTGCAATAGATGCTGTTTCCGCTCAGAACCAGCCAAGTTCCTTTTTCAACAGAACTTGTTAGCAGGGGTTGCAAAAGCGGCGTTAAGAAAGGGCAATGTAATGCATTTACCTCCATTACTTTCCCCAACGTAAGCATATCTATGCACACTTTCCCCTAATAAATATGCCAGGTTTTGGTTAGAGAATTGCATCTCAAAATCTGGAGAAGTTCAATTTAAAAATAAAATAAAATAAAAAATACTTTTTATTTGTGAGACAAGGGAGTCTGTTCCACTACTGAACACCTCAGACTGTCAGAAAGTTATGCCTGAGGTTTAGTCGGAATCTCCTTGAAGCCACTGGTTTGTGTCCTACCGTCTGGAGCAGGAGAAAACAACCTTGCTCCAGCTTTCATGTGACAGCGCTTGAGATATTTGAAGATGGCTACCGTATCTCCTCTCTTTTCCAGGCTAAACAAACCCAGCTCCCTCAGCTGTTCCTCATAAGGCTTGGTTTCCAGCCCCTTGGTCATCTTGGTTGCCTTCTTCTGCTTGTCGTCTGAGAACTCTTGAAACAGCCTCCAACTCAGCGATTGCTTTGTGGTTGAGAGTGGGGAGAAATTTGTTTTGGTTCACATTTCAATAGAGAGCTACCAAAATTTCACTCTAGCCCAATGGTTGCTATTAATTTGATTTGAACTGATTTGATAATGATTTGATTTTAGAATGTTGTATTACTTTACTGTTGTTAGCCGCTCTGAGCCCGGCTTCGGCTGGGGAGGGCGGTATATAAATAAAATTATATTATTATTATTATTATTCCTGAATCAAAGACAGCTATCCTTTTGAATCTGAAATTCTCTTGAGTTTTGTGGTGCAGTGCTCCAACCAACCAACGTGTATAAGAATACCAATATCAGGAAAAAGTGTGCATTTAAAAATGCGTCAATTAAAATAAGGTACAAAATGCCTTCTGTTAGGGGCAAATGCTTGCAGAAATGCGTATATAAGGCAAAATTGCGTACAAGAATGTGTATATCAGGAAAAATGTGATGGATTTCTGTGTGGCTTTTTTTTTTTTAAAAAGCCACAAACTGATGTGGAATTGTGGGGAACTGAGCTTAGGAATGGGGGGGGGGAGAGATGCGAAAGAAAGTGAAATTGACAGATTTGGCCACATCCCTAGTTGTAAGGCCTCTCAGCAACTGCTATTGTGGGGTTTACTGGAGTTCTGTTCCAAGCACTAACACTGGGAAGGGCAGTGGGGTTATGCCAGAGCTGTGGGGCATTTGGTGGGATTTGGGGCATCTGCATTCCCTGCTGTAGAATGTTTCCCCAAAGTTGTGGCATGCACTTAAACTAAGAGAGGGAAGACAAAAGGATGGAGCCATCTTGCGCCGACCTCGACGCGTCAGTGCATTTGTTTGGGAACGCAAATGGCCCCTGTTGCGTCATTTCCGGCTCAGGTATGTGTGCGTTTTTCTTCGAAAAGAAAGGAAGAATGGAAAAATGGCACCAAGGAAAGATGGGCGCTTGCTCACCCCCCCTCCATCTATAAGCTGAGGAATCTATAAGCTTGAAAACCTACTGATATCCGAGGTGCTAGAAATGGGAGCATCTTAAGGATCAGAGTCTCTTTAAGACCAAAAGAGAGCGAGAGAGCAACATCAAATGTTTTGAGTCTGCATGGCTTCCTGCGGCCACCGGTAATTATCTATAATGAAGGAATCGTAGTCAGGGCTGTAGATGAGGGATTTGACAAAGGCTTCTTTGTCTTCCGGTTCCGGATACCAGGAGGCCAAGTTGTTTTTGTAGGCATAGTCGACAACCTAAAAGCAAGAGAAAGACGAGAAGGAATAGAGTGGCTTCCTCCAATCTGGTGCCTTCAAGATAAAAGGTAAAGGGACCCCTGACCATTAGGTCTAGTCGTGGCCGACTCTGGGGTTGTGGTGCTCATCTCGCTTTATTGGCTGAGGGAGCCGGCGTACAGCTTCCGGGTCATGTGGCCAGCATGACTAAGCTGCTTCTGGCGAACCAGAGCAGCGCACGGAAATGTCGTTTACCTTCCCGCCGGAGTGGTACCTATTTATCTACTTGCACTTTGACGTGCTCTCAAACTGCTAGATTGGCAGGAGCAGGGACCGAGCAATGGGAATAGTAAATAGTAATATATGCGGAGGTAGAATCAATAACCCATGCTCTTACATATTGCTCTTTTTATTGTGCTATATCTAAGATTTTTATTGAACCCTTTTAATGAAAATTCCCAGGACAATCGGATGGCATACTATACTTCTCTAACTCCTTTCAGATCAGAAGGCACCCACCTCTCCCAGGGTGGCTAAACATTCTTTGGCAGCATGTAAAACTCAACAGGGACTGGTTTTAGTAAACTTGTTATGTTCCTTGTGCCTGGTGTTTTATAGGAGCCTGGTAAATTTGTATACCGCCCTATAGTACAATACAGTTAGCAATTTTATTGTTATGGTTTCCTCTTTTGGTGTTATTCTATATATTTTTGTGTGCTTGTCACTGACTGTGATAGCGAGTTTGATTGATTTTAACCCATATCCACATTTATGCAACTAGACTGCTGTTCCCAAGGAGCTACGCCCACAAATGCTCTACAGGGAAGCGAGAGGATCTCATCGAGCCCTAAGCTGATCCCCTCTTCCGTGTCTGTAGCGAGTTGGTGGTGCTTAAACTGTGCTGTTTATGCTTGTCAGGTAAGCCTGCACCCTAGTATTTAAGTACCATTTTGCAAGGTACTTGCAAAAAGGAAGAGGGACTATTTTATTTTCAAGAGGAAGGCTTCCAATGTACCATTTCAACCTCGCCAAAAACGAAAAAGGCCACGGAACTTACTTTGACAGCGATTTTTAAGGAGACATCTCGAATGGAGCTCAGAGGCGGATACAGCCTTCCTTCTGCAAGATTCTCCTCAGTGACCTCTTCTGCGATTGACTAGCAAGGGGAGGAAAGGAGAGAGAGAGTCGTGTGGATTTTCAGCAAGATAAACGTGAAGGCCTTCTGAATGTGAGCTCTTCACTGCTAGTCTTCACTGAGACTATTATCCTACCTAGGCAGCCTTCGCCAGCTGCCTAGGTAAGATAATAGAAAATTCCCTGCCTATTGATGTCAAGCAGGTGCCTGATAAAGACATTTTTGTTTAGGCAAGCCTATGCAGACATGTAGAAGGTTGCTGTACATTTCAATGTGGTTTTCAGCTCCTTGCTGATTTTATCTCTTGAATGTTTTGCAAAATCACTTCGAGGTTTGTTTGTTTGTTTGCAATCTTGTCGGCATTTATCTGTCTCAAGGGACAATGGAGTGTGCCTCCGGGGGTGAAGCCAGACTGCTGTGTTAGTAGCACTTACCGTATTTTTCACTCTATAGGACGCATCAGACCATAGGAGGGGGATAACAGGGAAAAAAAATTCTCCCCCTCTCTGCTCAGCACCCCTTCAGCGAAGCGGCAGGAGAAACGGAGCCCCTTCCATTTCTTCTCCTGCTTCACTGAAGGGGCACTGTGCAGAGAGGGAAAACTGTGCAGGGCCTCTCCAGCGAAGCAAAGCCTGGAGAGCGGGAGGGGTTGGTGCACACTGACCCCTCCCGCTCTCCAGGCTTCAGGCGGCTATCCCGCTGCGCTCCGAAGGCTTGCGGATAGCTGCCTGAAGCCCCCTGAGCGCAGCGGCAGTTCGCGCTGTGCTCTGGGGGCTTCAGGCTTCTCCATTTTAGCCGTGGGGCTGGGGCAGGGGAAGCCCAAGCTTTTCCTGATCCCAGCCCCCAGAACAGGTTGGGGAGCAGCGGTCCCTTCTCCCTCCTGGGGAAAAGCCCGCAAGAGCTGCACAAAGCTTGTGTGCGGCTCTTGGGGGCTTTTCCTGCCTGCCTCCCCCTTGCATTCGCTCCATAGTACACGCAGACTTTCCCTCTTTTAAGAGGGAAAAAGTGCGTCCTATGGAGTGGAAAATACGGTAAGTGGCCTCTCCGGGGCACAAGCCTGGGCAGTGTGGATGGAGGTTCTGGGCTGCCCAGACAACAAGACCCCACTCTCAGCCTCACTGATGTGGTCCAAAGAAAAGCAGAGAAATACATTGCTGGAAAGAGGCCTACAAGGCGCCATCCAACCATCTTAGGGACTCCACTTCGGATTTGTGTAGAGTTTCCTCCTTAGCCTTTTCTTCTCCCGAAGGCAGCGTATAAATTTTATAAAAGAAAAATAAACTAAACAGCTTCCCTCACAGATAAACCTGGGTCTGCTCCTGCGCCTTGTGAGGAAGGGGACTCGGGTGTGGGGGTGGGAGTTGGCCTGAAAACGGAAGGTGTATGTGCCCTGGGAAGGAGTTCTGAAAGGACGAGGCAGAAAGGGGTAGTGGGCGCAGTCCTGAGAAATTCGCCGCCGCATGTGCTCGCTTCGGCAGCACATATACTAAAAAAGAGAAATTCGCCGCCGCAATGGTGGCAGAAGGAAAGGAAATTCCCAAACCTCTGCTGTGGTGAGAAAGATATCGTCGGAGATATGCCGGACTCCACAGGCGATCACTCCCAGAGCAACTCCCGGGAAAACATAGGCGTTGTTCCCTTGGCCTGGGAAGAAGGTCTGTCCATTTGGCAGGGTCACTTTGGAGAATGGGCTCCCGCTCGCAAATATGCCTCGGCCCTGTAAAGAGAGCGAGAAAGATTTGGGCACCTTGAGAGGCTTGCGAGAACGCCAGGCAGCTTGGGTGGAACTGGAAACCGAAAGGAAACTTGCAGCCTTTGTAGCAGCGGCCTTGGTTTCTTCAATCACTGGCAGAGGAAGGGGGGGCGGGTGCCCTTTCCATCGGTGATAGAGCGTGTGCCACCCTCCCTTGAACCCACTCTGCATTTCAGGGGGTTGGACTACATTGTAGGAATGGAGCACACTCCTGCCCGCGGGCAGCCTCAGCTGCCTGCACGCGTGAACTTGGGGTGCGAAGCACACTCCCCCTCACTGATAAAGCCACAGCTGTCTGAACATCTTGCCCTCTGTCTAACCTTTTGCGGTCTCAGTAGTCTGCCGCATCCTGTCTGTGACCTTTGTCTCTTTTGTCATACATTGTGCAAGGGGGAAATGGTGCAGTGGAAACAGGTGCCAAAATAACTTTGTACCACCCCATGATCTTGGGACTGAAAGATGTGTAAAGGTCACAGCCCAAAATGGATCTGCCTGGGTTTGCATATTGTGTCAATAAAAGGAGCCTCCACAGAGCTGGCTGGCAGCTTGCTCCTGCACAGCTCACCTGCATTATCAACTCCTGCCTCATGTCCTTCACTTCACTACGTGACCCTCGTGGTCCCTTCCAACTCTACAATTCTATGATTCTTATTCCATGAACTGCTGGGCAGGCCAGAACTCTAGGCAGGGGCTGGAGATAAGAACATCTTGACTGCCGACTGGAGGAAACTTCACCGAGAGACCAAGAGCCATGACTGACTGCTGCTTTTGCTGAAGCGATGAGAGGGGCAACTTGACACACCCTTGGGCTGTAATGTTCTGCACCCCCTCTACTGCAGACTTCCAAGTGTATAAAGGTAAAGGGACCCCTGACCATTAGGTCCAGTCGTGGCCGACTCTGGGGTTGCGGCGCTTATCTCGCTTTATTGGCCAAGGGAGCCGGCGTACAGCTTCTGGGTCATGTGGTCAGCATGACTAAGCCGCTTCTGGCGAACCAGAGCAGTGCACGGAAACGCCGTTTACCTTCCCACCAGAGTGGTTCCTGTTTATCTACTTGCACTTTGACGTGCTTTCAAACTGCTAGGTTGGCAGGAGCAGGGACTGAGCAACGGGAGCTCACCCCGTCGCAGGGATTCGAACTGCCGACCTTCTGATCGGCAAGTCCTAGGCTCTGTGGTTTAACCCACAGCACCACCCGCATCCCCCCCAAGTGTATACATGTTCTAATAAACCATATATCTTAAAGACAGTAGCTAGTAGCTTCCGCTGTGTCTCAATTTTCCCAACGGAAGCACAACCTTGGGGAAGCGCCTGGAATTCTGTAATTTCATTCAGCGGCTCAGCAGAGAAAGAGGCGGCAAGGTAGTAATATTTTTAAAGCAGCTGTCTTTAACTGTTTGCTTGTTTTTAAAACCAGTAACCTTAATATGCCGTTATATATTTTTGCAACCCACTTAGAGGTTTCCTTGCAGTCAACTGGTACACAATTATTAAATTTAATTCATTAATCAAAAATGAAATGAAAGCAGGAGGAAGGGGGAATCTTATACCTCGGTCAAGCGGTAACACTGTTCCGCAGTGCATTCTGCTTTGCTTGTAGGGTTGCTCAGGGCGAACACAATCGGCCTCTTGTTGAAAGACCCCATGTCCTTCAGAATCTGATCCGTGAAAGCGCCAGCAATAGCAGCCACACCTGCGACAGGTAAAGAAAAAACAACAACAAAAGCATCAGCAAATGGTTTATCTCTTAAGGCTGCAGTCTAAAAACCACTGCTTAAAAGCAGAAATATAAAAACAAAAGCCAGCGTTCCAAAGCATTTGGGAGCCTAACAGTTACCAATGATGGCTGTTGGTTTTACTGCCTTCACCACTTCCTCCAGGGTCTTCACATTGGGATGGTCTTGAGCGAACATCTCCTTCTCATGGTTCAAGTGACTTCTGCCCTGGGAGTCAAACAGAGCAAAAGCAAACGGTGATAGACTTGAAGCAGTCGTCTTTTCCCTAGCACCAGAGATCTGCTAAGATTATGCCACCTGGGCATCAAGAACTTATGACTTGTTCTTGGTGGGTGCCCCACAAATGCTGGAGAAGCTCCTTTCCTCTGGAGACGCTCCAAAGTCCAAGTTTGAGTGCTATCTGAAGTTGGTGCAAGACGGTAATTTCAGACCCTCCAAGTGTCCCTATTTTCTAGGGACGTCCCTGATTTACAGACACTGTCCCAGTTTCTGATTTGATCCTGGAATGTCCCACTAATATAACTAATATATACCTATGTTCAGAGGCCTTGGGGAACTGGACTCGGTTTTCAAAAGGAACAGAGGATGAAAATGGGACAGGATTCCATGAGTCCTGTGAACTAACCATTGCAAACTGCATTACAGACAAGTATTATACAGCAGCATGCTGGACTGTCAAGTTATATTGGCATACATGTGTTTGTGGCCATGGGTGCTAGCCAATAGGAGCTCTTCACAATAGGCTTCTTTCATTTCTGCACTGAACCATCCCAAACATTTGCAAAGCTGCTCTCCACCCCCCCGCCTGCCCCCAGAGTTGCCCCAGGATGGGGAGCATAGACCTGTTGTTAATACCTTTACAATGAGTCCCTTGGAGTCCACCATCCAGATTTTTTTGATAGCTTCTCCCCTTGAAATTCCTTCCTTCTCCAGGGCCATCACAATCAGGTGAGCTATGCCCATCGCCGCCTGAAAACACAGGCAGTAAAGACAACCAGTTACGGGCCCAACTCAAAGTGCTGGTGTTGACCTCTAAAGCCTCAGGACCGCAATACCTCAAGGATGACCTCTCCCCATATAGACAGACCCAGACTCTGTGATCATCTTCATGTGCCTCCTCCACAAGAGGTCTGGAGAGTGGCGATATAAGAACGGGGCCTTTTCTGCAGTGGCTCCCCTTTTGTGGAAAGCTCTCCCCAGGGAGGCCTGCCTGGCACCTTCATTACATACCTTTGGATGCCAAGCAAAAACATTCCTCTTTAACCAGGCCTTGGGCTGATTAATATTCTACAGTCTTTTAATTGTGGGGGTTTTTTGGGGTGTGTGTGTATTGTTTCTGTTTTTGTGGTCATTTCCAACTGTGCAATTCTGTAATTCTAATTCATTCCCTCAATGGGGGAAAAAAACCAGAAAGAAAAATCACCTGGGAAGGGAGGTGATTCTGGTTTCTGGCTGGTTTTTGTGTGCTATTTTTTTGTTAATTAAAATAATCTGAAGCACTGTTTACTTCATTTTCTAGACACAAAGCAGAAGCCTGTGAAATATGGGTAGCCGTGGGTCATGTCTCATTCTCTACGAAACACTGCGGGATCTTTAGGGACTTGGCACAAATGTAGGCTCACATCCCAAGCCATAAACACAAGGGTCGTTCTGGGCCGTCTCCCTCACAGCTGTGTAATCTCTTTCTGCAAAACTACCATGTGAGGAGAGCTGCAAAGCTCAAAACTACCCCCGCTTCCTGAGGCTGACGATGACTGCTTTCAGATTTCTGTCCAGCTATTTAAAAAGAGAAAAAAGAAAGAGCAAAAGGAAAATGGTGACTTGTTCGGTCTTCCCTCAGAGTAACAGGGATCCTACCTCTCCAGCTCCTTGGAAGACAAATTTGTGGTCAGAAAGCTTGTTCTTTGTGATCCTCAAGGCTGCAAGGATTCCGGCTACTGCAACAGAGGCAGTTCCTGGGAAAAGAAAACAACAACCCCAAACCCCATAGAGACACATGCAGTTGCTTGCAGATACTTAATGGGCTTAGGATTTTATTTATGTCAAGTGATGAATTAATATGTTTAATTCCATGAGGTGAAGATTTAAGGATGTTAATGTTTAAGTTAAATTTCATAAAAATTGGGATTTAGAAAACCATTAAAAGGACATGCAATGAAATTCAACCAAGGGGAAGCGAGGAAGTCATTTAACAAAGTTAATAACTGTCATTTTCAATAAGGCTATGATTTATGTTTGTTTGTCTTGTTTGTTTGTTTGTGTGTTTGTTTGTTTAAAATATTGTGAAAACTAATAATTTTTTTGGGGGAAAAAATACAGTCACATGCAGTTGCTGGAAATGTCCCTGGGAACACAGAGATAACAAGACAGACTAACTTTCCCGGGACTTCAAAATCAGCAGCAGAGGCAACTGTTTCCTGTCCTGTTTACTCATGAGATCCGTTGGACAGTTGAAAAAACAGGGCTTTTCCAGTGGTGGCATCAAAATTATGGAACTCCCTGCCGATTTGAAATGGTTAACAAATATGTTTCTGTCCCTAGCAGCTTTTGAAATATGGTACAAGTTCTGCAAGGTGTTTGCTTTGAAGTGTATTTTGCTGCCTGTCTTAAATGTGTTGTTATAATGCCTGATTTTGTATTTTGGTAGTATTTGGTGCTGTTGTCGGACGGCAACTCCCATCATCCCTCACCACTGGTCCTGCTAGCTAGGGATGATGGGAGTTGTAGTCCAACAACAGCTGGGGACCCATGTTTGAGAGACACGAGGTGGCTTGTGCATTGCTCAGGTTCGTTCTGAAATGGAAGATGGGCAGCACTGAATATGGATGAAAAACAAAGGAACGCAAGAAGCCCAAATGCTTGTTGTCTTGTCTTGTATCTCCAGAAAACCCATGAGCAGAAAACTGAGCACATTAGCAGTCTTTCAGATCACAGTCTTAGGATACATTTATCCAGCTAGGATTAAAAATTAACACAGATTTCCCTTTAATTTCCTTCACCCGCCCCCCCTTCCATGCCTGTCTCAATTAGGTACAGAGAAAACTATAATGAATAGTTCAGGAGGGGAGAGATTTCAACATTATCTTGGGCAAGCATGCAATCTAAACAACATTTAAAACCCAGCAGGTGCTGCTGCTCTGCTTTTAAGTGTTAGGAAACGGCACATCAAAGGGGGAAATACAGACAGTTATTTGAAGAGTAATCACAGCAGGTTCCTTGCCCGCAGTGTGAACACAGCTTTACAATTTGCTATGGCATTCATGAAATCCAGTGAGATGAATGTTGGCTCAGCTGTCAATCCGCCTCCTTCCACACACTTCAGGTGAGCTATTCTGTTTTTCCTTTTGATGAAGTTGCACAGGTAGGATTCTAGGCTTAGTCCTTTATTGGTTCCCCCCACCCATCACCTTTTTACCCTTGCGGTGTGTATTTTTAGGACTCACTTTATAGTTATTTAGTATTTAGCGCAGACACCGAAAATCGCAGGGATCTCCATGGGACTGATCTGGCCCAGGCAAGATAAACCTTGCTGACCCCTGCCCTGTGAGGTAGGTTAGGGGGAAAGACAGTGACTGGCCCAAGGTCACCCAGTGGGCAGTTTCCTGTGTTCTGGGTGTTGACCTATCAGATCTCTGCCTGAAACACACACAGTTGTTTTCCTCCCTGGTTCAAACGAAACCTTCCTACAGATGTAATCAAACCACTGTTTCTTAGAAGGCTGCTTGCAAGACCTCGGTTGATGTCTTTGCTTTTTCCTATAATCACTTTAAAAGGCCTTTATGCAATAATCCATTCTTGCACGAAAGATTAAAGGGTACCTAGCTATTTATCTATCTATCTTTTGATCAAACTGCAGGAGGCAGTGGAAGACAGGAGTGCCTGGCGTGCTCTGGTCCATGGGGTCACGAAGAGTCGGACATGACTAAACGACTAAATGACAGCAATCTATATCTATCATCTATCATCTATCTATCTATCTATCTATCTATCTATCTATCTATCATCTATCAATCTAATCTATCTATCATCTATCATCTATCTATCATCTAGCTAGCTATCTTATACAGCGGTACCTCTGGTTGTGGACACGATCCGTTCTGGGGTGCCGTTTGCACCCTGAAAAGTCTGCAACCAGAGCAGCACTTCTGCACATGTAAACACTTCCGGGTTTGCTGCATTCTTAATCCGAAAAAAGGCAACATGAAGCGTTCGCAAGAAGAGGTATGACTGTATATGAATGTTCATCATCTCAAAACTGCTCTGCACTCCTCTTTCCACTAGGTGGAGCTACGGATTAATAGTTGGTTTGTACAGCTAACTAACTAAGTGGACACTGCCAAATAAACTCAGGGTGTTTATTTTTTAAAAAATGCTCTCTTAAAGATAGAAGAAGTGGGGTGAGTGGGTTGAGGAATCGATGTTGCTGTATGACTCAGCCTGTTCTGTGATGTGGTTTTAAGAAGCCTATATCCCTGCAAGACAGGGTGTGTCGTTACTCATAATCCTATCCAATTCCAGATAGGATGAAAAGGTTGCAAGGCTTTGGTGCAACGACAAGAATCAGTAATAGGGGTTTTTTTTCCTCCTCAAAATGTGTTTCTAATCCTCCATCGCCTCCACATGTTTGTTCTCTCGCTCTCGAATTACTCAAAAGACAACAAAATTAATGCACCCTGGGCACAGAAGAATAATTTATCTTTGGGATTAGTTTGCTGAACTTGAAGGGTTTTTTTTTAAAAAAAAAGAAGTGTTCACAGCTGCTTTGCACAAACCGTTGGCTAATCAATGTTTGTTTAATCCCAAAGGGTCACTCTTAAAAAAATTAATCTTGCCACAGATTGCTGAAGGGATTCTTTTGTAAACTGGTCTCTTTGCTTTCCGCAAACTTGCAAGTTTCTACTTCAAACAGAGTTCCTTAATTAACAAAGGGAAGCTAGACTGGCTAAGGGCCCAGGGCCTCACCATGTTTACTTGCAAGTAAGTGGCTTTAATTTCAATGGGGCTTATTTGAAAGAATGTGTGTTTAGGATTCCAGCTGTAAGTCTCCTCTGGAAAGGGAGAGGAAGGCTGGAATCAAAGCTTTAATTGTCTCTTGGGAGTCTCCCCCCATTTCAGTTAATGCACCATTGTTCACAAGTTATGCTTATTCTGCTTTAAATGTCACCACACTCCCCCTCTAGCTAGTGTGGGACAAGACATTCCCCCATCTTCCCAGCCTGGATTCTGGCCATACTGCTCTGAGACTAGGCTGGTATTTGGTCCTTCCAGACTGGTGTTTTTTGTTTTGTTTTTGGCAGGTGTAGACAGCATCTTAAAAAACAGAGACATCACCGTGCCAACAAAGGTCCGTATAGTTAAAGCTATGGTTTTCCCAGTAGTGATGAATGGAAGTGAGAGCTGGACCATAAAGAAGGCTGATCACCGAAGAATTGATGCTTTTGAATTATGGTGCTGGAGGAGACTCTTGAGAGTCCCATGGACTGCAAGAAGATCAAACCTCTCCATTCTTAAGGAAATCAGCCCTGAGTGCTCACTGGAAGGACAGGTCCTGAAGCTGAGGCTCCAATACTTTGGCCACCTCATGAGAAGAGAAGACTCCCTGGAAAAGGCCCTGATGTTGGGAAAGATGGAGGGCACAAGGAGAAGGGGACAACAGAGGATGAGATGGTTGGACAGTGTTCTCGAAGCTACCAGCATGAGTTTGACCAAACTGTGGGAGGCAGTGGAAGACAGGAGTGCCTGGCGTGCTCTGGTCCATGGGGTCACAAAGAGTTGGACACGACTAAATGACTAAGAGTGGGGTTTGTGGAAGAAAACTGCATCAGTGAAAGGAATAAGACGTGTATGTATGTATGTATGTATGTGTGGAAGTGTAATCCAGAATTCAGCTGACCCCAAAAAGCTGCAATGTGACTGTAAATTTGCATTCCTCAGTAGCCCAATACAAGCATATTTAAAGCCCCCAGCCCCCCAACAGCAGGAAAGAGGCTCAAAAACACTTATCTGTCCAGAACTTAAAAAGGAAAAGATCAACAAGGGGTTGCAAAAAGCTGAACAAGCCCCAGAGAAACCCAGTTGATGGTAGTTCCATGTTGCCCAGAACCTTACCATCTGTTACTGACATCACAGTAGCAGCCAAGAAGAAATGAGTCTTCTTACTGCCAGATAGTTGTACTAATGGGTGTCATCCGCTGCCAACAACACTTCCGAATGCCCCTGCGGACTTTTTCCTCAAGTCTGGGATGAGCTAGTTCAGCACATCCATGTCTAAGACGCCACGCAGCTTCTGTGCTCATCCTTTGACCAATTTCCTCAACAGCGGAGAGCAGCTGCATGCGAAACCCCACACAGCGTGGTACCAAGTCCCGTGTCTCATCAGCTCTGCATCTCTTACCTTGAATGTCATCATTGAACGTGCAATATCTGTCACGGTATTTGTTGAGAAGGCGGAATGCATTGGCGTTGGCAAAGTCTTCAAACTGAATGAGGCAATTCATCCCATACCTGCAGGTTTCAAAAGAAAGACCAAGATTAACTGAGCTGGAGCCTGGTGTCAGCGCAAGTCTTTCCAGGAAGAAATGGAAGATCCATCTTCGCCTAGCATTATAGAATATTCTAATTTTGCACATGGCTGGTCAACCATTTAAAACATTTTTTTAAAAACCATTAAAAGATCCTGACAATAGGTTGCATTCAGCGAAGTCCTACTCGGAGTAGAACCACTGAAATGAACCTACGTGAGTCATGGCCTTTAACTTCGACAGGTCTACTCTGAGTAGGGCTAGTGTTGAATGTCAAAAAGGTGCTCAGTTTAAGATGTGGTCCAACACAAGGCAGGCTCCGTTGGCATGGAACCATCAAATTCGGTGTAAAAAACCCCATTCAAAACCAATTCCTTTGCCATCTATATTTTGGAAGCACAAAACAGATGACTCAAGAGGCAAATTTTTGAGTCTGACATTTGTGTGCTTGTGGGCTCCAAGGAGGGCAGGAATCAATAATGTCTTCTCAAATGTAAATGAATAAACACGGGAAATAGACATATGGCCAGCAGGTCATTAGTATGTTCAATGACTACATGCTCCTCTAAATGACATATTTATTGAGCATTCATGATGAATTTTCTTGCACAAAGCTTACATGGAAGTTAGGCATGTACTTGGTCTTTATTAAGCATTAGTTGTGATTTATTTGCACTGGGGTTATAGGACCTCAATGCAAATAAATCACAATTAATGCTTAATGCTTGCTTGCGGGGTGCTTATATGTCATCCTGTTAGTGATTTGTTCATTTTACACTTTCTAAAGCACTTCCCTGTAAGTTTCCAAACTCTAGAAAGCCAAGTTTCTCCTTTAAAGTGGATTTGTGTTTTGCACTGGTGTATCGGGCCCCTTAGGGCCGCGGGTGGCGCTGTGGGTAAAACCTCAGTGCCTAGGACTTGCTGATCGTAAGGTCGGCGGTTCGAATCCCCGCAGCGGGGTGAGCTCCCGCCGTTCGGTCCCAGCTCCTGCCTACCTAGCAGTTCGAAAGCACCCCTAAGTGCAAGTAGATAAATAGGTACCGCTTTATAGCGGGAAGGTAAACGGCGTTTCCATGTGCGGCACTGGTGCTGGCTCGCCAGTTGCAGCTTCGTCATGCTGGCCACGTGACCCGGAAGTATCTTTGGACGGCGCCGGCTCCCGGCCTCTTGAGCGAGATGAGCGTGCAACCCTAGAGTCGGTCACGACTGGCCCATACGGGCAGGGGTACCTTTACCTTTACCTTTACCAGGCCCCTTTAACCCACTTTAACTCTGCAAACCTACACCTTTGGTGTGCGCTTGAATCCCTCGCGAAGAACGGTGACAGTCGGGAGGCAGCCCAAGTGACAAAAAAGAAAAGAGAGAGAACTAAACCCTGCAGCGTATGAATAATCATAATCACAATACTGCTGCCTTTGGGACCTCAAGCATTGCAGGGAAACGTTGGCACAGCTCTCCCTGAGAAATCCGGCGTGAACAAGTGGGACACACCGAGGGCTTGAAACCAGAAACTGAAACCAGACAAATCATGTTTCACTTCTAGCCAGGCCACTGAGAGCCCCATTCATTGCAGCTTTTAAAAAGACTCCAGCCTTTGTCAGCCTCTCTCAGACGGGGCCTTTTTTTGTCTTCGATATTTGTGGACAATTTCCCCTGCTACGGTGCTAAAAAGTGCCTGTCAGCAGGAAGGTCCAATGATGGCCTCTCTTTATTGATCCAGACAAGTAACTCCCTCCTTTGAAAGGGGGGGGGAGCACTCAACTCCTACAAAGGCCCCTCATCCTATTCATTCTACAGGCAGGTACCCGTTCTCCACTTGTAAAGCACGCCATAAAAGCTCCTTTCTTTTTTAAAAAATAGAAACGTATCTCCACTTAGATGCTACTATCTCATACACCCCCCAACATTTTGGGAGGAAAATTTGGGGCACCCCCCATCCCATCGCTTGCCCCCTCCTTGCCGCCAAACCCTTTCCTGCCTGCCCGCTTACTGCCGCAACTCATTCCTTGGCCCCCCTTCCCCTCTCCTATTTCTGTTTTCTGTCTTCCACCTCCTGCTCTCCAGCCTCATGAGAGGCTACGTGGAATGGAGTGTCCTGGGGAAGGATGCCCCAGTCTGCACAACATTGGGAGACACTGTGCTGTCCAGAGCGGCCCAGGGAAGGTTGCCCCGACCTCTGCAGCATCGCGACCAGTTTCCTTCTCCTCCAAACAATGCAGACGTACTTCCGGAAGTTCCGTGGCTCAAGGAGGAAGAGGAGAGTGGTGACGTACGGGGTCAAGGTAAGTTTTCCTTCTGTTTTTTTGGTGCCGTGCTCTGGAGTCAGCCTATGATGTAAGTCATGGGCCCCGCCTGCCAGCCTGCTCCCTAAAATATCACTGGTTTGCTCATTTCTATTCCTGCCAACCTAGCAGTTCGAAAGCACATCAAAGTGCAGGTAGATAAATAGGTACCACTCCGGCGGGAAGGTAAACGGCGTTTCCGTGCACTGCTCTGGTTCGCCAGAAGCGGCTTAGTCATGCTGGCCACATGACCCGGAAGCTGTACGCCGGCTCCCTCGGCCAATAAAGCAAGATGAGTGCCGCAACCCCAGAGTCGTCCGCGACTGGACCTAACGGTCAGGGGTCCCTTTACTTTTATATATAGGGTGCCTACATTCAGCATGGACTGGTTGCACAGTAACATGTGCAAATGGCTTTAGATACCTATTAGGTTCATAAATTACCATGTAGCATATATTCAACACAAAAAACAGCAACAATTTGCGGTTGACAAAGGACAGCTGGACATATAAATGGCCCCATTACCTTCAGTAGCTTAGGGCCTCATCAAACCTAAATCCAGCCCTGATAGGGGGGTATGCTATTTTTGATCTGCTGTCCCACAGAACCTTGCTGAAATGATTGGTTCTCAGCTGGAAGCATGTGACCCGCAAGAGGCCGTATCCTTATCCCAAAGTGGACCACAAAAAGGGCTCCAGCGTCTTGTTTTCTTTTAAGGAAGAGGTGGAGAGGAGGAGGAGAGAGCAACAGGAATCAGAAGAGCTCTTCCGGATCGGCTCAAAGGTCTATCTAATGCAACACAGAAGCCAATGTGTTGCATTGAGAGCCAGTGTGGTGTAGTGGTTAAGAGCGGTAGTCTCGTAATCTGGGAAACCGGGTTCGCGTCTCCGCTCCTCCACATGCAGCTGCTGGGTGACCTTGGGTCAGTCACACTTCTTTGAAGTCTCTCAGCCCCACTCACCTCACAGAGGGTTTGTTGTGGGGGAGGAAGGGAAAGGAGATTGTTAGCCGCTTTGAGACTCCTTAAAGGGAGTGAAAGGCGGGATATCAATTCCAAACTCTTCTTCTTCAATGGAAGGAAAACTCACTAGTAGGACCTGAGGAGACCCACCCCATACCCACTTTAAAAGACCCAGGGCACCCGTGAACAGTGCCCTGGCCTGAGTCCTGTGGGTCAATCTCTGAAACTGCTGGCTCATCCGGAAGAAAACAATGTTGTGCTACACGGAAGCTTCCAGTGCAGAACCAAAACCATGAACGCATAAAAAAAAATATTGGCCTTCTGGCAGCTTCTTGCAAGTTTCACACGGATGACCCACTTACAGGCTCTGCCCTCGCAAACTCTATGCAATGTGGACCCTGACGTTTACGAGAGCGAGTGTTCGGCATCAAAATTCCTGCCGAAATACTCACTTGGAGAAAGGGAAAGAAGCTTCCCACAAGTTTAGTCTCTCTTCCCTTGAGCTAGTAAAAGAAGATAGCCAGCCCAGGGTTTGCCCTGATGGGTTTAGCAGAGAGAATGAGTAACCCGGCAAGCATGGAGTGCTTGCAGTGGGGAAATAGTATGCATTCTTGGTTAGTGGATGATGCAAAAATCAGAAAGGGTGAAAACTGCACGATTAGGAAAACGAAAGGTCACCTCAGACTCATCGGGCTGAAGAAATCGGTCTATGAAAACGTGCGCTAACATCACATGAAGTCCAGTTACTGCTGGACTGCAAACTGCAAGGGGAAGTTCACATGACTCAATGTTTTCTCACAGCTGGGAAAGGGTGGCATGGTTGGAGGCATAAGCACAGAAGCAGAGTCTTGGAATAATTGGTCCCAATTACCTCTTGGAACCCTCCCGGGTTGCAGAGGAAGGCAGGATTAAGGGGCTGAATTTTGGTTAGAGAGCAGACTTCTCCCTGGAGATGTTTGCACTGGGAGATGTTTGTAGGTAAGAAAAACAACGAAGTAGCTCATTGCAGGACATAGGTACATGGATAGAAAATATTATACCCCCCATGCAAGCCTTGCAACATGCAAATCAAGACGAATACTCAGTAAACAGGTCGACTAGGGAGTCCCCACTTAAAGTGGTTGGATCTGACAGTGGGCACCCAAGACTGAATAAGTGTAACATTTTTTGGTATTTCTTATGAAAACCTGTTTTCATATCCCTTCTTTCTATTCCAAGTCACCCAAGGCTACTCATATGAGAGGTAGTGCAGAATAAACAAAAAGGGATAAGAAAATCAACGCAATATAAAAATATTAAGAAATCTCTTGGGGGGGGTGGATTTGGAGGTTGCATAAGCTTTATGCAAACCCCGAAATTTAGAATCTCCTCAAAACTGATAGCAAATCCTAGTTTGATGTATCAATTGCTGGGTTTTTTTTTGGGGGGGGGGGTACAGAACACAGGGCTTGGGGTACAAAACGAGTAAAAAACTTTGGCATCAGTTTGGAGAAGGCCCCAAATTCCAGGGTTGGCGTTTAATAAAGCTGGTTGCCTTTGGCCTCACAATCCTGTTAGCAAGAACAGGTACTCTTCCCGCCCTTGAGCTTTACCACGTCACCACGTATCAGGAATCGGCACTCAGCTGGAGCAAAGGGCACAGCCTCTCAGCGGGGCTCTGCAAACAAATGAATACTTGGCGGAAAATTCCCAGGCCTACTGCACCAACCCACTTCTCGTGAGTGCTTTCAGATGACCTGTGCATTCAGAATCCATTGTGATTTGCCTGCTGGCTATTTAGCGAGCGTCTGTCCTGATTTTTTTGTGGGGAGGTTAGACAATGTCGGGTGTCAAGTACACGTTATCCCACACTTCCTGATGATGAATTTCGCCTGTCACTTTCCTGGCTGCAGAAAGGACTCCGGGAGGAAGCGGTTTTGTTGTGCAGGAGCTCAAAATCTACTTTAATTTGTCAATTTGCCAGCTCAAGGCTATTGAAGCCTCCTACTGCCATTGAGATGCTGCTGGATTCCAACTCAACGACTCAGGTCCCAAATACTTGAAAGACCACTTCTATCTCTACAGACCCACCTCGGGTTCTAAGATCAGCAAAGGGGGCCTTCTTGGTAGTTCCTTCTCCCTTAGAAGCTTAGGAGTGTTGGTGGTGGACCAGAAGAGGGCGCTCTCTCTGCAGCAGCCCTTAAATTTGTGAAATTCTCTCTCCATAGAGTTGCACCTGGGACCTTCTGGCCAATGGTGAAGATGCACCTCTTTGCTCTTGGTGCCTGCAAGTTGCTTTAAATGGTTTTTAAGGTGGCACTGTGGGTTAAACCACAGAGCCTAGGACTTGCCGAACAGAAGGTCGGCTGTTTGAATCCCCACAATGGGATGAGCTCCGTTGCTCGGTCCCCGCTCCTGCCAACCTAGCAGTTCGAAAGCATGTCAAAGTGCAAGTAGATAAATAGGTACCGCTCCGGCGGGAAGGTAAACGGCGTTTCCGTGCGCTGCTCTGGTTCGCCAGAAGTGGCTTAGTCATGCTGGGCCCACGACCCAGTAAAGCTCCCTCGGCCAGTAAAGCTAGATGAGCGCCGCAACCCCAGAGTCTCTCATCACTGGACCCTTTACCTTTAACAGTATGGCCAATGGTCAGAGATGATGGTGAACGCCAACAACATCTGGGGATGGCGAACGTCATGGGTCCCCCATCCCTAGGAGCTTTGGGTCAGGGATACTGGCTGAACGAAGCATCTCTCAACAACGTTTCCTGCTGCTCTCTCCTCCTCCTCCTCCTCCAGCAAAGTTGCGCCGGTCGTCCCGAGTGTCTGCCTTCTCGGGATTTGCGGCCTGCTGTCAAAACAGGGGAGGAGGGCTGATGAAAGGGAGCGAGCGTCTCCTTTTCGCAGTCAGCCTGGCAAAATGGGTGTGCGGCGTGAAAGGAAATAGGAGAAGGCTGTTGACAGTTTAATGAGACTTCAGCGACAGCGCTCCTGAGAGTGTGGGAGCGCATCTGAGTCGCTTGCTCAGACGCCCATCATGCCAACACAAAGCAGCAGCTTTGAGGCTGGACCAGAATCCAGCATTTCCCTGATACCTGGAGACCGACGACTGACACGGCTGCGGCACAGTATTGCAGAGAGGGAAGAAGCAAAGGGGAGGAGGATATGGGAAGTAACATCCTACATGTTCTTCACTTGGAAACAAACGCCACCGAGTTCGGTGGAGCCTGCAATTCTGCACAGGGTTTTTCAGCTTAGCCGGTGCAATCCTTTGCATGCCTACTCAGAAGTAAGTCCCATTCTGTTCAGTGGGACTTATTTCCAGCTCAGTGTGGATAGGCCTCAAATGAGGTCAAGAGAAATCAGCATGAGGTCATATTTGTTTTAAGCGTTTCACTGGTGAATTTTGGTATCAGGTTCAATTTCTCTAGAGGCAGCTGGGGATTGGTGAATCTGTCAATTTCATTTCCTCTCTAGTTTCTTGTTTTTCCACCCTTATGTTTACTTACTGCGATCGCCCCCTTGAACCCCTCATGAAAACTCGTTGGCATCTTAGTGTGAATTTCTCCTGACATATTTTGTGTGCAATGTCCACTAATATAATTCTCTGAATGCTTTTTTCATTGATATATGCTTTTTTATTCACACTGTGTGTGTGTGTGTTTGTGTGTGTGCATTTTGCAACACGCAACTTAACTCAAGAAGTGCATTGCAAAATTCAGAGAAGTGTGAATTTCGAAGGATGGCTGTTCACACACATCATTAGATAGGTTAACCTGCAAACGTGAACTGAATTGGATTACTCCCCAGGAGTGCTAGCTCGGCCATCCCCCCAATCTGCCCCTGGAATTTCTGCCTCTTGCCCTTTCTGCTGGAATGGTGAGAACGACAACCTCGCAGAGATGATAAGCTTGCCGTTTAATTGGCAGGTGCATCAAACAAAACTTTAATTTCTTAATTGGAAACCAATTTAATTGCGGAGGGAGAAAAATAAAACCGGTGATGCTGTAAAATAAGGAAACACTTTTAATTATTATTATTTTTAACACAGTTTGGATCTAGGTTAGCACTGAAGGAGAAGAAAATGTTGAAGATGTTCCTTCTTTTAAACAGAGTGGTAGTTTTTGTTTATCAAATTGAAGCATTTTGATAAATATGCAAATGTACGTATACTTAACTGATTATTAAAAGGCAGGTGATTTAACTAAAAATCATTTTAACCCTTGCTTAATTATCTTCCCAGTCTTTTCAGAGGGCATTGGAACTGTTTTAGCACCACCCAAAAATGGGATATGTCTCCTGTGCTCACAAGCTGTACTGCAGATGGTTAAGGGAACATGGAAGAGGATCTCAATGGATGATCACAAGGGTCCGGCAGATTCATAGAATCTTAGAACTGGAAGGGACCCAAGGGTCATCTAGTCCAACCCCCCGCAATTCATTATGGACGAAGGTAACTCTTAAGATATTTGGGTCCCATGTCGTTTACGGGAAACCGCAAGTTCATGAGCCTATTCAGGAGGGCCAAGCCTCCCAAACTGAGGACACACTGGCCATGTGAAGCCGTACCCACCTGCCTTACGATGTCAGGTGTGGGGCAGGTAAAACCACAGCTGCCCTATAAGTGAATTTGCAAGCATCACCGACCAGCTGATCTGCTATAGGGGAACGGCTTGCAGACCAACCTAACAACTCTGTTTGGCATCGCTATTCCAAAATCTATTAATTGCTCACGTTTGAAAAATAGCTACATGCCTGAGGCACCATCACCAAGTGGCTAATTACAGGCGCCTCCAGGAATCTTGGAAGATCAGAACAGCTGCTGGATGTTACTAATGAATTGTAACGTTCACATTAGAGCAGTGACTCTTCACTTAAGTTTCCTCTCTTGTGTTCTATTAAATTCCCTGTTTCTCTGAGCTGGTAGGAGAGATTCCCAATGGAAGCAGCTCCCTGGTTCTCACAGGAATCTAAATGCTTACAATTGTGCTCCAATTTAAAGACCCGTGTTCAAAGGGCCTGCTAAACTACTGGTGGAACCAGTATGGAGAAAGGACAGAGAGTCTGCGAGACCCCAATCACCGTTACTCTCTTTTCGATCTCTCCCACCAATGTATGCTTAGGTTTATTTATCAAATTTCTGCTGATATGTTTACAGGGAAGGGCCACAGCTCAGTGGTAGAGAACATGCTTTGTGCACTAAAGATCGTAATGGCATCTCCAAATAGAGATGTCTGAAGTCCTGGTGCTGCCAGTCAGTGTAGACAATGTTGAATTAAGTGGACCAGTCGCCTGATGTGGTAGAAGGCAGTTTCCAATGTCCCTCTTTATCTGAATTTGCATAGCTATGCAAAGTGAAATATTCTAATCTGCTAAAATAAGCACGGGGGTTATATAATTTCCCCTACCGCTCAAACCCCATCTGCATACTGTCCCAATTCATTTTTCAGTCCAGCTGGCTCACGCCAGAGTGCCGGACCAAAAGATGGTCGTATTTTTGGTCTCATGCACTAACTCCCACAATAGCTGGGGACCAAAAAACCAGCGTCCCAATTTAGATCAGAGGGGCGTTGGAGTGTATGCATCGGAACTAGACATTTAAAAGTACAGTGGTACCTCGGGTTACAGACGCTTCAGGTTACAGACACCACTAACCCAGAAATAGTACCTCGGATTAAGAACTTTACCTCAGGATGAGAACGGAAATTGCGCGGCAGCAGCGGGAGGCCCCATTAGCTAAAGTGGTACCTCAGGTTAAGAACAGTTTCAGGTTAAGAACGGACCTCCGGAATGAATTAAGTTCTTAACCCGAGGTACCACTGTATACCACCATGCTTTGAACCTCAAAGAATCCTGGGTTTCTTTTTTAAAAAAAATATATATATATATACAGAAATGAAAAATACATTTAACCACCCTGGTGATAACCGGGCCTCTTTTAACATGTCTGTGAGTCACATCTGTCCCTTCTTGAGGGGCCTACGATGACAGCAGGAAATTGTTCCAGATAAACGAGTCTCTCTCCCATCAGATTTCTGTGGACATAAATAACCTTGACTCGAGCACAAAGGGTCATTCTCAGACCACCCGCAGGGGCACATATTCAATGGTTCCCCTCTGCCCAAGCCCTGCCTTGAAACGGACTGTTTGCGTGGCTAGTTTTAACCTCTCTTAAAGCCAAGCAGCTAATGGGAGGAAACACGCGCACTCGAAATCCCACTCACTTGTTAGCAACTGCTTGCATAAACTCATCAATCAGGCTGTCGTACTGTTTCCCACGAACTCTCTTGTGCTTCAGGCCAATGTAGAGCGGATCGTTCAGGAGGGCCTGAAACGGAGTCAGAGAGAAAAAACAACAATGTCTGCCTGCTGCTGCTTTTTGGCCCAGCAAGGTAGAAACTCATATTCAACCCATTCAGCAGGATGCCTAATCGTTACCCCCATTTCAGGTGGTTAACCCTAAATAAGACCCAACTCTGCAGGCTGTATGGTTTCTGTGCAATTAAACCAGCCCCCCGAGGGGATAAAGCAAATGCAGATATATTTTGCAGTGTGAGGTCTTATCCTTGTCTCGGCGTTCTAGCATAGCAATGGGATGGGGTTGTTTGGAACTTAAAACTGCCACGATCATTAATGCTGTTTTGAAGGTCGATACAGGAAGACTGCTTATTTGGAGATACAATGCACCTGTGACTCTGGACAAACTGAAACAACAGAAAAAAAATCCTTCCAGTAGCACCTTAAAGACCAACTAAGTCAGTTCTTGGTATGAGCTTTCGTGTGCATGCACACTATCTGAAGAAAGCTCATACCAAGAACTAACTTAGTTGGTCTTTAAGGTGCTACTGGAAGGATTTTGTTTTGTTTTGACTATGGCAGACCAACACGGCTACCTATCTGTAACTGAAACAAGAGAGCGTGTGCTTTTCCAGTGCCTATACTATAGAGACATTCGTATTAGCCTTATCTCCCCACTACTCCATAAATACCCAAGACGCACAGGACAATTATATACCTCCCTGCTGTGGTCAGATACCAATCCTGCTCCAACATACAGTGTTGCCAGATTCTGCACAGCAGGGTTGACAATTTGTCAGATGTGCCACAAACTAGATATAATGAACACTCACATCAGAGTGCTCTCTAAACTGATAGTTGTAGTCTTTTACATACTAACCTTTTATGCTCTTCCATATCCGTTTAATGTTCCTAACCCTTCTTTTAGATTCTTATAGTCTTTTAGAGATACCTTCTGTTTTAATACTTTTTTAGATTTCCAAAACGATTCTAAATTATTGTACCCCCACCCTACTTATGCTGGTCTGTGACCATAATAAAGATTTGATTGATTGATTGATAATGCTGTTCTCCAAAAAAATATGGTGCAGTTGCATTTAGAATACCGTGTCACTTTCCTTTGAAAGGAATATTGTATAGAGATGGGAAAGGTTCTGGAAAGCTCAACCAAACTGATAAAGGGGATGGAGCAACTTCCCTTTGGAGAAAGGTTAGAGAGGAAGCTCAGAATGTTTGGTCAGTTGCTGGGAATCTCAAGCGGGAAAATTCGCACTCAGGTCCTGGCTTTGGGGCTTCCCTTAGACATCTGGGCTAGATGGGCCTTTGAACTGATCCAGCGGGGTTGTTCTTGTGATCTTGTGTCTTACTTTGTATGAGATTCCCAACAGGCCAGTGGCAAGGTCAAGGCCTGCATAGCTGCAGGACCACATTGTTGTTTTCCCAAATGATTTTCCATCCCGGCCACCATGCTTGCTCCAAACTGGAACGTCCAGCGCAGCTGATGACTCACAGCAAGGCCTTCCTCAGCTTTTAGCCTGGTGGGAAACAGGATCTTGGCTCAAAGCGAAGGAAACAGAAGCAGGTGTGATGACTAACCGGCCTCGGTGACTAAGTGGAACGGGATGCCGTTTGTACCCTGTAAAGACTTGGTAGTTGTATCAAAGGCAAGGGATGCAGGGGGCATCCCAACAACAGACCCCCATTGTCCCGTGACTTCCCTGTTGCTCCACGGACGGCTGGGCTGCAGGCGCTCCCACCTCATTGTTGCCGTTGTTTTCCAAAGCTGCAGGCGCACAGCTGTGCTCTATCGCCAGGAAGCGTAAAAGGGGATTCCCTGAGTCGTGACTCAAGTTCCTCTGTGCCATAACGAAGTCCGCAGAGGAAAAAGGCAACGTTTTATAGCAGTGTTTTCTGCGCAGACAAAGGGCACTAGGTTAAAGGAAGAGCCACCTGTCTCCTGCTGCTAGAAAAATAGGGAATATATATAAATAAAAGAAAAGGTGCCACTATCAAGGCCAAACCCAGGTTTTTCTGGATAGAATCAGGGCCTTTTTTGCAGCCTGAGCTCAGCTCTGGCACCTCTCAGGTGGGCGCCATTGCCAGTCTAAGAGAACAAGAGAGATGTTCATGGAGACCACCCCCTTCCCAGCTGTAACTCCACCTGAAATTAGTCTTGAAAACAGCCCTCTATTGGCTATTAGAGATGGCTTCCTGCTCCCTTAATTCGGAGGGTGGGGTGAGACCTCAGCCCCCAGCAAAGTCTACTTGTGGGCATATCCAAACCCATAGGCACCACATTATCAACCTGTGTGGTAAGCTGTCGAATGAAAAAGAGAGCGAGAGCAAGCTTTATTTTTAAAAAGAGCATTTTGTTGACTAAACTTGGACACATCAAAAAGCCGCGAGGTATTTACTGGCTAAAAGAAGAAGAGGGGGCAGTCCCCCCCCCAAAAACCCCCCTCTTTGCAGATGTCCTTTCTGGCACAAGCTAAAACTGCTGGAGTCGCAAAGCAGAAAACTGCTAACAGATGCAACCCTCTCATATTATTATTGCAAGAATTAGAGTGTGTGATCTGACAAACCGCTGAAATTAATTAGCCTCCAGCCACCCGCGGGGGCATTCTTCGTTTGCTGAAATGTAATCTCTTCCAAGCAGCCGTAGGGATGTGTTGGTTTCAGGAAGAGTAAAGGCTGTATCAGGCCTGGGCAGCCAAGGATCTTTTAAACTCCCCATTATCGCGCTGAAAGATGGAGCGGACCTCTTCAACTCCTGCTGGCTGGAAAGCTGTTTTGAGTTTTCGGCCAGCTGGATGGGAGAGCATCCAGCATTTATCTTGGGCTTGCAATACCTGCTGCAATGTTTTAGATTCCAAGAGGTTCCGCAAGAGCTGAAAACTGTGCTACAATAGTCGCTTTGTGCCTGTGCGTGCATTCAGACAACCATGCAAACCCAAAGTATTTCAGGGACTGTCCTGGATTTCTGCATCCAAAATCTAATATTCTAAAGTACTCACATGTGTCGCAATGCACATTATTAAACCCCTTTGCCAACAAAATTGGGCAGAAGTAAGATGGGGTGCGGTAAGTAAGGGCGCGGTAAGTAAGGACGCGGGCGGAGCTGTGGGTTAAACCACAGAGCCCAGGACTTGCTGATCAGAAGGTCGGCAGTTTGAATCCCCACGATGGGGTGAGCTCCCGTTGCTTGGTCCCTGCTCCTGCCAACCTAGCAGTGTGAAAGCACGTCAAAGTGCAAGTAGATAAATAGGCACCACTCTGGCAGGAAGGTAAACGGCATTTCCGTGCGCTGCTCTGGTTCACCAGAAGCGGCTTAGTCATGCTGGCCACATGACCCGGAAGCTGTACGGCGGCTCCCTTGGCCAGTAAAGCGAGATGAGCGCCGCAACCCCAGAGTTGGTCACGACTGGACCTAATGGTCAGGGGTCCCTTTACCTTTAAGATGGGTCAGGCCAATGGCCCATCTATTCCAGCATCCTGATCTCACAGCGGCCAACCAGAGACCCATGGGACGCCCAAAACTAGGACCTGAGGGCAACACTCACCCCTCCTGTAATCCTCAGCAACTGATAATCCGAGGTGTACTGTGCAAGGCTAACTGAATTTCCTGGGGCAGTGCCCCATACGCTCTAATGGACCAGCCTCCACTGACACACACATTACCTTGAGATTCTAGGATAGCAGCAAATGAAAATGAGCAAGTCAAACTCACCTCGTTGTCTGTGCCGACATCCAAAAGGACAGGAAGGCAATGTTGGGGATGGACGCCCCCACAAGCCGTGTAGAGAGCGAGTTTCCCGACAGGGATTCCCATGCCGTAGCTTCCCAGATCCCCCAGTCCCAGAATTCTCTCTCCGTCTGTCACCACGATGGCCTGTGAGTGAAGAGAGAAGCTTGCTGTTAAAAAAAGCAGCATTTGATACGACTGTGCAAGAGATTGTATTCCACAGGGTGAATGAAGGCGGACATTTGCACAACAGTGAGGCCGTTCTAGAAGCACCTTTGCCACTTTCAGAGCAATTTTGTCCTCTCCGAAAGACTGACGCTGCATGTTTGTAAGTTGGGTGGGAGTGGGAATTGAGTATTGGTGTGGCACTGATGGGCTAGTGCCTGTGACGTCACTGAGAGAACTCGCCACTGCCACCAACCCCCCTGGAGGCTTTGCAACTGCTGTAGAATAGTGGGTAGACATGGCAGACGACACAGCGATTTCTCCAAAGCTGCTCTTTGTTTTGTAAGCTGGAACAGAAAACTGAACAGCAAACAGCTCAGCCGGCCTGCTTTTATAGGCAGCCGGCTGTCAACATTGTAGCAACAACAACCCAGAGTTTCCCGCCTAAAATAACTGACGTGGACCTGAGTGAAAACTATCTACAGTATCCCCCTGCTGGCCCAGGGTGAACTTCACTACATAACAACTGCCTTAACATTTCATTTAATAAGATGGTGAGTGAGCATATTGATGAGTAGAAGCATGTCTGGACCTTAAAAATAAAGAATGAGCGAATCCTACCTGACTAACAAGCAAAGCAGTGAAACGAATTGCAAAGCAGGAAAATGTGCAGACAAGGTCAACCCAAATCACTAAGGGGCTTGAGCTATTCCCCCCATGAGGAAACTAAGCACATGTGCTGAGTGGTTAGCCCAAGGCAGAGGTTATCAACCTTTTGGTAGCTAACAGATTGAGGTTGAATCCTGACAAGACATAAGTACTGTTTTGGGGGGACAGGAGGCCGGCAGGTGTGGGGGACTCCCTGGTCCTGAATGGGGTAACTGTGCCCCTGAACGACCAGGTGTGCAGCCTGGGAGTCATTCTGGACTCGCAGCTGTCCATGGAGGTGCAGGTCAATTCTGTGTCCAGGGCAGCTGTTTATCAGCTCCACCTGGTACGCAGGCTGAGATCCTACCTGCCTGTGCACTGTCTCGTCAGAGTGGTGCATGCTCTGGTTATCTCCCGCTTGGACTACTGCAATGCGCTCTATGTGGGGCTACCTTTGAAGGTGCCCCGGAAACTACAACTAATCCAAAATGCGGCAGCTAGACAGGTGACTGGGAGCAGCTGCCAAGACCATATAAAACCGGTCTTGAAAGACCTACATTGGCTCCCAGTACATTTCTGAGCACAATTCAAAGTGTTGGTGCTGACCTTTAAAGCCCTAAACGGCCTCGGTCCAGTATACCTGAAGGAGCGTCTCCACCTCCATCGTTCTACCCGGACACTGAGGTCCAGCGCCGAGGGCCTTCTCGGTAGTGGCACCCGCCCTGTGGAACACCCTCCCACCAGATGTCAAAGAGAAAAATAACTACCAAACTTTTAGGAGACATCTAAACGCAGCCCTGTTTAGGGAAGCTTTTAATGTTTAATAGATTATTGTATTTTAGTGTTTTGTTGGAAGCCGCCCAGAGTGGCTGGGGAAACCCAGCCAGATGGGCGGGGAATAAATAAATTATTATTATTATTATTATTATTATTATTATTATTATTATTATTATGGCTCCCTTGACCAACTACATTCTTTCTGCAGCACCCCTGTGGGGCTCAGGAGCCCAGTTATGCCACCCCTTGACCAACTACATTCTTTCTGCAGCACCCCTGTGGGGCTCAGGAGCCCAGTTATGCCTGCAGAGCTGGCAGCCCCTCACCAGCAGGAATGAGACAAAGGAAATAATGTGGGTATGTCGTGGGAAGTGATGCCTGTCCCAGTCTGCTTTTAAACACCCTTAAAAACTAAACAAAAACTGACTCCAGTTGCAGACCAGATGGAACCCGCCCCCCATAAATAAGTAAATAGGTGGATAGGAAATCTGCAAAGGGCATGATAAGCACGGGTGCAAATGGGCTGAAAGTCCAGGATTGCCCTGCTTTTGCCTTTTTTGCCTTTGAAGGGCAAAAAGGGACTAGAAGCCATTGCAACTTCAGGAAGTAATTTAATTTGCTTATTTTTCATACGTCTAGTTGGCAGGCTTTGAAATGATTTACTGTAGCCTTTATCACCCACAGGAAGTGCAAAACACAATTTAAAAGAGCTTTAATTCTGTTTTCCTTTTAAGTGGTGTAATTTAGCTCTTCTTATCCTCCAGCCTCTGGGACAAGCTCCAGTTTACAATTCGGTGCCCGGTGCAGCCCATAGCAAAAAAATAAATAAAAACTGAAATCAGAATCCAGGACATAGTTAACAAAAGGAGAATTGTGTGGGGTTTTTTTTGTTTTTGTTTTTTTGTTGAGTCCCCTTTCCTTGCTCTGGAATGCCATCAGCTTGTAGTCCTTGCTGTAATTAACCTAGAGCGATTTCCTTTTTTTAAAAAATAATATTTTATTAAGTTTTGACAATAAAGAAATTATAAAACAACAAATAGAAAAAACACAAGAAGAATACAGAAACACAAAAATACAAAGATACAAAAGTACAAAAATACAAACATTTAACACAAAAAACAAAAATCCCTCTTTTTAAATTTCTCATCTTTGATTAACTTGTTTTCCTGACTTCCTCACGCCTCCCTTTTTTGTATTCCATTAAAAAATTGGTTCAGCAAATTCATAACCTAGAGCGATTTCCCAGTATTAAACCACCCCCTGATAGCTGGGTCTAGTTTGGGGCTGGATCTGCAGATCATGTTCCTTGGGTAAGCCACAAGAGCTATCTGAGAACATTTGACTTAAAGCATCTTTTATACTGCTCTTCACTCTGTTTATAATTTCAGGGCTGGGTACCGCCATGTGCACCACAACAAAAATGCGACGAAAGAAGAAGACCCTTCAAAATTTAAAAATGCACAGGTTAAAATGCCTGGAAGAATGCAGGAGTTAGGAGTCCAGCCCAACTTGCTCAACCATGGCTTGTGGCTTAGCACTGCACCCAAACACGGCAGTGGAGTCCTTCTGAGCTCAGTTGGCTAGAGAATAGTGCTATTAAGGCCACAGGTTTGATCTCCATACGGGACAGCTACATACTCCTGCACTGCAAGGGGTTGGACTAGATCAGGCATAGGCAAACTCGGCCCTCCAGATGTTTTGGGACTACAGCTCCCATCATCCCTAGCTAACAGGACCAGTGGTCAGGGATGATGGGAGTTGTAGTCCCAAAACATCTGGAGGGTCGAGTTTGCCTATGCCTGTACAAGATGATGCTCAGAGTCCCTTCCATCTATACAATTCTATGATTCTAACAGGGATCGTGCACATAGGCATATCAGGGCAAGAGGGCAGTGAATGCAAGACTACGAGACTGTCGGATATTTCATCAGATTTACCTGCTTTAGGGAGTGGGTGGAAGAGGAATAAAAGCTGTGTTTACTTAGGAACAGAACAACAGAACTCACGAGGAATTTTTCCCTAGTTCAGAAGGAATTCGCTGTAAAATATTCTTAACATATTTCAGATGATTAAAGGAAGAATTCACTGGGGGATTTAAAAACTTCTGCCATATGGCTTGAGCGGGTTTTTTGTTGCTGCTGCGGTCAGAAGATAAATAGGCGTTGCTATCCACTCTAAAGCAATGAGCGTCACCCAAGGGGACCGACAGCTTCCTTCTTTTCCAGGTCTGCCAGTCGCTTTCGGTTGCAAAAGTTATGTGCAAAGTTATCTACACGGGTAATCGCTTCTGACATGGGCGTGGGTGGAGGAAAGCTATTGTCTTTAAACACGCACGGAAAATAAAAGCATGTGTGTGTATATTTGTGGGTTAGATTTGCTGGCTGAACTCTGCTGCGCATCTGTGTCCCATTGGACTCGTTATAAACACACTGCAGAACCAACCCTCGCTCATCGGAAGTTTCCTCGTTGCACCTAATCAGGAGTTAGGTCAGGGGACATTCTCGGTGCAGAAACCAATTCAAAGCCAGACACAGAATGAGGTTAAGCAGACAGCAGGCCCCACATTCTCCAAGTCCTTTGTAACAGTGAAACCCTGATTAAAAGGGAATGATATACATTGGCTCTGTAATAGATGCATGCATTCAATTGGCTCCGGGGTCTCTCAGCCCCATTGTCACTGTAAACTTGAAACGAGTATTACTTTGAGAAAAGTAAGGTCGGTGTGGCTATCTGCTGATTAAAGGCATTTGAGCTGATTAACCATCTGCTGCTTAGCCAACTCAAGAACTGAACATAATTAAGTGTGCAGATTAGATTAAAGAAATTCAAACCGCTATCAAATTAAGTAAATGTGCATTTAACCCAAAACACAAACGCAGGTGCCTTTTTGACGTAGTGCAGAGATGACTTATAATTTAATATACCAAATGAGCTGGTTGGGAAATCCACTTACTTTTACAGTATTACAGCAACACAAAAGAATCAGGACAGGATAAGACTCTAAAAGTAACTCGACTCGCATCACCCCCAATTGAAGCTGAGCCCTGGCAGCTCGCGAACTCACAGCTTTGACTGAGTAATCCACGGTTTAAAACTTGAAATCCTGATTTAGGGAGTTGTTGCTTTCCATCTCACCCCATCTTGCTTTTAGCATTTATCCACTGCTGGGATGTGGGAACGTGATGGTTTGCGGGAGGCTCCCAACACCATTCTGGCACCAAAACCAACGTTTCAAAGCGTTGCTCAAACCTGGATGGCTTTAAAAGCCTCTGGCTTGGCTGGGGCCCAGATCCATTAGGAGCTCCTGAATTGTGCCAACTGGTCATTATAGGAAGAACTGTTCAGAAACTGGTGCCTGATTTTCCTCTTCTCTCCCTGTCCCTTTCCCCTCGCGTGCTGTGTTTCTTCGAAGATTGTAAGTCCGTGGCGAGGGCCTGTCTTGATTTGATTGCCTGTAAGCCTTTTTGGGAGACTTGCTGCCTCAAGAACTGGGTGCAAATGCTCTAAATACAGTGGCACCTCTGGATACGAACAGGCTCCGTTCCAGAGCCCTGTTCGCATCCAGAAGCAAATGCAACCCGCATCTGTGCATGCGCGGGTCGCGATTTTCCACTTCCGCACATGCACGTGACGTCATTTTGACTGTCTGCGTATACGCAAATGGCGAAACCCGGAAGTTACTTCTAAGTCGCCGCGGAGCACAACCCGGAAGCGCTCAACCTGAAGAACATTTAACCCAAGGTATGACTGTAAATACAGTGGTACCTCAGGTTACATACGCTTCAGGTTACAGACTCTGCTAACCCAGAAATAGTGAAGAGAAGAGAAGAGTTTGGATTTGATATCCCGCCTTTCACTCCCTTTAAAGAGTCTCAAAGCGGCTAACATTCTCCTTTCCCTTCCTCCCCCACAACAAACACTCTGTGAGGCGAGTGGGGCTGAGAGACTTCAAAGAAGTGTGACTGGCCCAAGGTCACCCAGCAGCTGCATGTGGAGGAGCGGAGACGCGAACCCGGTTCCCCAGATTATGAGACTACCGCTCTTAACCACTACACCACACTGGCTCTCAGGTTAAGAACTTTGCTTCTGGATGAGAACAGAAATCGTGCTCCGACGGCGCAGCGGCAGCAGGAGGCCCCATTAGCTAAAGTGGTGCTTCAGGTTAAGAACAGTTTCAGGTTAAGAACGGACCTCTGGAACGAATTAAATACTTAACCCAAGGTACCACTGTAAATGGGGTTTAGAGAAACCCATGGACATTATCGGCTACTCGTCACGGAGGCTAGGTACCACACCTGCACTGTCTCAGGCAGTATGGCCTTGAAAATATTCCTGGGTTGGACTGGATTTCCCTTCCAACTCTACAATTCTGTGATTCTATGAATATCGCAAGTGGAAATTGGAAGTGAGGAGAGAATTGTTGCACTCAGCTGCTGCTTGTGGGCTTCCCATAGGCATCTAGCTGGCCACGATGAAGACACCATGTTGAAGCTAGATGGGCTTGCCAGATCCATAGAATCATAGTCACATAGTCCAACCCCCTTGCAATGCAGGAGTCTCAGCTAAAGCATCCATGACAAATGGCCATCCAACCTCTGGTTTAAAGCCTCCAAGGAAGGAGAGTCCACAACCTCTTGAGGGAGACCGTTCCACAGTCAAACAGCTCTTACTGTCAGAAAGTTCCTCCTGATGTTTAGTCGAATCTCCTTTTTTGTAACTTGAAGCCATTGGTTTGGGTCCTACCCTCTAGAACTGGAAAAAAACCAAACTTACTCCATCTTCCATGTGACAGACCTTGAGATATTTGAAGATGGCTATCATATCTCCTAGGGACACTGGTGGTGCTGTGGGTTAAACCACAGAGCCTAGGATTTACCGATCAAAAGGTCAGCGGTTCGAATCTTCACGACGGGGTGAGCTCCCGTCGTTCGGTCCCTGCTCCTGCCAACCTAGCAGTTTGAAAGCACGTCAAAGTGCAAGTAGATAAATAGGTACCACTCCGGTGGGAAGGTAAACGGTGTTTCCGTGCACTGCTCTGGTTCGCCAGAAGCGGCTTAGTCATGCTGGCCACATGACCCAGAAGCTGTACGCCGGCTCCCTCAGCCAATAAAGCGAGATGAGCGCCGCAACCCCAGAGTCGTCTGTGGCTGGGTCCCTTTACCTTTTTATCATATCTCCTCTTAGTCTCCTCCTTTCCAAGCTAAACATACCCAACTCCCTCAAGCGTTCCTCATAAGGCTTCGTTCCCAGATCATCTTGGTTGCCCTCCAGCAGGGCTCTTGTTTATTTTCTTGGAGGGATGTTGGAGAAATCCAACGGAAACCCACAGTGGCCAATCAGATGCATGTGAGAAACCCACAAGTAAGACCCGAGCACAACAGCACTATCTCCACTTTTGATTCCCAGCACTCAGGCGCATAGTGCCTCTAACACAAGTTGCTTTCTATACAGAATGGCGACCTCAGAGTTCTCTAGGTAGGACTGGGAATATCCCCTGCTTGAAATGTTGAGGAGCTGCTGTCAGTCAGCGCAGACAATACTGAAGCTTCATGGACTCAATGGTCTGACTTGGGAAAATGCCATTTCTTGAATCCTGGATATATTCCTCCGACGTGGCTCTGGTTTCCTGCTTTCTAACACAGTTTGCCTCCATGCACTTTTGAACCAGGCTTTAGTCCCTGACAACAATCCCATGCCAGACGGTAACTGTAAATGACGTGGGAATTTAGCAAGCGTGGGACTGCAGGAAACAAAGGACCTCGCACTTTGATGGCAAATTTTGACGAAACCAGAGCAAATGCAATTGGGCATGCGCAGCTCTACCACCCATGAGACTCAAGTGTTTTAAGAATACCAAACCACAAATTAGCCCCATGACTGCTCCAAGCTTGATTTGCTTACACTGTGCAAACTTGTAACTTGTAAATGTTAAATGGGGTCGTTTCTTGCAAAGCAGCCCCACAAGTGATCCTGGAGATATTGCTGGTGACTTGGCAAAGCTTCCCTAGAAAGCTATCGACAGGTTGTTGTTGTTTAGTCGTTTAGTCGTGTCCGACTCTTCGTGACCCCATGGACCAGAGCACGCCAGGCATTCCTGTCTTCCACTGCCTCCCGCAGTTTGGTCAGACTCATGCTTTTAGTTTCGAGAACACTGTCCAACCATCTCGTCCTCTGTCATCCCCTTCTCCTTGCGCCCTCAATCTTTCTCAACATCAGGGTCTTTTCCAGGGAGTCTTCTCTTCTCATGAGGTGGCCAAAGTATTGGAGTCTCAGCTTCAGGATCTGTCCTTCCACTGAGCACTCAGGGCTGATTTCCTTCAGAATGGATGCGTTTGATCTTCTTGCAGTCCATGGGACTCTCAAGAGTCTCCTCCAGCACCATAATTCAAAAGCATCAATACTTTGGCGATCAGCCTTCTTTATGGTCCAGCTCTCACTTCCATACATCACTACTGGGAAAACCATATCTTTCACTATACGGACCTTTGTTGGCAAGGTGATGTCTCTGCTTTTTAAGATACTGTCTAGGTTTGCCATCGCCTTTCTCCCAAGGAGCAGGCGTCTTTTAATTTTGACAGGTAGCATTTGCAAAAATGCTTTGTTTTTAATGGGGGAAAGGACCTAAGAGCAATTTTGTCTGCAAGGCACACTCCCATAATAGTAGATGCAATCAAGTTGCAATTATTCAGTGATAAAGGAACGACGCGAGCTCAGAAGCAGCCACTTCATTATCAGTTCACGTTCATTCCTGCAATAGGTGGGAGGAGCAGAAAGCACCATTGTACCTACTCAAAGAGTCAATTTGCTTGCCTGGTGTAGTCTCTGAATTTTGCAAGATGGGAGTGTAGCATCTCAGAACATCCAGGGCCATCTGGAATACTTGAGAAAACTCAGCCTATCTGCCTATGCCCACTCTGGATTTCCATTCTTGGTCACACTTCTGTGTGACAAAGAGACAGAACCCAGGAACTGGCTTTTAGATATGTAATGGCTGAGCCTTGACACTAAAGCTAATTTCTGGGACAAAGCCCTCATAGGCACAACCCCAAATTCCTGAAGCTTTTTGCAGCTGGAATACATCACACACAAACATGAAATCTGCTCTAGCAGCTCGAGATTTTGTAACCCCTTTAGTTTCTATCCAGCTAAAAATGAGTCAAGATACCCATTACATACCCCACAACTGTCTCAAAAAACTGGGGACATCCTGTTTTTTTTTATCACGTGAGCTTGGGAGCCATTTTGGTTGCTGAGATCTTGCCTGGAGAAAAGTGTTTTTTTGGGGGGGAACATGATCTCATGCAGCACTCCAAAACACATACTTTTGGGGTGCGGCCATTTGGGTCACTGTGATCTCATAGTGCCAAGATGTCACCCTGAAAAAAGCACATCTTTGGGGCTTTGTGATCTCAAGTGGATCACATGACACCCATGGGAACACAGACGGGAAGACATGTGTCTTGGTTTGGGGAGCTCACATGTGGGAGGATATTCCATTACCTTTATGTTTTCTTCAGGCCATGAGTCCAGCATCGTTGCAATATGTCCTTTATCGTGAATGGTAATGAACAGCCCCCTGGAGGAGAGGAAAAAAGAACAGAGCAATCACAGTCTAAGAAAAGTTGCGATGCTCAGAAGTTGCAGTGCTGTTTAGGGGGAAGAAGGGATACATTGCTGTGCAAAAACAAGAAACAAAAACAATTGCATCTTTCATGCAATTGTTGAACCAGGAGTGAGGAATCCCAGTCTCCCCCCCCCCCAGCCGATATTTGCATCAATATGGAAGTCTACACTGGTGCCAATGAAGGATGCCCTACCAATGCATCAAATAGTAGATTTTGGGGGGGGGCATTGCAGAGACCACAGGAGGGATGGAGGAAGAGCTAAATCAGGGGTCAGCAACCTTTTTCAGCTGTGGGCCGGTCCACTGTCCCTCAGACCATATGGTTGGCCGGACTATATATATTTTTTGGGGGGAGGGGGGAATGAACGAATTCCTATGCCCCACAAATAACCTAGAGATGGATTTTAAATAAAAGCACACCTTCTACTCATGTAAAAACACGCTGATTCCCGGACGGTCTGTGGGCTGGATTGAGAAGGCCTTAGTTTGCCTACCCCTGAGCTAAACTCTCTCTCTCTTCTCATACCCAATGGTTCCACTACTGCTCAGGTTCTTCCTGCTTCAACTGCTTGTTTTGGTTTGGATTTTTAAAAACAACAACAATAACAATGCACTTTAAATATATTCATGCAATGAACATCTTACCTGGTTTGGCTCTAACGCCTAGAAGAGTTTTGCTGGCTCTGGCATTTTATGATATGTGTGTGTGTGTGTGTATTCATGCAATATATATTCATGCAATGAATATACACACACCTCTGAGAATATATATATATATATATTGCCATTCTTCACTCCTGCTTCCCTTGTTTTCGTTAAATCTGCAAATTCCTGTCTGCTCTGTGTAACGCAATGCACGATTTAATGATGCATCCCCTCAGCAATACATTAAAAACAACAACCTTGGATAAGGGATTCATGGTTTTGTTTCCAGTAATGAAAACTCCCCAAAAATGTATGCAATGAAGCATGGGTCTCCAGAGAGCCTTTCCAAAGAACCACTCCCATCACTCGCTATGTTTGCAGATATTCTTTCTGAGGTCGCCAAGGCAAGTGCATTAGGCCCTGAAATTTGAAAACCAAACATTTGTAATTGTTTAGCTCTTTGGGGGAAGGCTTAAGCTAACAAGCTCTCCTCCTGACAAAGGGCCAGTAATGACAGAGGGCTCTGCCTGAGCCTGCACTTCATTTCTCCAAGCACAGATCATAATTAACCATCCGAGGGGTTGAAGTAACGGCAGTGACTAATTGCCGCTTTTTATGGGTTGGCTCTTGCATGTACGTGCAAAGGCCTGGCTAATTGTTACAGGGTTTTGTTTTCTGTTCTTTAAAAAACCCAAATAGCCAATAATTTCTTTCCTCCTGCAAGTACTCTTAATGTGAAGTGGAGGAAGAAGAGGAGAATGGGGAACCAGACAAGAGAGTCAAGATGGATTTGTCTTGAAATAATTTGCAAGCACAAAGCAGAAGATAATAAGCCACCTACCTTTGCTGAGAAACCATCGCATGTTTTAAGCCAGACCTTTGAATGAGAGCCAAAAGGTGCCCTTTCCAAGGCATTTTTATGAATCCACTGCAAAAACACACCCTTAAACCACGAGGATCTCAAGGTCCGTATAGTTAAAGCTATGGTTTTCCCAGTAGTGATGTATGGAAGTGAGAGCTGGACCATAAAGAAGGCTGATCGCCGAAGAATTGATGCTTGTGAATTATGGTGCTGGAGGAGACTCTTGAGAGTCCCATGGACTGCAAGAAGATCAAACCTATCCATTCTGAAGGAAATCAGCCCAGAGTGCTCACTAGAAGGACAGATCCTGAAGCTGAGGCTCCAAGACTTTAGCCACCTCATGAGAAGAGAAGACTCCCTGGAAAAGACCCTGATGTTGGGAAAGATGGAGGGCGCAAGGAGAAGGGGACGACAGAGGACGAGATGGTTGGATAGTGTTCTTGAAGCTACCAGCATGAGTTTGACCAAAGTGTGGGAGGCAGTGGAAGACAGGAGTGCCTGGCGTGCTCTGGTCCATGGGGTCACGAAGAGTCGGACACGACTAATCAACTAAACAACAACAACTGGCTTTAATTGTGGCTTCCTGGCTTATTTCTTTTCTTCACACTGTGTAGGAGCAAAGCAGAAGCGATCGGGGAGCGTGCATCAGAAACCACGATAAGCGGGAAAGCCAGATTTATTGTGCCATGCAAATGCGGCCAATGAAGACAAAAGTTTTTTTGCAAGTTGGCTAGAGGTGACGGGTCATATGGGGTGCAGTCTTTGGCAGAAATCATTTAGCTTCTTGAGAGAAATAACTGCTTCAGTGGCTGGAAGCGTACAGAAAGCAGATGTATCTGAAGAAAGGAAGCCTTTTTTATGAAAGGAAACTAAAGAAGTGGGGAAAGGAATTTTGGCTCCCTTTTCCATAAACATGAAACCCACATATCTCAGGAATGGCTCCCTCCTGTTGCAACAACCCTCTTCTCATAACAGTAAAAAAAGAGAGGGGGGAAAAGATGATCTTTCAATCCAGCTAGAATTTTATTGCCAATGAAGAAAATTGCTTGTCGTAGCATTGTGTTCTCTGTCTGTTCTTGAAATCAGCTTAATGAATGTATTGGGATAACTAGTTAAGTGTTTCCAGTATATAAACAATGCTGTCTCTGTAAAGGCCCAGCACAGATCTAACTTGCCTGATCATAGTTAGGAGACTATGATCAGGAGGAGACAGGGGGTTCGTGAGTTCCCTCCCTGCTTCATGGATCTTTCAAAATCAGATTATATGGCAGGATGGGAGTAGTACAGACAGGGTTTTGTGTGTGCGTGGGTGGGTGGGTATACAGTGGTACCTCAGGTTACAGACGCTTCAGGTTACAGACTCCGCTAACCCAGAAATAATATCTCTGGTTAAGAACTTTGCTTCAGGATGAGAACAAGATGTGGCGGCAGCGGGAGGCCCCATTAGCTAAAGTGGTACCTCAGGTTAAGAACAGTTTCAGGTAAAGAACGGACCTCCGGAACGAATTAAGTTCTTAACCCGAGGTACCACTGTATTCTGCACCATGTCATTGACACAGTAACAGTGCACTAGAAATTTATTTATATTGGACTGTCCACATATCATGCTCTTTATTCGTTGTTCTACAATGTTCCCTCGGGACCATCTGCATGCGAAAGCAGCTGCTGTGTCACTGAGCTACAGCCCATTACCATGGAGAATGGGGTTAAGAAACTCTTTTCCTCTGCCTCAATTCAAACTGGAGTGGATCGGTGCCGCTATCCCTTCAGGCTTTGCAGAACTGGGGGGAAAGACACAAAATGTCCCTGGTTCAGTCCCAGGCATCTTGTGGTAGAGCTGGGAGAGGCTTCTGTCTGAAACTAATCGGTTCTGATTTTTTCGTGGTTTCCCCAAACCCATTCTGATTTTGTGAACTGCAGCCATCAGAGAGCCAGCATTATATCCTCTCCCGGCCAAATCTGACGGGACAAGAACTTTTCTAAGGAAGGAAGAAAAATGCTTAACATAAACAAGAAGAGCATTATTTCTCAAGTGAAAACCACCCCTTTTAATCGTGATAAAAGAGGAAGTTTCTAGGGGGTCGAGAAGCAGATAATTGGAAAAAGATGTCTTGAGAAGGCAGCTTCCAAAAGAGCTGGAACTGAATTATTGGCAGAGGAACCTTTGCAGAGGAAGTCTTGCCTTCTTTGTGAATTAGGAAAACAACTGCACTTTGAGGAGCTAGTAGCAGGTGAGGGAACCTGTGACTCCCGCCCAGACCTTGTGGGACTCCAGCTCTTATCAGCCCCACCCACCATGGCCAAAATCCTGCGAACCCCCAAAGGAAGAAGGCTCAGAGCCCGGGAAGCGGTGGTGGGACAATAATGAGTGGTCAGAGGGAGAAGAGGGAGGAGACTGGGAAGAGGAGGAGTCAGAAGCTGAAGAGATAACAGGGCTTAGTGAGCTGGGAGAGTCTGTGCCAGAGAGAAGTCCAGCATCAGAGGCAGAAGCTGAAGCAGTGGAGAGGGATGAGGGAGGACAAGAGGCAGAGATGAGTCAGGCTGGTGCAGTCACAGATGTCTCCCCCTCCGGCTGCAATAAGCTTCCCTTCCCCCCTGGTCTCCAGGTCTCCCAGAACCAGAAGAGGCATGAAGAGGGAAGAGCAGAGACACACGCAGGCGCAAGTCTCAGATTGCTTAGGAAGGGCCCAGGAGAGAAGGAGACTTAGGCAGCTGTGGGGAGGTGGGGACCTTCAGTCTCCACAACTGCCTCACAGGGGCAAGACCTACTAAGAAGAGAAGAGAATAAGAGTTTGGATTTGATATCCCGCTTTATCACTACCCTTAGGAGTCTCAAAGCAACTAACATTCTCCTTTCCCTTCCTCCCCCACAACAAACACTCTGTGAGGTGAGTGGGGCTGAGAGACTGCAGAGAGTGTGACTAGCCCAAGGTTACCCAGCAGCTGCATGTGTAGGAGCGGAGACGCGAACCCGGTTCACCAGATTACGAGTTAACTGCTCTTAACCACTACACCACACTGGCTCTCTAAGAAGAGTTGCTGTGCTCATTAGGCCTGGCACTCCTGAGCAGACTTTGTTTCTTCTAATAAACTTCACTTACTCAGTGTGATTTATTGCTGGCTCATGCCTGAGAAGTGAGGACGTATTCAATGAAATAGAGTTACATTTGTGTACTGAAAGCAACAACAGTGAATGCCAACTGTATTCACTGGATTGACTTCTGTTCTGGGTATGGGACACAGGGGCAGAGCTCCGCCACTGGGGGGTGGAGAGCAGGTGGGGGCAGGGCTGGCGTGTATCCCGGGGGTCTGGCGCTCAGGTGGGGGGCAGCCGCAATGGCACCCCACCGGGATTGCGCTGCCGGGGTCACTGCGCTCACTCCGCACTCCTCTTCCTTCGCCAGTGATGGGACAAAATAGGCGAACACCAGCAATTTCTGCTCATTTCTTTGAATTCTCTGACACTCCTACTGCTGAGATTACAAAACGGCTCGTAATCTATTGACAGAGCAAACTGGGGATATAATGACAGCCTCCCCAAGCCTGGTCCCATCCAGATTTTTTTCCATTACAGTTCCCATCAGCCCCAGCTGTTCTGATGGGAGTTGTAGTCCAAAACATCTGGAGGGCACCAGGTTTGGAAAGGCTGGCCCTGGGAAGAAAGCCTGAAATGAACACAGCCAGATGTAATTTGATTCAGATTTGTAAACTGGCCATTGCTAATGGAATCCTGGGGAGTACTGGTTACCTGATATACGACATTGGAAAGTTGAAAAAACAGCTGGTTATACTTCTGCATTCTGCACCACAGGCACAATTATTCTGCATTATTAATTATACACTTAGTGTTCTACTAAGAGCTGTACTAAGAATAAAATTGGCAGGTCTCTAACAGAATGGCTGATAATCTCCATAAAGCAAGCCAAGAGGGTGTATCCATTGTTATATTGAATATATTCATTCCATGTTTTTCCTATTAATTGTCTAAGGCTGCTTACATTAGCAATGTAAAACCCATAAACCAACCATAAAGCAATAGAGACACCATCCAATAAAAACAAGGGTTAAAGCCAACAGCAGGAAGACAAAAAACAACAAAAGCGTTAGAACCAGAAGCAAGCTCAATGGCAGGAGAATAAAATGAGCTTTACCTGGTGCCTGAAAAGTGAGCAGTATAGTCACCAGGAACACTTGCCTGGGGAGAGCTTTCCAAAACTGGGGTGCCACCACTGAGAAGGCCCTGTCTTCAACAAACACCTGCCTAACCTCTGATGGAAGGGTCACTGGAAGCAGGGCCTCTGAGGATGATCTCAGAGAAAAGGCAGCTTCATATAAGAGATGATACTTCAGGAACTAGCCATTACAGTCAGTCTCCAGTTCTGGAAGTGTTATGCTTCTGAATACTGAAGCAGAAGTAGGCAGAGTGCTGTAGCACTCAGATCCTTCTTCCAGGCTTCCCACAGGCATCTGGTGAAAAGAGGTTGCTGGGGCCGTTTGGCCTGATCCAGCAGGACTCTTCTCCAGTCAATGTTCACAAAGCAATGTAGGGTTAGTTTAAGAAGATTGTGAAACAAATCCAATACATATCAACTGAGTTCCCTCTTCCTCAGGGGCTACTTTTAAAAGCACAGAGAATCTATACCAAGGATGAGTAATCTGCAGTTGTCCAAAAGTTGCTGCCTGCATAAGAACAGTCTGCTGGAGCAGTTAGGATCATAGAGTTGGACGGGACCACGAGGGTCATCTAGTCCAACCCCCTAGTGTTTTGCCCAACGTGGGGCTTGGACTCAGAACCCTGAGATTAAGGGTTTAATGCTCTGCCAATGGAGAGTTGCCCATCTCGTCCAGCACTTTGTTCTCCCAGCGGCCAACCAGACGCCACTCCTGGAAAACTTGCAAGCTGAATCTGAGTGCAACGGTGCTCTTCCTAGCTGTGATTCCCAGCAACTGGAATCTGATAGTACTGTCCTAGCTCAACCTGGACACTGTTCCACAGAACAGGGGCAGCCACAGTGAAGGCCCCGCTGCAATGGAAGGGGCTTCTGATATTTTAGGGAGCTGAAGGGTAAATCCTCCCACAGAATGCAGTGACCACGTGCCTTGGAAAGTTAGCTCCCCTGGCCCTACTTGACCTTTCCTTATAAAAGGAAGCAGGAAGAAGCTGCTGGCAGGCTGATTGACAGCTCTCGTTAAGGGCTCTTTGGCTGTCCTAAACCTGCCACCTTTGCCTTGACTCTTGCGAAGTTTGCCACCCAGGTGCCGGCAAGTCCCCTGCCCATGGTCTGCAGGCATGGTTCACAGGCATAGCGATTTCTGTCTCCTGACGCAGAAAAAAGGTATTTGCTCAACCAGCCCTCATGACAAATCACACAGCAAACGCTGTTTACCCCCAAGGGTTGAACAGCAAGACAACAAGAATCTTAAAGGTTATTGAACTGACAGAGGAGGGCTCAAGTGAGAATGTTTTTGCAGTTAAATTTAGCTAGATTGCACTGTCCTGTTCTTGAACAAAACTGCTCTTGTTTTGCAGGAATTCTCCCCAGCATGCCATTAAGCAAACACATGCAAACTGTTTTTGATAGCTGCATCGTTTCATCAAGAATCATGAAGGGTGTTTCTTTTTTTTCTTGAGGGCCACCCACATTAAGAGGCGTACCAATGACAAAAGGAACATTCGTTTCCAATTAAGCATGGGGTGGCGGGTGGGGTGGCACAATGATGGGATAAGAGAGATAAAAATAGGCCCGTCTACTCACCGAGGCCTTCTGAAAGCCAGCCCATACTGCTGACAGGCCAAGCCGACGGTGGGAGTGTATACTATAGGCATGAATCTTTCTATGTCCGACGTGAGGACCCGGTAGAACAGCTTCTCATTTCGGTCTTGGAGCGTCATAAGGATGATATACCTGGCAGGGGGCAGCGGGAGGGGGGAAGAGGGGGAAGAAAAACATAAGAGAGGCATTGCTGATACTAAGCAGAAGCAACAGAGACAGTTCTCTGCCATCCCAACCCATGCTTCCGCCATCTCAACCCATGCTTCCGCCATCTCAACCCATGCTTCTTATAGCTGCTATTAGGCAAGAGGTTCCATGTTTAATCTCTGGTAGCCCCCAGGTAGGGCTAAGAGAGCCTTACTCCCAGGTAAGTGAGCACAGGACTACAGCCTAAGATTCCAAGCAGACAGAGCTCCTTGCCCCTCCCCAGTCCTTGGAAAACCAAACAAATTACAGAGAGATGTAAAGATGGTATACAAGAAATATGTAAAACAACTAAGCAAGTATTAGAAATCACACCAGAACTGGCCCTACTAAACATCTTCCAAGACCACAATGCCCATTTACACCACAAAGAACTCATAACCCACCCACTTTCAGCAGCCAGAAACACCATAACCAGACACTGGAAAAACCTGTCAGGAGTAAGCATGGACCAATGGTACCAAATAGAAACAGCCCTACTAGAAAAATTAACCAATAAACTGAAACTGGGACGGGGACAAACAGAAGAAGACGCCTTTACCCCGGTATGGCTCCCCTTCATCACATACACAGCCCAACAAGAGAATGACAGTAATCCACCAACAGCATACAAATCAATATGGCTAACCTGATCCAAAACACCCACCCACCCCACTCACACATGAAAACAAAGATCACCACAGCCAATCACAAATGAACAACCACACCCTAGGCCAACCCCGACCTCTCTCACCACCAAAGGAACACAAGTGAACAGCAGAGAACCTGCATAAGCAACACTGACCCCAAACCCTACATACATTAAGCAAAATAGAAACATCGTCACCCGACCCCCCCCTCACCCATCTTCCCCCCCCTCCACCCCCCTCCCCCTTTTCTTCCTAATGTCTCAACAAATGAAACTGAAAAATGTTACATGGAAAAAATACAAGAGAGAGACATTACAGTGGTGCCTCGCAAGACGAAAATAATTCGTTCCACAAGTCTCTTCGTCTAGCGTTTTTTTTGTCTTGCAAAGCACGGCCATTAGCGGCTTAGCGCTATTAGTGGCTATTAGCGGCTTAGCGGCTTAGAAAAAGGGGGGAAGGAAAAAAACTCGCAAGAACTCGCAAGACGTTTTCGTCTTGCAAAGCAAGCCCATAGGTAAATTCGTCTTGCGAAGCACCTCAAAAACGGAAAACTCTTTCGTCTAGCGAGTTTTTCGTCTTGCGAGGCATTCGTCTTGTGGGGCACCACTGTACACATTCTTCTGTAAATCAAGAAAATCTTTAATAAAAATACAAAAAAGAAGAAAAGAAATGTAAAGATGGTAGGATAAATTATGCAAAGCAAGAGAAGCCATGGCTTCTGTGCAATTTTGTTTATTTATTATTAACTCCTCGGTGAGTTGGGGGTGGGTGGGTGGGGTGAACATCCCTCCATCCTCTAACCAGAGAAAGGCTACCTGCCAGTTTTATTACGTGGTGAGGAATACAGAACTCTTGGTGTTGGAGAAGGGATTGTGAGAGCATCACGCATGAGGTCATGTGGGATCAAGGTGAATCAAGGTGAGGGAAAGCGATGGCAACTCCACAAACAATAATAAGGATATGGTAGGGGGATGGTCCCCATTTCATTTCAGGCTGGAAGCAGAAACATTGGCTGCATTGAAAGCAACTACCTTTTCCTACTCTACTTCCTCCACAAACGCTAGTGTATAAAGCCCTAAATCACTTAGGCCCCAAATATCTGTGAGACCACCTCCTTCTCTTAGAGACCACCTCTTTCCTTTTGGGTGTTGCGATCAGCAGAGGAGGTCCTCTTGGCAGTTCCAACACCCTTAGAAGCCTGGGGTGGTGTTGGCCCAGGAGAGGGCCTTCTCTGTGGTAGCCCTAAGTTGGAGAACTCTCTCCTCATAGAGGTGCACCTGGGACCTTCATTGCACAACTTTCATAGTATGCAGAAGACGCACCCTTTCATCCTGATCTTTGAGATATATTTCTTCCCTGAGATATATATGTTTGAACCCACTCTAGTTGCATTTGCCATTTCTTTTAAACTGTTTTTAATGGGGACCTTCTAACCACTGTCAGCCATCTGCTATTGCAAACAATGTAAGGCATGCTGTCATATTGCAGGTTTCTCTGCCACCCACAGAGTTCTTCGGGGTGAGCAACCTTATCTTACTATCTCCTAACGTTTAGCTCCAGCCACAGCCCCTTGCCTAGCGCTCTCGCCTCACATCTTGCTTACTTGTCTAGATCGCTGGATTTGGTCTCGTAGCTTTTGAGGACGCGGAGAACTTGAACGTCTTGGCTCAGGAAGCAAGGAGGGAGCAGGCCGTGGATTCCCAGCTGAAGCCTCTCTTCGAGGGTAAAGGCCATTCCCTAGGAAGGAAGAGAAGATGTGTTGAAGCAGTTATGGAATGGAGAGGCTCTCTTAACAGAAAGGAAGTATTATTAGATTTCCACTTTGGTGGACTCTCTTTGGGATACGCCACAAAGAATAAGAACTTCTTGGGAGGCATTTTGAGTCCTCCAACCCTCTTGCATTCTCACGACAACCTTCTGAGGTGAGTGAAGCTGAGGCTAAGGCCAGCAGGTGAGTTTCAGGGCTCTGCAGAGAACTGAGCCAGCCTAAACTCTGTGTCAGGGATGGATCAACTCTGGACTACAAATCCCATCATCCCTGACCACTGGCCATGCCAGCTGGGGGCTGATGGGAGTTGGAGTGTAACAACACCTGGGGGATGGTCACAGCTTCCTCACTCTTGACACAGGGTGCTCCCAAACAACCTTTTTATTCAACGTTCACTCTGCTTTGGCTGCAGGGAGATCAGAGGACATTGGACTCAGCTGTATGGCTGCAAATAAATTGTTTTAAGCGTGTTTTAAGTGCAAGATACGATGTGAAACTAGATGGCCTTATGGAAAATTCAATGTATTTTTTAAAAACACTTTTAAAAAAGCATTTTCAAAGCGGTTTTTATATGTGTCTAGATTCCACCATTGACTACTGAACGAGTGCACATTCTGATTTGTTTCCAATGCATAGCCCTGGCCCACACTTTCTAATGCATTTCCCCATTACTTTCCTTACAGCAGAAAGTCTGACCTTTCGGGAAAGGAGATTGGTTGCGAATGAGCACCCAATCATCAATGGTTGTGCAATTGACCGGGCATAGCTCATTTGGTAGAGCATGAGCCTTTTAATCTCAGGGTCAAGGGTTCAAGCCCCACGCTGGGCAAACAACTCCTGCATTACACAGGTTGGACCACATGACCTTTGTGGTACCTTCCAACTCTACAATTCTATTATTCTAATCTGAATTTGCCAGTATGTCCTATTTTTAAATCTCACCCAAAACCAACATCACCCTGAAAGTGCTCACAGGCTTCAAAACGGTTCATATCCCTGTTCAGCCATGAATCTCACTGGCTAAGGCCCAGGTTTTTTTTAAGGATTTTGCTTCATGTGGTCAACCATTCCTGTTTTTATTTGTTTACAATAAATAAAAGCTCAGTTTCTACATGTCTTCTCTAAGTAAAACTTAGCAGGCTGCCATTCAATAGGTCTGCTTTTGAGAAGAACTAACATTTGCTACAAATCCAGTGTTTCGCAAGAAACAAGAGGAATTAATCATAACACGATAGAGCTTGCTACGCTTCTGAGTGCTATGCAATAAATTTGTTATCACAGCATGCTAGGGTTATAAATCAGGTTGGAGAGAGATACACATGATTCTACATGGTTTTCTGATATTACCCTCAAACTCAGGAAAATAGGGATTGCATTAGATTCCCTTCTTCTATTTGATGAGTCACAAATCATCTCTCTCATCAAGCAGAGGCTGCTAGGTCATGGAAATCCAAAAACTACCAGACTTTTGTATGTTAACCTGCCTGCTTAGAATTGCAGCCCCACCATGGAGTAATGCCTAATTACTTCTATAATTTAGATACTCCATCACAGAGCTTTTATGCTATCTTGTCTAAATGCATTCCCCTCATCTGTATCATTTGGAAGGTTTCAACAAATCCCCTTCCAGAACAGATTTTCTGTTCCTGTAATAAGAAAAAACCAGATACAATGCATCACATCGTTTTAGACTGCCCTCACCCATCGCAGAGATCTCCTAGTGACTCCCTTACAGTTCAAAATATTGACTTACAAAGAGTCTGTAATCAAAGATTTGCTGAGGGATGATACTCCTGAAACTACCAATATTGTTTCGGGGTACAGTGGTACCTCGGGTTATATACGCTTCAGGTTACAGACACTTCAGGTTACCAATTCTGCTAACTCAGAAATAGTACCTCAGGTTAAGAACTTTGCTTCAGGATGAGAACAGAAATCGTACTCCGGCGGTGCGGCGGCAGCAGGAGGCCCCATTAGCTAAAGTGGTGCTTCAGGTTAAGAACAGTTTCAGGTTAAGAACAGACCTCCAGAACGAATTAAGTACTTAACCCGAGGTACCACTGTACTTAGCCAAGATCTTTAAAGCTAAATCTAAAGTTGCCCAATTTATTCAATGGTGGCTATTTAGTCTTTTATATATTGTATGGATTACCAATGTATTTCATGACTTTGTATGATTTTACTGTTTTAACTTATGCCAATAAAGGCTAGTAGTAGTCGTATAAATCAGTTTGTCAATCAGCTTTGCAGTGGCTTAACATCTTTGACCTGCTCAGTGTTTTCTTTCTTTTAAAAAATGTTTAGGGGTACTCTCATTATCCTCCTCGTATTGAAATACTGCCCCTCAATGAGGCCAAACTTAGATTCACAAAATGTTTAGGGGTATGCGAACCTCTGCGTCCCCCCAGAAAAAAAGCGCTGGACCTGCTAATATTGTTATAAGAGAGAGAGAGAATGAGAGTTTATTCAGGCTCAGGGAAGGGATGGGATTCTTCCTGCTCAAAACACTTGAGGGCTGGACACCCCTCAACCATGACATCACCCCCTTCTCCGACACCTTGGCCAGGGAGAGTCCAGCTTCCCAGGCCAAATAATCCTCACAGGGTTGAAGAGGCAGGTTAGGCCAGAAGCCTCAGTGATAAACCACAGAAGCCTCTCTAGGGGCATTTTTTATTTCAGGGCCAAGAGGAATTTCAGCCAGCTGGAAGGGAATCCCAAGAACAAAAATAGCCAGTATTTCCCTCAGGCGTGCATCCCGGTGCTGGAGCAGAGAGGTCCCAAAGGCCTCCACATCATCCAAGATGCCTTTGTGTACATTAGAGAGAGCCATTCTCTGTTTATTCCATGAGAGCACGGCCGCCATTTTGGGTGTCATGATCTCGCGCAATTCCATGCCACGATTCCCACCCCCTCCAAAAGTGGGCTGCGATCTTGCGTAGCATTCGAAAACATGCATTTTGGGGCACCGTACCCAAAAAAGGGACGCGGGTGGCGCTGTGGGTTAAACCACAGAGCCTAGGGCTTGCCGATCAGAAGCTTGGTGGTTCGAATCCCTGTGAAGGGGTGAGCTCCCGTTGCTCTGTCCCTGCTCCTGTCCACGTAGCAGTTTGAAAGCATGTAGAAATACAAGTAGATAAATAGGTACCGCTCTGGTAGGAAGGTAAACAGTGTTTCCGTGCGCTGCTCTGGTTTGCCAGAAGCGGCTTAGTCATACTGGCCACATGACCTGGAAGCTGTACGCCGGCTCCCTTGGCCAATAAAGTGAGATGAGCGCTGCAACCCCAGAGTCGGCCACAACTGGACCTAATGGTTAGGGGTCCCTTTACTTTTTACCCAAAAAAACCCGCTGGTTTTTTTAGGGGGGAATCGTGGCATGACGTGTGAGATCACGACACCCAAAATGGCCGCTATGCCCTCGTGAGAAAAAGCGGGAAGATGGCGTCTTGGAAAAATAGTGTCCTGGTTTTTCCCTTAGATGTTTTGGAGGGTATGATACACCTCTCTCTATCCTCCACGCAGGCAAGCACGAGGCCTCATCAGAGTTCAAGGGAGAATTTCGGCTAGGCAAAAACACTCCAAGATGGTAGAAAGCACAGCCAGCAAAGGAGTGGAGGACATGGGACCTGGACAGAGTCCCAAGGAAGGAGAAGGAGATCAATTGCTACTAGCCATGATGGCTGTGCTTTGCCTCCACAGTCAAAGGCAGCAATGATTCTGAATACCAGTTGCTGGAAACCACAGGACGGGAGAGTGCTTTGCTGGCAGATTCAGCTGCACACAACCTTCCTCTGAGCCAGCACGTGCTACAGAGATGACTAAACAGATCGGGATGGGCGTGCCAAAAATAATATTGTTTTCATTTAAGTTATTGCATTGGAATATTCAGAAATGAAACATACACTTTTTTTTTTAAAAAAAGAACCCATTTGAATAGGTTTCCAGGAGGTGGCGTGACTCATGGCTTCCACGTAACAACAAACAATTCAAGTGAACAGCACGTGGTAACCTATCAGGCTGAACCCAAGGAAAATATTTTTATTCAAGTATTGGCTTTGATTTATGCTCCATGGCAACCATCGCATATGATTTGCAACACTGTGGTTTTTTTTTAAAAAAAAACAACTCAGAACCTGTGTGTCTTCCCTGAAGAAATCCTGAAGAAATATTGTCTGTGCAGACAATATTGAGATAGGCGTGCTGAATGGTCTCTTTAAATTTGAAGGTTCATTATTATTCCACAAGATGTGTATTTCTTTAAAGGCCAGAGCAAACAACGTGTCCTAGTTTTACAGCTGTGAAGCAGTACAGTGGTACCTCAGGTTACATACGCTTCAGGTTACAGACTCTGCTAACCCAGAAATAATACCTCGGGTTAAGAACTTTGCTTCAGGATGAGAACAGAAATCGTGCTCCGGCGGCGTGGCAGCAGCAGGAGGCCCCATTAGCTAAAGTGGTGCTTCAGGTTAAGAATAGTTTCAGGTTCAGAACGGACCTCCGGAATGAATTAAGTACTTAACCCGAGGCACCACTGTATAGCAGGTGCTGTTAAGTTGTGGTAATTAAGCTGCTGGGTATGGTATATAAAGAGCAGCATGTAACTCTCTTTGTACCCTGGTGTATGGGAGATGCTTACTGATATATTGTAATTTAGTGTAAAAGGAGTTTTTGTTTTTGTTATTAAAACCTAGCAAAAGTTAAAAAGGTAAAGGTAAAGGTACCACTGCCCGTACGGGCCAGTCTTGACAGACTCTGGGGTTGTGCGCCCATCTCACTTAAGAGGCTGGGGGCCAGCACTGACAAGCTGCATCTGGCGAGCCAGCGCAGCACACGGAACGCCATTTTCCTTCCCGCTGGTAAGCGGTCCCTATTTATCTACTTGCACCTGAAGGTGCTTTTGAACTGCTAGGTTGGCAGGCGCTGGGACTGAACGACGGGAGCGCACCCCGCCGCGGGGATTCGAACCACCGACCTTTCGATCGGCAAGTCCTAGGCGCTGAGGCTTTAACCCACAGCGCCACCCACTGTGGTGCTTCTGCTTTTCTTGAAATGTGTGGTCTCCCCAGCACGCCTTCTGCAGCGCAACTAATCTGCAAAATAGCCAACAAGGTGGACCAATGTTCTGACTTTGTATAGGGCAGATTCCTATGTTCCTATGGGGATTTCAGTGCCTTACTTTTTAACTGGAGGCAGATTCCACGCAGCTCCCAGCACCTGCCAGCAGAGCCGTGGCAGTTCACATGCCACAAGTGGCCCAGGCACTGCTAGATTAGTGTTGACAAGCAACATGCAAGGCATCACATACCTCAGGCATTTAGCTAAATAGGAAAACCTTGAGAGGCCAATGGGAGCTAGTGCCATATGCTTCCTCCACTGTTGAAGGTCATATGACTCACAAGTGCAGAGAGCAATGGTGTGTGGTTAGTGGACTGGGGACTGCGCTAGTCCCCTAAATGTTTCCAGTAAAATAGAGTAAAGGTAAAGGGACTATTAGGCCCAATAGTGGCCGACTCTGGGGTTGCAGCGCTCATCTCGCTTTATTGGCCGAGGGAGCCAGCGTACAGCTTCCGGGTCATGTGGCCAGCATGACTAAGCCGCTTCTGGCAAACCAGAACAGCGCACAGAAACGCTGTTTACCTTCCTGCCTATTTATCTACTTGCACTTTGAGGTGCTTTCGAACTGCTAGGTTGGCAGGAGCAGGGACTGAACAACAGGAGCTCACCCCATCACAGGGATTCGAACCGCCAACCTTCTGATCGGCAAGCCCTAGGCTCTGTGGTTTAACCCACAGCTCCACCCGCATCCCTCTGGAAGAAGGTACAGGGTTATAAAGACTAGGACTAGCCGCCTGAGAAACAGTTTTTATCCAAATGTGATTTTGGTTTTAAACGCAGTGTAAAGTAGTCTCTGTGGGAGTATATTGTATTTAAATATGGGGTATCAGCAAAGTAAATAACTGTTATTTTCAATAAGGTTAGGATTTATGTTTGTTATGTTTTGTTTGTTTTATGTTTTTGTTTGTCGTTGATATTGTAAAAACTAATAAATTTTTTGCTAATAAATAAATAAATATGGGGTATCAGAGTTTTTAGGGATGGGATAGCTGGGATAGCAGGCTTGTTGGTTTTTGAATGTCTGATGTAGATTTTTTCAATTTTGTTGTTCCGTATGGGACAATGACAATAAAGATTATCGTATCATATCCAAGGTATTTAACTTGATGAGCTGATGGTCGGACTTGGTTGGAGGAAGCTTTGTATGTTCCTGTGCTAACCACTCTGCAACCAAAAGCCCTCGCACCTCAAGCATAATATTTCCTGACCCTGCTGCTTGAGATTCCTCGGCTGGAGATTGTTTCATTCCCAACAGGCAAATCCTGTTAATGCCTACGATCTACGAATCTGAGGCCCCGGTGCCAGGACGACTGCCGATGCCAAAGGGAAATATCATAAATGGCAAGGTGGCCAAAAGGAGTGGGTTTTCCTGTGGCGATTTCCTGACGAAGCTTTTTAAATTCCGCAAATGCCGACGCGAAGTGTTCTGTGCGTCAGAAGAGGAGCAGAGCCAAGCCTGAGAGGTGAACTTTGCTCCCTTTTGACCTTGCGCTCCAAACAGATAACTCGGCAAGAGTCCAGATAATGTGCCTCAACCAACTATGGGTGATGCCAACCGCGAGAAGGAAGGAGGGGGAAAGGTCCCAAACCTATTAAAAATCCACCACTTGGTTCCTAATTAGCTATTCACTCTGGTTGATGCCAGAAGCTGCAAAAGAAGAAGACAAAGAGACGTTTATCTTCCTCTCGCATAATAAAGGAAGAAGTTTTCTACCAAGCCAAGCCCATTGGCCCATCTACCTCAGTATTGTCTACACTGACTGGCAGCTGCTCTCCGGGGTTTTCGGGATGTGAGGGATTGAACCTTAAACCTCCTGCATGCAAAACAGATGCTCTAAAACCACTGAGTTACGGCCCTTCCCAAAGACTAGAAGCCAGGGCCCGTCAACAAAGCTGAATTTTTTGGGACAGGAGAAAGGGGCACTGCTTTACGCAGTACACAGCCAAATTGGCTTTAAGGAGGGGCTTGGATGAACTCATGGAGAATAAAGCAATGTGGATGTTCTATGGGGCTAATTCAAGGCGTGTTGGAAGTAGACTAGTAGCTGCCGATAGCCTTTCCTTTCGAAACAGATTTTTATTGGTTTTTGAACAAATACAAGAACCCATTAAACAGTTATCGAGCAGTACATCTAATGGTGTTTGTTCTATCCATTTACTCTACACATATGGTCAATGTTCAACCATATTACCTAACATAACCTCCCCGCTGCAAATATTGAGCGGTTGTTGTATATTGGTCTTGATTTTGTTCATTCACACAGTTAAAGTTGGAAGGTATCTTTTTTTAAAAAAATTTTTTTACTCATTTTTCTTTTTCATTCATTACATACATCTCAAAGTCTTAACATTTACTATGTATTCCTTCCTCCCTCCCCTCCTAGGCTTCCCCCAACTTTCACTTCTGGTTTGTTTCTCTTTTCAACCACTTTGCTACCCCCTAACAGAAAAAGTTATTAACAACATAACATCAAACTTAACATTAACAATGTAATATCAAACATAATAAAAATAAAAGTAAATACACCATAATATTTCTCTAGCTTCTAAACATTTTCTAATACTAATAGTGTGAATGTTTATTTAAACCCTGCCATCAACCTTCTTTGTTTCTGCAAGTATAATTGAAATATACTTAGAGTCGAGAGCTGATTTCATGCTCTTTATTCAGCTCATAGTGGTGTGGAGGAATGAAAGTTTCCCCAAAGTATCTGCTTTATATACATTATTTACACAACGGGCTGCACGTGATTGGCTAATTCCGGACTTCTCCTGTAGGCCAATCAGGTTGTGGATTCACTTCCATCTGGAGCTGGATTGGGTGGCTACTGCAGACCAATCAGACTGCTGCATTGTTCTAGGACCAATCAGAATGCTGCATTCTGAATCCTATTGTTCTAAGACCAATCAGACTGCTGCATTTTGGATCCTATTCAACTCAGTACATAACAATAATATAAATGGTTCCCATTCTTTTTCAAAGTCACTGTTGTCTTTTTCTCTTAGTCTGACAGACTAAGAAAAAGTTGGAAGGTGTCTTTATTCGTTATGCCTTCAATTGCCCTCCTGTTCCTGGTGAGATGTTCGGACATTGTGGCATCCCATATATTATTTTCCCATATGTTCATGAAAGGGTATCTGGACCACTTCCCCCCTTAAAGCCATCTCTGCTCGCTCAAAGCCAGTCTCTGATAACCTCCACAGAGAGGTCTATGACTGCTGGTCTATGACTGTAAAAAAGATTTGGATTGTATAACCTCAGTTAACTTGTTTATTCCACTTTAAAAACCATCTTTGGCCTGATCCAGCGGGCCTTTTCTTATGAGTTGAGCTACCTCAAATCACCTCAGCTGATTTGCTCAAATCACCTCAGCTGATTTGCACCTCAGCTCATCAAATGCCAACAGTGTCCTTCAGCTCTCTATATTGGACAAACAGGCCAAACCTTACGCCAAAAAATAAACGGACATAAATCTGACATCAGAAATCACAAGACAGAGAAACCAGTAGGAGAACACTTCAATCTCCCAGGACATTCTACACAAGATCTCAAAGTAGCTGTTTTACTACAAAGGAATTTCAGAAATAGACTGGAAAGAGAAGCTGCTGAATTGCAACTTATTACCAAACTTAAAACCATGGAGAGACCTGGTCTGAACAAAGACATTGGATTCTTATCTCATTATACATGACAAAGCCATTTTTCACCTTCTCACCCCTTGCTTTTTCCTGTAAGACCTATTGCAGTCGTTAAGAGTCATCAACAGGCTCATCACAGCTATCTGCCCATCACCCATTCCCACCACCCTTCTGAGTAATACCCCTCCCCACCTTCTCACTATATAGAAGGGTCTGGTGACTTCTGTTTCAGTGTATCTGAAGAAGTGTGCATGCACACGAAAGCTCATACCAAGAACTAACTTAGTTGGTCTTTAAGGTGCTACTGGAAGGAATTTTGTTTTGTTTTGACTATGGCAGACCAACACGGATACCTATCTGTAACTACACCTCAGCTGGTGAGCTTTAAATTTCCGAGGCTTAACTAACAAGACTACAGGGGGGCTTTCCTCAGCCCATGTGAAAACATCTCCTTAGAGATAGGGGCATCCACTGATTATTGCGCCTCCTCCCTCAACCTGCCCCAAATCTTCACTTTTGGCTTTTTCGAAGGCTGACAAAAGGCCCAGTGTCCTTCTGCCTGCTTAAAGAGAACAGGCAAATGTATTCCAGGTCGGTCTCAGCGACAAAGAGAGATCCTTCTGTGTTTCTCCCGATGCCTGCCAAATTACATGAAAAGTTAGTTGCGGGAAACAATTCCCTTTTTAAAAAATATACAATGTGATTCTTTCAGTGACGTTCTTATTGAGGACTCCCTTTCTTCTTCTTCCTCAAGGCTCTTCGTTTCCAGTTAAGCCACCAAAGAAATGGGGGGATAATGACCTTTCTATAGGCCTTTTGCCTGTGTCTTGGACATAAATTAAAGCACGTTGTTCATTTGGCGCCTCAGAAACGACAACCGGCTTTTCTCTCCGTTTAACCAGGCCTCTGCACATAGGCGAAACATATGGTACCAAAGCCTGATCTTAATCACACATGGGAGCGGTGAACCCTTTTGTGTTCACTTGGACCACAAAATGGCCACACTCCAAAGCAGACCATTTGCTAAGGACCCCGCTGCTTGATTCATTCCGTAAACCGAGACTTCTGTTTGATAAAGGAGGCTCGAAGGAAAGGAAAGGAAAGGAAAAGAGAGAGAGAGCAGAAAGCAGCTAATGGCATCTTCTCCTACAGCATACAAAATATTAAGGGCTGAAAGGTAACTCTGTTCTAGAAAAATCCTCTGTATTTGCAGATATAGAACCCGGAATGGCAAGGATCATTCTGTTTCTGAATTACAGTGGTACCTCGGGTTACATACACTTCAGGTTACAGACTCTGCTAACCCAGAAATAGTGCTTCGGGTTAAGAACTTTGCTTCAGGTTGAGAACAGAAATCGTGCTCCAGTGGTGTGGCGGCAGCAGGAGGCCCCATTAGCTAAAGTGGTCTTCAGGTTAAGAACAGTTTCAGGTTAAGTACAGACCTCCGGAACGAATTAAGTACTTAACTCGAGGTATCACTGTAAGGGTTATCTCTGTTATCAGTTAAGTCAGTTAAACCCGGGTGGTGGAGGTGTTGCTCAGCAACCAGGCAGAGTGTCATGATCTTTACTGAGGTAACTCATGCTCTGACTGGCTATGCAGTTCTGAGGGAGTTTTCCTCTGTATGTTTGGTTGGCTGTCCGCCTCCTATGTAGAAGGCCTGACCCATGCGAAAGACAAGAACTCTCTGCTCCTTTCTCCTCAAATTATGCATGGTTTTTTTTTTTATTCAGTTTGCTCTGTAAAGTGCACCGGATTCAAATAAGTAGCTCTGCTAGCGGAAACCTGCACAAGGACATCCACTAGCACAATGGGGCTTTTGCCCCTCTTTATCCCACCCCATTGCCTCCTCTAGACTGGCTGGGGGGGTGGGCATTTCAGGAGAAACCTCTAAATAAACAGCATGAGTGGGGAAGAGAGGGGAGGTGGTTCCATGAAGAAAGCCGAAATGCTGGTGCTGATCGCAACATTGAATTCTTCCCAGTGTTATCAGGGCTTTCCTCTCTGCACTCTGCATTATTTAATTGATTTTCTTGACAAGCCAATGAATCTGAATCGTGGGAGAATCAGGGTGGCCCAAAATAAGGACCGTTTCACGCAGTGCATAGTTAAAATGTGCAATTTGCTACCACAAGATGTGATGATGGCTGCCACCTTAGACTGCTATAAAAGGAGATACAAAAAATTTGTGGAGGAAGGAGCTTTCAACAGCTGCTACCCACCATGCTTATATACCGTCTCCAGGATCAGAGGCTGTACGTCTCTGAATACTATTTCTCTGAATACTCTTATTTCTCTGTGGTGAGGGAGTTTCACAACATAGAGGCCACCACAGAGAATGCCCTTTTCTGGGCCACTGCCACCCTAGCTTCTGAGAGCGGTGGAAAAGCCAACAGAGTCCTCTCTGCTGATCTTAAAACCCAAGGGGGTCTTGTAGGAAGTGGTTTTTCGGGTATTAGGGACCCGAGTTGCTCCGGACATGAAACGTGAGCCCCTTGAATCGGGCCAGGAAACGACAGGCAGCTAATCTCTAGGGAGCAATAGTGGAAGAGGGCTAGGGGCCTAAGCCCTGCCACCCATAAGCCTCTGCTTCGGCACTGTGGGGGGAGAGGAAGCTGAAGAAGAATAGCTCTCAGTCTGATCCAAAAGCGTGTGGACCATCCATGATGACTAGCAAAGGCCTTTCTTACTTCTGCAGAGACTGCTCAGTGATAGTTCAGTTGGAAGAGCATGAGATTCTTAATATCAGGGTCGTGGGTTTGAACCCCACACTGGGCAAAAGATTCCTGTATTGCAGGGGGTTGGACTAGATGACCCTCGTGGTCCCTTCCAACCCTACAGCTATTTGATTCTTGTGCTCCATAAATTGGCCTAAAGAAAAGAAGCTCTGGTACAAAATAACACACACACACATAGTCTCTTAGAAGGAGTGGTGAGCCCATTGAACAAACAAACGAAAACCACAGTTGGAAAGGGTGGGGAAGGCGCGTCAGGAGAGGGGCATACAAAAGCAGTACAACGTGTTGATCATCACAAAAATGTTCCCGCATACCAAGCGGGAAAAGACGATTAAAAAATAAAATTGGCATGCAAAAGGGATGGGCTACCAACTGTGAGCAGCACATCGTAAAAAGCATTGTTAGGCAGCAGTTCACAGGTCCGCAAACATGAGGCATCTGCATCCTGGAAAGCGTTGGCCAAACATCTGCAAATAAAGCAGTCTTGAGGGTTACAGGAGGATTTGAAATCAGGATCTGCCGCAGCCCCACTCCACAACCATCAGAAGAAGAAGAGTTTGGATTTGATATCCCGCTTTATCACTACCCGAAGGAGTCTCAAAGCGGCTCACATTCTCCTTTCCCTTCCTCCCCCACAACAAACCCTCTGTGAGGTGAGTGGGGCTGAGAGACTTCAGAGAAGTGTGACTGGCCCAAGGTCACCCAGCAGCTGCATATGGAGGAGCAGAGACGCAAACCCGGTTCCCCAGATTACGAGACTACCGCTCTTAAGCACTACACCACACTGGCTTCGATCTTACCCCATGGCCTGCTGCTAGTCTGGCCCCATCAAGAGGAATGGAACCTTTAAAATAGGGAACGGACACCATATTTTCTCTGGCTTATATTGTGCTTGCATTCTTATCGGCGCAGGGCTGATAGAAACATTGGGGATATGCGTGAGAAAGATTGGGGCGATGGAATGGGAGGGAAAGGTTAAACACATCCTCTTCAAGAGACAGAGCTCAGATCAGAACCAGAGTATCCCCCCACAACAGGGTTGTGCTGCTTTTAGAGTTAACAAGACAGAGGACATGAGATGTGACTACAGACCATAGTCTATTGCAGACCTCAGCAAACCTGACTTATTCAATTGGGCTAGCTAGGTAATCAGTGCAGGTCTTTCAAGTTGGGCTCATTTCCTTAACTTAGATGAGATTTTACATCTTTCCCCTACCACCCTAAAGGGGCCATTTCTAGTCTCTGCTTCACTTAACCCTCTTTCCCACCCGCACCCCATGCAATCTGGAAAATAACGCGTTTGATTTCCTTTCTCTATTTCACCAGGGGGAAAAGAAAAGAAACATCGTTCATTTTATTCCCCGTAGATCTGGCATGTCTGCTGCATGACTCAGGCATGGAAGCGCTCTATAAATGAACTTCTCCTCTGTTCGAAATGTTAATATTTTCCGACATCTTTATTCATTGCGCTGCTCCCTTTCGCCCTCCTCCACACACACACACACACACACACAGGATTTTCCATTTTCATCCCAACACTGAACAGTTTGTCTTGCCACCTGGGAAACAGACCACAACAACCCACAATGCCCTAGTCATTCAGCTTTCGTTCCATACCGTTGTCAGGTTACAGGACAAATAATCCCTTACTGGCACTTACTGTTTTTGCAACACTGGGCAGTGAGAGGAAGCCACCTCGGGCAGCAGATGCCCTTAAATTGTTGCTGCTACTGTGTGTGGCATAAAGGGTAAAGGTAAAGGGACCCCTGACCATTAGGTCCAGTCGTGGCCGACTCTGGGGTTGTGGCGCTCATCTTGCTTTATTGGCCGAGGGAGCCGGCGTACAGCCTCCGGGTCATGTGGCCAGCATGACTAAGCCGCTTCTGGCGAACCAGAGCAGCACACAGAAACGCCGTTTACCTTCCCGCCGGAGCGGTACCTATCTATCTACTTGCACTTTGAGGTGCTTTCGAACTGCTAGGTTGGCAGGAGCAGGGACCGAGCATTGGGAGCTCACCCCGTCATGGGGATTTGAACCGCCGACCTTCTGATCGGCAAGTCCTAGGCTCTGTGGTTTAACCCACAGCGCCACCCACATCCCTGTGTGTGGCATACAACCTGCCTTGTCCTCGTCCCCCTGCCCTATAAGCTAGCCTGCTTCCCTCAGGTGTGGTAGAGGAAACTTCCCTTTGGCCAGGGTTCAAGGAAGATGCCATCGCCAATCTGCTCAGCTTCTGCACATGGGCTGGAGGGCAGCTGGCTGCCTTCTTTTCCTTTGCGTCAGGCAGCAAAGCATATTGGACCAACCCTGTCCCAGCCAGGGCTCATCTCAAGGGCTGTCGCGTGGAGGAATAATAATAATAATAATAATAATAATAATAATAATAATAATAATAATAATAATATTTATATCCCGCCCTCCCCAGCTAAAGCCGGGCTCAGAGCGGCTAAGAACAATAAAAGTGACACAGGATTCTAAAATCAATTCATTTTAAAATCAGTTCAAAATCAAATTAATGGCAACCATTGGGCTAGAGTTCTGTGAGGATTACCAAAGGAGGGGGTCAGACTGTGCCTTGGACAAAGGCTGGTGGAACAGCTCTGTCTTGCAGGCCCTGCGGAAAGATGTCAAGTCCTGCAGGCCCTAGTCTCTTGTGACAGAGCGTTCCACCAGATTGGGGCCATAGCCGAAAAAGCCCTGGCTCTGGTTGAGGCCAGCCTAACCTCCCTGTGGCCCGGGACCTCCAAGATGTTTTTGTTTGAAGACCGTAAGGTTCTCCGTGGGACATACCAGGAGAGGCGGTCCCGTAGGTATGAGCGTCCTAGGAAAAGGGAGCAAGCTTGTTTTCTTCTGCTCCTGACTGTAGGACTCGAACCAGTGGCTTCAAATTACAAGGAAGGAGATTCCAACTAAACATAAGGAAGAACTTTCTGACAGTAAGAGCTGTTCAACATTGGAAGAGGCCCCCTTGGGAGATTGTAGACTCTCTTTCCTTGGAGGATTTTAAGCAGAGGTTGAGTAGTCACGGATGCTTTCGTTGAGATTCCTGCATTGCAGGGGGTTGGACTAGATGACCCTTGGGATCCCTTCAAACTCAACAATTCTATGATTGTATGAATCTAAGTCTTTACATGTAAAGCTATATACACCAGGAGTGGCTGACTTTAGGCCCTCTAGATGCTGTTGGAATTCCAGCTTCCAACCACCAGTATGGCCAATGGCCAAGGATAATGGGAGCTGTGGTCCTGTAATAGCTGCAAGGCCACAGGTTTGCCACCCCTTGTAGACATGAAGACTGGCAACATCAACCCTGGAGTGTGGGAATCCCTTGCAGACAACCACAGTGCCCACATGCCTTCATCTTCCTCAGCTGCAACAAAACATGTCTCTCCCACATCAGTCTCTACAGCCACAGCAGGTGCTGAAACTCTCCAATGGTTTGACTTCACCTCCAAAGGCACTCTTCTCCATTGTCTCCCGAAACAGACGGGTGCCAACCATTCCCTAACGTACAAAACTGTCTTATACAGTATACATTGGGAGCTGACTTCTTCTGAGTCAGACCATTAGAGCTTAGTACTGTCTACACTGACTGACAGACGCTCTCTAAGATTTCAGGCAGCCCTAGCTGGAGATCCCAGGGATTAAACGCGGGACTTGCTTGAATGTCCCCTGTGATATGTCCCTGTGCTATAAAGCTAAAGGAGGAAAACTTCAGGGCACAGAAAGATTTGGCACATGTAGACCTGGAGCTTGCATCTTGCGCGTTGAAAACCCAGGTCAGAGGATAAACATTGGCTGTAATTAGGAAGTCAAAGCAGATCCTGATTGTTAATGGACTTGCTGGCTGTCCGGGTTAATTTCAAAGCATTCCTGCTTGCTTCTCCCAGGGGATGTCTGGGTTTGGATCTAACATAGCTGATGAAAAATGACAGGAAATGTTTCCTTAGGGTGGATCTACTCGTAGGAAACATGTTAATAGCGCAGCCTGCCGCCACCACCACTGGGAAACGCAAAACTAGGCCCCTGAGGCTCCCAGCACTGCAATAAAAATCGTTCACATGCAGCTTCAATCGTGAAAAAGAAGTGAATTATCTGGGTGTTGTTCATCTTGTTCACAAATTTTGACAAGGGAATCAAACATGTTCAGGCATCACCTGCCATTGTAAAAGAGGGCTGGTAGTGGAAGCACAGCTGGCATCTTTAACAGGGAGCCAAGGCAAAGAATACTAATTTAGGGGAGGGGAAAACAATGCTGTTTTAACACTGTCTAGGAAGTTAAAAATGCATTTGAGTCAGTGCATAACGACCTCATCGCCAATCAGTAACCCTATATTGCAAGCAGGGATGGGTGTGTATTCAACATCCTGGAAACACACAAGATTCTAGCACTTCTGACACTGATGTAAAGTACATTTTTCTCCCTTTCCTCCCCTGCACACTTGAAAAGATGCAAGTACACACAAGACTGATGTTCCATAGGCATTAACCCAATATGGGCCTTCTAGGAGGTTGTTTTCCATTTGTGGAAATTCTTCCTTCTTTGGCGATCACTTGTAGTCAAGTAAGATTGTCTTCCATAAACACGGTTTTAACAATGAGTCTGTAAGTGACTGTGGAGGCCAATTCTGGATCCACATGTCCTTCCACAGTGGGGACATTGGTTTCCGGGTGGGAGTTGATCACAATGTGGATTTGCCAAGCGTGCCTTCCTCTTAGCACGTTTCTTCTCCCTTGCGTTCTGAGTTCGAGTGTCTTCAAAGTCCATGACACCTTTGATAATGGCTGTTCTCCAACTGGAGCGCTCACAGGCCATTTGTGGAACACCATCCCTCTTGAGGTGTTTCTGTCTCCCTTGTTATTGACTTTCAGGAGAATTCTATTTTTTCAAAATTCTGTTTACTCAGGTATTTTAAAAAAATGTTCTAAAGTGTTAGAAATATTTTTAGATACTTAAATAAAAAATACTGTTCTGTAATAACGTTTTGATGTTTGCCATCCTGGGCTCCTTTGGGAAGAATGCTAGGCTTGCCATGTGTCAGGAAAATTCCCAACATGTCTGGATGTCATGGCAACATGATGGAAAAAGCAGCGGAAACAGCTCCAAAATCACTATTTGGGGGGAGGGAGTGCAACAATTTTGGTGGTCTCCTAAAGAAAGCTCAGCAACTTTGCTGGTGTCAATAACTTTACTTTTTTAAATACAGCAACCCTAAGGAATGCAAACTCTGCATCAAGGGAAGTAATAGTACCACTCTATTCTGCCTTGGTCAGACCACACCTGGAATACTGTGTCCAATTCTGGGCAAAACAATTTAAGAAGGATGTTGACAAGCTGGAATGTATACCGAGGAGGGCAACCAAGATGACCAAGGATCTGGAAGCCAATAATAATAATAATAATAATACAGTGGTACCTCGGGTTAAGTACTTAATTTGTTCCAGAGGTCCGTTCTTAACCTGAAACTGTTCTTAACCTGAAGCACCACTTTAGCTAATGGGGCCTCCTGCTGCTGCTGCGCCGCCAGAGCACAATTTCTGTTCTCATCCTGCAGCAAAGTTCTTAACCCAAGGTAATATTTCTGGGTTAGCGGAGTCTGTAACCTGAAGCGTATGTAACCTGAGGTACCACTGTAATAATAATACCTTTATTGTCATTGTACAACCTGTGTACAATGAAATTAAATGAGCCTCCCTCCCCCCCCCAAACACTCAATCTCTTATCGAACAACACACCACCTCGCAAGTCAATTTCGTTATGTTATTTTCCGTTCAACAGCCTGGAAAAGAGGAGACTGTTTAGCCTGGAAAAGAGGAGACTGAGAGGAGATATGACAGCCATCTTCAAATACCTGAAGGGCTGTCCCATGGAAGAGAGAGCATGCTTGTTTTCTCCTGCTCTGGAGGGGAGGACTTAAACCAATGGCCTCAAGTTACAAGAAATGAGATTCTGGCTAAACATCAGGAAGAGCTTTGCAACAGTAAGAGCTATTGGACAGTGGGAAAGCCTCCCTTGGGACTCTCCTTTCTTGGAAGTTTTTAAGCAGAGGTTGGATGGCCATCTGCCATGGATGCTTTAGCTGAGATTCTTCCATTGCAGGGGGTTGGACTAGATGACCCTTGGATCCCTTCCAACTCAAAGATTCTATGAAACAATAATGTAGTAGAATGCTTCCTGGACTGAATCTCTTTAGGTTGCAGGTGAAGGAATTGCATTGTTAATGTATTCCTCTTTCTTTCTTTCTTTCTTTCTTTCTTTCTTTCTTTCTTTCTTTCTTTCTTTCTTTTTAAAGAACATCCAACTATGTGTCCAGAGGAGGGCAACCAAAATGGTCAAAGGCCTGGAAACGATGCCTTATGAGGAACGGCTAAGGGAGCTGGGCATGTTTAGCCTGGAGAAGAGAAGGTTAAGGGGTGATATGATAGCCATGTTCAAATATATAAAAGGATGTCACATAGAGGAGGGAGAAAGGTTGTTTTCTGCTGCTCCAGAGAAGCGGACACAGAGCAATGGATCCAAACTACAAGAAAGAAGATTCCACCTAAACATTAGGAAGAACTTCCTGACAGTAAGAGCTGTTCGACAGTGGAATTTGCTGCCAAGGAGTGTGGTGGAGTCTCCTTCTTTGGAGGTCTTTAAGCAGAGGCTTGACAACCATATGTCAGGAGTGCTCTGATGGTGTTTCCTGCTTGGCAGGGGTTTGGACTCGATGGCCCTTGTGGTCTCTTCCAACTCTATGATTCTATGATTCTATGTATGTGTGTGTAAAAAAACCTAGCATGTCAGGCATTAAACTTCATCATCGCTCCGATATGGTAGCTTTGTTTAAGAATAAATTTTCATTGAAAGCTCATCCATACGTGCCACCCTCCAATTGCAGCTTCAAGAGGTAAAGTCAAAAAAAGACTGTATCATGTGAGAGCAATTTGGTTCTATAAAAAGGGCCTATATGAAAACACAAGACTCCATAGGAAAAAAACAACTTATGAACCGCAGTTATACTGAATAGATAAACCAGATGACAAACATTGAGTCAATAAAAAAATTGCTCAGTTCTTAATCACAAGAGAGGGGGAATGTTGCATCATGTATGTGGCACATGTAATGTGTTCATTTACACAGGAACACTCAATTATGTTTACAACTTCTTTTTTAAATGGATTGCTTTTAATACTGTTAATTCATTTGTATTTTAATTATTTTAAGCTGTAAGCCACCCAGAGCACGCAGTTTTAATTTGGCACACACAAAAATCTAAAACAAAACAAAACAAAACAAAACACAGTGACTGTAAATTTGAAAAGGCGTGAGAAAATGTATTAGGATATCATGCAGCATAAAAAGGTCGGCAGTTTGAATCCCCTCGACGGGGTGAGCTCCCGTTGCTCGGTCCCTGCTCCTGCCAACCCAGCAGTTCAAAAGCACATCAAAGTGCAAAGTAGATAAATAGGTAGCACTCTAGCAGGAAGGTAAACGGCGTTTCCGTGCGCTGCTCTGGTTTGCCAGAAGCGGCTTAGTCATGCTGGCCACATGACCTGGAAGCTGTACACCAGCTCCCTCGGCCAATAAAGCGAGATGAGCGCCGCAACCCCAGAGTCGGTCACGACTGGACCTAATGGTTGGGGTCCCTTTACCTCTACCTTTATGCAGCATAAAAGCTTAAAAATGAAACCAAGGCTTCTTCTTTTTGCCTTTATAAGACGCTTCATAAAATAAATTCTCCAAATGTTGTATTAACATTTGTTGTATTTCGTGTGCATGCACACTTCTTCGTATCTGAAGAAGTGTGCATGCACACGAAAGCTCATACCAAGAACTGACTTAGTTGGTCTTTAAGGTGCTACTGGAAGGAATTTTTTTTGTTTTGTATTAACAGGGTTCTTTGATTTAAAAAAAGGCCCACAATATTTACAGAAATGTAAACAGCATAAAAGCTACATAGCCGACTAAAACCAGGAAACATCTCAAACAAATTCAATTCAATTCTAGGGCTATGTACAGTTTAAGAAGGATATAGACAAGCTGGAATGTGTGCAGAGGAGGCCAACTAAGGCGATCAAGGGTCTGGAACCTAAGCCTTATGAGGAACGGTTGAAGCAGCCGGGTATGCTTAGCCTGGAAAAGAGGAGACTGAGAGCTGATGTGGTAGCTATCTTCAAATACCTGAAGGGATGTCTTGCTTATTGCCTGAACAATATATATATCCTCACAAAAGTACAATATAATTAAGGCTATGGTGAGAAGGAGGTTAGTCTCTTCTGGGTATTTGTGGGGTAAGACTGACACAGGGTTTTAAAAAGTATCATTTCAAAATGCTTTCAAAATCTCAATTTCCCCCTAAGAAAGAAATGAAGAAGTGTGGTTTGATTTTCTCATACTCTAAAGAATGGCATGGACAGTATTAGTCAGAACAGCCCACTAGTCTCGCTGGAAGCAATTCGGAAAAGGTTACAGTGATGACACCATGGGAAAAGAATTACAAACTTCTTTCAAAAGGAATGCTTCAAACCAGAATGGAGCTGTTTCAGGATCACTAAATGATCCAGTCAGCTGTAATCTTGCTTGGGAATATCACTGAACATCCATGGCTGCAAATGGATATTTAGGAAATGGAGAGACCCTTCTATTAGCAAAGTCCAGGGGTAAGGGCTGATTCCTACTGATACCATCTGTACACAAGTTATATATATCATCTTGAAGAAAACCTAGTTTGTAGAAAGACTACTACTACTACTACTACTACTACTACTACTACTAAATCTGAATTAAGAGCCTCTTCCCCCTTTAACTGGCAGCTCACCTAATGAGGACTGAGCATGTTTAGTTGTTGGAGAAAAGCAAATACATTTCCTTTTCTTGAGTTTGTAGTTAATGCACATGTTACTTTAAACCCCACGAAAGCACTGTGTAGCTCCACCTCTAAAAGCTAAGCCAGTTTGTTTGCTGTTCACACCAGATAAGTTGTCTACTGCTTTCTCTCTCACACCTCCGCTCATCTTGTAAATAGTTCCTGCATGAATAAAACCTTCAAACTCCAGAAACTGCAAGTGACTATTCCAATTTAATTTACCCAAGCTGTGACCTGGAGCATCTGGTGGTAGGGTTCCAAATGGAGTATCCTGGAAAGGGGTGTGGCTGGAGCACTGAACAAAAGCAATGAACAGGAACAATCCACTCTACAACATTTTGTTATGGATCCAACTTAAGAACATAAGAAGAGCCCAGCTCCTGGATCAGGCCAAAGGCCCATCTAGTCCAGCATCCTGTTCTTCTAGGGGCCAACAAGATGCCCCAATAGGAAGCTCGCAAGCAGAACCTGACAGCAGTATTCCCTGCAACATTCCCTGTTGTTCTCAACAACTGAAATTCAGAAGCAAACTGCCTATGACAGTGGAGGTGCAACATAGCCACAGTGGCCACTTTTGTTGTTGTTGTTTAGTCGTGTCCGACTCTTTGTGACCCCATGGACCAGAGCACACCAGACACTCCTGTATTCCACTGCCTCCCGCAGTTTGGTCAAACTCATGCTGGCAGCTTCGAGAACACTATCCAACCATCTCGTCCTCTGTCGTCCCCTTCTCCTTGTGCCCTCAAACTATGGCAAGTTCTTAAAGAAATGGGAGTGCCTGATCGCCTCATCTGTCTCCTGAGAAATCTCTATGTGGGACAAGAAGCTACAGTTAGAACTGGATATGGAACAACTGATTGGTTCAAAACTGAGAAAGGAGTACAACAAGGCTGTATATTGTCTCCCTGCTTATTTAACTTATATGCAGAATTCATCATGTGAAAGGGTGGGCTGGATGAATCCCTAGCCGGAATTAAGATTGCCGGTAGAAATATCAACAACCTCAGATATGCAGATGACACAACATTGATGGCAGAAAGTGAGGAGGAATTAAAGAACCTTTTAATGAGGGTGAAAAAGGAGAGCACAAAATATGGTTTGAAGCTCTAAAAACCCTTAATTTATAGCTCTCAGTTCTAAAGCAGTACAATATCACCCCTCGTTCTAGGACGATGCTCCTTTCCCCAAATTTCTTGCTATATCAAAAGATTCTATAAATCAGGCGGTCCCTTCTTTTGTTACCGCACGCAATAAATTCTTGCAGAGGACGGTGAATCCATCAAGTTCCAGCCCATCCATTTTTATTTTGCGTCTGTCTTTCTTTTCTTCCTGTTGAATTTCCGTGTTCAGGCACGAACCAGCAATTTGCTCCTGATACCTACAATTTGCAATACGCCTTCTATATCTGCTCAAGCGGTTCACCTGTAACGGCTCAATTGTATCAATTAGGTACTTCTGCTGAACTGAACAAGAAAGAGAGAATGCACATTGCAGGGAATGGTCCAAAGGCACACGAGACAGTTCTGTCGCCGCCTGAGCAGGTCTGGCGCTGTAAATTGACAGGATGGGAGAAGCTAGCTTGGGGGCCAGTCTCAAGCAGCCTGCACCTCTGGGGACGTATAAATTAATATTCCTCTGAATAAACATCCAAAAGCGGTGATAAATATTTCTGAAAGTGAAGAATTAGGGTCCTTCTAGGCTGGTGCATTCTGCAACATGACAGGGGCAGATAGCCATTCTATTTATTCTGCATTTCTGACTATTTGTGTTCCGTGATGGAGAGGTTATAAATGATCCGGCTGTCGATGCTATTTGCACCTGCAAAGATTTCAGGGCAGTCACACTGCTTCATTTCCAGTCAGTGTATATCCCGAAATCCTGTAACTTTTCATGCAAAAATAAATTCCTGGTTATTTTTGGTCCCATTTTTGTTCTGCTGTAGCCCCTCTGGATAGTAATAATGAAGTAGCATTAGTGAAGCATTGTAGAACAACATGCTGGCATTTGCCTGTCTCAGGAGACAATGGAGTGCACCTCCACGGGTGAAACCACTGTGTTTGCAGCACCAAAGTGACCACCCTGGGGCGCAAGCCTGGGCAGTGTGTATAGAGGTCCTGGGATGCACAGATGACAAACCTCACTGATGTGATCCAAAGGGAAGCTGTGCTGGTCCCGGGGGGAAGGTACTGTTACCGTAGTCAAAGTTCAGTCCTGAGTCACTAGCCTGGTAGAAGTTCACAAGATGTGAGGCGAGGTCCGAAACAGGGAGCCGGGCGGGGACAGGAACACTCGAAGAACAGAAGCAGGAAGCCGGGCAGGGAACAGGAACACTGGAAGGTCCGAAGCAGGGAGCCGGGCGGACTGACCTTTATCTTCTCTAAGGCCAGGGGCGGTCCCGGCCCCCAGGAGCCCCGCCTCTCCTGGCCTTAAGGCGAGCACTCCTCCTGGGAGAAACCAGTTCCCTTCGCCTCTCTGCCCTAAGCCTCTGCAGTTCAGGAGAGGCCGAAGGGTTACTGGGCCCCGGGGGAGGCTCACCTGTAGACACTGAGTCCTCAAGCACCTCTGGGGCCAGAATGGTTTCACCTGGTGCCTGCTCCTGAGGATCTGGCCCAGGTGCAGGCTCCTCAGAATCTAGGCCTTGACCCAGTTCAGCCGGCCCTGGAGGTGGGGACTCCTGTGCCGGCTGGGATTCCTCCGGTTCACTCTCAGAATCGGAATCCCAGGCCATCACAGAAGCAGAGCAATACGTTTTGCACCAGTTTGGCTGCAGGAGTTGCCAGAAGGAGGTGCCATCCAACTGCCTTAGTGGTCAGGGGGAGAAGACTAGGAGGAGGAGGAGGTGTCAGAAACTAAAGAAGAAGAAGAAGAGGAGGAGGAGGAGGAGTTTGAATTTGATATCCCGCCTTTCACTCCCTTTAAGGAGTCTCAAAGCGGCTAACATTCTCCTTTCCCTTCCTCCCCCACAACAAACACTCTGTGAGGTGAGTGGGGCTGAGAGACTTCAGAGAAGTGTGACTGGCCCAAGGTCACCCAGCAGCTGCATGTGGAGGAGCGGAGAAGCGAACCCGGTTCCCCAGATTACGAGACTACCGCTCTTAACCACACCACCACATTGGCTCTCAAGAGGTAACAGGGCTTAGTGAGAGGGGAGCAGGGCAGAGTCTGTGGCAGAGGGAAGTCCAGAATCAGAAGGAAGCCAAGAGGCAGAGATGAGTCAGGATGCTGAAGAGGCATGGTCCCGCTCCTGCTATGACAAGTTCCCTTCCCCTTGTCTCGCAGAAACAGAAAAGGCATGAAAAGGGCAGAGAGACTGGTGACACAAAGGCACAGTCTCTGATTGCTTGGGAAGGACCCTGGAAAGGAGGATTTGTAGGGACTTTCAGTCTCGGCAACTGATTCACGGGGCAAGTCCTACCAGGGATGAGACGCTGTGCTCCTTGGGCTGGACATTCCTCTGAGTCTGTGCAGATTGTGTTCTTGCTAATAAGAGTTAACTCCAACATGCACAGTGTGATTTACTGCAGGCTCAGTCCTGACAAAAAGAAAATAAGGTTGACCCAATTGGCTGGCTGGGAGCAGAATAAGGTTGATGGAGCAGTGCCCCATATGGTCTAATGGACCAGGCCTTCACTGCCAACTGGAAGCAAGTGGGGAAACTAAGTGAGGAAAAAAGACAAGGCTTTCTCCTCCCTTCTTTCCTTCAAAAGTCTGGGCTAATTAAGAGTGAAACTACTCCACCCATCAGTTTCCTGAGCTCGACTAATGGAAGTGTTTTTTTTTCGCCCCCAGGGCTGGCTTCAAATCCAGACCACAGAGGTGTGGCAGGCTGGTCAAGGCCGCTGGCTGCCACAGAGATAGCTCACGAAGTCCTTCCATTGCAAATACCTCCCAGGCAGCGTTGAGAGGAAGAGGAGAGACACGTGAAGTTCGAGAGCATGGATCCGAAGCTCACACACGCCTGCTTCTTACAGATGGAACTCCCTGCATGTGAGGGAGAGAAATAGCTTCTGCAGAAGAAGACAGGTCTGCAAAAATGCTACCCATGCTTCAGATGTTAGTAAAGGGAGAACGTTGCACTCAAGTTGCAACGCCCCTCTATGAAACGGATTTGCCAAATAGTATAGTGCTGCCAGGCTGAGCAGCAAGATGATCTCACTCCCACAAGATGCAGTGATAAGTCAACAACTTGGGTGGATTAAAAAAAATAATGATTAGGCAAATTCCTGAATAGTAAGGCTATCGGTGGCTATGAACCAGGGTGGTTGTGCTCTGTCGTCACTGTCAGGGACTGTACACCTTTATAATAATAATAATTTTTTATTTATACCCCGCCCTTCCTGGTTCAAAAACCGGGCTCAGGGCGGCTAACAACAAATTTAAAACACTTAATTGTAAAAGCAGCATAAAATGCAGTATAAAAACATGAACAACCATAAAATTCAAAACAAAATTTTTCCCCCTTCTAGTAGCACCTTAAAGACCAACTAAGTTAGTTCTTGGTATGAGCTTTCGTGTGCATGCACACGAAAGCTCATACCAAGAACTAACTTAGTTGGTCTTTAAGGTGCTACTGGAAGGATTTTTTGTTTGTTTGTTTTGACTATGGCAGACCAACACGGCTACCTATCTGTAACATAAAATTCAAAGTTCAGAAATCAATTTAGGGGAAATAAGAGAAGTGAAAGCTGGACCATAAAGAAGCCTGATCACCGAAGAATTGATGCTTTTGAATTATGGTGCTGGAGGAGACTCTTGAGAGTCCCATGGACTGCAAGAAGATCAAACCTCTCCATTCTGAAGGAAATCAGCCCTGAGTGCTCACTGGAAGGACAGATCCTGAAGCTGAGGCTCCAATAGTTTGGCCACCTCATGAGAAGAGAAGACTCCCTGGAAAAGACCCTGATGTTGGGACGACAGAAGGGGACGACAGATTATGAGATGGTTGGACAGTGTTCTTGAAGCTACCAGCATGAGTTTGACCAAACTGCAGGAGGTAGTGGAAGACAGAAGTGCCTGGTGTGCTCTGGTCCATGGGGTCACGAAGAGTCGGACACGGCTAAATGACTAAACAACAACAAGCGTTAGATAATCCCCAGGGCTAGCTGGCTGAATTGGTCCTAATTGGGCCAGCGAGGAGGCATGGGGAGAATTAGCTGTGGGGTCTCAGAGCAGGTAATCTTCATAAAAGGGGAGTGGGGAGAGAAGGGAAATAAAAGATCAGGCTGAATTCAAATTAAAGGTCAGGCAGAATAGCTGTGTCTTACAGGAAGGAGGTTAAATCCTGAAGGGCCCTAGTCTCATGGGACAGAGCATTCCACCAGGTTGGAGCCATCACTGAGAAGGCCCTGGCCCTGGTGGAGGATAGTCTGACTTCCTTAGGGCCTGGGACCTCTAAACTATGGTTATTCATGGACCTTAAGGTCCTCTGTGGGGCAGACCAGGAGAGGCAGCCCCATAGATACTAGGGCCCTAAGCCACAAAGGGGTTTGAATACCACTTACTGGGAATCAGAGGTAGGGAGAGTGCTGCTGCACTCGGGTCCTACTTGCTGGGTACCCCATGAGCATCTGGTCCCTGTGAGAAAGGGATGCTGAACTAGATGGACCAAAGGAAAAGAAAAAACATACTGTATTGGGGTTTTTGTTCGGTTTTTTAAAAAAGCAATTTCATCTTTAATAGATGTCAAGGTTTATCTTTGCTTTTCAGGTGAAGGGGCTCGTTGCTGGTACACAGCTTCCTCCAGCTCCCATGCCACCCCTCACTTTTGAGTTTTCACAGGATATAGTTTGCCACAACTGTGCAGTTTATGGTTTGTGCAAACCACAGTTTCCCACAAACCACAACTAGGAACCTACTTCAAGCCACGGTTTCCAATACCCAAATAATTCCAAATTATTGCAATTTCAATGCATTGAAATTTGGTTGTGACAACCACTCCTTCTCACAAACGATGTGTTGTGTAAAAGGTAAATACAGGACTACTTCCTTCTATTCCAAGCTTGAGAAAATAATATATTTGTATCAGATCTATGAGACACATAGAAAAAAAAATCTAGTATAAAAATAAACACACACTCCATTTATTAATGCATTATGTAGCAAACTCTCATTTCTTTTCCCCAAAATAACTGGTCCCCCCCCCCAATAAGGCACCACATACTCTGAAATACCCATCCAGTGGGGAGCCACTAAAATCCCTTGCAGGCTACAGCACAGTAATTTGGAATTCAACTTCTACCAAAACTCTGGCCTTCAGGATGATCACCTAATAAGGCTGAAGTATGTCCTGGTTCTTTGAGACACAAAAATAGCACAGTCTTTGAAAAGGTCTTAAGCACAACTCTGCACTGCAGGACTCCATGATGGGAGCAAAGCCTTCCTTAGTAAATCAAAAGTTTGATCTCAAAAAAATAAAATCGATGCTCTACATTAGACTCGCTTGTTGCTGTTAATCCAATGGAGGTATTGAGTTCCTAATGGTGGAGGAATGCGATCGATGTGTCAGGTTTTTAGAGGGGTTTCTTTCGTTTTGAAAAACCTTCCCAAGTCTGAGAAATTGTGGAGAACCCTTCAGAGCCTGGGTGGCTTCAATGTACAGCAGAGTCAGTTTGGCTGGCCAAAGCGCCAAGGACGAAACCCAAGTTTTATTTTATTTTTTTATTTTTTTTAAATAATTTTTATTCATTTTTCAAACACATAATAAAAACAAACACAACACAAACAAAAACATACCAAACATTAAACATATATAATTTCATAACCTTAATTTCATACACCTTCTTTCCTCCGACTTCCCCATACCTCCCTTTCGCTGCATCCTTATTCTGCAATTCTTTAGCAACCCTTTAGTCAATTTGTCTATTAGTTCCCTTTCATTAAATTTCCTTAAACTTATTATTTACAGCTGTAATTCTCTACTTCTTACCCCCTGACATCTTAACACTCCTCAATTTTACAACAGTTTTTGAGATATGTTTTAAATTTCTTCCAGTCCTCTTCCACTGTCTCTTTTCCCTGGTCTCGGATTCTGCCAGTCATCTCTGCCAGTCCCATGAAGTCTGTCACCTTTGTTTGCCATTCTTCCAGAGTAGGTAGTTCTTGCATCTTCCAATACTTTGCCAGAAGAATTCTTGCTGCTGTGGTAGTGTACATAAAAAAAGTCCTATCCTTCTTTGACACCAATTGGCCAACCATGCCCAGGAGAAAAGCCTCTGGTTTCTTAGGAAAAGTCCACTTAAGGACCTTCTTAATTTCGTTATAGATCATCTCCCAAAAGGCTTTAATCTTTGGGCAGGTCCACCAAAGGTGGTAAAAGGTACCTTCAGCGCCATAAATCGTCTTAATGAGCTTCTTTAACAACCTGATTAGCTGTAACTTGGGCAGCCCCGGCCGCACTTCCCTGGCCTCCCACCAGCTTTTGTTTGGCCTTTGAAGGATACTTAGATAACCGAGCCACTCAAGGGGTTTAGCATGATGAACCTAATACGTGGTCGTACTTCTTCTATGGAAGACCTTTCCTTTAATGCCTCAGAACCTATGTCTAAGGTTTCGAAGCCTATTGGGCTGGATTCACCACCTAAGAACTTAGAGCCTTCTATCTCATCATTGGAGGAGTTTTTCTGCAATCTTGTGCCTCCTTCGCCTGTTGTCGCTAAGCAGTTAGACTGCCTACATGATCCTGCAATGACTCCAAACAACCTTTTAAACACCTGCAAGCAGGTAGACTGTCTATATGACCCCGTAACGACTTCAGATACTCCCTTACCAGGAGACAAATAGCTGTTGGATATATCCGCCAGCCCGGATGGCCTCTCTTCCCGCCCCGACCCTCATTGTAAATCCTTATGTGATATAGTACAATCAGTGGAGCTGAGGACTTTGCAGAAATATTGCCTGCACTTGGCTGATGAAATAAAGGTGCTATCAGCTTCCATCAATATGCTAGAGGGAAAACTAAATGCCCTCACCAAAACCCCTACCTCGATTTTGAATCCATTAATTCATCAGGGACCTGATAATCATGAGGCACAGAGCATAAGAAGGGGACAGCAGCTAGTAAACCTTCAACTCACCCCTAACAATATATGCTTGAATATCGCTCACTCCTGCTTCCCCTACTATGCTTGGAGAAATCGTAAAGCTGCTGTGATCTCACTGCGAAAGTTGACCAGGTCCTATTTGGCCCAGAGTGATCTCCTATCATTAGAATGGCTGCCAGAGACTCCAAAATTTAAGCGCTTGTTGCTCAAGTTCGACTCTCCTAGGCTACCTGCACTCTTGAGAAAACTTCAAAATCGCCTCAATTGGTATGGAATCTTCCCACAAAGATGCTTCTTTAACAACTGTAGGGGCATTATTGGGAAAATCCCAAATTCGACAGATTTGGCTAACCGGCCTACAAGGAGGATTGAGGATTATGACCGGAATTCGCAGCAACGGACCCTCCCTATGAACCCCTCACCACAATTTACTAGCCGACCATCCCACCGGCAAGAAGAGACTGCCTTAAGGCATAGAGCTTTGACGGGCCCAGCCTCGGCCATTATAGATGCTCCTAAAGATTGGCAGACACAAGCTCATGTGGACCCCTCTGCAGCGATAACGATCTCCAATCCTCAAAATGGCTGCATCCCCTGTGCTGATACCATGACGATGCAGGAGACACTGGGAGACCCAGTAGCCCTCTGGACAAATACTGAGGCAGCGGCAAGGCTAAACAAGCTACTGGAAGCTAACCGAAAAGGATGTCTTTCTTCAATCTTACATAGTGCTTTTCCATCAACAAACCCTGAGCCTCAAGGCACGACTCCTGCAACCATAGAGCATACGGCAAACGACGAGTCTATGGACTTGTCGGTTAGTAACATCCCCTCGTATCAAGATTTTCTCTTACAGCGACCTATAAATTTGCCCCAGCCACTAGCTGCTCCTGTGATATGTGACAACTCGAACCTGAAAGGCAAACAATCAAAAATTACCGCTTTCTTTCATCCTACTGCCCCTTTACGCAGCGTGCCCCACGCAGCGTGCTCCAGGATTAACCGCGCAAGAGAAATCATGACTTGAGGGAAACACAAAGCGGTCTCTTACACTATTATCATGGAATGTGGCTGGTATTAAATCCAAACTGATAGATCCATCATCTGTTACCTATATAAATGGCAGCCACATCCTTCTATTCCAAGAGTCATGGGCCTGTGAGGACTTCTATCTACCAGGATATAAGGGCTTCTATCTGAATGGCACGCAGAATTCAGTATCACATGGGAGACCGCAAGGAGGTTTGGCCACCTTTGCTTCCTTAGCCATAAACCTTCAGGCCGAAAAAATCGACATCCAGTCGTCACTCATGCTGATTATAAAGTTACAAACAGCAGAGGAAATGATAGTAGTGATCAACATCTACTTATGCCCAATTTATAAGAGAAATCTGGTTGATCTGAGATGGCAGGAAATCCAAGCGACATTGGAAACGCTCTCTGATAACTACTCAGAAGCCTCTTTTCTGTTGGCGGGAGACTTTAATGGACGCCTGTCATATACTGACCAAACCTTATTCTCTAAATTTAACAAGTACCCTTCTTCACCTTTTATGACTACAGATCTTTTACCAAGGAAATTCAAAAATATCATAGCCACTTACGCAGGTTTCAAATGTAGGCAAACCTTGCTGGCCCTCAATTTCCCTTTACTAAATGGGGCAGATGTGACCAACTTGCGCAAGATGGGGGCACCAAAAAAAAAAGAAAAGAAAGAAAAAAAAGAAACCCAAGTTTTATAGACCTTGTTCGTAGAATCATTCCTCCACCTTGCTTAAAATACTTTGATTCATGTTGGAATGGCATACAAAGCATGAAGAAGTTAAGGCAGTGATTTTGGGTATAACATCCAACTTTCATCTTGGGGAAAGTTGTGGAGAGAAGAAATAAAAATTACAGCATGCTGTGCGTTGAAAGGAAATTACATGAAAACGATGTACCGTTGGTATCTAACACCAAGTAAGATTGCAAAAATGTATAAAACTAAATCAAATATGTGTTGGAAATGTAAAGAGAAAGAAGGTACTTTTCCATATGTGGTGGTCATGTTGTAAGGTAAAAAGCTTCTAGAAAATTATTTATAATGAACTAAAGAAAATGTTTAAAAATGCATTTGTTAAAATAAACATAAGTCTTTCTTTTAGGTTTAATAGGGAAAGAAGTAACAAGAAAAGATAAAAGACATTTTATGTATGCAATGACGGCAGTGAGAACGCTACTAGCCCCAAAATGGAAAGAAGCAGCATTACCAACAAAGGAAGAATGGCAGACAAAATTGATGGATTATGCAGAAATGGCGAAACTAACAGGGAAGATCAGAAACCAAGAAGATCAAGTATTTGCTAGAGACTGGAGTAAATTCATAGTTTATTTGAAAAACCACTGTAAGCAGTTAAAAACACTGGTAGCATTGTACTGTAATGACATTTGTAATGTGAAATTGACTGTGATAAAACGGATACATAATAGCTGGAAAAATTATAATATGCAAAAAATAATAACTTTTAATTTAAGAACCCTTGAGAGGGAGGGGAGGAATTCAGAAGGTTCAGGGAACCTTGTAATTGGATATACAGTGGTACCTCAGGTTAAGAACTTAATTCGTTCCGGAGGTCCGTACTTAACCTGAACCTGTTCTTAACCTGAAACACCACTTTAGCTAATGAGGCCTCCTGCTGCCAACGCACCGCCAGAGCACGAATTCTGTTCTCATCCTGAAGCAAAGTTCTTAACCCGAGGTAATATTTATGGGTTAGCAGAGTCTGTAACCTGAAGCGTATGTAACCTGAAGCACATGTAACCCGAGGTACCACTTATGTGAAAGATAATATGTATAAAAATGTGAAAACAAGTAAAAATATTATTATTAAAATACTTTGATGCGAGCAGAAAAGGTTGGGTTTTTGGGTGACTGGTCAACATTTGGCTACATTGTGCCTCCACTGTTGGGACACAGCATGAATCTGAAAACCAGCCACTGGGCATCACTAGTGTGCTGATGTGCCCAGATGCTTGTGGGCATCTCACAGGCATCTGGTTGGCCATTGTGAGAACGAGACGTGAGACCTGATGAGCCATTGGCCTGATGCAAAGACCCTTTTCATGCCCTCATATTCTTATTACTTGGAGTTTAACCCAGAGGCTGATTTCTAAGCCACTACACCACGACGGACACCATGGAGGAAGGCTCCATTGAACATGGCTTCTCACTGGGCAAGAGGTTGCTTGACGCATGTACACATCACCCAAACTCTTTATGGCAGTCATCGTGTGGGACTTCTGTGGAGAAATCTGGTTTCATTCTAAACCAGACCTAAATGGTGCCAGGAATGTCCACAGAAGAGAAGACAGTGGTAGATTTGCAGTTAAAGGTGAAGATAAAGGGACCTCTGACCATTAGGTCCAGTTGTGGCCGACTCTGGGGTTGCGGAGCTCATCTCGCTTTATTGGCCGAGGGAGCCAGCGTACAGCTTCTGGGTCATGTGGCCAGCATGACTAAGCCGCTTCTGGCGAACCAGAGCAGCGCACGGAAATGCCGTTTACCTTCCCGCTGGAGCAGTACCTATTTATCTACTTGCACTTTGACGTGCTTTTGAACTGCTAGGTTGGCAGGAGCAGGGACTGAGCAACGGGAGCTCACCCTGTTGCAGGGATTCGAACCGCCAACCTTCTGATTGGCAAGTCCTAGCCTCTGTGGTTTAACCCACAGCACCTCCCTAGATCTGCCAGCTACACAACACCACTTAAAAGGGAGCAGAGTATCAGGTGACCTACGTAACAGAGATGCTGTGTTGGGGGGGAGGGAACGATGCTTTCTCAAGAGATCCGCACGGAGGAGTATGGCAAAGAGGGGGTTACTGCCTTCAAAGGATGTGCCAAAAATGAAAAAGAACAGCGTCTTGTGTGTGCTGTGGACTGTAGTCTTGCTCCAGAAATAGCTCTGGGGAAAGGTGCCAGCTATTATTAGCATGCGAGCTACTTGCCACTTCTTTGAAGCGTATTAAAGACTCAGAAAATGAAAAAATACAAAGCAATAGAAATAATGATGGTGGTGATTTTATTCTTTATACCATGCCCATCTGGCTGGGTGCCCCTCCCCCCCCAAAAAATGAGGAGGGGAAGTCCTAATGGGTTCTCATTGCCCCATATGAGCACAGCTTCCTCTATCTTCACAACCAGGGATGGGAAACCTCAGGACCCAAATGCAGTCCCCCAAAAAACTTCTCTGTCTGGTCCTTGGGACTATCTCCAGGGCCACCCACACTCCTGAGTCACATCTATTACCGGCCCTGCTTTGAACTGCCCTGAGTGTTTTTGTCTAGCTGCAAAGCTCTTTTTTTAAAAAAACAAAACACTTTTTTATTGATTTTCCAAAACAAAATTAAATAAAACTTAAACTTTAACATTCAACCTTTTTTATCTTCTTATTCACCCTGCGCAATTTCGCGCCCGGACTTCCCTCCTTCGGTTTTCCCAATTTACATCCATTCCTGCAGATTCTTAATTACATTCTATATACATCACAATATTTATGTTAGCCCTGCTACAGTTTTTAAACTTCTACAGTTATTTCATATATTCACAACAAATTTACTCCACTCCTCCTCAAACTTTGTCACTTTTTGGTCTCGAATTTTCTAACTCATTTTTGCCAGTTCAGTATACTCGAATAATTTCGTCTGCCACTCCATTAGGGTTGGTAACTCTTGGGATTTCCACTTTTGGGCTACAAGAATCCTTGCGGCAGTCTTGACATATAAGAGTAATTTGCAGTCTTCTTTTTTCACTTTATCTCCTATTATCCCTAATAAAAAAGCCTCTGGTTTCTTTGGGAAAGCTCTTAACCTCTTCATCATTCTGAGTGCTGGCCTGGAGGGAGATTAGAGAGAGAAAATAGCCTAATGGACACGAGTGGAAGTTACGTTTATGGCTCCACACACTTTTCCCTGTGGCTCCGCTCACCACTGGTATGTGCCCCCCCCCCGAAAAAGTTTCTCATAAAAGGAATATGGCAACAAGAAACCAAATCTTCAGTGTCATTGGCCCAGCCAGCCCTGTGGAACTCCCTGCCACTAGAGATTCAGCAGGCTCCTTCTGTTTCAACCTGAACTTTTTCTGTGCTGTCCAGGTCACGCAGGCCCTTCAGAAAACATATTTGCATCATAGTAAGGTGATGGTCTCTGATTTAAATTTTTTAAGTTTCAATTTTTAAAAATATGTATATTGTTGAAAACTGCTCTTATAAATAAATACAAATTCACTCCACAATAATAATAAAAATAAAAATATGAAAATAAGCATCTCCACGTAGGGTTTGGAGAGGCGGCTGCCACCGCCCTATGAAAGCCTTTCTGGTAACATAGGAATCAGGGAATCTGCCTTATACGGAGTCTGACCATTGGTCCATCTAGCTCAGCCTTTCTCAACCTGTGGGTCCCCAGATGTTGTTGAACTACAACTCCCATCACCCCTAGCTAGCAAGGCCAGAGCTCAGGGATGATGGGAGTTGTAGTCCAACAACATCTGGGTACCCACAGATTGAGACCGCTGATCTTGCTTCTCTACTGGCTGCACTGATGGGCAGATTTCAGATGAAAAACTATCTGGAGTCGCCACAGAGTGAACCCAGGGCTTTCTCCATGCAATGCAAACACTCTGCTGTGGTGCTTCTCTCAGGAATACCAGAGGCGAGCCAGAGGTCCTTTGGGTAATGTTTATGCTGCTGCTGCATTTAAGTACGGAACATCTCCCATCAGGAGGGCACAATAAACAAACTCATTTGGAAAGGATTACATGGGTTCCTTGGTTTAGAATCCAGGAAGATTGCGGGAGTCTAGTTAGGTCTGAATGTTTATCAGTTTCTGGGAAGCGATTTGAGACGTATTTTATTGCTGCTTCTGTGCTCTGTATTGTCTGCTCTTTCGTGCTTTTTAACAGTTTCTAGGCAGCGCAGAAAGGAAGTTTACGGCTTCTCATTTTTATTTGCTGGCAGATTTGCAAAGAGCTCTTTGAAGCCAGGCTGGCAGAGCAGAAATGAATTAATAAAAGTATCCGGGCACTATATAATTATGCAGTTCAAGCAAGCATCATTACATATAAAACCAGCCAAGGCATATCTAGTAGCACAAAACAATCGTTTCTTCAAGCAACAGAGCTTCTGTGTTGTATATTGCCCTGCGATCTTCGAATGAAGGGCTATATATAAATTTAATAAATTTAATAAATAATAATATCAGCAATGTCCTTTGCAAGTGTGGTGATCCTAGGTCAGCTTTCATCCACCAGACATTCTGGACTACACCTCTCATAACCTCCTGCTTCCCAGGTTGGAGACAGCCATCTTAGATACATGCAATTTATTGCGTTATATTTGCAATGCAGAAACACCGAGAAACGAGCTCTGCTCTTCACCATCAGGGCTTGCTCTGAGCTCTCAGGTGCCAACAGGGTTTTCTGGGCTCAGTACACTGAATGTGGATTGGGGCCCAGACAAATTAAGATGGTCTCACTGGTGCTGCAGTCTGCAGGGTGCTCACCTGCCCTATAAGCAAAGTAGAGGAAATTTGTAGATTTTTTAAAAGGGGAAGAGGCAAGAGATTGGGGTCCAGCGCACAGGACTTGCGTATTGAGTGTTCTGGGCTGTCTTTTAACAATGACCTTGGGTAAAGGGTTAGGGTAAAGGACTCCTGGATGGTTAAGTACCATCAAATTTGAGCATGGGGTGAGACACTCAACTCCGCTTTCAGGCTGAGGGAGCCGGTGTTTTTCCACAGACAGATTCCTGGGTCATGTGGCCAGCATGACTAAACTGCTTCTGGCGCAACGGGACACTGTGATGAATGCCAGAGCACATGGAAATGCTGTTTCTTTTCCCATTGCAGAGGTACCTATTTACAGTGGTACCTTGGGTTACAGACACTACAGGTTACAGACTCCGCCACCCAGAAATAGTACCTCAGGTTAAGAACCTTGCTTCAGGATGAGAACAGAAATTGTGCAGCAGCGGTGTGGTGGCAGCGGGAGGCTCCATTAGCTTAAAGTGGTGCTTCAGGTTAAGTACAGTTTCAGGTTAAGAACGGACCTCCAGAATGAATTAAGTTCTTAACCTGAGGTACCACTGTATTTACTCGCGCTGGTATGCTTTAGAACTGCTAGGTTTGCAGGAGCTGGGTCAAAGCAACGGGGGCTCACCCTGTTACACAGATTCTACCTGCTGTCTCAGGCTTCCTCAACCTCAGGCCTCCAGATGTTTTGAGACTACAATTCCCATCATCCCTGACCACTGGTCCTGCTATCTAGGGATCATGGGAGTTGTAGGCCGAAAAACATCTGGAGGGCTGAGGTTGAGGAAGCTTGTGCTGGCCCTTCGACTGGCAAGCCCAAGAGGCTCAGTAGCGCCACCCGCATCCCTGATTAACAGATACAGCAGGTCACAACCTCCATTTAAAGCATTTATACCACTTTAACAGTTATGGCCCCCCAAGGAATCCTGGGAACTGTAGTTTGTTAAGGGTGTTGGAAACTGCAGCTCTGCTAGGAGTAAACTGCAGTTCCCATAAGTCTTTGAGGGAACTGTTAATGTGGTTTAGACGTACAGTGGTACCTCGGGTTACATATGCTTCAGGTTACATACGCTTCAGGTTACAGACTCAGCTAACCCAGAAATAGTGCTTCAGGTTAAAAACTTTGCTTCAGGATGAGAACAGAAATCAGGCTCTGGCGGCGCGGCAGCAGCAGGAGGCCCCATTAGCTAAAGTGGTGCTTCAGGTTAAGAACAGTTTCAGGTTAAGTACGGACCTCCGGAATGAATTAAGTACTTAACCAGAGGTACCACTGTACTTTAAAGCTAGGGTGTGGATTTGACCTGAAACTATGGGGGGGGAGGAAGGAACTGAAAGAGAGGAGGGCAACCAGCCTCTTAGGAGTTTGGGCCAAGACACGAGGATTTTTAGAATTAAAAACACACACCCAGCTTAACACACCAATCTGATTCTTCATGGGAGCCATCTGGATTCCTGCCAAAGGAACAAAATGCTCTGCGCAGCAACTGCTGTTGCATGTGCCTCTGATTTGAGCTAAACAAGAATGCAGCAACAGAGTTTCGCAAATAAAGGTCTAAACGATGGTCTCGTCCGCAAGTACCCTTGATGTCAATCACGCTGCAGCTTAGGCAGCAGGATCCGATGAGGCAACACATAGGAATTCTGGCAATGCCTGAGAAATAATCTGAGACTGTTTATTGCCTCTTTCCACGGGGCTGCAAGTATTCCCCTTCCCCGCCTCCCCCCTTTCCCCAATCCTTTCCAGCTGTGACACAGCAAAGAGCAGAAATCTCAAGACCCTAATTAACCCAGAACGAAAACACCCACCATGAGTCCCATGTCATTCTCTATAATCCTCTGCTCTGCAACTAACTTTTAACAGGTCTGACGGGCTGCAAAATTGTCTCCCTCAGATAAGTTACACCCACATCACACACAAAGGGGTCTTTAATCACCTCCCCCCCCACAACACAGGCTCTTTCAAGGCCCCCCGCCCTCAGGCACCCTCTCACTCCTAGGGACTCTGGGCTCACACAGTGATAGAGCCTCTATAGCTATTTGCAGCACGAAAGAGGGAATTAAAGGGTATTTTGCCTGTGTCCACGCTCAGAAAAAACTGGAATTCACAAGAACACAAGGAATTCACTGGAATTCTAGGACCCCTGACAGTTAAGTCCAGTCAGGGACGACTCTGGGGTTGCAGCGTTCATCTCGCTTTTCTGGCTGAGGGAGACAGCCTTTATTCGCAGATAGTTTTTCCAGGTCACGTGGCCAGCATGACTAAGCCGCTTCTGGCGAAACCAGAGCAGCGCATGGAAACACCGTTTACTTTCCCGCCGGAGCAGTACCTATTTATCTACTTGCACTTTGAATTGCTTTCGAACTGCTAGGTGGGCAGGAGCTGGGACCGAGTAATGGGAGCGCACCCTGTTGCGGGGATTCGAACCGCCGACCTTCTGATTGGCAAGCCCAAGAGGCTGAGTGGAATTCTAGGAGAAAAAACACTGTGATACCACAGCCATGGCTTCCTCTCAAAGAATCCTGGGAGCTAGAGAGACATAGCCCAGCAAAGCCCCAAGGGCCAGACCAGGGCTTGATTTAGGTTTGATGAGGCCCTAATCTACTGAAGGTAGATTGTCGCTGTTTTTTTGTGTTGAATATATGCTATATGGAAATTTATGGACCTAATAGGTATGGACTGCAAGAAGATCAAACATATCCATTCTTAAGCAAATCAGCCCTGAGTGCTCACTGGAAGGACAGATCCTGAAGCTGAGGCTCCAATACTTTGGCCACCTCATGAGAAGAGAAGACTCCCTGGAAAAGACCCTGATGTTGGGAAAGATTGAGGGCACAAGGAGAAGGGGACGACAAAGGACGAGATGGTTGGACAGTGTTCTCAAAGCTACCAACATGAGTTTGACCAAACTGCGGGAAGCAGTGGAAGACAGGAGTGCCTGGCATGCTCTGGTCCATGGGGTCACGAAGAGTCGGACACGACTAAACAACTAAACAACAACAACAAATAGGTATCTAAAGCTATTTGCACATAACAGTCCATGCAGAATGTAGGCACCCTATATATAGAAATGAGCAAACCAGTGATATTTGAGGGAGCAGGCTAGCAGGTGGGGCCCATTACTTACATCATGGGAGCCTACACAACACAAAACACTGTTGTTGTATATAGGTTTTATATGTTTTTTATCTTATATTTTGGAAATGTACATCCAGGTTTATTTCCTTTAATTCCCCCCCCCCCCCGAGAGTGGTGCCCTAAGCTACAGCTTGTTTAGCTTATATGTAAATCCAGCACTGGGCCAGACAGAACGGCCCCCGCTAGACCTCAGGTTCCCCAACATGACTCTAACCAACATATATCTCTGCATAGCTCATTTATAATTGTATCGGGATGTGCCTTCTAATTGTGAGCTGCTGCTGGAGCCAATCTAGGCTGAAAAGAACAGCATGTCTAATAAATAACCCCCACTTACTTCCTCAGCAATTAGCATCCAATTAACAATTGCCATCGCCACGCTGTTAACAGCTTCGCTGTTTCTGCAAAGCTGTGCAGTTTCCCATGCATAAGGGGTTTTCTGCTGCTAAATTAAGCACAACTGGCAAGGCCTCCTCCCTTTGAGAAGATCTCTTCTGAGAAGCCGTCCCAGGCACAGTTCCTCAGCAGTGACTACGAAATCAGCCTGAGCGGCTTCTAAGAAAGATGGGCTTAGGTGTTAACCATAGAAAAGGATGCATTTGGCCCTGGGAAGGTTGGCAGGGTGCAAATCTGGCCCTCAGGCTGAAAGCGGATTCGCACCTATGACACAGGCCTTAAATCCAAGCCTGTTGCACATAATCTGTCAATTGGAATGCCTGGTGGCGGCGTTTAATCATTCCAACCAAGTGCTGAGTCAGCACCACCACGAGGCGGAGTAGCCTTGGGGCTACCGCCCTGCAAGGAGCTGAGTCATCGCTCAGCTCTCAGAGGATGTAAACACAGCTGCACGGGCCTCATCCACGCCAAGATCGCCAAGAGGTTTTTGCATTGCGCAAGACTTCATTCCTTTCTTGCAGAGATTCCAGATGAATTGTGGTGCCCTGGAATTCTGCATCCAGTTCTGGGTGCCACAATTTAAGAAGGCTATTGTGTGTTTCTGTGAACTGCCCTGAGACCCCCCCCCGGGGTATAGGATGATATATAAGTAAAATAAATAAATAAGATGGAATGTGTGCAGATGAGGGTGGCCAAGATGATCAAGGGTCTCAAAACCAAGCCTTATGAGGAATGGTTGAAGGAGTTGGGTATGTTTAACTTGGGAAATTAAAAGACGCCTGCTTCTTGGGAGAAAATCAATGACAAACCTAGACAGCATCTTAAAAAGCAGAGACATCAACTTGCCAACAAAGGTCCATATAGTTAAAGCTATGGTTTTCCCAGTAGTGATGAATGGAAGTGAGAGCTGGACCATAAAGAAGGCTGATCACCGAAGAATTGATGCTTCTGAATTATGCTGCTGGAGGAGACTCTTGAGAGTCCCATGGACTGCAAGAAGATCAAACCGATCCATTCTGAAGGAAATCAGCCCTGAGTGCTCACTGGAAGGACAGATCCTGAAGCTGAGACTCCAATACTTTGGCCACCTCATGAGAAGAGAAGACTCCCTGGAAAAGGCCCTGATGTTGGGAAAGATGGAGGGCACAAGGAGAAGGGGGTGGCAGAGAATGAGATGGTTGGACAGTGTTCTCGAAGCTGCCAGCATGAGTTTGACCAAACTGTGGGTGGCAGTGGAAGACAGGAGTGCCTGGCGTGCTCTGGTCCATGGGGTCACGAAGAGTCGGACATGACTAAACAAATAAACAACAACAAATTTGGGAAAGAGGAGACAAAAGACGGAGAGAAGATATGAAAACCATCTTCAAATATCTTAAGGGCTGCCACATGGAAGAGGGAACAAGCTGGTCCGGAGCGTAGGACCCGAACCAATGGCTTCAAGTTACAAGAAAGGAGATTCTGACTATAAACATCAGGCAGAATTTTCTGAAGGTAAGAACTGTTAGACAGTGGAACGGACTCCCTCAGGAGCTGGTGGACTCTCCTTTTTTGGAGGTTTTTAAGCAGAGGTCGGATAGCCATCTGTCATGGATGCTTTGGTTGAGACTCCTGCATTGCAGGGGGTTGGACTGGACACAACCCTTGAGGTCCCTTCCAACTGATTCAATTTAGGGAGTTCAGTCCTGCTTGTTCACTCTCTCTCACCCCTTACCCTTGCAGACCTACTATCCCATGTGGGTGGTCCAAAACTGGTCCATAGGGTGGGGTTAGGAAGATCAAAATCTTGACTAGATGATCCTCAGGGTCCCTTCCAACTCTATGGTTCTATGATTCCATGAGACCTTCTCACTTCCTGGAGCCTTTATGATGGACTGGTTCATAATAGCCAGCAACCACCTACAATCACCATCACTTGTGGTAGCATCTAGGAGGATGCACTGCTGCCCCCAAGCTCATGACCCGGCTGTGATCACACAGAGGCACCCATTTTAACAGCTCATATTTCCGCACAGTGCAGGAGTGGGGGGACTTTTTTTAAGCCCGAGGGCCACAGCCCATCCTAAGCAACGTTCTGAGATGTCGCATAGCAGGTGCAATACTGGGCAGTGCAATAAGCTAAAACAAAAAGCTTAAAAACTATGGAATAAAAGGAAACATCTTGGCAGAATTAGACTGTATTGTATAAATATAAGTTCGTAGGGAGGTAAAAAGAAATTATATAAGAAATATGTAACTGTGCGGTATAAAGTAATGGATAGATAAAGTACAGTGAGATTAATTGGAAGTCAGTTTTAAATTTCTTCTCTATAGGTTTTATCATTGTGTTCAGTATCAGGAGCATATATGATGATAATTATATTAATCTTGTATCTTATAGTGTGGTGGTTTGTTTGTTTTTTCTGTTGTTTGTTTGTTTGTTTGTATGTCTGTTTTCTCATGAATTTATTTTAAATTAATAAAGATACGTTATAAAATAAAAAAGCTAAAAACCAAACCAAAACTCATGCCAACAATCTATGTATCTGGATGGAAATGCCTAAACAAAAGCCTTCTTAGTGGGTGTCGAAAAGAGTGCCTGATGTCAATAGGCAGGCAGTTCCAAATTTAGGCGCTGCCACACTAAAAGATCAAATACAGAAGGTGTATTATGTGGCACACCTGAAACATTCTGCAGATACATATAGGGTAAAGTGTTCTTATCAAGGTTATGTAAGAAGCATTAGCATTCACAGCATGAACTTCAAAAAGAGAGGGAATGGATTCCACTAAGGACAGGATTTGGCCTTCGGCCCCTCTGCTGAAACATTTTCTTCCTTCATTCCTTTTTTTTAACCACCCAATGAACGCTTCCAGCAGCAAGAACAGCTCTCTTTTGTGCTCCATCTCTGACAACTCAGCCCTCAAAGATTTCCTCTTGGCCACCACGGACTTGACCCGCCCTGGCAATGGCCTTCTTTGAAATGCCAATATTCATGCATCCTGAGCGTTGCCAACAGCCTGGAAAGGAAAGGACTCTGTGGTTCATTTAGCCCAATTTTCTAAATTGCACGCTGACATCATTTTTAATTTATTTTTATTTTTCGTAACCTGAGATGATAAAAATGTTCAGTGCAGCAGTGGAATTTTATTTTATTTTTGAAAAAAATATGAATATTGCAGGCACGTGGTAATTCGTCTATGAACTAAACTGGTCTTTCAATTATCCCCAGGGTCCATAGAATGATAATTGCTTGGAGATCCTAAACTAAGCTAGGTAGTATGTGTGCCTGTGTGTGTAGATACCATCTCTTCCTCAATGTGGACTACAACTCCCATCATCCTTTGCTATAGGCCATCCTGGCCAGGGCTAATGGGAGTCCAGCAACTTCTGGAATATATCAGGTTGGAGAAGAAATAATAATAATAATAATATATTATTTATACCCCACCCATCTGGCTGGGCTTCCCCAGCCACTCTGGGCGGCTTCCAAAAAAAATATTAAAATACTGTAATACATCAAACATTAAAAGCTTCCCTAAACAGGGCTGCCTTCAGATGTCTTCTAAAAGTCTAGTAGTTGTTGTTCTCTTTGACATCTGGTGGGAGGGCGTTCCATAGGGAGGGCGCCACTACCGAGAAGGCCCTCTGCCTGGTTCCCTGTAACTTGGCTTCTCGCAGTGAGGGAACCGCCAGAAGGCCCTCGGAGCTGGACCTCAGTGTCTGGGCTGAACGATGGGGGTGGAGACGCTCCTTCAGGTATACTGGACCAAGGCCGTTTAGAGCTTTAAAGGTCAGCACCAACACTTTGAATTGTGCTCGGAAACGTACTGGGAGCCAATGTAGGTCTTTCAAGACCGGTGTTATATGGTCTTGGCAGCCGCTCCCAATCACCAGTCTAGCTGCCGCATTCTGGATTAGTTGTAGTTTCCGGGTCACCTTCAAAGGTAGCCCCATGTAGAGCGCATTGCAGTAGTCCAAGTGGGAGATAACCAGAGCATGCACCACTCTAGCGAGACAGTCCGCAGGCAGGTAGGGTCTCAGCCTACGTACCAGATGGAGCTGGTAAACAGCTGTCCTGGACACAGATTTGACCTGTGCCTCCATGGACAGCTGTGAGTCCAAAATTACTCCCAGGCTGCGCACCTGGTCCTTCAGGGGCACAGTTACCCCATTCAGGACCAGGGAATCCTCCACACCTGCCTGCCTCCTGTCCACCAAAAACAGTACTTCTGCCTTGTCAGGATTCAACCTCAATCTGTTAGCTGCCATCCATCCTCCAACCGCCTCCAGACACTCACACAGGACCTTCACTGCCTTCACTGGTTCTGATTTAAAAGAGAGGTAGAGCTGGGTATCATCCGCATACTGATGAACACCAGAAACCTGATCTATAGCTACGACAGGGGTGACGCAAATTTTTGCAACCCAAGGGCCGCACTCCCTTCTGGCCTGTCCCCAAGTTAACCTCTTCCAGAGCAGAGGGAGAAGGCATTTGGGTGCGAACCACAGTGGTGAACTCCAAGTTTTGATAGTTGCACTGGTAGCATGTCACTGAATAGGAAACGAAAGCAGGGACTTGCCATGCAAAACACTGCCGTTAATTCAGCCTTATCCAGCCTTGATTTTGCTTAGACAAGGAAAGCCCCTCTTCCAGAGGCCACAGATTTGTTAAAACAACTTCTAAATCCTTTTGCTCACAGCTCCACTATCGCACAACAGAGGTTGATCCTGCCACCCAAAACCAACAGCAAAGGCCCCTAGCAAGAAAACCCGACTGTGGGCTGCAACCCATGCTAGTCATTTTCAAGATGAAACCCTCTGGGTTGAAGCCAATGGATTGTTTATCTATTTATTGCATTTGTACCACACTTTTCCCCTCCACGGAGCTCGAGGGAGTTTACATGGTTCCCCCTTGCTCAATGAATACCCACAACGACCCAGCGAGGTTGGGTTAGGCTGAGACCAAATGGCCAGCCCAACGTCACCCAGTGAGTTTCATGGCTGAGTGTCCTAGTCTGACAAGTCTAACCATTACGATGCACTGCAGCACTAAGGAGAACGTTCCATGGGCACAAATTTTTCCACTTGTGCAACAGAACCTTCTCCCACTGTCTCCTCACCCTGTGACCCCCTAAATCTGTTGTAGGGGTTCCCTCGACACTGTGAAGTAAATCTGGAGAGGGCATGGGGCACGAAAAGCAGGAACAAGGAGGGAAATGCCATTGTGTTAAGTGGAAATCCTTGTGCCCTCGAGACACAACAGAGTATCACCCATATAACTGACTTAGGTCCATTTGTTCTATTTTGAATAATATTCTTTATAGTTATGGAGTAGTGGGCATTGGGGATGGGTTTATGGAACCAAGGAGTCTGAAAAGGTTTGGGAACCACTGATCTAGGCATGAATGGCAGTACAGTGGTACCTCGGGTTACATACCCTTCAGGTTACAGACTCTGCTAACCCAGAAATAGTACCTCGGGTTAAGAACTTTGCTTCAGGATGAGAACAGAAATCATGCAGCAGCGATGTGGCAGCAGCGGGAGGCCCCATTAGCTAAAGTGGTGCTTCAGGTTAAGAAGAGTTTCAGGTTAAGAATGGACCTCCAGAACGAATTAAATACTTAACCCAAGGTACCACTGTACAGTGGTACCTCTGTTGTCAAACATTTCGGTTCTCGAATGCTGAAAACTTGGAAGTAAATGCTTCTGTTTTGGAACGCTTTTCGGAACTCGAACGTACGACGCAGTGTCCATTGAGTGCAAGAAGCTCTTGCAACCAATGGGAAGCCATGCCTTGGTTTTAGAACGCTTCGGAAGCTGAAGAGTCTTCCAGAACGGATTATGTTCGAGAACTGAGGTACCACTGTATACACATTTTATAAATAATAATAGCACATAATCTAAATGTTTGGCTCTGCATTGCTTTCCCGTTGCAACACTTTGGGTGGCTGCACAGAGCAGACCTATTTGCAAAAAAAACCCCATAGTTGGCAAGTCACTATAATATCGATATCCTGTCACGTTTTGTTTTTTTTTAAAAAAGGAAGGGAAAACTGCTGACTGCTGAACTGTGTGTCTGCAAAGCTAGCAGTGGCAGTTCTCCAAAAGATAGGGAAAGCTTTGCTCCAAAGTACATAAATTACACCTCCAGCAGAAAGAAATGAAAGGTGTTTAGCTGGGTAAATGAGATGACTTAAGGCACAGCTCCCACAAACAGTAAAGAGGGGAGCAATCCTGTCTCAGGTCCTAGTGGGGGAACCACAAGATAAAATGCTGGACTAGATTCTGGGAGACCAGGGTTCAAATCCCCACCCGCTACTCAGCCAGGACTCTCACAACGTGGCGTTGGACCAGTCTCAGTCTCTCAACCTTAGCCTACAGGGTTGTTGTGAGGATAAAACTGGGAAGGGGACCCATGTCTTTGAGCTCCTTGAAGGAGAGGGGTGTTATAAATGCGATGAATAAATAAAAAATGCAGCTATCTGCCCATAGAAAAAATAAGGCACAGAAGAAGAATTTGGGACCTGCTTTCTCATTCCTATGGTAGTCTGGCATCCACAGATGTCATGGTCTCATCGTCAATAACTTGCTTCAGGGTGGGTGTTCAAACTCTTGAAACCTTAATTCCAGGGTTAGGGTTAACAGTTAACAGTTTAACAGTTAACAGTTAAACAGTTAACAGTTTAACAGATTTTATTCTGCACCTGGCTATCAGCCACTTGTGACCCAAGGAAGATGCCCAGGTGCTAGGATGACGCCAGACGTCTACACCATCTGAAAGAGCATATGGTTTTCACATACATCTGTACCTTGGAAGTCAAACAAAATCCGTTCCGGAAGTCAGTTCAACCTCCAAAACATTCAGAAACTTAGGCTTGGCTTCTGATTGGCTGCAGGAAGCTCCTGCAGCCAATCGGAAGCCACGGAAGCCCCGTCAGAGGTTTGGCTTCCAAAAGAATGTTTGGAAACTGGAATGCTCACTTCCGGGTTTTGATCGTTCGGGAGTCGATTTGATCAGGAGCCCAAGGCGTTTGAGATCCAAGGAACGACTGTACTAGCAACACATCCTGTAGAGTTCTGTATCAGTTATGTTTTACCTGCACAATCAGAATGAATTTCAGGAACCAAATAAGACTTTCAGGAAATAAGACTTTAGGGCTGCCTTGTCCAAAAATGGCAACTACACATTCCGTTCTGGAGACGGTAACCCTGGCTTAAGGAACCATTTGGCGCCTAGCTTATATACCTGAATTTCTAACACTGCTTCCAATCTTGAAGCATCCTGCATTTGTCTGATGCTAGTGGCCGCAGGGCACTCCATAATTCATGGTCCGGTAAAGGTAAAGGGACCCCTGACCATTAGGTTCAGTCTCGGACAACTCTGGGGTTGTGGCACTCATCTCGCTTTATTGGCTGAGGGAGCTGGCGTACAGCTTCCGGGTCATGCGGCCAGCATGACTAAGCCGCTTCTGGCGAACCAGAGGAGCGCACAGAAACACCGTTTACCTTCCCGCCAGAGCGGTACCTATTTATCTACTTGCACTTTGACATGCTTTTGAACTGCTAGATTGGCAGGAGCAGGGACCGAGCAACTGGAGCTCACCCCATTGCAGGGATTCGAACCACCGACCTTCTGATCAGCAAGTCCTAGGCTCTGTGGTTTAACCCACAGTGCCACCCACGTCCTGGTTTTGTAGGATACTCCAAATGGGGAGAAGCCATTTTGGCATAGTGAAGTGGTTTTCAACCAGTGTTCCGTGGCACCCTGGGGTGCCTTGAATGATAGTCAGGGGTGCTGCAGGCAACACTGGCCTCTGTCCCTCTTTCCTTCCCTCCCTCCCTCCCTCCTCAGACGCCCTTTCGCGTCGCGGCTTTTGTTGCAGCAGCCCTGGCTACAAGCTCCCCAGGCAAATGGTGCCTCTGGGGCTGGCCAGGGGGTGCTTCCCAGGCCCCTGTGGGGCAGTGTGAGGAGGCACCTCTCTTTGGGGCAGGTGGGGGGCAGCTCAGAGACCAGAGGTGGCAGCTGCAGCTGCCCAGAGGACTCCCAAGGAGCAGGGAGAAAAGAGGAGGCTGGGGGAACACTCCACAAGGGAGGCTGTCCGAAAAGGGGTGAGGGGCTGCCGGCTCTGTGGGCAAGGGGTGGCATAACTGGGCTCCTGAGCCCCACAGGGGTGCCGCAGAAAGAATACGGTTGCTCAAGGGAGCTGTGGACCCCCAAAGGTTGAAAACCTCTGGCATAGTGGGATTAATTCTTTAGCATATTAATGTTGTGTTTTTACAGTCGGGGAGATCTGCTGCTTCAGATGTCTCTGAAGAGACCTTGAGTTTACTTAATAGTGTGCAGTGGGGTGGGGAGGGGAGGGGAGGGGAGGGGGGAGACGTTACCAGCAGTTAAATGTCCCAGGCCAATCCTAGTTCAAGCTTGCTACTAGCTTTCCAGGAGCAATGCTCAGCACTGCAGCTATGAGTGTGTGTTTATTTCCAAAACAAGCCCAAAATGTTTTCAGTCTTATTTGGTCAACAGATATCCACTCTAGGAATGACGTGAACCCAACAAACACCAATTATCTGAAACATTCATCTACTAATAGGTAACTAGCAGAAAACTGGTGGTGGAGGTGTATTGTGGGGTGGGTACAGAGAGACAGAATTATATGCGCTTTATTATCTGATTCTAAAGCCTGTGCAGGTTATCATAAGTGCAGTTAGACTATCGGGGGCTGGAAAATAGTGGGCAATACAGAGGAACATGACAGAGAATGTTTGTGTGACATGGAGAAATGGGATGGAATGAGGTTTCTCCTCCCTCTCTCATAAGACCAGAACCAGGGTTTGCCCCCAAAAGCTGAATGTTGCAATATTCATGGCTTATTCACATAGGTAAAGGTAAAGGGACCCCTGACCATTAGGTCCAGTCATGACCGACTCTGGGGTTGCGGCGCTCATCTTGCTTTATTGGCCGGCTTCCGGGTCATGTGGCCAGCATGACTAAGCCACTTCTGACAAACCAGAGCAGCGCACGGAAATGCGATTTACCTTCCCGCTAGAGTGGTACCTATTTATCTACTTGCACTTTGACATGCTTTCAAACTGCTAGGTTGGCAGGAGCAGGGAGCGAGCAACGGGAGCTCACCCCGTCACGGGGATTCAAACCGCCGACCTTCTGATCAGCAAGTCCTAGGCTCTGTGGTTTAACCCACAGCGCCACCCGCGTCCCCCCCCCCTTATTCACATATCACATAGTTAAAAAGGGTAGAATTCTCTGCCACAACCAGGGTGGAGAACAAGCCTATCAATGGCTACTAGTCAAGATGGTTTTCTACCACATCCAGTATCAAAGGAGATGGGCCCATAAATACCAGTCACTGGGAATCGCATTGTTGCACTTAGGCCCTTTTGGATTTTGGCCACAGTGAGAACAGGATGCTGGCCTAGACGGGCCTTTGGCCTGATCCAGAAGGCCTCTCCTTATCTTCTTACATAATGCCAAGACCACGAAGACCTGAAAAAGATTTGCTGATCCACAATCCTGCATCGTGAGCTACAGCAATGAGAGCAGGACCCATGTTATTGGTATGAATGGGTATCATAACCAGGAAGCTGTTTGGAGGCACAAAATCGAAACCTGGGGCAGTTTGCAGGAAAAGTTGCACATTGTTAGGTTTCCTTGCTTCTTCCAGAGTTCATTAAAAGTTTTCATGCAGCACTGTGAGATCAAGAAGAGGAAACATACCTGGGAAGAACTAGGCAAGCTGGACTCCACAGCAGCGCCAAAATAAGAATTTTATTAACAGAGGATGCAAAGACATGCAAATTCTCTCTTTCTCTCAGCAAAATAAATAAGTGCAAAAATGAACAAAAGCTTCCAAGCAAGAACAGAGAGGTTTAGTCTAACCTTGTTGAGATGGGGGTTCCTGGTGATGTCATAGCCCCTCTTCTTCACCCCCCTGGCTTTAGTGGGGGAAGGGTAGGCGTCTCCAGAGTAGCAGCATCTGTTCTGGGGGGAGCTGAACACCTGGAGCCGCAGCGTGGCCCCCGCCAGCCGAAGGACGCTTCTGCTCAACGTGGGCATCATCAGCATCGTTGCACAAAGCAGCCGGTGTCTATCCTGAGCTGTTTTCGAGACAAAGGCACACACATGAAAAAGGTTGCTCTGAGCAAAGGCGGGTCCTGCCAGCGCCACCAATAGATGGGATGGGATTTGGGGGCGGGGCTGGGGGCTCCCTTTGCATGGAAGGTTAACGGCGCCCTCCCCAAAAGGCCCCCCCACCCCAAACTCTGTCCTCCTCTCCCCGGACCAGAAATGCAAAAGGATAAAAATGGCAAAGAGCCACCGCCGCTTACTTTCGCCTCTTTCTCTGCCCGGATCAGGGCCCTGTCAGTCACATCACCAGCCGGCAAGTGCATCCAGCAGCCTTGGAGGAGGCGACCCTGCAAAGCGAAAGCAAACCCCAGGAAGCAGATCAAGTAACCAAATTTGTAACCCGGAGACTGGCTGCTGCGGAACGGAGCCCCGCGGCGCCTCCGCCTCCCAGTTTCCGTCCTCGACCCCCATCTGGGTTGAGACGCTGGTACTCCAGGACGGAGGGGAGAGGAAAGAGGAAAAGTCGTGCTTTAGCAGAGAGAGATCCTTATGAGCTTGTAGAGAGGCAGAGGGGGGAAAACAGAGCGAGGAAAGGAGAAGGCGGAGCTGAGGTTCGCAGGCGCCGTGCGCTCTGCGTAATCTCCAAGGTTGCACCTGAAATCGAAGGAATTTGGCTGCAGCTGGGGCCAGGATGTGTTGACAGTGATGCAGCTAGAACCACAGAATTGTAGAGTTGGAAGAGACGCTGAGGGTCATCTAGTCCATACCCCCCCCCCCCCGCATGCAGGAATCTCAACTAGATGTCAGATGGCCATCCAACCTCTGCTCGAAAACCTCCAAGCTAGCAGAGTCTACCAGCTCTCGTGGCAGTCTGTTCCACTGTCCAACAGCTCTTACTGTCAGAAAGTTTTTCCTGATGTCTAGTCAGAATCCCCTTTCATGTAACTTGAAGCCATTGGTTCGGGTCCTACCCTCCAGAGTGGGAGGAAACATGCTTGCTGCATCCTGCATGTGACAGATATTTGATACAGTGGGACCTCGGGTTAAGAACTTAATTTGTTCTGGAGGTCCGTTTTTAACCTGAAACTGCTCTTAACCTGAAGCACCACTTTAGCTAATGGGGCCTCCCGCTGCTGCTGTGCCGCCAGAGCACGATTTCTGTTCTCATCCTGAAGCAAAGTTCTTAACCCGAGGTACTATTTCTGGGTCAGTGGAGTCTGTAACCTGAAGCGTCTGTAACCCGAGGAACCACTGTATTTGAAGATGGCTACTGTATCTCCCCTCAGTCTCCTCTTTACCAGGCTAAACATACCCATTTCCCTGGGAAAGGCTTGCTATTTCCTATTTAGTTAAATAATCCATAAAAAGGTAAAGATAAAGGACCCCTGACAGTTAAGTCCAGTTGTGAACGACTGTGGGGTTGCAGTGCTCATCTCGCTTTACAGGCCGAGGGAACTGGCATTTGTCCGCTCCGCAGACAGTTTTTATGGGCCATGTGGCCAGCATGACTATCTACTTGAACTGGTGTGCTTTCAAACTGCTAGGTGGGCAGGAGCTGGGACCGAACAATGGGAGCTCACCCCATTGTGGGGATTTGAACCACTGACCTTCTGATCGGCAAGCCCAAGAGGTTCAGTGGTTTAGACCATAGCGCCACCCGCGTCCATGTAAATAATCAATAGGAACTTGGAAAACTGTCTTATACAGAGTCAGACCATCTTCCATCTATCTCAGTATTGCCTGCACTGACTGGCAGTAGCAAACCAGGGTTTTAGACTCCAGCAGCATTCACATTCGTTTCTTTTTACTGATGTTTCCCCATCTGCAGAAAAGAACTGTACTGGTGATATGACAGCCATTTTCAAATATGTGAAGGGCTGCCACATGGAGTAAGCTTGTTTTCTCCTGCTCTGGAGGGTAGGACTCGAACCATTGGCTTCAAGTTACAAGAAAGGCGATTCTGACCAAACATCAGGAAGAACTGTTCCGCAGTGGAATAAGCTACTTCCTTCACTGGAAGTTTTTCAATAGAGAATAATGGCCATATGTCTGGGAACCTTTAGCTGTGATTCCTGCATTGCAGCGGGTTGGACTAGATGACCCCTGGAGGGTCGCTTCCAACTCTGTAGTTCTGTGATCACACACTTGCTGAAGGGAGGGAGGTATTTGTAAACTGGCATTTCCATTTCATGATTGTAAGCGATAAAAAGAAAATTCAGAAAGAAAGGACCAGCTTATATATACAGTGGTACCTTGGGTTAAGTACTTAATTCGTTCCGGAGGTCCGTTCTTAATCTGAAACTGTTCTTAACCTGAAGCACCACTTTAGCTAATGGGGCCTCCTGCTGCCGCCACGCCGCCGGAGCACAATTTCTGTTCTCATCCTGAAGCAAAGTTCCTAACCCAAGGTACTATTTCTGGGTTAGCAGAGTCTGTAACCTGAAGTTTATGTAACCCGAGGTACCACTGTACACAGAAAATAGAGTGGGAGTTTTGGAGAAGGTAAAGGTAAAGGGACCCCTGACCATTAGGTCCTGTCGTGGCCAACTCTGGGGTTGCGGCGCTCATCTCGCTTTATTGGCTGAGGGAGCCGGCGTACAGCTTCTGGGTTATGTGGCCAGCATGACAAAGCCGCTTCTGGCAAACCAGAGCAGCGCACGGAAATGCGGTTTACCTTCCTGCCAGAGTGGTACCTATTTATCTACTTGCACTTTGACGTGCTTTCAAACTGTTAAGTTGACAGTAGCAGGGACCGAGCAACGGGAGCTCACACCGTCGCGGGGATTCGAACCGCTGACCTTCTGATCGGCAAGTCCTAGGCTCTGTGATTTAACTCACAGCGCCACCCATGTCCCTTTTGTTTTGGAGAAGACTTCCTCACAATGACGTGGTGTGTACACACACACACACACACACACACACACACAACTTTCAGTCCACAGAGGGTGGTAGGAGAAAGGTTTGACTGTTCACTTCGCTGCTTGGTCACCGGTCAGTTCTCATCAATATACTTTCCCCTGAGCCTGCTAATTAGTTTTAATTGGGCCAGTCTGTGTTTTGGATTGTCGGGAGTTGTAATCGTGTAAGGAGTAAAAGAAGTGTGGCAAGAAGTTGATGCTGCCATGGCTTTAATCCCGTGCCTCTGGGCGCACAGAGGGGTGTCTTGGAGGAGCCAGACTGGCAGTAGCATTCTACAAAACACATTTCTTCACCTGGGTCAACAAGACGGTGAATCCAATTTAGGGCAGTTTGGTACATGTGCTGGTAAATCCCACTCAGAGGAAAAAATCCACTTGGGCACTTCGTTGCAATGAAAGGGAGATGAGGTGTGCAAGAGGTCAGGCGAGCGCAACTGATCTCTTGCACAGCTCCCTCTCAGTTCACCAGGGCAGGAGAACCTGAAGGAATGCGCTTCATGGGCCAGATCTTCCTGTATCCTACTATACCACCCTAAATTGTTCCCTTAAAGGTAAAGGGACCCCTGACCATTAAGTCCAGTCGCGGACGACTCAGGGGTTGCAGCGCTCATCTCGCTTTATTGGCCGAGGGAGCCGGCGTACAGCTTCCGGGTCATGTGGCCAGCATGACGAAGCCACTTCTGGCAAACCAGAGCAGCGCACGGAAATGCCGTTTACCTTCCCGCTGGAGCGGTACCTATTTATCTACTTGCACTTCATGCTTTTGAACTGCTAGGTTGGCAGGAGCAGGGACCGAGCAACGGGAGCTCACCCCGTCATGGGGATTCGAACCACTGACCTTCCGATCGACAAGCCAAAGAGGCTCTGTGGTTTAACCCACAGCGCCACCCACGTCCCAATGGTTCCCTTAGTCTAGCACTGAAGAACCTTACCTCAAGGGTTATAGGCTGCACCATCTCATACGCTGTGAGGAAGAAGAGGAGTGTTTGCTGCCAGGCAATTACTTGGAAGCTGTGGTGTATAGCTTTTAAAAGAGGCATAGCTGCTATCCAGGTTTGATTAGGTACTCCCAAAAGATGTGATATTTCGAAATGCATATGGTATGCAGGCAGCCTGTGGGCCTCTGTCCAATTCCATTTGGGTGACAGGCAACTTTGTTTTTCCTTTACAGCTCAAACAAGTGTGGCTCTGGATACCCGGCCTCAGTTATGGATGCTGAGAATGGATAAACTGAAACTCCTTGGGGTAGTTGACTCCTTGCTCATGTTACTCTCTAAAACTGATTTCATGTAGGTGGTTGGAAGGGGGAAACACAGGAGAAGACGGTAGGAGAAAGAGAGAAAGGAGGAAAGAAAGAAAGAAAGAAAGAAAGAAAGAAAGAAAGAAAGAAAGAAAGAAAGAAAGAAAGAAAGAAAGATTGGCTAGAATATGCCCCCAACAATTACTCCTGAGGTAATATGGACGCGGGTGGCGCTGTGGGTTAAACCACAGAGCCTAAGACTTGCCGATTGGAAGGTCGTGGTTCGAATCCCCTCAATGGGGTGAGCTCCCGTTGCTTGGTCCCTGCTCATGACAACCTAGCAGTTTGAAAGCATATCAAAGTGCAAGTAGATAAATAGGTACCACTCCGGCGGGAAAACAGCGTTTCCGTGCGCTGCTCTGGTTCACCAGAAGCGGCTTAGTCATGCTGGCCACATGACCCAGAATCTGTACGCCGGCTCCCTTGGCCAGTAAAGCGAGATGAGCGCTGCAACCCCAGAGTTGGTCACGACTGGACCTAATGGTCAGGGGTCCCTTTACCTTTACCTAATATGAGCCTAGTCAGAAAATAGGTTGTCCACACCTATATTAAGACCTTGCTTGCAAGTACCTTGGAATTCGAATGGCTTAGTTGCCAAATGTTTTGGCTCCCGAACTATTGAAACATTCTTTGGAACCCGAATGTCTGGCGCAACTTCCGTGGCTTCCGATTGGCTGCAGGAACTTCCCGCAGCCAATTGGAAGCCGCACCTTGGTTCCAGAACGTTTTGGAGGTCAAATGGACTTCCGGAACGGATTCCGTTCAACTTTCAAGGTACGTCTGTAATCAATGCACATTGTTTGTTCGATGGTGTTTTGTGCAAACACTCCAGTTTTGCACACCCAGGTCCTTAGCGGCTGATAAATGTTGGAAACACATGTGCTGGTTTACCACAGCATTGCTATTTTATTTCCATATTTGTAAGCTATGTTTACAACAGATCATAGGTTGCTTTGCAGCCAAGCGGGCTAATCATTACCTCTCCCTCTTTTTTTAATACAGTAGACCCCCTGTTTCTGTGCCTTAAACGTGATCTGCAGATAATCAGCAAGAATTACTGCTTATCTCCAGGCCATGAGAAAGTTCATTTGCTGATTTATGCATGTTCGGGTTCACCTACTGGTTTCTGTTGACCTTGTCCACAGTTAAAGGGGCAGGAACAGGCCAGGCAGAGTTTTATTTTTACTGCCAGTTGCCATCGGTGAATGTAACATGGCAAACAGCCATTTTTAATGCAAGATAGAATTATAAACTCAGACGGGGGCCATTTAGACCCCATAATCCTGACCCCTGTTTAACAGCAGGAAACTCAAAGCTAGAACCCAAACATCTGATGAAGCTAAATGCTGGAACGTTCAAGACAAACTATGCAACTAAACTATGGAATTTGCTCCTTACCGTGTCCTGGGAACTGTAGCTTACTCCCCTCAAAAGTACAATTCCCAGCACCCTTAAAAAAATACAGCTCCCAGGATTCCTTGGGGGAGGTTACATGCTCTAAAAGGTATGAGGACTTAATTGAACTCCTCCCTGTGGCTCTGCGCTAACAGTATAAAACTTCCCTACTTAGGAAAGTATATGGATGCTAAGTTTATGAGATTACTTCTCAGTTTTATGCTGTGGGATATTTTGGGCAGTGTGGTGCAGTGGTGAGAGTGCCGGACTAGACTCCAATCAGCTGTGAAACTCAATGGGGTGACTTTGGGCCAGTCACTGCTACTCAGCTTAACCTCACAGGGTTGTCATGGGGGTAAAATGGAAAAGAGCCATGTACGCCATTTTGAGCTCCTTGGAAGAAACATTGGATACAACTGTTAACAGAGAGAAAGAGAGAGAGAGAGAGAGAGAGAGAGAGAGAGAGAGAGAGAGAGAGAGAGGGGTGATCCAGTATTGTTTTCATATTTTATTTTAAATGCTGGTTGAATTCTTCCTTGGGCTCTTTTGGAAAAGCAGGGGGTTTTCTTAGGGGAAAAGGTCAAATGGAAATAGTGCAAATATATGTCTTGCCTTTACACATTAGGAAGGTCTTTCATTCTTTATGCTGCCAGACTCCCAACTTTTAGAAGAAAAAAGTAGCTGTTGGCCACAAAGAATCCCGAGCTGGAACCCAGAAACTGCCTCAGGAAGAGGAAGGCTGATATAACGATGAGCAAATTTGCTGTTGTTATTGTTATTATTATATTTATTTATACCCTGCCTTTTTGCCTTACTCAAGGTGGCTTACAGATGAAATAAGAACAGCCAAAAATATAGGGGGGGAAACGCAATAACAATTAAACATTAATAGAATTAATACTACACACACAAACACATCACAGATATAGCTGACATATTAAAACCATACAGACAAATTCAACAAAACAGCATGATACCAGTCCCCTCATCAAAGCAGTCAGTTCCCAAAAGCCTGTTGGAACCTGACTGTCATTGCCAGATAGTAAGGATAGAAGAAGAAGAAGAAGAAGAAGAAGAAGAAGAAGAAGAAGAAGAAGAAGAGGAAGAAGAAGAAGAAGAAGAAGAAGAAGAAGAAACAGATCCGTAGCCAGCAGAGCTGTCGTAACAAGGGAGTTGCATGTTCCCTGTAACCAGCTCCGGTCAACAGTTTGGCTGCAGCTGTTCTGTTTTGTTTACTTGTTAGGTGGAGGAGACAGGCGGTGACAAGGGATTGCTTTGTAATGTTCATTTTCCAGGGCAGGATCAAAGAGACCTGCATTGATTTCAGGTGGGTTGGTTAGGCTGATCTCCGAAGAATTGATGCTTTTGAATTCTGGTGCTGGAGGAGACTCTTGAGAGTCCCATGGACTGCAAGAAGATCAAACCTCTCTATTCTTAAGGAAATCAGCCCTGAGTGCTCACTGGAAGGACAGATCTTGAAGCTGAGGCTCCAGTATTTTGGCCACCTCATGAGAAGAGAAGACTCCCTGGAAAAGACCCTGATGTTGGGAAAGATGGAGGGCACAAGGAAAAGGGGACGACATAGGACGAGATGTTTGGACAGTGTTCTCGAAGCTACCAGCATGAGTTTGACCAAACTGCGGGAGGCAGTGGAAGACAGGAGTGCCTGGCGTGCTCTGGTCCATGGGGTCACGAAGAGTCGGACACGACTAAACGACTAAACAACTACAACATGTGTTGGTTCTTCATATTAGGCTTGCAAACGGACCGGCATGTGAGGGGGAATCTAGCAAGCTCTGGTGCCATTGACAGCAGCTGAACCTGCTATCACCAGGCTGACCTGCTTATCACCAGGTAATGCTTGCAAATCAAGCTGCAACGAAGATGGAACTTGATTTGCTCTTTTTTAAAAGAAGAAGAAGAAGAAGGCAGCTCTATGCCAGGTGTACATTTCTCTGGGCTAAGCCTTTACGTTATATTTGTTTATTGCACATGGGTCTGTTCCGACGGTGCTTCTGAAAGGAACGGGGTTTGTGTTTTTCCCCCTTCTGCAAACCTAGGGAGCGCACCTCGCCCACTCCAGTTGCAAGCCAGTGAATTAATGCCAAGGCGACATGACATGTCAGCTACCAAGTTCGACAACCTCCCCCAAAGCAAACCAGCGCTTGGCCCTGCTGTCAACCCTCAAGAACAAACATGACAAATTGGTCAGAAGGAGTCCTAAGGCAAACTGGTCGTTTGTTGGTGCAGCTGGGCGAGTGCTTTGTTTCTGCACTCCACTGAATAAATGCACAAAAGGGAACTAAGTTTGGATACTATTAATATATGTTTACAAGAGAGTTCCCAGTGCAAGGAACACCGTAGCTTATGTTTTAGAATCCCGCGGAAGCTGGTTTGAGGGAAAGTGCATGCAAAAGCAGCATTTCTAAAAAATTACAGTATACGTATGGATTGTGGCTAACGTCATATGTCCTCAGCTTCAAATACCAGTGGTCAGAGTACACTGGGACCAGACAAGCAGTATTTGTCTACATTAGTGAGAGGACTGCCCTTGAAGACTGTTTAGAACAGCCCTTCAGGTGTTTAGACGGCAACTCCCATCAGTCCCAGGTAGACTGGCCAATGTCCAAAACTAATTTTAGTCCAAAATATCTGGAGGGCACCCAATTGGTGTAGGGTGTTGTTGTTGTTTTCTTCTTCTTCTTCTTCTTCTTCTTCTTCTTCTTCTTCTTCTTCTTCTTCAATAATAATAATAAAATTTTATTTATATCCCACCCTCCCCAGCCAAAGTCGGGCTCAGAGCGGCTAACAACAGTAAAATAATACAGCATTCTAAAATTAATTCATTATAAAATCACTTCAAATCAAATTAATGGCAACCATTGGGCTAGAGTTCTGTGAAGAATTACCAAAGGAGGGGGTCAGGCTGTGCCTTGGCCAGAGGCCTGGTAGAACAGCTCTGTCTTGCAGGCCCTGTGGAAGGATGTCAAGTCCCACGGGACCCTAGTCTCTTGTGACAGAGCGTTCCACCAGACTGGGGCCACAGCCGAAAAAGCCCTGGCTCTGGTTGAGGCCAGCCTAACCTCTCTGTGGCCCGGGACCTCCAAGGTGTTTTTGTTTGAAAACCGTAAGGTCCTCGGTGGGACATTTCAGTATTATTATTAATTGAATTTATATACCACCCTATACTCAGAGGTCTCAGTGCAGTTCACATAAAAAGATCGCAGTATATAAGATAAAAATAAAAGCAATAAACTAATAATAACCACCCCCCCAAAAGCCACATTTTAAAAGGGTATGGGATGTTGATCCGGTCAACCAAAGGCCTAGTTAAAAAAGAACAGTTTTGCCTGGTGCCTAAAGGTGTATAATGAAGGCGCCAGGTGAACATCCCTGGGGAGAGCATTCCACAGAAGGGGGCCACTGCAGAGAAGACCCTGCTCTTGTGTTGCCACCCTTCGGACCTCTCAAGGAGAGGGCACACGAAGGAGGGCCTCAGAGGATGATCTCAGGGTCCGAGTCGGTTCATATGGAGAGAGGAAAATTTCATCTGAGCAGAAAGCCATAGTTTGTCTCCTTTTGGGGAAGGATAATCAAAAACATGCTACTCCACTAATATGCTGAGATTTCCTCTTCTAGTTTTATTTATTTTTTAAAATTAAAAGAATGTACTTCAACTCACTTTAACACAGACAGCCATTGGGGGAGCAGAGATGTAAACACATCAGAGGGAGACATGAGAAGAAATATGCTGGATCGGAGTCAAGTTTTGTCTAGACCAGTGTTCTTCAACTTTGAGTCCCCAGATGTTGGGCTGCAATGCCCATTATCCCCAGCCAGCTTAGCCACAGATGATGGGACTTGTATTCTGGCAGCATCTGAGGACCCAAAGTTGAAGAACACCGGTCAAGTCTAGCATCCTTTCTTTCCAACTGTGGCCTGCCAGATGTTTCTCAGGTGATCACAAGCAAGGCGTTGAAGGCCTTCCACATAGTTTGCACCAGAGAAATTGGCATTCAGGAGCTTACTGGCCCTAACCAGGGGATTCAGTTTAGTAATTGTGACTAAAAGGTCTACAGAAGCCTTTGTCAGCCTAGTGCCTTCCGGATGTTTCAGACTTCAACTCCATCAGCTCCAGCTAGTATAGCTGTTGCTTTCCTTCTCTCTTAGATGACTACACCAGCTTTCTCCAACCTGCCCTCCAGCTGTTTGGGGCTACAACTCCCACCAGTTTACTCCAAGCAGAGCAGGCAGAGGATTGCAAACAAAAATTGCTGGTCAACCTCTCAACCTGCTCATTTTACCAGTAAGCAAATTATAAGATTCCAAAAATCTCTGGCGATTTCCCTCCAAATAAATCTTAGCCTTTAAAGCCTGTTCTGAGCATCCAGCCGTTTAAAGGAAATTGGAATGCAGCGTGATATGAAGAAGTATTGTTCCAATGGGAAATACACGAGGCATGACGTGACACAGAGAGATTAAGGGACATGTCCAAGGTCATAAATGAACATCCAAGGCAAGAATAGAGTCTATTATCAATCCTCCACCCCGTTTCCATTTAACTCCCTCATCCGCAGTTGACTTCTTGGATATCTTTGCTGGATAAGTTGTTGTCTTAGTGGTTGCCAATGTCTCATGGAGACAGAAAACATCTGTAAGTATTAAGCTAAGTGGTTTGGCTCGACTCAGAGGCCAAGTCCTGGCTCCATTTAGTAATCACCATTATCATTATTATTATCTTAAGGATAGATTGTACTTTTCTTCTCTTTAAGCTGAAGAATGAGCAACTAAGAGCACCCCCCTTTTCTTACTGTATAATTTTAAAACTTGAATAAAAATTATATAGATAATGCCCCAATCAGCAGTCTGAAATGCCACCATCTAGGACCAGTTTTCCTATGTGATCTGCCCTTTGTCTGGACTTACCCCAACTTGTGCAGGAGAAGTCCTGGTGCTATTAAAAATACTACCCACTTGGACACAATTTCAACGTATGCCTACTACATGCTACAATTCTTCATTCATATTATTTATCATTGTCATACGGGACATCAGCATTGTTATGCTTCAGCCCAACAAAACAATCTTTTGTCTTTCTGCTGATCCCTGAACTTGTGTCTCAATAAAGTCTTTATTCCTGGTTCCAGTATGTAGCTAAATTGTACCGTCTGTGATTCAGAGTTGGACTAGATGGCCCTTGGGATTCCTCCTTCTCGACTCTACAATTATATGATTCTATGATGACTTATGGATACCAGTGGCTTCTGAATCTTAAGCCAAAATTTGCCAAACCTTCGCTTATTTTCTCCCCGTTTTTTGGCCCAGACATTTTCGTAGCCATGCACAAAAATAGCTACCTATTTATAAAACGTCTGCACCCTTCTCACTGTCAGATTATTTGTGAGTCACAGGGTGGGGCTGGGTATTCAATGTCAAATAATGAGATTCTTCCATTATGCAAAACGGGAAGGGGGGGAATTTGCAAGGCAGAAACAGTAGGGAGGTGTCCTGGCACACGTCTCCCACCTACCCACCCTGCTGCTCCTCCATCATGGATCAAGACTGATCAAGTTACTGAAAATAGCTGGGGAGAGGATTTGCTGGGGGGGAAAGGTGCCGGACAGAGGATGGGTCAAGCACCTTTGGTGACTGCATAAGTGGAGTGGATCCACTTAGTAAAGGGTCTTGTCCCTCCATCTTTGATACCCGCAGCTATTGAACTGGTGTCTCCCACATGTGTGCAAGTTATGTTAACTGGCATGCAACCAAAAGATTAAGATTGCAAACCAAAAGATCAATACTGGGTATTAGCTCTTCGTCTATCAGTTGCCATAATACAAGACACCTTAATTAGCATGAATTTTTGATGTTCAGAAGCCAAGCGAATGGGATCTGTTCCGGAGCCCCATTCGCAACATGAGCAGAATGGGACACTATAAATAAGTCAGAAATTAAATCGTTATGACAAAAGGAAGAAAAACCGCTATGGAAAATCGCATGGAAGTTTTATTTGCTCTCCAGCACCATCTGGTGTTGCATATTTATAACGCACTCAGAACACTGTTTTTTGACTAATGTAGCTGAGTCCTTGGTTCTTGCCCACAAGGACATCCAAATGGCCACAGCCTTCCCACAGGAACTAAAAGGCAGAAATCTGGTATACAGGCAGTCCTAATCACCAGATTTCTACTGAAAAGGGGACCTTAAAAATATTTAACAACCAATGCATAAAATAATATCAACAATATGTTGGAATGAAGTTATATGGCTTTAGCAGAAAGGTTATAAGGAATTAAGTACAAATAGATTTTTAATGTATTAAAGGGAAAAAATAAGGTTAGAATATGTTAAGATAAATTACAGGACAGAAAACTGAGGAAGATGGAAAGGAATTGCTGAAACAGTTAATTGAAGTGGAATACAAAAAGGGAGGTGTGAGGAGGTCATGAAAACAAGTGAATGAAAGATAAGATACTGAAATTATTGGATATGTTTTAAATTGTGTTTGTTGTGTCTTGTTAATTTAATGTTTTAGTGTTAGTGTTACGTAGTGTTTTTGTTTTTGTATTGTATTGTTGAATTCTTTTTCTTTCTTTTATAGTCTTTAAACTGCTAATAAATATTATTTTTTTAAAAATAAAAAATAAAATGATATCAACAATATTAGCTGCCACTCTAGCAGAAAGCAAGCCATTTGCTAAGGAATGGAAGCGGGCGTGGGAATTACAGTACCCCGTCACACACTTAAGCCAGCTCAGATTAGATATGAGGGGAATGTTATTTAGGGCAAGGGAGCTGTTCTAGAATGTAAACTGTATTTTACAGTACAGTATTTATATTTGTATTACTAAATATTATTATTATTATTACTATTACTATTATTACTATTAGTATTATCATTATCATTATATACAGTTGTATCTCAGAAGTCAAACGGAACCCATTCCGGAAGTCCACTGAACTTCCAAAACATTTGGAAACCAAGGCACGGCTTCTGATTGCCTGCAGGAGGCTCCTGCAGCCAATCAGAAGCCACGGAAGCCCCACCGGACATTCGGCTTCCAAAAGAACATTTGAAAACCTGAACACTCACTTCCGGTTTTTGATCGTTTGGGAACCAGAACATTTGACTTCCAAGGCGTTCTGGAGCCGAGGTACGACTATACTTATTGATACGCTGCCTTTTCCCCTGACAGGGACTCAGGGTGGCTTACAGATAAAAATAGCTAAAAACATAGGTGGAGAAAACAATAATAAAAATAAATAAAAATAAAAGATTTCTAGAATTAAAACTATGGATAGCTGTAAAAGATCTATTTAAAACGCACAGATAATTGCAATAAAAACAGCACGGTCCCAACCCTTTCATTAAAAACAGTCCATTTCCCAAAGTTTGTAGGAATAAGAAGGTCATATACACATGAAGAATCACAGAATCGTAGGGTCGAAAGGCACTCCAAGGGTCATCTAGTCCAGTCCCCTGCAATGCAGGATTGTGCATGACCTCTGTTGCCTTTGTCTTTCTCTTCCAGGCTAACCGCTTTGCAAATGTAGGTAATATGAGGTCTCTCTGTATAATGATTTACTCGGAGCTCGTCAAAGGGCAATGACCAGCCCAACCAGGTGTGTGCCAGGAGAGATAGCATGATAACAAGTGAAAACTGTCCAGCTTTTTCACCCGTTTGACCTCTGAAGCCACTTCACACTTTCCTTTGCGATTGCTCGTTCTTTTTATCAGTCGCTTATCGTGCCCGCCTTCCTCTGAGCAGCTTGCTGTGCGGGTCGCTCAGGTGCCAGGAAGCAAAAGGGGCATAGAAGCCCACGATAAAACATACGTGAGATCCGTTCCACTAACAAATTATAGGTGGACAGGTGGCTACTTTCCTTTACCGCAGCATGCATCTGAGTGCTCCGTAGGCAAACTGGCTGGCAGTATCATCCTGCTCCCCCAAAAGGGAGCGGGGGGCGGGATTCTGTATTGCTGATTTATACAAGACTGTTATTGTAGACGGCACTTTTGAAAAGTTCGTTGCAGCAGAAATGGAGCTTTCTGGACAGGTGCGGAGTTGATGCAAAATTCCATCTCAGAATATGAGAGCTGGCCAGCTCAGCAAGTGATGGTGATGTTCACATGCTGGGTATCTCTCTATCCAGAAGTCAAAGGGTGGTGCAGGATACAGGAGTGGAGGAAGGGGGTATAGTGGGGGCGGGCCACCCCAGGTGTCACCACTGAGAGGGGTGACAAAATGCACTCACTGCAGGGCCTGTAGCGCGCCTGAGCCATGAGTCTCTCCTGGGAGTAACACAGTGGCTTGGGTACTTGCAGGTTCAGCACTGCCCCAAACAGTCCACCTGCCGCCTCCCCCTCAGCTGTAGGGTGCCTGAGTGGGAGGAGGCAGGCAGACTCCTCAGAGGCCCCATGGAGCATCCTGCCCCTGCTCAAAAAACCCCCCAAAACACACATCCAGAACAAGGCTTCTCACCTGCTCACATTTATGATAGTTGTTCAATCTGAATCTTCGCCCCTCCCACAATAGGAAGGACACCAAACTCCCGCCTTTCCCCTCTTGCCCATCCGTTGCCATCTGATCTTATCTAGTCTCCTAGAATGGAGACTGAGAGGCTGACCTCTGCCCTCCCCACTCTCACTCAACCCAGACGCAGACCTCTGCTTATCTGCTGATTGCCTAGCAACGCTCTGGCTGCCTTCCAACTCTTCCTCTTCTTGAGCGCTAACAGAGTCTCCCCCGGGACGTGGGGTCGAATTGCCCTTTCCTGACTCTGTCAGCCAGCTCTCACCTGCACAGTCAGTCCCCTTTTCACTTTGTTCAATGTCTGAGTCTGATGCCACGTTCCTGACACCAGGCTTCCCACGGATATCTGACTGGCCACTGAGAAGAGGATGCTGGACTAGATTAATAGAATCAAAGAGTTGGAAGGGGGCCTGCAGATCATCTAGTCCAACATCCTGCAATGCAGACAATACGTAGTTGTCCCCTCTGGAGATCAAACCTGTGACCTTGGCATTATGAACACCATGCTCTAACCAACTGAGTTCCTTTTTATGTTCTTCATATGTTCAGAGGTACCGCTATATATACTCCATGTTTTCTGACATAGCCTAGGACACTAATTCCATCATTGGACATATGGCAACAGTAAAATAACCAGCACTGTATAATTACGATGCAGAAGGACATTACAGCATGAGGCTTGACTCTTTTATACATATAATATTTGTATCTTTCCACTTTATTAGCATATAATTGCATACAATCTTTTCATGTAATTGTAACTGACAATGCATGGGCGACTCAGGCATAAGTGGGCACTCAAGGCAAGAGAAGCTCGATGGGATCCGAACAGCCAAGTTCCATGTATAAATCCATTTATAATGGATTGCTCTTCCATCTGTAACTCCAGAGAGTTGATGAGCGTCAGAATAGTTAGTGCTTTATTAGACGGGCAAAAGTGCAACTCAGGGCAGCACCTTATCATCCGCTGCAAGTCTTACATCTACTGGCGGAAAATGGTAATGATCTTGAGGTCTTCAGAGTTAATATTTACTCCCCGTGACTCAATAAACACGATTAAGGACGTCCTATTCTTATACCATTTTGCGTTTATTTGAGAACAGAGATATCCGAGAAGTAGTTTTGCTCTGGCCGCATTGGCGTGTTTCTGTTGCTGTGCTCATTTTCATTTTTTAAAGAAAAAAATAATGAACTCATTAAATGCAACAAATGAAGAGCTTTAATGGCTCAGAACTTAAAACTCCTTTTCCTGCATCTCTCAGAAAGAAAGCCAAGTTTTCTTGCCGCCATGTTTCTCTCCTTAGAGCTCAAGAGTGGATGGTGATAGTAGAGGTGGCCAGGTATGAGGAAACCTGTCACTTTCAGTTTCTTTCCATTTCTCATTTTTTCAATCTTAAATTCAGTTCTCTGCATTTCCACATCATTTTGCAATTTACTTGTTTTTTTAAAAGCCCTCATGGAAATGAATCAGAATTATGGTGTGAATTTCACCTAATACACACATTCAGAGGTGGATCTGCACACAGGGGAAACACCCCTCCCCCGCTATAAATAAGTCAGAAATTAAATCGTTACAATAAAAGAAAAAAAAAGCTATGTAAAAATCGCTTAGAAATTTATTTTGCTCTCTGCTGCCATCTGGTGTTGCATGTTTATAATGAATTCAAAACGTTGTTTTTTGACTAACATAGCTGAGTCCCTTGTATGCAATTCTGCCTAACATACAATGCTTTGAAAAGCAATTTCTCCTAATGCAATTAATTTTTATAAACTATTTCTCCCAATAGGTTTGAGTCTCTTTTCCTTCCTGGAATCCTGGATCCGGCAAGGATTCAAATCTGATGAAGGATCCCATTGTTGAACTAGCCAGACAAGGGTCACAGGTGCCCCCTAAGTCCCACCAAGGCTAGAATAACAAAGGAAGTTACTCTGTGCCAGAGTCCAAATAGGTGGTCTCCTCACTTTGCTGGCAGTGCAAATGACAATGGCCAGAGTGGAGTGTGTGTGATCCGGATGAGAAACAGGCAAAACCTGCGAGGGAGAGAAATGCCCGATTTCTGCTCACCACAGTTGGCCATTTTAAGTTATGTACAGGGCCAGATTCAGGTTTGATGAGGCCCCAAGCTACTGAAGGTAATGGGGCCCTTTAGATGTCCAGCTGTCCTTTGTCAGCAACAAATTGACACTGTTTTTTGTGTTGAATATATGCTACATGGTAATTTATGGACCTAATAGGGATCTAAAGCCATTTGCACATAACAAGAAGGAGCCTACACAACACAGAACACTGTTGCTTTATGTAGGTTTTATTTTATTTGTTTTTTATCTTATATTTTGGAAATGTACATCCAGGTTTTTTTCCTTTACATTTTTTGGGGGGCCCCCAAGAGAGTGGGGCCCTAAGCTATACCTTGTTTTGCTTAAACATAAATCCGGCACTGGTTATGTGAGCCAGGGAAGCTGGAAGTTGGAAGCAAAGTGGCTGACTGGGAAGCCCAAGAGACGGAGCCATGCCTGATTTCTGTTGGAATCCTACGCTGTGGCAATGGGAGAAGCAAGATCATCCTTGGGGTGCTAATGGTGTGAACCCCTCCATTGCAGTCTCAGATTGTATATACAGTGATACCTTGGGTTATGAACTTAATTCGTTCTGGAGGTCCATTCTTTACCTGAAACTGTTCTTAACCTGAAGCACCACTTTAGCTAATGGGGCCTCCTGCTGCCGCTGTGCCGCCGCTGCACGATTTCTGTTCTCATCCTGAAGCAAAGTTCTTAACCTGAAGCACTATTTCTGGGTTAGCAGAGTCTGTAACCTGAAGCGTATGTAACCCGAGGTACCATTGTATGTGTAAATAAAGCATAGTCTCCGCTGTCCCTCATTCTGAAGAAACAGAACCCTGCGTTAAGCGTCTGGAATCTTGCACCACTCAGAGATTGGGGTGGCGTGAACAATATGCATTTTTATACACACTAGTATGTTCATTTTTTAATAGACCACTTGGCAGGATAACTGCATTTCCAAGATCTGGAGAAGGGCAAATTTCGAAGGATGGCTGTGTTTCAGGTTCTCAATTTTTCAAGGAGAGTGGATGAGGTAGATGAATCAATTTGGATTTCTTCCCCATCCTTAGTGGTGTGACACCCACCCTGTGTGCATTTTCAATCCCGTGTGAACCATTCTGCAAGTTTTAAGTCCTTGCTGAGTCATAACTGAAGGAGCTGGGAAGCTGACCAGGGAATTTCTGTGTAGGTGGTGGTAGTCAAAGAACATCCCGTCTCAAACTCTGTGGTAATACCAAATGCTCCATTCCTGTAAGCTCATCTGGGTTCAAGGGAGAGGGTGAACTTTCTCCTTTCATTAGGGGATAATAATCTTTGACCCTCTGGCAAATGGGCAGAGAAACACAAGCAGCTTGCTCTCTCTCTCTTCCTGAAATGGCAGGTTTCTTTTCGTCCGTTGTGGGAAATACCGAGGCTGCTAACATGAGTGAGAGAAACAAAAAAGAGATTATTATATATATATATATATATTTTAAGGGAAAAAAAGTAACTGCATCCCACATACTCTTTGCGTGATGCATCAGAGATTCATGTGGAGATAAAAAAAAATGTTGACAAAAAAGAAAGGCCTTGGTTTTCAAATAATGTTTCCTCAGGAGATGGATAAGTCTTGATTGTCTGAAATAAACACAGAGAGAAAAAAGAAATCCTTTGCCCGCTCTCTGAGGTAACATAATCAAATGCTGCCTCAGCAATTCCTTTCTTTATTTCCTCTTTTCTTTCTTCTTTCCTTTTAAAAAATGGTTTCCCAGAACCTGTGGAAAGCAAAAGGAATTTCTCTGGGTATAGATTTTAGTTTGCCTCGTGATTTTTCAGTACTTGGTCGTGGTGGCGGTAGAGGATTTTTTTTTTTACCAGAAGAGATCCCAAGTTTTTTTTGGTTTTTTCTAAGAAGCCTTCTCAAGAAAACCACTTTGGGCAAAATGCATATTTTATCAAAGCCATTTGGAAAGTATGTGAGGCGCTGGAGTGTTTATCGTCTTACCCTCAGGACTTGGGTCTACAATCAAATTTTTGAGGGCAAGATAACTTTACAATGTAGGGGGGCCACTTACGCATTGCTGGAAAGAGAGAGATGGAAAGCATTGCCAAAAAAGGAGAAACAAATCTTATTCCTTTGTGTATTTAAAGTACTTATACACCACTCTCTCAAAAACATCAGGCTGGTGTACAACAACACTGAAACCTTAAAAAGCAATGGAGAATAATCATGAAAAGTGAAAGGGTTTTCCTGGAAATCTTGCCGATTTTCACCCGGACACTACTTCTGACAACAGTATGTCCAGGAAATTCCAGACGTATAGCAACCCTAAAAGAGAGGCAGTGTGGTATAGTGGTTAGAGTGTTGGACTGGGACCTGAGAGATGAGCGTTTGAATGCCCATTTGGACATGAAGGTCACTGGGAGGCCTTGGGCCAGTCATTGCCCCCTACCTCACAGGGCTGTTGTGAGGATAGTGTGGGGAGAACCACGTACACCACCTTGAGCTCCTTGGAGAAAAAGGGGGGATATAAATGCAATCAATCTATCAATCAAATGACTCAATATTTTTTTTTTAAAGCTTCCAAGGCATGTCAGCAAAAAACAGCCTTCAAGAGATGTAGTGTACCTTGATTTCAGTAAGGCTTTCGACGAAGTCCCCCATGATATTCTTGCAGACAAGAAGGTAAAATGTGGGCCGGATGAAGTAAATGTTTGGTGGATTTGTAGCTGGTTGACTGACAAAACCCAAAGAGTGCCCATTAATGGTTCCTCCATGTCCCGGAAAAAATTGACAAGTGGGGTGCCGCAGGGCTCTGTCCTGGGTCCATTGTTGTTCAACATACAATGGTACAGTGCTACTTCTACTTACGAACCTGATCCGTTTCGGGGTGCCATAAGTAGAGTGCCACTACTGCGCGCGCATGAAGTGTGCAGATCGCTTCTGCGCGTGCCCGTGTGGTGAAACCCAGAAGTACAGTGGTACCTCGGGATGTGACCAGGAGCCCCGTTCGCATCCTGAAGCGAATGCAACCCGCGTCCGCACATCTGCTCATGCACGAGTCGTGTTTCACCGCTTCCGCGCATGTGCACGGTGTCATTTTGACCGTCTGTGCATGCATGTACCACGAAACCCGGAAGTAACATGCTCCATTACTTCTGGGTCGCCGTGGAGTGCAACCTGAAAATACTTAACTTGAAGCACATTTATCCCGAGGTATGACTGTATACACTTCCACGTTTGCCACGTCTGCAACCCGAAAATCCACAACCTGAAGCGAATGCAACCAGAGGTATGACTGTACCTTGGTTTTTCGAACTTAATCCATTCCGGGAGTCAGTTCGACTCCTGAAACCATTCAAAAAACAAGGCACGGCTTCCAATTGGCTGCAGGAGCTTCCTGCACTCAAGTAGACGCTGTGTCAGACGTTTGGCCTCTGAAAAACATTCACAGACTGGAACACTTACTTCCAGGTTTGCGGCATTCGGGATATGATCTGTTTGACAACTAAGCCATTTGGGAACCAAGGTCTCACTGTATTATAAATGACTTGGATGAAGGAATTGATGAGATCCTCATAAAATGTCCTAGGAGCCCAGAAAAAAAAATGCTTAAGAGCAGGGGCTGCCCCCCCAAAAAACCCTGGGGTTTAGCCAGTCTAGCTGGATGAATGGCCTGACTAGAACAGTTACCTGTGTTCATCTGATGGCTGAGTTTGGAAATACTAAAATGGCTACAGATATTTTCAAAAGAGCCTGATAGATTTATAACTGCTTATTTTGAACGATGCTTGGCTACTCTCTCCTTCCTAATCAGTGAATGTTTGGGCCTCTCATTGCTCAAATAGCCTCTGAGACCTGCATTAGTCACACACCACAAAAGAAAAGTGTTGCCGTAGTTGAGTTTGTCTAGACGCTGTGGGTGGGGGAGATGTTCTTACGCGCATTTCTGTATGGGAGCTCATCACACATTGACATGTTCGCCCTGCGATATTTGTGCAAAGTGTCGTTCTGCCGACTTCCCCCACTACACATTAGAAAGGCACTCAGGCTTCGAATGAGCTCTGCTTGATGGTTTGCTGTAGGAACGAAACACACCTTTCAGCAGTAATTGGCTGGCTCCCCAAATGGCTTGCAACATTAGAATCCAGCACAAAGGCACAAAATCGATTAGAGATGTGTTTGTGTTTGTGTGTTGTATGGCACATCAATTTCTTCTAGCCCCTGGAAGCTGAATCCATTTCTATATCAAAAACCCTTTCCCAACCTTGTGCCCTCCAGTTGTTTTGGATTACAACTCCCATCAACCGCAAGCCTTCCCTTAATCTCTAAAAGGAACAGCAACAAGGAGTCTGGTGGCACTCTATTATTATTATTATTATTATTATTATTATTATTATTATTATTATTAGCGGCACTCTGGGCGGCTTCCAACAAAGATTAAAAATACATCAAAATGTCACACATTACAAACTTCCCTGAACAGGGCTGCCTTCAGGTGTTTTCTAAATGTCAGGTAGTTGTTTATCTCTTTGACATCTGATGGGAGGGCGTTCCATAGGGTGGGTGCCACTACCGAGAAGGCCCTCTGCCTGGTTCCCTGTAGCTTTCCTTCTCGCAGTGAGGGAACCGCCAGAAGACCCTCGGCACTGGACCTCAGCGTCTGGGCGGAATGATGGGGGTGGAGACGCTCCTTCAGGTATACTGGACCGAGGCCATTTAGGGCTTTAAAGGTCAACACTTTGAATTGTGCTCGGAAACGTACTGGGAGCCATTGTAGGTCTTTCAAGACCGGTGTTATGTGGTCTTGGTGGCTGCCTCCAGTCACCAGTCTAGTTGCCGCATTCTGGATTAGTTGTAGTTTCTGGTTCACCTTCAAAGGTAGCCCCATGTAGAACGCATTGCAGTAGGCCAAGCGGGAGATAACTAGAGCATGCACCACTCTGGTGAGACAGTCTGCGGGCAGGTAGGGTCTCAGCCTGCATACCAGGTGGAGCTGGTAGACAGCTGCCCTGGATACAGAATTGACCTGCCCATCCATGGACAGCTGTGAGTCCAAAATGACTCTCAGGCTGCGCACCTGGTCCTTCAGGGACACAGTTACCCCATTCAGGACCAGGGAGTCCTCCACACCAGCCCGCCCCCTGTCCCCCAAGAACAGTACTTCTGTCTTGTCAGGACTCTAAAGACCACCACATATATTGTGACAGGAACAGGCATTTAAGGAGGCGTGTTATATGTCTGTAGGCTACTAGCCATGATGACTATTCTCTGCCATGGAGGCAGCGATGCTTTTTCTGGTTCCTCATCCCTGTTGTATATGGGAAAGTGATGAGCGTTACCATCCCTTTTTGTCCCAGACCAGAGGTGCCTGTGGATCAGGAGGGTTTGGGTGGGGACTGACCGAAGAACGTTCACTTGCATGAATCATTTGGGGTCAGAAACTTCTCTCCTTGCGTTTCCCATGAGCAGACGGCTGGGCTGTCTTCCTTGCGAGAGGAAATGGGAAGAAGTTCAGCAGCTCGCCACCGCTGGCTTCCCCTAGTGTTTTTCTTTCTGTTCTCCATGTCCCACATTAGCAACAGATACGACTATTATAAAATCTCCTTGGGAACATACAGAGAGACCGTATTGCAATTCTTGGCTATGGCTGCGTTTGATAATTTAATCCACACAGGGCTTCCCACAAGCTCCATAAAGCGTGCCATGGAATACGTCGTACTTGATTTGGAATCCGTTTTTCATTTTCCTCTCCCCCATTTTGCCATAATAAATCAGGTTCTGATTAAAGATGCCTTGAGTGAGCACACACGCACCCGGTCAGCCTTGAGCCACATGAACTGTCACACAAGTTTATTTGCTTGGCAAATTTTCCACCAAAGGCATGACCTGAACTTCGGGGTTGCCTCTAGCAGAGCCTCCAAGTGCCCCTATTTCCCAGGGACAGTTCCAGATTTATAGAAGCCATCCCACTTTCTGATTTGATCCTGGATTTGATCCCACTTTTCCTTAGGGCATCTCAATTTTCATCAGAGAAATGTTGGAGGGTATGGAGTTATCCGACCCCCAAGCCATCTGAAGGCAGCCCTGTATAGGGAAGTTTTAAAATGTTTAATGATTTATTAGGATTTTTTCTATATTGGAAGCCAACCAGAGTGGTTGGAGTAACCCAGTCATGTGGGCAGGGTATAAATATAATAATAATAATAATAATAATAATAATAATAATAATAATTAAAAAAAATAAAAATAATGATTCATAGAATCATAGAATCATTGGGTTGGAAGGTACCCCAAGAGTAATCTAGTCCAACCCATGGCAATTATTATTATTATTATTATTATTATTATTATTATTATTATTATTATTATTAAATAGGATGCCCCTATTTTCATCAGAGGTGATGGACTCTCCTTCCTTGGAAGTTTTTAGGCAGAGGCTGGATGGCCATCTGTCATGCACTTTAGTTGAGATTCCTGCATTGCCAGGGGTGACTCTCTTCCAACCCAACATTTCTGTGATTCTATGAATGAGAAGATGTATAAGTGCCTCATAAGCAAATCTGAATAAGTGCTCATCGTCATACAATAACCCCACAAACAATTCAGAAGGAAAGCTCAATAAAGACTGAGCATATAGTCTATCCTCCTCGTAAGCTAGGTCCAAACCACTCTAAAGCTGGCAGTAAAAAGGTAAAGGGACCCCTGACCATTAGGTCCAGTCGTGGCCAACTCTGGGGTTGTGGTGCTCATCTCGCTTTATTGGCCGTGGGAGCCGGCATACAGCTTCCGGCTCATGTGGCCAACATGACTAAGCCACTTCTGGCAAACCAGAGCAGCACACGGAAACGCCGTTTACCTTCCCGGCGGAGCGGTACCTATCTATCTACTTGCATTTTGACATGCTTTTGAACTGCTAGGTTGGCAGGAGCAGGGACCGAGCAACAGGGGCTCTCAGGGATTCAAACCGCCGACCTTCTGATCGGCAAGTCCTAGGCTCTGTGGTTTAACCCACAGCGCCACCCGCGTCCCTAAGCTGGCAGTAGACAGTGCTAAATCTGGCTCTACCGTTGCTGATATGACCAGGAACCTTGGAAGACCCAATAATTATTATGCAAATTACTGTAATTAATCATCATTGTCACAACAGCGCAATTAATCTACATGGCGTTTTCTGGAAAAAATAAAGCCAAAAATTGCCAAGGAACTTGCAGTTTAAATTTAGATCGGGATAAGGAACCTCCTGCCCGCCTGGTTTTGTTGGACTGCAACACCAACTCATCAACCCCAGTTTCAGACACCGTTGGCGATGGGGGAGACTAAGGAGCTAAGCCAAATTCTTCCCAGAGAGAGGAATTTTGAATTGGAGATTGAAGGAAGGAGAAGTGGTATTCCTATCCAGGCAGGTGGGAGCTGTTGTGTGTGTCATCCCTGCTCTAAAATCTAACAGAACTGAACAATTTTGGTAGCAAAGTTCCGAAGAGTGGGGATAAGCAGGAGCATACTGGGAAGGCCCAGGCGACAGTGAGATCAGCACAGTGCAAGCACACCGACATGAACTCCTTTCTCTTTTTAAAGAAGAACCACAAACTCCTGTCCTGCAGAAATGTGAAAGACACAATCTAAGACTGGAAGACTGAAAAAACTTGCGAAATAAGCAACCTCATTTAACCAATTAGCTTAAGTCTAGTTAATGCATGAAGGGGTTAAGACCATAGAGTAAGCTGTCCTGCCAGACTTAGCTAGGTTGCCCACCCTCACATTAAGAGGAAGGGTCTATCAAGCCTTAGTTCTTCCCATTCCACCATGTGAACCCTACAAGTAAGGAGGTCTGGACCAGTGACTCGTAACTGCTGCCATCCACGTTGTTTTTGCTGCATTAGCAACAACAAAGTGACCTCCGCAGGGCACAAGCCTGGGCAGTGTTGATGGAGGTCCTGGGATGCCAAGATGCCAAGACATCCCCACCACCTCGCTGGTATGGTCCAAAGGAAAGCAGAGCAAGATGTTTGGCACCAGCTTGGCTACAGGAGTTGCTGGAAGGAGGCGTACAAGACACCATCCAACCACCTTAGGAACTCCACCCCAGATTTCTGTATGGTTTCCTCCTTAGTCTTTTCTTTTCCCGAAGATATCACACAAGGCGGTGGAGGTGTAGGACTAAAATTTCCCTTCTCCTAGATGGGCTGGCTACCTTCCCAGGTTAACAACCCCATCTTCCCCTCACTTCCCTCCACAACATGTGCAGAAACTGCCTTCTTCACCATTGGATCCACCATTGATCTTGTCTGCTCAAACCACTGGAGCCTGGCTTTATATGCAGGGCTAGTCTCCAACTCAAGGGACGTGGGTGGTGCTGTGGGTTAAACCACAGAGCCTAGGACTTGCTGATCAGAAGGTTGGCGGTTCGAATCCCCATGACGGGGTGAGCTCCCCTTGCTCGGTCCCTGCTCCTGCCAACCTACCAGTTCAAAAGCACGTCAAAGTGCAAGTAGATAAATAGGTACCACTCTAGTGGGAAGTTAAACGGCGTTTCCGTGCGCTGCTCTGGTTCGCCAGAAGCAGCTTAGTCATGCTGGCCACATGACCCGGAAGCTGTACGCCGGCTCCCTCGGCCAACAAAGCGAGATGAGCGCCGCAACCCCAGAGTCGGTAACGACTGGACCTAATGGTCAGGGGTCCCTTTACCCTTTACCTAGTCCCCAACTCACCAAGGGTTTGTGAACCATCAACTAATCTCACTTGGTTTAGCTGGCCAGTTGAAGCCATTCCCGGGGTGTGGCTGCTGATGCATCTTGACAGCTTCTAGGAGCCTCAGGGCGAAAGGTGCTTCATTCATTCACTGGCATCCATGACATTAAACTTCATGAGGCTTATATGCACTGGACTGTGGCCAAGATGCCTAAATTATGAATCACATCAGCCTGAAGTTCAGAGGGTATTAAACAGTAGAACAGTTTGTCTGTCCTACACTGGGTCATACTGGGTTATTTTTAAATGAAAACGACTTGTACTTATGATTTTCTTCCCATACAAGTATTTTAATAAATTAAGCCTTTGGTGATCAAGAGGCATATTTTAGATGCTTGTAACATATGTAAGGATGTGAAATGGATGGGGGGTGGGGTGGGACTGGAAACTTTCAGGCCTAGATTCGCCATCGTTTCCTTGCAAAGGGGAATATAAGAAGTTGATCTCAGAGGCCTTGACTCTTAACTTTCATCCACCCAGCTGGACCACTTTGTTCAGCACCTGGCTGTGGTGATCCAGGTCAAAAACAAAGAAGACCCCCTTCCCTAACCCCAAATCTTCCCAGCCTCTGTGGCATGACCCGCGCATGTTTATCTAGACTCCCTGAATGTACAGCTGTGCAGCAGGAAATTCATTCTGTGTGACAGGGACAGTGGAGATGTTCTGCCTCCACGATCCAAGGCTTTATGGCCCCTGTAAACCAGTTACAAGGGATCGCAAGTGCAGAGATTGCTAAGGCACTCAAGTTCTGTTTGAAAGGTTTCCCACAGCCATAGTGAAAATAGGATGTGGGACTAGATGGGGCTTTGACCAGCAGGCTCATCTTATGTTGTTAAGGCTCTTCCTCCAATATATTATTATTATTATTATTATTACCCCGCCCTCCCAGGCCAGAGCTGGGCTCAGGTTGGCTAACACCAGTAAAATTACAGTAAAAACATAATAGGGGGGAAAACCCAATTTATAATACAGGTTAAGATGCAATTTAAAATGCAGCCTCATTTTAAAAGTAGCCCATAGATGAAAACCATAAGGGGAGGGAAACATAAAGGACAGACTGAGTCCAAACCAAAGGCCAGGCAGAACAGCTCTGTCTTGCAGGCCCTGCAGAAAGATATCAAGTCCCGCAGGGCCTTAGTCTCTTGTGACATAGCATTCCACCAAGTCGGGGCCAGTACTGAAAAGGCCCTGGCCCTATTTGCCCTGGCCCTAGGTACAGATGCACCCCTCAGCTGTCCCAGTAAGACATCCCATTATTTCCTGTGACAGCATGACAGCCACTTGGGGTGCTGCAAACTCACACAATTTCACGCTGTGATCTTGCCCTGAAAAACAACAACACTTTTTCGGGGCTGCGATTTAGCAAAGTGCCCCGAAACGTACCTTTTGGGGCTCCGTACCGCAAAAAAGCACTTTTTTCAGGGCCTCAGTCTTGCGTGGGTCATGTGACTCATGTGACCCTCAGAAGATGGCATCCGGGCGTTTTGCTCCAACATGTTGGAGGGTATGAAACTACCCACTCCTTTTACTTGTGACATTTGCTTCAGAACACATGAAAACTGAACCAGATGGACCTTAGTCACATTTTTCAGAAAAGAATGCACGTTCCTATCTCTTACATCAGAAGCCACAAACAGCTTGACTTTGGTACGTTGGTTCTCAGGACTGGGGTGTTTCAACTTTACTCTCAGTGTGCTATATAGATGTGTTTCAAAACTGCTTACATTCATGGACAATTATCCGGCCCGTCAAGGGAGTCCTCTTTCTGAGGCATGCTGGCAAGAATTAGCCTCAGAGCAAGAGTTTGTTCCAGGGACAGCACCCAAAACTTCCATATATACTGCAGTTTCCATCCAAAGTTAGCCATTTTTACAGCAGGATATCCCAGGAACTCCAAGAAAAGCAATCCAAGGCCGGAACTCCTGTCAGCCAGCCCTACTGGATTCAATTCCACCTCTCCAACAAGGGTAACCAAACGGACAGAGAAAGAGACGAGGCAGGTCTGGTTGCCTGAAGGGATTCATGGGTAGGGATGGAGAGAGTAAGACAAACAAGGTCAGCTTTGAGACCCAAGCCAGCACTTCTAAAAGGATAGGGCTTCAGGTGCAAAGCCTGATTGGATTTCCCAGAAGGCTTTGCAAGTTGCTGTGCTGGTAGCTAAGAACAAACAAGAGCTAGCCATCTCTGCATATGTTAATATAACCATTCAGATCAGTTTTCCACTTTTACATCCATCAAAAATTCTTTACTTGTTGAACTTATCTTAATGCTGCCAGCTTTTTCATCTGCATACAATTATTTTCCACATATTCAATAAATGTTATCCAATCTTCTTTAAACACATGCTTTTCTTGCTTCTCTTATTTTATATGTTAAATCTGAAAGTTGTACATATTCTGTCCACTTAAGTTGCCAATTCTCTTTAGTTGGGACCTCGCTCACTTTCCATTTTTGGACTAACAAAACATGGGCCGCAGTCATTCTGCCCGGACGCTGAGGTCCAGCGCCGAGGGCCTTCTGGCGGTTCCCTCATTGCGAGAAGCAAAGCTACAGGGAACCAGGCAGAGGGCCTTCTCGGTAGTGGCGCCCGCCCTGTGGAACACCCTTCCAGCAGATGTCAAAGCGATAAACAACTATCTGACATTCAGAAGACATCTTAAGGCAGCCCTGTTCAGGGAAGTTTTTAACATGTGATATTTTACTGTATTTTTGGTTTATGGAAGCCGCCCAGAGTGGCTGGGGAGGCCCAGCCAGATGGGCGGGGTATAAATAATAAATTGTTGTTGTTGTTGTTGTTGCATCCCTAAATAACCTTTTCTGATACCTGGGAATTTCAGTCTGTGTTATCCCCAACAAAAAGGACTCTGGGTTTTTGGGGAGAAGGTAGTTTTGAACATTTTTTTCAATTCACTATTAATCATTTCCCAATGTCTTACTGCTGATTTTTGTAAGTTTCTCTGGCAGCATTTTGGGTAAAAGGACGGGGTGCAATGATAGGGCCCTTTTTTTCTTAATATAGAGTCAATAAACAACCAAAGAGAAAACAAGCTAGCGGGGCAGATGTTGAACATTAAAGTAAGTAAAGAGCAGGTGTTCTATATTTAAAAAATAAAGAGTGAAACACACCACTGGCAGGGCTCTAAATACAGGCCTGCAGCAGGGCTTTTTCTAGTCTATGGAGGGAAACAGGGAGTGATACTGGGCTGTATTTAAAGGGAAGGCACACAATTAAGTCAGTGTGCCTGTCTTCAAGAAAGAGAGCAGGAGGCTGACACCTGCCCCGGCAGCTACGGAACTGAAAAGGAAATGCTTGACTTGTTTTCTTAATAGCCTTGTTGTTCCCTTTCTCCTTTACAGAAGATATTATCAGCTCCAGTGGCTTGGCTCTGTAGCTCCAGATCGCCCTCTCTCAGAGTCTCTTGTTCGCTTGACTCTTGGATCAACTCTTCCGCTGGCTGCGCTCGGAAAGTCCCATCGTGAGCTGCTTGTTAACATTTAACCGAAGCAAGCCTTAAATCATAAGTGGAAGCTGTCCAGCCCTCATTCCAAGCGCTGCCTCCATGCCAGGTCTGAGGAACGCTTCAAGGTGGGGTTGACTTGCTGGGAGTGATTTGTGTGTTTGCGGTGACATGTTTCTGGTGGCGGTTCTGCACTAACTGGGACATATACAGTACAGGCCTGCGTTTCTGACCCAGCAAAAAAGAATTCAGCCCGCTGGCCATCAAGTGAGGTCTACCACAGTCTTGACAACTCTCTCCCTCTGACCCCCAAAAGCAAAACAGAAGGTTTGTCGATGAGGGACTGTGCCATCTCATGAGAAAGGGGTGTCACAAGTTCTAGAACAGTGTTCCCCAAACATGGGTCTCTGGCTGGTTTTTGACTACAGCTCCCATCATCCCTAGCTAGCAAGACCAGCAGTCAGGTATGATGGGAATTGGAGTCTGAAAACAGCTGGGGACCCAAGTTTGGGAAACAATGTTTTAGGATACAGTGGTACCTCAGGACACATACGCTTCAGGTTACAGACTCCGCTAACCCAGAAATATTACCTCGGGTTAAGAACTTTGCTTCAGGATGAGAACAGAAATTGTGCGGTGGCAGCATGGCGGCAGCGGGAGGCCCCATTAGCTAAAATGGTGCTTCAGGTTAAGAACCGTTTCAGGTTAAGAACAGACCTCCAGAACGAATTAAGTTATTAACCTGAGGTACCACTATATTGCTTTACAGTGGAGCACGGGAGGGCTAGCCTGTGGCCCTCCAGATGTTAATGGACTACACCTCCCAGAATCCCTGGCCGCTGGCTATGCTGACTGTGACTAATGGGAGTTGAAGTCTAGCAACATCTAGAGAGCCACAGGTTAGCTTTTCTGTTTTACAGAAATCCAACCATGAAGATACCTGTCGATATTTTGCAGGAATAATTGAAGCACGTAGTGGGAAATCTAGGTTTGCACAAATAAAGTCAATTAAAGCACTCTATGCTTTGCAACAAATCCACTTTAAAAAAAGAAAATGACTTTTTGCTGTTAGGAAAGTGAGGAGATGCATTGAAAAGTGGAGGATGAATGACTGACCAACAGGAAGATGAATAGCAAATCAAGATGAATAGATATTGTTGTATAACCTCCCTGTAAACAAAACAATGAATTCTCAATAAGGACCTGATATAATCTGGCCTCCATGGGAGCTTTGTACAAGCAAAGCTGGTTGAATGCTCAATAAATAGGTTCTCAGGAGAGAACCTATTCTCTGATGTAAGGGAAAGGTTTATTTGGCTGAATGCCTCCCTTGAGCAGTGCGTGCAGGTTTTACCACTGCAAGGGAAACTCTATTTGATCTGCTTTCACTCTGCTACAGGGATGTGAGAGAATTCTGTCAAAATGGGAAAGGGACCAATAATTGTTATTAGCAGTGCTTTCTAAGGCCCGTTTGACTTCACTCTCCAGGATGTCTGGCTCAAGGTCAGCAACCACACTGTCTGGGACATCCCTATTTTTCTGGTATAATTCCTCTGTGTATTCTTGCCACCTCTTCTTGATGTCTTCTGCTTCTGTTAGGTCCTTACCACTTTTGTCCTTTATCATGGTAATCTTTGCACGAAATGTTCCTTTCATATCTCCAATTTTCTTGAACAGATCTCTGGTTTTTCCCATTCTGTTGTTTTCCTCTATTTCTTTGCATTGCTCGTTTAAGAAGGCCCTCTTTTCTCTCCTTGCTATTCTTCGGATGTCTGCATTCAATTTCCTGTATCTTTCATTATCTCCCTTGCATTTTGCTTGCCGTCTCTCTCCCGCTATTTGTAAGGCCTCGTTGGACAACCACTTTGCTTTCTTGCATTTCCTTTTCTTTGGGATGGTTTTCGTTGCTGCCTCCTGTATAATGTTACGAGCCTCCATCCATAGTTCTTCAGGCACTCTGTCCACCAAATCTAAATCCTTAAACCTGTTCCTCACTTCCACTGTGTCTGTGTCCATGGGGTCACGAAGAGTTGGACTCGACTAAACGACTAAACAACAACAAAACCAGTAATTGCTTCAATTCACATGTCCTTCTGCAAACAGAAATGGAAATGAGGCAGGAAAATACGATTGGCATTTGCCGTCAAAACGCCCCATCCACAGTATGCTACTGATGGCATTTCTACACACCCAGTTAGCATGGTCAATGGTCAGGGATGGTGGGAGTTGTAGCCTAGCAACATCTTCAGAACCACAGGTTCATTCCCATTCCCCATCCCTTATTTACACATTTAGAAAAACAGCAACGGGCATCTCCACCAGCTATAGATGGCCAGGGTAGAAGGGGTAGAAGCCCTTGAAGATCATAGATACTGGATGATTACATCCAGTTCCCTATATCTGCAGTTGAATTGAATTGAATTTTATTATTTCGGTCACAGACCAGTTCCAGCCCACATACAATATCAAGGAAGTCATAAAAAAAGATAGGGATACATTTGAATTTGCAATTAGCTATAACAGGGACAATGCAGATATAGCAACAGTTAAAAAATATTTAAATTAAAACTTAGTCACTAACATATAACCTAAAATTATCATTTAAAACCTTAATCATTATGATAGCACAGCTTGTTCCCTAAGTTTTATGGCAATTGCACAGAATTTGGCTACCCTTAACGTGATCTCGGGGTCCTTGTCCTCTACCAGGGATTTTAGACATTGAAGTTCGGATTCATTTGGAGATTTTTGCATAGCAGGGGTAATAAATACCAAGTGTGTATCCCCGTAGAAATGCCAGCGTAACAAGGCATGAGAGACAGTTTCTACCTCCATCAAACCGCAGGGGCAGACTTGTTCTGCGTATGGTTTACCCTCGAATCTGCCCTGCAATAAGGCAGATGGCAGCACATTGTACATCTGCAGTTGTAGGAAGCGAATTCAGAAATATTACATGGCACCGTCCTTCAGAATGAAGGTGTTGCATGCTGGAATGTTTCTCCACAGTGAAACTAATTCCCTGCATGTAGTAAAGTAGCTTGTCAGGGAGAAGGTTAGGCTAGAACCCTAACCCTTCAAGAGCCAGTGTGGTGTAGTGGTTAAGAGCGGTAGTCTCATAATCTGGGGAACCGGGTTCGCTTCCCCGCTCCTCCACATGCAGCTGCTGGGTGACCTTGGGCCAGTACGCTTCTCTGAAGTCTCTCAGCCCCACTCACCTCACAGAGTGTTTGTTGTGGGGAAGGAAGGGAAAGGAGAATGTGAGCCGCTTTGAGACTCCTTAGGGTAGTGATAAAGCGGGATATCAAATCCAAACTCTTCTTCTCTTCTTCTTCTTCTTCTTCTTCTTCTTCTTCTTCTTCTTCTTCTTCTTCTTCTTAACATAGTAATTTGGTTAGAATACATTTAGGGAAAAGGTATCACCAGATGCAAATGTGAAAATATCCTCTTTTGGGCGTTTTAGGAACTTTGCACTGACAGGGTCCAAGTAACTGAATGTTTCCACTTGCCCTTGCTTCCCACAGGGTATCCCCCCCTCCCTCCAACAGCTCTCTTGGCTGTTCAGCAATAACTTTAGGCCAGCACAGAATTCGACATGCTTCACCCCATTAATTTCAATGGGTGTTTGCAATCATAACTCTGTATTGGATTTAGGCCTTAGTGCTCGCATTGTGGTTATAGGTTTCCTGCCATATAGTGTGTTGCTAGGAACTAGGCTGGAGACAAGCAATGATAAAGTCTGAGTAGATCAGGAAGTTGGGGGAAGAATACAGATAAAACTGTCACGGCACACCAGCTGTCTCTTCTTGAAACAGCAGTGCAGTTCATAGCCCAGAATTGGAGCTCTGGGACAATTGTCCCATGCGTCCAATAGTCTGGCCATGCCATATTATTATAACAAATTGAGCAGGAGGCATGGCTGGAAATGAACATGTGCCATACTTGTTTTGATGCCATGGCCAATTGTGAAATTATTCTCAACTGTTTTTGCTTTCTTTTGAGAAATGGGTGTAGAAATTCTGCCATGCTCATTGGCACCAGGCTAGGAAATTTGGGTGAGTGATTCAGCTGGATTCTCTCAGCTCAGGCTTCCTCAAACTGGCACCCTCTAAATGTTCTGGACTACAACTCCTATCAGCCCCTGTGCTGACGGAATCATAGAATTGTAGAGCTAAAAGGGACCCTGAGGATCATCTAGTCCAACCCTCTGCAATGCAGCTGTCCCACATGGGGATCGAACCTGCAACCTTGGCGTTATCAGCATCATGCTCTAACCAACTGAGCTATCCAGGCCGAGTTGTAGTCCAAAACATCTGGAGGGCACCAGCTTGGGAAAAGCTGTCTCCCTGGCAGCAAGTGAAGCATTCTTGCTCGTTTGTCGAGTGCCAACTGAATAATGTGTTTATTCACAATGATGAGTTATTTACATTCGACGGCGTTTTGGTGCCTGCAGAGTTTTATTGGTCATAAAATTATTTGAGAATAAACTGTGATGTGCTTTTGATTTCCCAGTGAATAAACATTTGGGTTGAATTTATCCCCACCCCTCTCAGCCCCGATCTTAATGTGGGAAAGAACGGCCATGGTGATGTTGACCTGGGACATTTCACGGAGGTAAGTATTCGAGGAATTTATGTCGCTAATCAGAACAATGTGTCTTGCAGTACCATAAAGACAAACAGATTTATTGAGGCATTAATTTGCTTAGATGCACAAAGTTCTGGTCTAAGACAGCTTATGCCACAGTATGGGCTGTTTTCACCACGGCGGTCAAACACAACCCCTCCCTCTTGCCATATTTCACTAAGTTATTTCACATAACATATTTCACATAACAAGTAAACTTTGCAACCTGTTCTCTTTCTTTGTTATGTCCAAGTCTTCCCCCCTGCCAGAAGGATTCTCAACTGATTTACTCATATTTAAATGCACCTAGGCCCCCCTTAAGGTGATGGCTGCCAGAACAGATGCATTTTTTTGGGGGGGGACTATTTAAAGAAATATTGCAGTATGGTGAATTTGTGAGCAGGATTTAAGTTATGACCAACAAAAGTAATTAGATTATAATACTGTGGTTATGATTTAATAGATGGAAGGTAGGATGCAGCAGGGGGGCGTGGGTGACGCTGTGGGTTAAACCACAAAGCCTAGGACTTGCCAATCAGAAGGTTGGCGGTTCGAATCCCCGTGACAGGGTGAGCTCCCGTTGCTTGGTCCCTGCTCCTGCCAGCCTAGCAGTTCAAAAGCATGTCAAAATGCAAGTAGATAAATAGGTACTGCTCCGGCGGGAAGGTAAACGGTGTTCCCGTGCGCTGCTCTGGTTCGCCAGAAGTGGCTTAGTCATGCTGGCCACATGACCCGGAAGCTGTACGCCGGCTCCCTCGAGCTGTACGCCGACTCCCCAGAGTCGGTCACGACTGGACCTAATGGTCAAGGGTCCCTTTACCCTTTACCTTATTTAAAGAAATATTGCATTATGATGAACTTGTGAGCAGGATTTGAGTTATGACCAACAGAAGTAGTAAGATTATACTACTGTAGTTATGATGTACCGTAATAGATAGAAGGTAGGGTGCAGCAGACACAGGTGGCGCTGTGGGTTAAAGCCTCAGCGCCTAGGACTTGCTGATCGAAAGGTCGGCGGTTCGAATCCCTGCGGCGGGGTGCGCTCCCGCTGCTCGGTCCCAGCGCCTGCCAACCTAGCAGTTCGAAAGCACCTCCGGGTGCAAGTAGATAAATAGGGACCGCTTACCAGCGGGAAGGTAAACGGCGTTTCCGTGTGCAGCTCTGGCTCGCCAGAGCAGCGATGTCACACTGGCCACGTGACCCGGAAGTGTCTCCGGACAGCGCTGGCCCCTGGCCTCTTAAGTGAGATGGGCGCACAACCCCAGAGTCTGTCAAGACTGGCCCGTACGGGCAGGGGTACCTTTACCTTTACCTTTTAGGGTGCAGCAGAAGGGGAGAAACAGCAACTCCATGGAAAACGGGATAAAAATAAGAGAAACGGTGACATTGTGTATATGTTAAAGAGGCAGCAATGCTTCTGAAGATCAGTTGCTGGAAACCACAAGGGGTGAAAGTGTTCCTGTGCTTGAATCCTGCTTCTGGGTTTCCCACAGGCATCTGGTTGGCCACTGTGAGGGCAGGATGCTGGGGAAGATGAGCAACTGATGTTATATCAGGAGCTGGACTCAGCAGTAGGTCAGCCCTGACTCCTGATCCTGATCCAGCAAGCCTCTTCTTATGTTCTTCTGTAACGGCAGAAGCCCCAAGATGGCCTACAAATATAAATATATAATGTGTTTATTTACTGTATTTATATCCCGTCATTCTCCCAAGTTGGGATTCAAGGTGGCTTGCAACATTTATTGACTTTCAAAACAAAAAACCTCAAAGCGGTTTACAACCCCCCCACTAGTAAAAACAATTTAAATCATTCAAAAATACTTAAAATCATTTTCTCGCCGTCATGCTTCTGCAGCACCTCGGACAGCTCCAGAGACAGAACAGACTTTGCTCTGGCAGCGCTAACACTCATCTGAACCCTTGCATTTCTCAGTGCTTAAATGACATCACTCCGTTGATGCCGCTGGGGATTTGAACAGTGAGTTCTCTGCCTTGGAATCTGTATTGCTATGTTTTTGAATGGCTTCAGAAGTTGTCCCCCCTTCTGCCTCCTCGACAAGAGAGCAAGTATTTCTTATCTGTTAATGCATTAACAAATCCCCAGCAGGACTCCCTGGAAGATGCTGTTCTATGGTTTGGTGGTGACCTACCTGTCATGGATGAGCTATAGAGAGCATTGAGTGAAAGTCAGGAGCCAAATTAAAAAGCCCCACCAAAGTTTCCAGTCAAAATTCTCCACATTCTTGTTCTATTGAATTCAGTGGGGCTCACTCCCAGGTATATGGGGTTAGGATTGCACCCTTAGTATTTTTGGGGGAGGGGGACGTTTGCTAGTTTTATTGATGGCTTTTATTAATGACTTTATGGTTGTACTTGTATGTATTATATTATATGACTCTGTCCCAGGCTCCTTGAAAGATCATATCTCACTATACAAAGCTGCCTGTGTGCTAAGATCTTTGGGTGAGCACCTTCTCTCAGTCCTGTTAACATCAGAAGTATGGCTGGTGGTGACACAACTAAAAACATTCAAAAATACTTAAAATCAACGCTAAGTTTAGAAACAGATCAAACATTCTACAGGTTTGTCTAAACTAAAATGCTTTTAGCAGGTGCTACAAACCATTTGGGACACGGGTGGCACTGTGGGTTAAACCACAGAGCCTAGGACTTGCCGATCAGAAGGTTGGTGGTTCGAATCCCTGCAATGGGGTGAGCTCCCATTGCTCGGTCCCTGCTCCTGCCAACCTAGCAGTTCAAAAGCACGTCAAAGTGCAAGTAGATAAATAGATACCGCTCCGGCAGGAAGGTAAACAGCGTTTCCGTGCACTGGTTCGCCAGAAGAGGCTTAGTCATGCTGGCCACATGACCCGGAAGCTGTACGCCAGCTCCCTCGGCCAATAAAGCAAGATGAGCACCACAACCCCACAGCCACGAGTGTACCTAATGGTCAGGGGTCCCTTTACCTTTACAAAACCATTTACTCCCCCTTTCTGCAGGATGTGGGTGAGCTAGCAAGGTCCCTGCAGGTAACTATAGTATAGTATAGCTGTTTTATTATGGTTAATGACCAGTATCAAGATAAAATTTACATACAACATATTGACTAGCACCCAGGAGTAGTATAATATATCAACGGATGGCAGATAACTGACAGATAACTGCTTGTTTATGTATATGTGATTTCATACTATTTTATTTTGTTCTGAGCTTTTAAATTTTGTATTTGGTGTTTTTATCTTGATACTGGTCATTGAGCATAATAAAACAACTTAAAGAAGGATGTTGACATATTGGAATGCGTGCAGAGGAAGGCAACCAAGATGATCAAGGGTCTGGAAACCAAGCCTTATGAGGAATGGTTGCGGGAGTTGGGTATGTTTAACCTGGAAAAGTTGAGACTGAGAGGAGATATGACAACCATCTTCAAATATCTCAAGGGCTGCTACATGGAAGAGGGAACAATCTTGTAGGACCCGAACCAATGGCTTCAAGTTACAAGAAAGTTTAGGCAGAACTTTCTGAAGGTAAGAACTGTTAGATAGTGGAACCAACAGCAGACCAACTTTGACAGATGGGTGGTCCAAAACTGGCCCATTGGGTTGGGGAGATTAAAATCTGGCCTGTCGGGCTGAAAAGGTTCCCCACCCCCATACAAATGGGCCAGTCACTTTTACTGCATTATCAGAATGAGTAGCCATGCCTCATGATCAGAACAACATGTTGTAATTCTCTGTGTCAATATACAATGCTTATCAGTACTAAGGCTGGTCCTTGTTGACGCCTTATAACACATGATGGTTTCTCGCTGCTCCTGTTTCCTTCCCGTGGGTAAACAGTGTTCCTATCAGTCATCTGATATGGCGAGATGACATTGGATGTAGTCAAGTCGCACATGCAGTCATGGAGGGTGGCCTTTTGCTAGCTTTGTCTGGTATGCCAGCTATGGCCCTGTCAGGATTGGGGCCACGTGGCCACTGCAGCCCATGCATGGGTAAGCTACCGCAATGCGCTCCCTTTGGGGTTGGCCTTGGGTCTGCTCCAGAAGCTCTCGCACAGGGGTAGGCAACCTAAGGCCCGTGGGACAGTCCGGAAATCAGCGTGTTTTTACATGAGTAGAATGTGTGCTTTTATTTAAAATCTCTGGGTTATTTGTGGGGCCTGCCTGGTGTTTTTACATGAGTAGAATGTGTCCTTTTATTTAAAATGCATCTCTGGGTTATTAGTGGGGCCTGCCTGGGTAGGAAGGTGGAAATATCTAAATTAATGGTTCTTATTAGTCTGAGTAGCACCGAGTTAAAAACAAAAGAGGAATGTAAATGGGTAAAATTGATGGTAATTGCAGCCAGACAGGTTATAGTGAGTAACTGGAAAAACACAGAAGAGCTAGGGGTGAACCAATGAAGGAAAAAATTGAATAATATTATAATTTTTGAATATCTAATTGTGAAGATACACAGAAGGGTGTAAGGTCAGTGAGAAAGAGGAGGATTGGATTGAGAAGATATTGAATTATCTGGGTAGGATTGAACAATTTGGAGCAATTAAAATGTTAAAAGTTAAATAACCATGTGGAGGGAGGAGTGTTAATGTATATAGAATTGTACTTATGATTGAATTGAATATGTTATTATTGATTAAGTGTACTCAATGTATCAGCCTGCCTGGGGGGTGTCACTGTTGTGTTTTGGTTGTTGGTAAAATTAAAATATTTTTTTTAAAAAAAATGTCTCTGGGTTAGTTGTGGGGCATAGGAATTCGTTCACCCCCCCGAAAAAAAATAGTCTGGCCCCACACAAGGTCTGAGGGACAGTGGACTGGCCCACGGCTGACAAAGGTTGCTGACCCCTGCTCTAGCAGGTGCTGAATGCTGCAGCTTGACTTGCTGAAGTAGACAGACAGCTGACATCATGGGGTGTCTCCACTGAAACATCTGCACTGCCTACGCGGCCAGGTTCAAGGATCTGAACAACTTGGGACTGAGACACAAAGATGGCACAAGCCCTTATCTATCCCTGCTTGATCTCTGAGATCTTACAGAGAAGCACTCTTACTCTTGTTACAGAGGCCCAGCTGGCTTCATCCAAAAGTCAGATATTTAGCATTGCCAATTCCATGCTGTCAAATTCTCATCTGCCAGAGATTCGCAGGCACCTTCCCTTTTGACTTCCAGGCATTACTTGAGGAACTTCCTAAAATGTCAAAAGGCCTGTGTAGCTATTTATTTATTTATTTTATTTCTTTGGCTAGCCAATGACTTTGATTATTATCCCTACTGTTTTAATGGTATTTTGCATTTTTTATGTTGTGCACTGCCCTGATATTTTACAATATGGCAATGCTTTTATTCATAAACAATTAAATGCTCTATAAATGATCTAGCATGGCCTGATCTCACATAGTTTCATGAGGGAAGGAGCACACATTTTTGAGTGCCATCAAGGCACGCCACATTTAGATGGGCTCAGGGAACAGAAGTCCTGCTCCTTGCCTCCCTGTGGAGAGCCAGTGTGGTATAGTGGTTAAGAACGGTGGACTTGTAATCTGGGGAACTGGGTTCGCGTCTCCGCTCCTCCACATGCAGTTGCTGGGTGACCTTGGGCTAGTCACATTTCTTTGAAGTCTCTCAGCCCCACTCACCTCATAGAGTGTTTGTTGTGGGGGAGGAAGGGAAAGGAGAATGTTAGCCGCTTTGAGACTCCTTCGGGTAGTGATAAAGCAGGATATCAAATCCAAACTCTTTTTCTTCTTCCCTGCCCATTTTTCTGTGTCTTTTCTGTGTCTCTTTTTTAAATAAACCTGCCAGAAACTAGACACATGCTGAAACCTCCCTCGTGTTCCTTAACAGCCTTGTTTGGACTGCAAAACCATCCATTGCCTGTGTTTGCTATGAGAGAGAGAGAGAGAGACAGAGAGAGAGAGAGAGAGAGAGAGAGAGATTGGATAAGTTTCCTAAAAGTCATCCATGAGATGACAAGACTCTCAAATCCCGCTGAATTTTTAAAAATATACTTCTTTGTTAATTCAGACATGTGACTGAACTGACTTGGAGCTAACAGTTGACTTATTAACAGGAGCAAAGACAACTGTTGCCTTTTTTAAAAAAACGACGTCCAATTACTGTCTGGTTTCGAAAAATCTTGTGCTCAGGATTAATTTGACATACTTCTTCACAGACGCAGACTTCTTTGAGTGAGAAATAATACGTATCAGGATAACAGTAATTTCTATGTATTGTTCGCAGTGTCATAATGGGTGGAATTCAACATCGCACTAAGAGGAAGATGCCTTATACTCAGTCAGAATATAGATCCATCTCGCTCCTGGGTTTCAGGGAGGGATCTCTCCCAGCCCTCCCTGGAGATGCCAGGAATTGAACCTGGAACCATCTGCAGGCAAAGTAGATGCTCTGAGCTGCAGGGCAGCCATGTCACCATTCCACCCATGCAAGCATATCTGTTTGCAATGAGAAACCCCCTCCCCTCTCCTTCCCCACATGCCATCCTGGGGGTCCTCCAGAGTGAATTTGGGGGAGGTTGGGAGCCCATGGAGGGAGTCAGGGGAATGAAAGTCCCATTGCATTAGCAGGAGCCCTTGCACTGGTTTCGGCTGGTTGAATCCAGCCCAGTGTGGGTTTTTGTTCATTTTTCTCAATTAGCAATCTATTGGAAACAGATTCAGAACAAATGAACCCCAGCTGAAATCCCCGGAGACATTTTTTGAAGGGAAATTTCACTTACCCAGGGTTTTGATTCCATCTGAGTATCTTTGAAGCTTTTTCCATTCCCCTTTGTCTTGCTTTCGACAGCATTTTAATCCAGCAATTACATGCCTTTTATGATGTTTGGCTTTTGCTGGTGGTTCTGCTGTCCCCAAGTATATTGACTTTGCACAAATAATTCAACAGGTAGGTTGGAAACAAATTTCCTTCTCAACAATGCCATCACCCTTGCCTTCTCATTGCGGGCTCGATCCGGAAGAGAGAAGGGGAGCCCTTTAACTTATAAAGTAGGGGGTGAGGAACCTTTCTCATCTTGAAGGCCACTTTCCTTGATTAGCAACCTTCTGGGACCTGCATGCCAGTAGCAGGCAAGTCCAAAGACACAAGCAAGTGGAGCAACAGACATGACCTGTCAATCATAGGCTATATTCTACCCATGCAGATGTCAGAGGTTTCCATATGCAACACACAATACACATTCATTCTAAGCAAGCAGCACAGATGATTACAGTCCAAGGAGACATTCCAGCCCCCACAAAAATAATAGAGAGGGGGACAGAGCAGGGCCCAGGTTGGGTATGGCCTGGAGAGGGGTGTGTGTGATCAAAGGAAGGGTGTGGCTTTAGGGAGTTCCAGTGGCTGGAGAGAGAAGCCTGATTGGCTGCCTATGGCTCTTCCAGGTCCTAAGAGTCCCCATCCCTGCTATAAAGGTTGAAAAGTCCACCATGGAATGATAGGAGATCATCTAGGTGACCAAAGGTCACCAAAGGCCACTTTGGATGGCTTTAAAAGAGGGCTAGACAAATTTGTGGAGGATACAGCCAGTGTGTGTGTGTGTGCTTTGTGTGTGTGCTTTGTGTGTGTGCTTTGTGTGTGTGCTTTGTGTGTGTGTGTGTGTTGTGTGTGTGTTTACGGGTACTCTCATTTTCCTACTCATAATGAAATACTACCCATCAATGAGACCAAACTTTGATCCACAAAACATTTAGGGGTATGTGTACCCCGTGTACCCCCAGAAAAAAGGGCTGGATACAGCTGTCAGCGGCTAGTAGCCAAGATACTTATGGGCCCCAGGTAATGGGTGCCCTGCACATGACGTCATGAGGTCACATTGGGACCTGACTTCCGGTGCCACTGGAAGTCGGGTTCTGAGGTCTTGCAAGGCCTCAGACAGCATCTCTGAGGCCTTGGGCATGACTTCCGGTGCTTCTTGAGGCACCAGAAGCTGCATCAGGAGCCCTGTGGTGTGGGTGCTGAGCACTCACAACAAAAAATTTGTGGGTGCTCAGGCACCCAGAGCCCCCTATAGTTGGCACCCCTAATGCTTCTGAGTAGCACTCCATGTGCTCGGGTCTTCCTTGCCCACTGTAAGAGAGGATACTGGAGTCAATGGATCCACTCGGCTGTTACATTCTTATGATGTGGCAGAAGAAGGGGGAACGTGGCCCAGAAATCCAAATCTCCATAATCAAGACATCTTCTCTCCCACTATACATCCCAATAGTGCTTGTTTTTGTCTCCTGCTTTGATTAGCTTTGTTGCCAAGTCACTGTAAGCTGCAAGACTTTATATTAGAGACACATGTCTTGAGATGCTGGTGGTTTCAGCCAGGGCTTGTAGCTGCTCATTCTTGAGATGGAACACGGCACTTTGTTGATGTCTAGGATGAGTTGGTGATTCATCTGCCGTCGGTACCACCATGACAAAACCCAACTTGTTAGCCCCAGTGGAGGAGATTAGCTGGCTATTGATACTTGAGGGATTTGTGAGTATTTGTCAATCTGCACTGGCAGATTCTTTCCACGCTAGCAAAGATGGCAGCTTAGAACAATGCCATTTACCTGTTTACTTTTCAGCACTTGCCAGAACATTAATCTGGGCAGCTTCCTGCTTAAGTTCCAAGCTTGACTTAGATCTTTGGGAGAGAGAAAAAACCCCACTCAAATATATGCTGCATCCTGAATCAGGAATGACAGACAGGAATGACTCGCATATAGTGGTAAAGTGTGACATATAGCCAGTGTTATTTGAAAACTAAACCACTTTGCTGAACTCAGATAATCCCAGAGTTGTCTGGTTTTTACAGTTTTGCTTTCCAGACAAGTATTTTATAGCATGATACATGACCCTTTCAACTCAGTTGTTGCAGGAACTCTGTGTCCATTTATAGATCTGTTGCTGGGAGAAAGGAGAGAATACTATTTTCTTAGTACAGTGGTACCTCAAGTTACATACGCTTCAGGTTACAGACTCTGCTAACCCAGAAATAGTACCTTGGGTTAAGAACTTTGCTTCAGGATGAGAACAGAAATCGTGCGGCGGAGGCACGGCGGCCCCATTAGCTAAAGTGGTGCTTCAGGTTAAGAACAGTTTCAGGTTGAGAACGGACCTCCGGAACGAATTAAGTATGTAACCAGAAGTACCACTGTACTAAATTGCATTATATATATTATTATTATTTTAATTTTTGATGGACCAATGCAATTCTCACCTTTTTCCTAGCTAGCATATCCATTGTAGTTTGGACCAGTAACACGCTGTAGTTGCACAGATGTCAGACACCTATTGGCCAGTGTCTGTGACAACATTGACAATGAATTCTGCATTTCTCCTTTTCCATGTTGAAACTATATTGAGAACATGTTCTGGGTGCCACATTTTAGGAAGGACATTAAAAACTGGGAAGTGTCCAGGATGGTGTGTTGTCTGGAAACCAAATCCTTTGAGGAACTATTAAAAGAGTTGGGTATGGTTAGCCAAGAGAAAGAAGATTAAAGGTTTTCAAATATCTGAAGGGCAGGCAAAGAGAAGATGGAGCAGGCTGGTTTTTTCATTGATTCACAGGACATGGTGCATAGAAATAGCAAAGAATCCTATTTTGATTAAACACCAGGAGAAACTCCCTAAGGAGCTGTTTGACTTCAGACCCCCTACAGACAACCTGTTTATTGAGTGTTTGCTCTGGTTTTCTTGTACAAAGCTTACACGGAGGTTAGATTATATCCAGGACTTTATTGAGCATTTATTCTGATTTGCTTGAGGGGCAGTTATAAAGCTCTGAGCCTTTGTCCGGCTTTCCTCTTAATTTGCTTGCACATCTTCATGTTAGTCATTCCTTCATCACACACTTTTCCACACATTTCCCCAGCAATTTTTTAACTGCAAAAAAAGTCTGATTCCTTTTAAAAGTGGATTTGTTGCACCTGGGCAACCAAGCCCTTTAATCCACTTAAACTGCACAAACCTAAAGTTCTGCTGCTGTGCTTGAATTCCTTATGCAAAATAGTGACAGCCTGCAGGCACCCTTTCCTGCAGTTTGGACTCGATAGCTGTCCATCAGAGATGTTGCCTCAAATTTGTTCCAATTCTGTCATTCATCTATCATATTTTCTGGAAAGTTGCTAATACAGAAGATAGAATGGTTGCATCTTAATGAGTGAATACTATATTTAGCTGCAGGACAGAGAACCAGAATTCTTTTTTAAAAATTTAATCTTTGTTATTCTTCCTTCCTCCCTCCTTCTTATTGCCTCTGTTCTTTTTTAAGATTAAGTAGTTATTTTATTTCAGTGTTTTATAAAAAGATACTTAGTAATGGGTATGAACTTTTTTGTATCTTTGAATAAGTATCAATAAATACTTTTTTAAAAAGGAAAGTTGTTTGTTCACTATGCATTTGGATACCTCTTAGAATACTGTAACAAAATTTTGCATGATAGTTTTTTTGTCCATCTCTGAATGCAAAACTGGATGCCTTTTGGTACAAGTTGGCAAACTGAACCTTTTAAAATGATACTGATTTTACCCAAATGTTACAGAGATCAAGAAGCAGTTTTCCACCTATGTTTGGATGCTGTTTGGAATCAGAATGGCAGACAGAACCTTTCAGAACTGGGCTAACTTTAACCCCTTACAGTATTTCAAAACTGCAACAATTTTGGGGTTTCTTAGAATGGATCCTAGTCATGCATGCCTAGTGCCGGATTTACGTATAAGCTAAACAAGTTATAGCTTAGGGGGCCACTCTCTTGGGGGCCCCCAAAAAATGTAAAGGGGGAAAAAAACCACTGGATGTACATTTCCAAAATATAAGATGAAAGACAAATAAAATAAAACCTACAGACAGCAACAGTGTTTTGTGTAGTGTAGGCTTCTATTTGTTATGTGCAAATGGCTTTAGATACATATTAGGTCCATAAATTACCATATAGCAGTGGTTCTCAAACTGTGGATCCCCAGATGTTGTTGGACTACAACTCCCATCAACCCTGAGCTCTGGCCTTGCTAGCTAGGGGTGATGGGAGTTGTAGTTCAACAACATCTGGAGACCCACAGGTTGAGAAAGGCTGCTATATAGCATATATTCAACACAAAAAAAGCAACCATTTGTTGTTGACAAAGGACAGCTGGACATCTAAAGGGCCCCATTACCTTCAGTAGCTTAGGGCCTCATCAAACCTAAATCCGGTTCTGTGCATGCCAATGCATGATCCAAAGTTAAAATGCTTTCAGATCCTATTGATTTCCAAGCAAAGGAAATTTCTGTGAGTGTGCTCTCTTAGACTTTGCAATGATTAATTTTGTGTGTGTGCTCTCATTTTTTTATAAAACGCTGACAGCTTGCCACTACCAGCAGACGGATTATTGTGCCCCGAAAACACAAAACCTTGGTGAGCACCGGCAAAACCGTTCCCTTCCTCTTGAACTGGTGTCTGAATGCTGTTGAAGGAATGGCATCCCAACAGCACTCCCGGGGGAGCCAGTGACGTCAGCCTTTGGCCCTGCAGCCAGCAGTTTAACTTGCCCAGACAGCACAGCATTGAGAGCTCAAACTCCCCGGTGAGGAGGGAGGGAGTGGGTGGAAGCTACAGGCAGCCAAGAGCAATAGCTGCGTTCGTAAGGACCAAATCTACACCATTCCATGCAAACATGGGGAATTGTGATGTCCTTGTGACAGAGAAAAGATCATTTTTTAGGGGGGGGGGAGAAGATGCTTAGCTTAATCAGTGGAGGCTGGTGCTGTGGGTTTGGGCAAATGGGGTACTGCCCCACCCGTCAGAGTGCCATGGATCACAGAGGAATGGTGGGAGGAACCAGCTAGGGCAGGGGTCAACAACCTAGGCCCATGGGCCACAAGCAGCCCATGGGGGTCATTTAACCGGCCCACGAGCCACCCCCAAACTGAGCCGCCTGCTTGGCGAGTCCCCGCATGCTGCGCTAAACTGGCGCAGCACAGCGCAGGGACTCACTTCCGTGGTGCCGGAAATTGCGTCTGCACATGCTCAGATGCTGGAAATCGTGTCTGTGCAGATGCGCAGTGTTGGTGCTGACCTTTAAAGCCCTAAACGGCCTCGATCCAGTATACCTGAAGGAGCATCACCACCCCCATCGTTCAGCCCGGACTCTGAGGTCCAGCTCTGAAGGCCTTCTGGCGGTTCCCTCGCTGCGAGAAGCCAAGTTACAGGGAACCAGGCAGAGGGCCTTCTCGGTAGTGGCACCGGCCCTGTGGAACGCCCTCCCACCAGATGTCAAAGAGAAAAATAACTACCAAACTTTTAGAAGACATCTGAAGGCAGCCCTGTTTAGGGAAGCGTTTAATGTTTAATAGGTTATTGTATTTTAGTGTTTTGTTGGAAGCCGCCCAGAGTGGCTGGGGGGACCCAGCCAGATGGGCGGGGTATAAATAAATTATTATTATTATTATTATTATTATTATTATTATTATTATTATTATTATTTGCTGGAAATTGTGGTCACTCACACTCACGTGTGATCCGGCCCACAGAGGGATCTCCACTGGAGTGAACCGGCCCAGGCAAGGTAAACTTTGCCGACCCCTGAGCTAGGGAACCCGCAAGGGCCAGAGGGTTGGTGGCGGGATGACGATGAGTGAGGGAGAAGATTGGGAAGAGGAGGTGTCGGAAGCTGAGGCAGTCCAAGGGCTTAGTGAGCTGGGAGAGTCTGTGGCAGAGAGAAGTTCAGAATCAGAGGCAGAAGCTGAAGGAGGCGAGTGGGAGGGAGGTCAAGAGGCAGAGATGAGTCAGGCTGGGGAAGAGTCATGGGTGTCTCCCCCTCCTGTGGTGACCAGCTTCTTCCAACCCCTCACCCCCGGTCTCCCAGAACGAGAGGAGACATAAAAAGGACAGAGGAGAGATTGGGGACATGCAGGCACACTCTTAATAAGCTACAGTTGCCAGGGCAAAGCCATGACTGTAGGTCTCTCATGTCCTAGTCCAAAGCTTCCTCTTATAAAAGAAACACCCTGGCAGTTTCAAATACAGTGGTACCTTGGTTTACATACGCTTCGGGTTAGATACGCTTCAGGTTACAGACTCCGCTAACCCAGAAATATTACCTTGGGTTAAGAACTTTGCTTCAGGATGAGAACAGAAATCGTGCTCTGGTGGCGCAGCGGCAGCAGGAGGCCCCATTAGCTAAAGTGGTGTTTCAGGTTAAGAACAGTTTCAGGTTAAGAACAGACCTCCAGAACGAATTAAGTTCTTAAACCGAGGTACCACTGTATTCATCTTGTAACTGAACGACTGCTTGGCTAACAGTGCAACCCTCTGCGGGTCTGCTCAGAAGACAGCCCCATTGAGCTCCCTTGACCAGGGACCCTCCAGAAGTTCCAGACTCCAACTCCCATTAGCACCAGTTAATACCCACAATGGTCATGGATGATGGGAGCTGTAGTCCAAAACATCTGGAGGGCGCCGGGTTGGGGAAGGCAGCATCACAGCCTAGATAAATGAATACAAAACCAAATACTGTACTGTGCCTTTGCCGGAATTATTATTATGCTTGTAACTCAGCACATGAGGCGCTTAATCTCAGGGTGGCAGGTTCGAGTCCCACCATGGGCAAAAGAGTCCTGCGTTGCAGGGGCTGGACTAGATGACCCTTGGGGTCCCTTCCAGTTCTGTGATTCTGCCTGCCTGCCTCAGGGTCCTCCAGTGTGAAGGGGGGCACTTCAGTGGCAGTGCGCCTAATGTCCCAGGCTCATTCCGAGGCACCTCCAGGCGGGGCTGGGAATGTCTGGAATGCTGGTCAGCAGCTGCCAGTCAGTGCCGACAATATGGAGAGAGATGGAGGAACGGTCCGCCTCGGTACATGGCGCAGAAGCCGAGCCATTCTTCCAGAGGCCATTCCTTTTCTCCCGCGCGCGTCTGCCAGCTCTCGCAACGCATCCTTCACTCGCAGGCAGTTTCTGCCTCCCTCTCTCTTTCTCTGGCCAAACTTTTGAGAAACTTGGGCGCGCTCTTTCGTCTGAACGCATCTCTCTCTCCCCCTCGAGGGAACAAAAAACCCCATGGGGTGGGGGCGGACTTTTTTTTTAAGTCCCTTTTGGCCTGGGAAAACGGGAGAGAGAGGGCTCCTTTCTTTCCTCCGCCCCTCTCCCCAATTCACTGCTTGAGGAAGGGGGAAATTGCCTTGTCCCCTTTTGCAAATCCTGCCCCCGCCCCGCGCGCGCTGGAGCTGCGCGGAGGCAGCCTCTGTTTGCGCACGGAGGGGCGTGGGCACGGGGGGCAGCGCATGAGGGGGGTGCGCGTCGTGGGGAGGGGCGGCTCCTCGGCTGCAGCCAGAAGGGGGTGGCTTGAGTCGCAGGGCGCCTGCGCCGAAGTACCGGCTTGCCTCCTCCTTGGGTAGGACTTTTTCCCCGCCAGCCCCATCGCGCCGAGGGGTGAGAGCAGCAGCTGGGCAGGAGGGGGCTCCGCGGTGACACCTGCAGGGAGCTCTCGGCTGCGCTCCTCTCCGGTTGCCAGGTTTTGCAAGAGAGAGAGTGAGCTTTGGAGAGGAGGGCAGGGCGGGGAGGACATCTATCTGCAAACCTCGTTTTGTGTGGGTGCGAGGAAGGGGTTGCATCGATTTGGGGGAGAAGGAAGGCAACGTCCGAGTCTTCCTCCCCTGCGGCGCCGTGAACCTGGGAGTGATGGGACTTCAGTCTTCATCTGTCTGAGTTGTGTGTTAAAAAACCTTTGCTCCCAGGACTCTTGAGAACTCTTAAATCAGCCATGAAGAGGTAAGTTGATCAAGAGTTCTAGAGAACTGTAGAGCTCTAAACCAAGGAAGCAGCCCTGGGTATCCACAAGTAAAGTCCATCTGGGACCCAACTTCCAAGTCGTTTTTAGCCCAGAAGGGACTCTTCTTGGAGAGCATCAGCTGATCTGAGAGATGATCTGGCCACACACCTGATAGGTGATGTTGATTTGAACAATTCAATAAGATAGGGTCCTTTCCTCTTTAGTGGATTATTACAGGTGTTGGGATGGCTACTCTTCCTGGGAGCCATGTGAAATGTTTGGGACTTGGGCAAGTCGAAGAGATGAAACAAAAACCTGTTGTTTTTTTAAAATTTAAACTCTTTGGGGTGGTACCTGTCTCCTTTACCTTTTTCTTGTTTACCTGAACTTTGATTCCCTATCTCTATTCTGATTCCCTATTCTGTACTTAACATATTGTGGAGAGGGGCTGTAACTCAAGGGTAGAGCATCTGCCTTGTATACGGAAGCTTCCAAGTTCAACACCTAACCCTAACCCTGGTCTTATCTTATTGGAGAAACCCTGGCTTAAAACTGCTGCCAGTCCATGTAGACAATACTGAGCTAGACAGTCCAATGGCATGACTCTTGTGTTTCCTATATTCCTTCATAACTGTACAAAGCACAGACCAAGGACAAGTGATCTTGATTCTAACTAACTCTTCTTAGAAGATTTGAAAACTTTCTCCTACTTGCTGTTTGCCTAATCTCTTTGGACCCTCCCAAATTCCCACGGACCAGCCATCTCTTTAAATTGTTTTGCGTCCACCACTGTTGCAACACCACCCTTTGAGGCACGCTCCGGGGCTTAGCAATTTCCCCCCTCAGTCCCTGCATACCGAATTATTGAATTATGGGGTCTATCATGTTCTGTCCTCTCTACTAACACAGAATTGTAGAGTTGGAAGGACCTCAAAGGACCATCTAGTGCGACCCCCTTGCAATGCAGGAATCTCAGCTAAAGCATCCATGACCATCCATTCTCTGAGGAAAGAGAGTCCACCACGTCCTAAGGATGACGGTTCCATATGTGCCAGATATCGCTGGACTAGGACTTCTGTCTTTCCTGACCATGGGCTATGCTTCTTGCAGGGAAAGTGTGTGGAACTTGGATTACACTGCCTGGCAACAGTTATCCAGAGTTTCAGGCAAAAGTATTTTCCAGCCTTATTCGGAGATCCTGGGGATTGAACCTGGAAGCTTCTGTATGCTGAGCCCATGTGCTGTACCGCTAAGCCACAGTCTCTCCCCCCCCCCCAGTTGTGGTTATCCTCCGGTGGTCTAGTTGTGGTTATTCTGCGGTGAGACCTAAGTGCCTCTTACGTACGGTTGCTAAGTCACATCATGGATACTCCCCTTGTACTTTTTAATTTGGTAGTGAATTGGGAGTGGAGGCAGGAGCTGCAGCTTCTCCTCTCTCTCTCTCTCTCTCTCTCTCTCTCTCTCTCTCTCCCTCCCTCCCTCCCTCCCTCCCTCCCTCCCTCCCTCCCTCTCCCCTGCCTCCCCAATTGCCCATCCTTTCATCTGCAGTTCTTCCTGCTGTGCAAAATCCCTGTAGCCCTACTTGCTTAAGTAGTCTCATGTAATTCCACAACAGTCCTGTAAGGTAGGCTGGAAGAAAACAAAAGAGGTTTGATAAGGCAGCAGCAAATTAAACCACGCCGACTTTGTGCTGTGGGCAAAGCGTAGCTTCTCCAGGTTATTTTATAGCGACCAACTTGGCACCTTTTGCAGTGCCTGCTGTGAATGTGGTTTTGGGGTGCTGTGTGTGTGTGTTTGTTTTACAAGAAGTACATTTTTCTCCAGTATAGAGATAAGGTCTGTTAAGAGAAAAATATGCAGGCCACGTGGGGAAGTTTTGCAAGGACCTCTTTTGACATGATTACACTGAGCCACTATAACTCAGCAAAAGAAGACATTTGTGCAAGTGTTACATGGGATGGTGTCCTTCCTCGACTTGGTGCTTTCCAGATGCTTTGGGCTGCAGGCAACACGACTGGGACTGGTGGAAGTTGCACTCTGGAGGGCATCAGCTTGGGCCGAACAAATGTGCATGCTGTGTTGCTACTGCACAAAGGTGGCATTGCCATCCAACATTCCTTCCACTTCCGCCTGTGTTTTGACCACCATGGGCATGTGGCTCTCATAAGGTTGCCTGGAGGGGAATGCGTCTCTCTGTAAAGGGTTCCACACCCCTCAGCTAGAGCCTCTCCCAAGTGTTCCATTTTGGAAAAGGACAAGAGAGGCAAAGAAACAGAAAGCACCGGAGAGTTTGTGCTTTCTGTCCCCCTCTGTGTCATTGTCACTTCTGAAGCAGCTCTTAGGCCTGAGATTTCACTGGTGGCTGGTGGGGAAGTAAGTCCTTTGGAGTTCAGATTGCAGACACGGCCATTCTCCTAGAGACCAGGGAGAAGGGGGTCTAGCTCAGCTGCCTTTGACAACTGGATTTCTATGTGCAGGGAATTCTATATTCCTCTCTCTGTCTGCAGGAACATTTATTCATGTGCAGTCCAGAAGCTGATCTAACACCTCATTTGCCGTTTGTGAGAACAAGACCAAAGGGTCCAACGTGTAAATAAATTTGGGTGGCGATGGGCATGTGTTTATTATGTGTGCCTGTGAAACTGAGCCAGTTTGCCCTTTTAGTATAAACACTAACATTCCCTGGCAAGCAGTTATCAGAAAGAAACTTTGTGCGTGTGTGTGGTTTGAGGAATTCCAAGAACACAAGGCAAGTCCACGCATGGACTTCATTTTGCTTGCCCTTGCCTTGGTTTTATTTGGATACTTTCAAAGAGTATTCTATCAAGCTATGCCTTTGGAAAGCAATTAATGTTTAACTTCTTATCTACATGCATGCGAGCACACCCAATCTGGGCTGCCCCTGCATTTTCTCAATTCAGCCTGCCTGAAAACAGATGGAAAAATAGACCGGCTTTTCTTTGTTCTTGGATTCTGATTGATGATTACAGAAGCAACACTGACTGGAAGCAAATGTCCAGCTATTGTAATCCATGCTTTAATGAGGTAATGAAAGTCATGCCCTAGTTGGACATTATAGTCAATGCATATTTTTGGAAACTCCAGCACAGAATGCCTATGTGCGCGCACACAGGCTCACATGAAAACAGCTGATTAATATCATACTTGCTTTCTTGGGTGACACCCAGGAGATACTCGCTTATTTCCACCAGCTGTAAAAAGTTTCTCTTCGTTGTGAAATAGTTGGGCTTCGGTATCCTGGAACGACTTTCAAAGTCTCTTGGAATTCATATAAATACAGTACAATGGTGGGGAAGGATCTCTCTAGCTTGCACATGCAACGTCATGAGATTGCAGCCTCAGCTGCATAAATCTGCTGTGCGAAAGCCTATAAAAACCCATCCTTTTCCCAGAGTGACTGGCACCCAAAGTCGTGTGGGCACTGTTTTGGCATGATGTGATCCTGGGCTATTGGCAAGTGTGTCTTGATGAAACAACTGCATGAGCCATATCTCCCTTTTAGCTTACAGTTAGCGAAAGGCTGATATTTCAAGAAAGGAGAGTGAAGTTGCCCTGCAGACCTGACCAGTCCCACCCCTCTCGCCTCTGCATTTTTGGCAAAGTCTGAAAGAGAGTTGGCTGCAGTCATAGGGTGCATGCATTTAAAGGACCCTTAAAGCACATTGCTTCCCCTGAAAGACTCCTGGGAAGGACAGTTTACCCCACACAGAGCCACCATTTCCAGCACCTTTGTTAAACTATAGTTCCCAGACTGCTTTGCGCAACGGGGAGTCTTGCATGACCAGGGCTCCCAAGTAAATGTAGAAGCCTGTATGAAAGCTCTTCATTCGTCTCCTGCAGTGGTTCCCAACCTTTTCCAGGCCACTGACCCCTTGGCTCCATAAACTTATCCTCAGTGCCCCCTACCCTATAAAAAGCATTATTCAAAATAGTGGTTTGCACTGGGAAGGATAATAGCACAATAAAACCATAGAATTATAGAGTCATAGAATAATAGAGTTGGAAGAGACCAGAAGGGTCATCTAACCCAAACCTCTGCAATGTAGGAATCTTTTGGCCAATGTGGGGCCTGGACCCACAACTCTGAGATCAAGAGCATCTTGCTCTGCCAACTGAGCTGCCCTGGCCCCCAATGAATTCTGAATAAAAATTCAACGAAGGAAATTTGCTTTGAAATCCAAAACAGTAACAATGAATTGCACATGCACTCAAAATCCAGTTAAAACTATTTACCGGTAGTTTAATTCATTCAACAAATGAATCTTGATCCAGTGATACCAGCTTTACAAATGATGGTCATTTACTCCTCCAGCAACCGCACTCTTGCCTCTTAGCACCCACCTAGGTAATACCACCGCCCCCCAGGGGGTAATACTGTCCCCCTTGGGAACCACTGTACAGACATCAGATGGGTGTTGGCAAGGGGCTGGGAGGGACAGGAGAGGTGATCTCCCTGTGCCAGGTAGCAGGAGAGAGATCCCCAGTCTCTTTGGGGACACGTTTTCGAAAATCTAAGAAAATGCCATAGGCAGCCCAAAGAGCCATTCCAGTCTTGCTTTGTATTGTATATTCATGATGATTTGTGCTCATGATGGGGCAGCTAAGCTTGAAGCCTCTTCCTTTCCTTTTTTCAATTTTGCTTTAAACAAATACAGATAAGTATAAACAACCAAAATTACAAAAGAAAAATCCTTAATAATAATGGAAAGAGCTAAAAAAAAACTACAAAAAAATCTAAGTACATGGCATAGAACATAAGCCATTATGGGAAAGAAAAAGGATAAAAGAAAAAGGAAAGGAGGAGGAGAGGGGGGAAGGGAAAAAAGAAAAAGAGAGGAAAATGAGCCAAAACACAAGAAGGCGCGTCTATTGTACGCTTCCGTCAAGGTCACAACAGATCATTATTCTTTTCAATTCTCTCTATCTGCATTCCATAGAATCCCTCATCTTGGTATCAGGGAACATTTCCCTATGCGGTATCATTCTAAACATAACCAGGTCTTTATTGATGAACCCTTATCCCCTAGATAATTATTTAAACATTCACGCATGAAGCCTCTTTCAATACTGTTTGCCTCTCCCCGCTTCCCACAGTGGAGGGGAGCCACTAAGTTCTCTCCTGCCAGTCCAGCACTCGGTTCACTGCGCTCTGTTGGCTTTCTGCTACTGGTACCCATGTTGGGCAAAAGATTCCTGCATGGCCGGGGGGTTGGATTAGATGAGCCTCAGGGGTCCCTTCCAAAACCCACCATTCTATGATCCTGCAACTTAAGCATAGGAACATAGGAAGCTGCCACTGGTATATAGATCTATCCCAGCAGGGAACTCTCCCTGCCGTAACTGGAGATGCTGGGGATTGAACCTGAGGACCTGCTGCATGCCGGCAGATGTTCTGAGGCTGCATTAGAACCTTTCCCCAAAAGGAACTTGGGAATGAGAGAACAGGGGCCAGGAGGACAGCTCCGTGGGCTGCATAGCATAGTCAAGAAATCCAAATTCCTTTTTTTAAGTGTGTGGGGTGTGTGTGTGCAGAGTGGGGATGTAGGCGAGCCAGACCCGGTAATTCTTAAACTAACTTTGCCAGCTGGTAACCAAATCACACAATGATCCTATTACTTTGGCGCGGGGCTGCACTCCGGCCAGCTTGCCAGCGTACCTGCTGTGTCTACTGTATGCGTTGGCAGGTACCCTGGCCCTGGACGCTCTGGCGACCTGGTTCAGATTTTCCAGCATGTCTTCTCTCGTAACCCTCAAATTAGCAGGGATTTAGGAAAGAACAGGCTCAAGAAACACAGCATCTCCGACAGGCTGTGTCCCAACATACGTAGCTTTTGTGTGTGTGTGTGTGTGTGTGTGTGTACAGTGGTACCTCGGGTTACAGACGCTTCAGGTTACAGACTCCGCTAACCCAGAAATAGTACCTTGGGTTAAGAACTTTGCTTCAGGATGAGAACAGAAATCATGGCGTGGCAGCAGCGGGAGGCCCCATTAGCTAAAGTGGTGCTTCAGGTTAAGAAAAGTTTCAGGTTAAGAATGGACCTTCAGAACGAATTAAGTTCTTAACCCGAGGTACCACTGTATAATAATTTGTTTAACGACACTCTGCCTTCCCGCCTCCTCCCCTTTCACTGCCCCCCCCTTCTCCTTGTTAATCATTCTGGCTCCTTGCCCTGTGGAAAAAACTATCTTCATTTCAAAATGTAATGGAGACTATTCTTCTCGCAGTTCCCCCCCTCCTCCCCCCCCAAAAAACCCTGTACATTGCAGGAACATATTCTAATTAGCAGGATTGAAGAAACACCTCCTAAATAGTGACCTTCATTAAAAAAGCAAACCAAAACAAGGCATTTAGAATGGATGTCCTTACTGCAAAGGTGATTCATGCCGTAGAGAGAGTGAGTTTGTAGGTAGGGGGGAAAAGAGGCCATGTGCTTTCCATGACATATTCCTGAGAAGTGAAAAAGGCTGCTTGTATCTCATCCAGATGTAAGTCAAGTATTCCATGTGGTCAAAGAACACCCAAATTGCCTGCCACAAGAAATAAAGCAAATTATCCAACTGAAGTCTCCCGTGAGCAGGAGAAACAGCTTTCCAAAAACAGGAGGCCTTCTCTCTCCAGGTCTGTGGGATGGGAAGGCTGCACTACTGTATCTGCTAGAAGCAAGACCCAGTTAACTCAACAGGATCAGCTTCTCTCAGCAGGCATGTTTAGGTTTGCACAGCACCGTATTTTTTGCTCTATAAGACACACCAGATCACAAGACGCACCTAGTTTTTGGAGGAGGAAAATAAGAAAAAATATATTGTGAATCTCAGAAGCCAGAACAGCAAGAGGGATTGCTGCACAGTGAAAGCAGCGATCCCTCTTGCTGTTCTGGCTTCTGGGATAGCTGCGCAGCCTGCATTCGCTCCATAAGATGCACACACGTTCCCCCTTACTTTTTAGGAGGGAAAAAGTGAGTCTTATAGAGCAAAAAATACGGTAATTGCTATAGGTAGGATATCGGTGCATGTTTCAATTTGTTTTTTATTGGTTGCTGGTTTTAATTTTTTTCAATGTAGCTGTTTTTAGTGGTAATTTTATTGGGCTTTCTCTAAGCAGATGTGTTCAGGTTTGCACAATAATTGCTGTACCTGCACAGGTAGAATGTTGGTGTATGTTTCTTTTCTCTCTTTTTATAAAATTTATTTATTTGGTTTTTCAGATTAGAATTTTACAGTCACATATCCAACATACAACATAAAAATAAGATTTCAAGGAATCTCTTGCAATTCCCTCCTCCCTTTGGTGGGTCCTATTGTTAAACATTTCCTCCTGCATCTTTTAATATACAGTGGTACCCCGCAAGACGAACGCCTCGCGAGACGAAAAACTCGCAAAACGAAAGGTTTTTTCGTTTTCGAGTTGCCTCGCAAGACGAATTTCCCTATGGGCTTGCTTCGCAAAACGAAGCTTGCCCCGGGGACAGCGGGTCTTCTCTTTTGAAGCAAGGGGCGGCGGGGAGATCGCTTCTCCCCACCGCCCCTTGCTTCAAAAGAGGTCCGGGGGCAGCTCTTCCCGCTGCCCCCGGACCTCTTTTGAAGCAAGCGGCTGCGGGGAGATCGCTTCTCTCCGCAGCCGCTTGCTTCAAAAGAGATCCCGGACCTCTTTTGAAGCAAGCGGCTGCGGGGAGATCGCGTCTCTCCGCAGCCGCTTGCTTCAAAAGAGATCCCGGACCTCTTTTGAAGCAAGCGGCTGCGGGGAGATCGCGTCTCTCCGCAGCCGCTTGCTTCAAAAGAGATCCCGGACACCTGCCCCAGCCGCTGGGCTTCGTAGCGCTGCTGCGAAGCCGGGCGGGGGGCGGGAACACCTGCCCCAGCCACCCCGCTTCGGTACGCTGCTCCGAAGCGGGGTGGGGGGGCGGGAACACCTGCCCCAGCCGCCGGGCTTCGTAGCGCTGCTGCGAAGCCGGGCGGGGGGGCGGGAACACCTGCCCCAGCCACCCCGCTTCGGAACGCTGCTCCGAAGCAGGGGGGGGCGGGAACACCTGCCCCAGCCGCCGGGCTTCGTAGCGCTGCTGCGAAGCCGGGCGGGGGGCGGGAACACCTTCTGAAGGCGGGCGGGGGGCGAAAGTCTTTGTCCCCCCTGCCTGCCTTCCCAGGGGCTTTTAAATCGCCCTGGACAGCGGAGAAGTCCTCCGCTGTCGCAGGTTTTTTAAAATGCTGGGGGTGGGAAGAAAAGCCCTTGTCCCCGCCCCCCAGCCTTCAGAAGAGGTCCGGGGACAGACTGTCCCCGGACCTGGTCTGAAGGCGGTTTCCCTAGGAACGCATTAATTGATTTTCAATGCATTCCTATGGGAAACCGTGCATCGCAAGACGAAAAAACCGCAAGACGAAGAGACTTGCGGAACGAATTAATTTTGTCTTGCGAGGCACCACTGTAATCTAGATCTTTCACCTCTCCACTATGTCCAAAATTCACCATTCAACTATAAGTGATATTCCAATCCTACTAAAGATTTTAACTGTTTACAATTAAGATAAGTTCTAAATTTCCTCCATTCCTTATTAAAATTTTGGTCTTCCTGATTTCTGATTCTTCTGGTTATTTTAGCCATCAACTTGATCTGCCATTCTTCTCTGGTACGGACTTTTATCTTCTTTCCATCTCTGTGTGTTTCAGTTTGTTTTTGGTTGGTTGCTGATTTTAAGTTTTTAAAAAATAAATAAATAGGTAACTGCTTTTAGTTCTGAGTTTATTGGTTTTTCTCTTTGTCACTTTGAGGGTTGGTTTTTCAATCAAGCAGTGTATAACTATTATGAAATAAAATAAATAATAGTTTTGTGGGCTTACCTCCACTGATGGAGGTGAGGGGTAAGGTTAAGTTCCCACGGGTACCTCTAACCATTTATTCTAAACCTTTTCAGTTGCAAGAGTGAAGAGTGCCACCAATAACTTTTTTGGGAGGGTGAGGGGTAATTTGGGGGAAGCTGCTTTTGTGTAAGTGCTTTACTGCGTCTCTTCGCAATGGCAGGTGTGGGGATCCCCAACTCTGCAGAAATCAGGGTTGCGGTTACATGTGCACAAACACACCCTTTTATAGGAGAAGTGGCTTCCAGGGTCAGCTTCACTGCCTAGCATCCCCTGCTGGCCAGGTATTGCAACTGCAGGCATCTCTGAACAGGAAGAGGAAATGGTTCGGCAGGAAACAGGAAGTAAACCCGCTCCAGTAGCCATCGCAGTGGTATAGATGGCAAGTGGCAGGGAATGGAAACTACCCCCCGAGTCCACTGCTGTGAGAATAAGAGGTCTCCATGATCTGGCATCATTTTCTGTGCAGAGAGCAGATGCTAGAGTTTTCCAGAAGGCTACTTTTTTTTGGTAATTAACATGGCTGCCTGTGCTTTCCTAGGGTTCCAGTACACCTGTGCCCTGTGCCTTAATGACTTGACCCAAAGTTGACGGTCATTGACCTCTCAATTGACCAAAGTAATTTTTGACCCATCTAATGCCACCTCTGATCCAGCCTTCAGTAACACTAATGCACTAGAACTATAGCTGTCAACGTTTCCCTTTTTTAAAGGGAAATTCCTTTATTCCGAATAGGATTCCTCGCAAGAAAAGGGAAAAGTTGACAGCTATGGCTAGAACCTAGTTTGATCTATGGTGGGAAGGCGGGTGGGATGGAGACGTGGCCATTAGACACCCTGCATAGGCTGTGGCCTTTCTCTAAACTTGCCCTCATGCTCCGGTGTGTAATTATAAGAATGACAAAAGACAGGCACCTCCCAACTTTAAAAGCAGGAGAGAAGGAAACCACCCGTATTTTGGAGCCCAGGGCCATAGCTAAGTGGGGGAGCCAGCTGGGGTCTCAGAAGAGAAGAAGAGTTTGGATTTGATATCCCGCTTTATCACTCCCCTTCAGGAGTCTCAAAGCGGCTAACATTCTCCTTTCCCTTCCTCCCCCACAACAAACACTCTGTGAGGTGAGTGGGGCTGAGAGACTTCAGAGAAGTGTGACTGGCCCAAGGTCACCCAGCAGCTGCATGTGGAGGAGCGGAGACGCGAACCCGGTTCCCCAGATTACGAGACTACCGCTCTTAACCACTACACCAGACTGGCTCTCAGCATCAGCCCTGGGTGAAGCCTTTATATGGGAACCACTGAGGCTCCCAACTTGCCAGTGGCTTCCTCCTTGGGCTCCAGAGTCTAAAAGTGTCCCTGATCTAGGAGAAGCAGGGAAACCAGGAAAATGATCATACCCCCTCCCCGTCTGTTTATGGTATCAGAACATCACCTCCTGTCCTTTTTGGAAACAGAAGCACTTGGGAGTATTGCTTGCTTATGTGTTCTCTCTCTCTCTGTGTGTGTGTGTGTGTGTTTGGATCTAAGTGACAACACACACTTTTAAACCATGTGAATATATAAAGAGGGCACTGCTGCATAAAATCTGCTGCAAACACTGAGTCCTCTTTATACTGAAAATAAAATACCTGCAATGAAAGAAATGTGATGCTGACATGCGGAGCACTTTGTATTTATCCCTTCCTGTAATTTGGAATGAAAATGTAACCAATCCACTTAAAATTCCTTAATTGCAATGGTTCAGCAGCCAGCAATTTTTAAAGGAAACTTGTGGAGTATTTATTCTTTTATTTTATTCTTTAGAGCACGGGTAGGCAAACTAAGGCCTGGGGGCCGGATCCAGTCCAATCACCATCTAAATCTGGCTGCGGACGGTCTGGGAATCAGCGTGTTTTTACATGAGGAGAATGTGTGATTTTATTTAAAATGCATCTCTGGGTTATCTGTGGGGCATAGGAATTCGTTCATATATTTTTTCCAAAATATAGTCCTGCCCCCAACAAGGTCTGAGGGACAGTGGACTCGTCCCCTGCTGAAAAAGTTTGCTGACCCCTGCTTTAGAGCCTTAAACTGCAAGTCTTTAGTGCTCAGAAGTAAGTCCCACTGAATGCAATGGAGCTTACTCCCAGGTAACTGTGTAAAGATGCTGCAGTCTTATACTGCAATCTGAAGCATTTTTACTCAGATGTAAGTCCCACTGAGTTCAATGGGGCTTACTCTCTGGTATGTGCCTGATCATTTACACAGTTTCTGTTGTTGTTGTTTTTATATCATACAGTCATAATATTTCTTTAAAAGGTGAAGGGACCCCTGACCATTAGATCCAGCCATGACCGAATCTGGGGTTACGGCACTCATCTTGCTTTATTGGCTGAGGGAGCCGGCGTACAGCTTCCGGTTCATGTGGCCAGCATGACTAAGCCGCTTCTGGCGAACCAGAGCAGTGCACGCAAACGCCGTTTACCTTCCCGCTGGAGCGGTACCTATTTATCTGCTTGCACTTTGACGTGCTTTCAAACTGCTAGGTTGGCAGGAGCAGGGACTGAGCAACGGGAGCTCACCCCGTCGCGGGGATTCGAATCGCCGACCTTCTGATCGGCAAGTCCTAGGCTCTGTGGTTTAAGCCACAGCACCACCCGCGTCCATAATACTTCTTAGAATTCCTCAAATGATCTATTACTCTCTGATGAGATCTACTTAAGGTTGAATGAAAGCCAGATACACACAGAGACAATTTTACTCTTTGGAGAGACTTATGTCTTCTCCAGCCTCTTTCAAACTCCGTTTTAGGCCCTTTATGAACAATTGTTTTGACGGGTGTGTGTGTGTGTACAGGCAAACACACTTGAGGTGTGTGTGACAAACTGGGTCTTTGCCCCAGGTGACAGAAACCCTGGTTTCGGCCCTGTGAAGCCTACTAAACATAAGCTCACCAAAAAGTGATGGAGGAGGTGAAGACAGCCATGTTGCCTTGCTGTTGGTGGCTCTTAGCTATGATGGCTGTGCTTGGCCCCCATAGCTAGAAGAAGCAAGGCTTTTGAATGTCGGTTGCTGGAAACCACAGGAGGTTAAAGTGCTCTTGTGCTCAATCCTGCTTGCTGGTTTTCCGAGAGCATCCAGTTGGCCACTGTAAGAACAGGATGCTGTTCCCTCTGTAGGCTATTCTAATGGCCTTGCTGGATTCTACAGGACTCATTCAGTCAAAGGACTGTTTCTGACCCTTTTCCAAGGAATAAAATCAGGAGCGGTGGTTGTTTTAAGTAAGAGTTTACCCAGTGCACTTTTAGGTTATTTTTTAGTGATCAAGATTTAATATATATTTTTAACTGCCGCTATATCTGAATTGTCTCTGTTATAGGTAAAGGTAAAGGTACCCCTGCCCGTACGGGCCAGTCTTGACAGACTCTGGGGTTGTGCGCCCATCTCACTTAAGAGGCCAGGGGCCAGCGCTGTCCGGAGACACTTCCGGGTCACGTGGCCAGCGTGACATCGCTGCTCTGGCGAGCCAGAGCCGCACACGGAAACGCCGTTTACCTTCCCGCTGGTAAGCGGTCCCTATTTATCTACTTGCACCCGGAGGTGCTTTCGAACTGCTAGGTTGGCAGGCGCTGGGACCGAGCAGCGGGAGCGCACCCCGCCGCAGGGATTCGAACCGCCGACCTTTCGATCGGCAAGTCCTAGGCGCTGAGGCTTTAACCCACAGCGCCACCTGCGTCCCCCAGTCTCTGTTATACCCAATTGCAATTCAATGTATTCCTGTTGTGTTTTATGATTTTCCTGATATGGTAAGTGAGCCGGAACTGGTCTGTGACCATAATACAGTGGTACCTCTGGTTACGTACTTAATTCGTTCTGGAGGTCCGTTCTTAACCTGAAACTGTTCTTAACCTGAAGCACCACTTTAGCTAATGGGGCCTCCCGCTGCTGCTGTGCCACCGCTGCGCGATTTCTGTTCTCATCCTTAAGCAAAGTTCTTAACCCAAGGTACTATTTCTGGGTTAGCAGAGTCTGTAACCTGAAGCGTATGTAACCCAAGGTACCACTGTAATAAAATTCATTTACCCAGTGCGTGCTTCAAAAAGAAAGAAAGATGGAACTTAATCATTAAGTAGCATGAGGTAATGGTACCAATAGAGAAATATGAAAAAGATGAGGAAATGAACTATTATTATTATTAATACATGCATATTCCATATTCCAAAGGAGCCCAATGTGGGATATATGGGTCCACCCCCCCTCGCAATGTCATCCTCACAACAATTCTGTGGGGTAGAAAAGGTTGAGGGAAAGTGACTGACCCAAGGTCATCCAGTGAGCTTCGTGGCTGTAGTGGGAATTCGAACCCTGATCTCCCAGGTCCTAGTCCAGCCCTCTCATCACTACACCACATCGGCTCTAACACAGCATTATCTTTCCATTTCTCCTGCTGTTGCCCCACTCTTCACCCCCACCACCTGGAATGCAAAGACTCCCTGTCCCTGAACATCAAAGCTCCAAGGATGTAGCAAATAGCCATTGATAAAGCAGTCCTCCACGAATCTGTCTGTCCCATTTTAAACACCCCATCCAAGTCAACATAGATAGGTGGGCTGTAAATTCCACATTCCAAATTCCATGATGGGATACCCAAAGAAGTGTGTTCCTCTGCCTGTCCTTAACTTATAGCAAGTCAATTTGTTGGAAGCCACCCAGAGTGGCTGGGGAAACCCAGCCAGATGGGCAGGGTATAAATAATAAATTGTTGTTGTTGTTGTTGTCGTCATCATCAGGGAACCCTTCTTGCTATGCGAGGAGGAGGAGACTGTCCAACCTGCCCTACTTTTTATGCAAGATGATGTTCCTTTATACACCTTCAGTATGCAGTATTCCTCCTTTTGGTTTCCCTAAACCCCCAAATTACCATTCATCTATCTCTGCAATAAGGCCTGTAGAGAAAAATATGCCAGATGTACCATCTGATACAGAGCGTTCCCTAGTCAGTTCCCTTGATGCCGTCGTGTTTTCCAGCGACAGTGACATCTTCTGGACATGACAGTGCCTAGAGGCAAAAAAACGGGAAGCTGAATATTCTTCGTTCCTCTCCCTTTCTTTTAATTCAGCCAAGCTAGCTAAGCCAACAGGCGAGGGAGATTTGCAGCAAACTTAGCAAGCCAGGTAAAACAACAGTATTCGAGCAGATGAAAACACACACATGCCAACCACTCCCATCGGTAGGCACAGTTCTTGAAGCACATTTTCTTGCAAGTTTCTGTTGTTTTTGATTTGATGGAGAAGCTGACGGAAAAAAGCAGGTGCAGCTGTAACAGGCTCACCTAGTAATCTGCCCTGAAGGACTGCTGCATAGTCAGTTGGATACAATGCACCACAGGCATGCTTTGAGTGTTGCTTCTGTTTTTTGAGAGAGAGCTCCTTCCATGCCGTCCTGCCACCTGGATCAGGGAAACGAAGCACATGAACACACCAGCTGTTGCCTCCTGAAGTTTTGCTATTCATTAAAAAAATACCAGTGCAGCATACAAGAATTTTATCTAAAGCCATACAGTACCAAACCACGTAGAAAGGTAAAATCAGAAATGGCTAACTGTTATGGAAAGATGTGTTAATTGCCTGCATAAGCCTGATGTTTTCAGCAGGCATTTAAAAGTTGGCACGGAAGGCGCCCGCTTAATCTCTGCTGGCAGAGCCATTCCGCAAGAGGAGGCTGGTGGCGCTTAGGGCTTGGTTCCTTGTGGTTGTCAAACTAGCCTCACCAACTTGGGAAACAACCGACGACCTAGAAACCAGGATATCGGGGTTCAGGCAGTCTCTGAGGTACCCTAGACTTTAGTTGTCCAGGGCTTTGTAAATTCCTCCAAGGACCTTGAACTTGGCTCAGTAGTAGATAGGCAGCCAGTGCAGATGTTTTAACAATGGCGTCACATGTTCTTGGCCACATGCCCCCATCATCAATCTGGCTGCCATCCTCTGCACCAGCTGGAGCATCTAAACCAGCCCTTGAGATATCTGAAGATGTCCATCGTACCTCCTCTCAGTCTCCTCTTTTCCAGGCTAAGCATATCCAGATCCTTCAACCACTCCTCATAAGGCTTGGTTTCCAGGCCATTGATCATTTTGGTTGTCCTCCTCTGCACTTTCCAGCTTGTCACCATCCTTCTTAAATTGTGGTGCCCAGAACCGGACATAGTATTCCAGATGTGGTATGACCAAGGCAGAATAAAGTGGTAGTATTACTACCCTTGATCTGGGCACTAGACTTCTGTTGATGGAGTCTAGAAGAACATAGGAGTGCCTGGCGTGCTCTGGTCCATGGGGTCACGAAGAGTCGGACATGACTAAACGACTAAACAACAACAACAAGAACATTAGCTTTTTTGCTGCTGCATCACACTGTTGACTCATGTTAAGCTTGTGGTCCACCAAGATCCCTAGATCCTTTTCACATGTTCTACTGACAAGCCAGGTGTCCCCCATCTTATATTTGTGCATCTGCTTCTTCCTGTTTCTAAGTGCAGAACCTTACATTTGTCCCTGTTGAAATTCATTCTGTTAGCTTGGGCCCAGTTCTCCAGTCTGTTAAGGTCTTTTTTGAACCCTGATTCTGTCTTCTGTGCCATTAGCTATGCCTCCCATCCCTCCAGGTTGTTACCTGGATCAAATAATTTGTGTGGATTTGTGCTGCGCAGCCTGCAAAACAGATATTTCACCAGGGCTCAAATAATAACACTTAGTTAGTGACCTCATCTCTTGACTTTAGTTAGTCATCACCTCTTGGTCCAGCCTACCTCACAGGGTTGTTAAGAGGAATAATTGGAGGTGAATCCCGAGCTCCTTGCAGCAGCAGGAGGAAATAAATGTGGTACAGAAAACAAACCAGAGAAGCAGGCATGCACCCACTTGGCCTCCATCTGGAGAAGTTTTGAGGACTGGCAGTAGCAGAGCTGTGGCCTGACTCTGGCCAGGTACAGCAGGTAACCTGATTATCTGCAGACTGAAGGCAGTGTGGGGTTGGATTGTGGGTTGCAGCACAGAGGGCTGCTTTGTGAATGCTAGGAGGGACCATTCCTCCCTCGCACAGCTGCGGACACCTTCTCTAAGAGCCGGTTGTATTCTGTTCCTTTGAGGCATTTCAAGAATGATGCTAAGCTGCTCCGGCCATTATTGGTTTAACCCCAGCCGGGTTTAAATATGCATAAGCTGCGTCTAATAACTGTGATTTGTTTGAGTAATCCCTTATCGGGAACGGGCAGGCCTTCCCTCCTCCTCTCTCGCAAGGGAGCACTTGGGCTCCTGCAGAGATTCAGCTGCCTGGCTAATTTTCAAATAAACCAAAGTCCTGTATATTTCCTTGGCACAGTTGTGGTACCTGCGGCTCTTTGCTACTGGAGACCTCACTTAATCTGCCTGTCATCTACAAATACACCATACGATGTGGCTTTTATCATCCGAGCTGAGGAAGAACGCTCCCCTGGGTTTCCTGGGGGATTTAATTTAACATGGAAAATGGTGGCTGCTATTAGTCTACAATTCTCACCCACCCACACTGTCCAATTTAGCTGCAACAGTAGATCCACTCCGTTTTCCCCAATGCAAATCTGAAAGGCTACGCTATTTAATTGGACTTCTTCACCGCTTGCGACTGTGAAGGAAAGGAGCCCCTAGACCTCAAGAGCAGAATAAACAAGATCATGCATCTCTCGTCTCAGGTCTGTTTGTTTCAGCTGTGGGATCCTTCTTGCTAACAAGTTAGGACCAGTTAGGATGCAGTGTGGACTGCAGAAGAGACATAGCTCAGTCGCAGTACATCTGCTTTGCATGCAAAAGGTCCCAGGTTCCATCCCTGCCATCTCCAGTACTGTCAATACTTACTGGCAACAGCTCTCCAGGCAGGGTTGACCTCTTCAGCCCTATCTGGAGATAGTGGGGATTTCAGTTATGAACTCCTTTGGGCTAGTCACTGGGAATGGAGTTTCATAGAATTGGGCCCACAATACTGCTGGAAATGAGTGGAGCATAGGAGCCATGCGGGGCCACAAAACAGTGACTCCCCTGAAGACCCCAGTGATCAGGCAGGGATTAGGTGAGCCTTGAGGTATCCACCCAAATCGTTAAGGGCCTAGTAAATTAATTACAAGAACCATGAATCTGGCCTGGTAGTATCTGGACAGGCAGTGTAGACTTTTGAACACTGGAGTTATGCGTTGGAGGTAGTTTGTTCCACTCAGGAGTCTCGCCCCGGCATTTTGCACCAGCTGGAGTCTCCACACGAGGCCCAAGAGTAGCTCCGTCTCAATAACCATCTTGTAGTAACCAAGTCTTGAGGTTACCAATGCATGGATCTCGGTGGTTGAGGGAGCTGGGTGTGTTTCCCAGAAAAAGGGGAGACTAAGGGGAGATATGATAATCACCTTGAAATATCTCAAGGGCTGTTACGTGGAAGAGGGAACCAACTTGATTTCTCCTGCTCTGGAGGGTAGGACTCAAAACAATGGCTTCAAGTTACAAGAAAGGAGATTCCGACTAAACTTTCTGACAGTGAGAGCTATTCAACAGCAGAATGATCTCCCTTAGGAGATGGTGGACTCACCTTCTCTGGAGGTTTTTAAGCAGAGATTGGGTGGCCATCTGTCTTGGATGTTTAGTTGAGAATCCTGCATTGCAAGGGGTTGGATTTTATGACCCTCAGGGTCCCTTCCAGCTCTACTGTTCTATGATCTACTTTGATGTTCTGTAATAAATCACAATATGATATATAAATGATAAATAAGTAACATCTTCCTTCCTTTTCACAGCTCAGGGTTCACCATGGCTAGCCTACCATGCCTTCTCTTACTCCTGTGGACCATCAACGGTGTTCTACCTTCCAGTTCTCATTGGAGGCCCACCTGGCCAGCCTACAGAGTCCCCGTCGTTCTGCCACAATCAACCATTTATTTGGACAAACCACAGTTTGATGCCGAAGCTAAGCTGGAAGTGGTCTCGTCTTGCAGCCCGTCTTGCCACAAGAGTTCCCCACTACCTACTTATGAGGAGGTGAAGGATTACTTGTCCTACGAAACTTTGTACTCCAATGGCTCCCGAACCGAGACGGAAGTCGGCATCTACGTTCTGACCAGTGGGAGCGCCGGGACGCAGAGCAGATCTCGGGCCAAGAGGCAGATCTACGGATACGACACGAGGTTCAGCATTTTCGGCAAGGACTTCTTGCTCAACTACCCCTTTTCCACTTCTGTGAAGTTGTCCACGGGCTGCACCGGGACTTTGGTGGCCGAGAAGCATGTCCTCACGGCCGCCCACTGCATCCACGATGGCAAAAGCTACGTCAAAGGGGCCAGGAAACTGCGTGTGGGGTTCCTGCGGCCGAAGCTGAAAGATGGCAGCAAGGGGGCGAACATCAGCAGCTCCCCTGAGCCGGAAAGGATGAAATTCCAGTGGATCCGAGTGAAACGGACTCACGTCCCCAAAGGGTGGATCAAAGGTAATGCCAACGACATTGGCATGGATTACGACTATGCCCTCTTGGAGCTCAAGAAACCCCACAAACGGAAGTTTATGAAGATTGGCGTGAGCCCGGCCGCAAAGCAACTGCCTGGTGGGAGAATCCACTTCTCGGGGTATGACAACGACCGGCCAGGGAACCTGGTCTACCGCTTCTGCGACGTCAAAGACGAAACGTACGACCTCTTGTACCAGCAGTGTGACGCCCAGCCGGGCGCCAGCGGCTCGGGAGTTTACGTACGGATGTGGAAGAGGCAGAGCCGCAAGTGGGAGCGCAAGATCATTGGGATATTTTCCGGGCACCAGTGGGTGGACACAAACGGCTCCCCGCAGGATTTCAATGTGGCCGTTCGCATCACTCCCCTCAAATACGCGCAGATTTGCTACTGGATTACAGGCAACTATCAGCACTGCAGGGACGGCTAAAGACAATGGGCATCCTTTTTTTAAAAAAAGAAAGAAAATAAATGGCCTCGGTTGCTGAATCGGGGGCAGGGTGGGGTGGGGGGAAAGGGGAAGCGAAACTCTTCTATATTGCCGGTGCTATGGGGCGCAGTTCTGTTTTTCTTTTTTATAAATACCTGGATGCAGGAATCAATAGGGAAGTCTGTCTTGTTTGTAAAGGTGCTTTGTGTTACATACTGTGCTCAGCCAGGCTGGCCTTAGATACTGGGGCATCCTGGGGTGCACACCTGGGCCTGCCCTTCTCCCACAACTCCCCTTCCTGGTGCCCATGTCATGGCAAAACACTCTCCCCCCCCCCTTTTGGCTGTCTTCTAACTTAGGCGCTTTGCCTAACTTGTGTGCTTTGTATTTGATTTTTGCAAACTTGTTCCTGGTGCTCCTGGCCCTCAAGTCAAGTCAGAGAGCACGGCGTCGATAGGAGCTGAACCAGGGATGGTGGCCAATTTAAAGTTGAAGTGAGACAGGGGTAGGCATGATTGTGGCTGTGGGCTTTGGTTTTTGTTGCACTGCCGTGGCTGCTTTCTGCAGGCAAGCAAGAGAAGGAAAACTCTCAGCTTTGATGCTCCCGTGTAGATAGACAATATACTTTGCATCAGTCAACTTCTCCCTGAAAAAGGCTTTTTGTCTGAAATGTATTTAGCGTCGGTAGCTCTGATTTCTATTTCTGGAAGCTATTATATTCAAGAGCGGGGGATATTGTGAGTCTGTGGGAGCACAGAACAGCTTCAGAATTTACCGTAAATTCCTAAGAATCTCAAGGTGTTTTGGAAGCTAGTCCACCACGGCAACACACCCACCATATTCGGCCATATGCACAGACTTCTCCACGAACCTGTTCTGCTTTGCAGCCAAAGCTGGATTGGCACAATGTTGGTTCGACTAGCCCACAAAGTCACCTCCCACTTAGCTGGAGCAGGGCTGTGCACAGCGCTGATTGGCTGCTCCTTTGTGTCAATCGCAAAACCACCTCTCCCTTCTTGGAGCTGTGCTGTACATGGTTCTGATTGGTTGGCCCTCACTGATCATGAAGCCACTCCTTCCCTCTCCCATTGTTTTCACCCAAATATATATATGGCAACCTTTAAAAAAATGCAAGGGACATTCCCAGCCCTACCTGGAGTTGCGGATGGAGAGCTGAACCTGGGACCTTCAGCATGAACAGCAGATGCACTAACATGGAGCCCTGTCTCTGTGGGTGGCGCTGTGGTCTAAACCACTGAGCCTCTTGGGCTTGCTGATTGGAAGGTTGGCGGTTCGAATCTCCATGATGGGGTGAGCTCCCGTTGCTCTTTCCCAGCTCCTGCCAACCTAGCAGTTCGAAAGCACACCAGTGCAAGTAGATAGATAGGTACCACTGCAGTGGGAAGGTAAATGGCATTTCCGTGCACTCTGGCACTTGTCACAGTCCTTTGTGCGCCAGAAGCACTTTAGCCATGCTGGCCACATGACCCAGAAAACTGTCTGTGGACAAATGCCGGCTCCCTCGGCCTGTGAAGCGAGATGAGCGCCACAAGCCTATAGTTGCCTTTGACTGGACTTAACTGTCCAGCGGTCCTTTACCTTTACCCAGAGAACAGCTGGAGAGGAGAGGCACCTCCCAATAGCATCAAATTTCAACTGTCCCGAGTCTGTTCAAGCCAGGAGCAAAGTTTCCTTCTAGCTAGAGGGACTGGCAAGGCTAACTGGGCTTTGCAGCAGAAGCAGCTTCTTTCTTTCTTTCTTTCTTTCTTTCTTTCTTTCTTTCTTTCTTTCTTTCTTTCTTTCTTTCTTTTTCTTTCTTTCTTTCTTTCGTTGGGTAGGCCATGCCAATGCGGAGTTCAGAAGTAAGTTTACTGAGTGCTTCTTGCTGTGTGGGATCTGTTACCTTTATTTATGCCTCGCCTTTCTTTTTTCTCCCGTGGTTTTACCTTTCCTCTTGTCCCCCCCCCCCCCAAATTCTCCAGCGATTCTCAGCAACTAGAGAGCAGACAAGTTTTAGTGAGGTCCCCCCTCCCACTTTTTTCCCTTTTAACTGCACTGATATCCCTTAGCATAATGGATGCAAACTGAGAAGGGCATTTGAGCTTTCGCACACCAAGATTGCCAAACACAATCTCTCCAGGGTTCAGCTGTTTTTCCAGAGCACAGTGCAGTCTCGGAAGCCGGGCTGGTGCCTCGCAATTAGGGATAGCAGAAGATGTCTGTTTCAGTTTCTCTCAATCTCTCATTTTCCCCATCTTGAGTTCTCCACATTTCCGCATCATTTTGCAATTTTCACAGAATCCCTGTGAAAATTTGTCAGCATTTTAATGCAAACTTTCTCCATGCACATTTTTGTAAGTTGGAGTTCTTGTTATTAAATATACCACGAAAATGTGCAAAGCAAGAACTCAGGCCAATGTAAGTTTCAATAGTGGGAGTTTCTAACCCAGAATTGACTTCTGACTTCTGCTCTAAAGACCTCCACGTCGAATCTGACTATGGACTAACATGAACTTATCTCTACTCATAAACTCTTATCTCTAATTCTGTAACGAATTTCTGTGTTATACATATCTTGATGAGTTTGAGTTTGTAATCTCTGTTAGAGTTTGTAATCTCTATTTGAGTTTTGAATAGATTAGTTTTTGTTACTATTGACCATTGATTTGCGAGTAGGGACCACTAGTGGAACTTACATTGGGCTGAGTTCTTGCTTTGCACATTTTTGTATGCAGTCTTCCCTGTCAACCACATTTTTTGCAATGCAATTTCCATTAATATAGTGCATTTTCCAGCCAATAAGTGCAATTAAATGCATATGCATTTTTGCGCATGTCACCTGGCCAGAGAACCACCTTGCAAGATCCTTCAAAATGTGAATTTCGAAGGGCAGCTGTGTTTTGGTTCGCATATTGATGCTGGAAATGCAAATTAGGTAAGTTCACATTCGGTAAGATTCTCCTTCATCCCATCTGGAACATAAAGGACTGAGCTGCTGTGGACTCACCGGCCTCAGTGCCCTCTTCAGGCATGAAAGAGAACTGCAGCAAGCATCACTGACCCCTGCAGTTGGCAGGCAAGACTCTGGGTTGGTCTGTGTCAAAAAGAGAGAAAAGCTCTGAAACTGTTGGTTGTTCCAAAGTAGCACCTCACCAACTTATGATTCATTGCATCTTCAGCTTTGGGCATGGCGGGTGGCCTTTCCCCCAGGCCTTTACACGCAGACAGTTGCTCAAATGGATTCTCCCCATTTAAGCAGCTCAGTTCAGACATTGCCCCCAAACCATGGTGAGCAGGAGCAGATTTCGCTTCATTTCCCATCTGCTCAGTATTCCCATTTATGTGGTGCCTCAGCCTCCAAGGTGCAGGGATGGTTATTACAATGGTATGTCAGCTCAGTTATCACATCTAGCGATGTTTGGTACAAACCACGGTTTCTCAAACACCCCTGCAGTGCATGAGAGCTGTGGTGAAAAAGTGAGACCGCGGTCAATGTTAGTCCCTCCCACCTGGTTTAAAAAACATATCGGCAAATATAACAAAAGGAATGAAAGAGGAAACCAGCAGACATTAAGAATATTTGATCAATCTTTTTTTTAAAAAAATAATAATTTTCTTAAGGTTTATAAAGAAAAATACCAAATGTAATATATTTCCCTTTTTTTAAAACAAACAAACAAACAAACTTTTATCTGGAAAAAAACACAAAAAGGGGGAGAGAGAGAAATAAAGAAAAAGAAAAGACGTAACAAGAGTAGGAAAGAGGTTAAAAGCGAAAGATAGAAAAATCCAGAAAATAAAGTACTTCTAATTCCTCACCTGTCCACTATAAAAAAAGCCTATCACATGAGACCCATCCCTTTTGTTTATCAAATTTATTTAATGCTTCACAACAAATAGGGAGTCTCAAAGTGATATACAAGTAAAGTAAAATACAAAAGTACGTAATAATATCGTTTGGTAGGAGAGGGTCTCATGCAGATACCATCTCACCAGGAGGTCTGTTCCATCTGTGTCTGAATCAGGCCATTAGTGTGGCAGCACCTGTGCTTTGAAACTCTTATTACATGTTAAGACAGGCATCTTCTCTATTGTCTTTTTTTGGCACCTGCTGAAGACCTAAGTCTTTTAAGCAGAGATCTGTATTCAAGTCCGCATCTGGATTGGACTTGAAAAACGTTCTTAGGTATGTTTTTATCATTAAATCAGTTGGGGATAGTTTAGGCCTTGTATGTGACAAAGAGAGACATTCAACCAAACGGACAGAGGAAAAACTCCCTCAGAAAGACACAGCCAATCAGAACACATGCTACCTGAGTGAGGGTCATGTTGCTGTGATTGGTTGCTAAGTAAAACACACACACACACACACACACACACACACACGGTTAGCTGACTTACTGTTAAAGAATTAACTCTTTAGTCACACACAGAATGATCCCTGCTGTTCTGCCAAGCCATTCATTAATTAAACTATAGTTAGCGCCAGGCAAGCATCCCCAGAAATATCAATCCTTTAACCTTGCATCAGACCTCCCTGCAGATGTCCACTTTGCAGATGTTCAGCAGAGACTGAGATCTGCTGGTGAATGTTTACAAACCAGACCAGAGCGATCAAACTGAGCAGCACATTTTCATCAGGGTAAAGCCTTTCAACAGGAAGCCTGCTAGCACATTTGCAAAGCTAAGCAGGGTCCAGTGTGGTTTCAAATTGGATGGGAGACCGCGTGTTGAGATTCCCGCATTGCAGGGGGGTTGGACTAGATGACCCTCGGAGTCCCTTCCAACTCTACAATTCTATGATTCTACAAATTAGAATGTGTCAGGTGAGAACTTTCCCCCGTGTATGTATCTCCTTTATTTCCACTCCACCCAACTGTTGTCAAGGGTGTTAATGGTGCTTAAATTTTTTCCAGTTATTGTGGTCCCTCTTTGGAATGCCAAAATTGCTTCTCAACAAGTTCACATACCAGGTGTAGCTTTCGCACATAATGCTAGAACTCTTCTTCTCTGGCACAGACAGTCACGGATGTTTTAAAATGAAATCTGGTAGTGGGATGGTGGGGGGGGGGGAGAGGAGAACTTTTTTGCATTTGGCAAAACCTCATCCACCTCCTTTCTCTGTAGACACCTGACTCCTGTGACTGTTTTAAAGCCAGTTCTTTTGATGAATGTATCGCCGAAAACCAAGAGGAAACGGAAAGAGACAGAGGATTTTGTACCTATTTATATGTTATCTGCCAGAAATGAAAAGCGCTCATTGTAATTACACTTCATTTGTAAGGATGTTCAAATACAGCACAGTTTTTATCGACCTCTGCAGGAATAATATGCTTGTTCATTTTCGTCATTTTTTTTTAAATGCTTGCAGAAAACTGGATGTTACTTTGCATGCTTCCTAGCCACATGAGATTGTGATGGGTGCAGCTCCAGAGCATAGCTGTCAACTTTTCCATTTTCTTGCGAGGAATCCTGTTCAGAATAAGGGAATTTCCCTTTAAAAAAAGGAAAACGTTGACAGCTATGCTCCAGAGAGTGGCAAGTCTGAGCTTCAAAACCATTGTATGGTTCACCACCATAACCAGTGCTACTGTAAAGCTCTTTTGAAAACAACAACAATAAAGAGGGATATAAATTTTAATAAATAAAATAGAAATGACATTGGCACTTTGAGCAGAGAATCCAAGGAACAGCTGCAATTTAAGACAATTCCTTGCTTCCACATCTTCCAGGCTGCCCGGTGCAAAAGGACCCGTCCTCACCCAAATCCTGATACCAGCAGCATTGCATCTTTTCCACCCAGGAGTATATCATCCCAGAAGCAGCTCTTTTCTACAGGAAAAATGAAAACTCAGAATACACATAAATACTCCCTGAAGCAAGGGCTAGGCAAGGGATTATTGTTTTTCATTTCATTTCTACAATTCATATTTTTAAGGGGATTGGAATCTCAAAGTAGTTTGCAACCTATATTAAAACATCAAAGGAAGCAATTCCAGAAGAAAGTCAGACATAAAGTATACATTCAAAGAAACGTAATTCACAGGAAACCATTATTATTATTATTATTATTATTATTATTATTATTATTATTGAAATGTACTTAGTTACATTTGTATACAGCCCTATACCCATAGGTCTCAGGGTGGTTCACAACACAAAGTTACAGCATACAAAGCACAGAATACATAATGAAAATAATGAAAGCATAAAGACAGTAAAACGTGGCTTTTCACTCAGCGAGCTCACTCCTTCTCCAAGGCAAATAAAACACCACACAGGAGGTCAAATGCAGAATACACATTTAACGCAGCAAAGTTAACAATTTTTTATCTTCAACATTTCAAACGAAAGCATACCCAAAGGAAGTCAAATATGAAATGCACATTTAAAGCAGCATAATTATCAAGAGCATAAAATAGTATCATAAAAACATAGAACATATCTTCTCTCGTTGCTGCCAATGGTGGTTCATGGCGGACGGCGGAAGCTCAGGCTCGATGACCTGGGTCTGCACTGCAAAACAGTCTCTGGCCTCTTCCTCAGTCTCAGCTTTTGTAGCTGGAGTCAGTCCGGCAAATAATCTCTGGTTTCTTCCTCAGTCTCAGCTTTTGTAGCTGGAGTCAGTCCGGGCCCTGCCCTCCCAGGTCAGGTGGGGGAAAGCCTGCAAGGCAGGGAGCGGGTCTATCAGGACTCACAGCCAAGATGAGGATCATTACCCTCTTTCTCTGATTGTCAGTTGCTCTCTCCCTATGGAAGACTCTTCATGTTCTGGGAAACATGAGGACACATCCACACAATACAAAATACATTTACTGAATGTGGGTTTTCCCTAAAGAATTCTGGGAACTGCCATTTGTTAAGGGTGCTGGGAATTGTAGCTCTGTGGGTGGGTGGGATAAACTGCAGTTCCCAGGAGTCTTTGGAGGAAGTTATAGAATAGTAGAACACCTCATGTGCTTTAAATGAGCTGCAGATGTATGTTGCGGGTTTATTCTGAGTCAGCAAAAGGAGGCACCGGCTGTCTCGCCGACTCACCCTTTCGCTTGCCCACCTGCACTCACTGAGCAGAGTTCACCTCGCCCCCACCCCTCCCAGCGCCACTCAGGGAGAAGTTCAAGTGACTTTAGCAAATGTGGTGGCTTCTCCTTCCATGGTCAACCCCCTATCATTTATTAATTTTAGCCCGCTTTGCCAAACGGTCCCAGGGCAAGGTGCCAAAGCGGCAGTCTGAATCGCAACCACAATTTCCCATTAAAAAAGCGTAAGGCAAAGCTGAAAAACAACTGGCGGCAAAATAGCAATGTAACAGAACAGCGGCAAAGTAGGAAAGTAACAGAGCAGCAGTACCGGTGAATGTAAACACGGCATTCATTTCTCTGCTTCGCTTTTGCCACTGGCCCTGTGCACCAGTGTGGTGTAGTGGTTAAGAGCGGTAGTCTCGTAATCTGGGGAACCGGGTTCGCATCTCCGCTCCTCCACATGCAGCTGCTGGGTGACCTTGGGCCAGTCACACTTCTCTGAAGTCTCTCAGCCCCACTCACCTCACAGAGTGTTTGTTGTGGGGGAGGAAGGGAAAGGAGAATGTTAGCTGCTTTGAGACTCCTTAAAGGGACTGAAAGGCGGGATATCAAATCCAAACTCTTCTTCTTCTTCTACCACTGGCTTGTGGCCCTCATGAGCATACCCAGAAGGCAATGTGGCCCTGGGTCTACAAAAAAGTTCCCCACCCCAGGAAGAGCTTGGTGTGGCAAGACAACTGCACAGAATTGACTGTTAAACAAGCCCATGTTTCCAAACCAGCCTGCGCTGCCACATTGCCTTGACTCTTGAAGCAGCCTTGCAAAGCCCCAGCTGGATGTTGCCTTGCACAAGCAAATACACACATACTTGAGATTCTTCTCTGCATTGCCTCTTGTTGGCACCTCTTGTGGGGAGAGCCAGCTTCAGGTACAGGTACCAGAGAAAATGTGATATTAGATGTGTATTCTCATTGAGAAGGGAAGCTCTCAGGAAATAGGGCAGTGGAAAAGAAAGGAGCTGGGATTTTGTTTGGTTTTTTTTGCTTTTGGAGCAGTTACTATTTCCCTTCTCTCTGTGTTTCTTTGGTTTTTTTTTTTTTTGGGAGGGGTGCATTAATTTTAATGCGTCTATACTGCACCACATCTTCCAACCGCACTGTGCAGAAATGCAACTTGTTCAAATGCATTAGACCAATCGCAACCCACAAATGAAACCCCAGTGGCCAAATGCTAAGGCTGTTTGGGAGGGGAAAAAATCTGTGCTAACCTCTAACTGGGGGGAGGGGCATTGCAAAGCATATGGGGCCACTACAGAGAAGGCCCCGCTTCTTGTGGTGGCTATTGCAACTCCTGTAACTTTCTATGGCTATCTAGAGGATGAGAGTTCAACAGGTGTAGCTGGTACAATTCCCTCACAGGGTCATAGCTGTCAATGTTTCCCCTTTTTAAAGGGAAATTCCCTTATTCCAAATAGGATTCCTCACAAGAAAAGGGAAAAGTTGACAGCTATGTGCAAGGTACAGCTTGGATAACAGCTATGTGGCTTGCATAACATGACCCTGAAATCTGAGCACCTTTTACATGTGCTCTTATGCATCTGCAAAACTTATATCTATTTGCCAAGTGCAGAAATTCCTTCCATACTGAAAGCTTAACAAGTTGCTTTATGTGGGATGTAATCCACTGAGAGTAGTCAAGTACAGTGGTACCTCGGATTACATACGTTTCAGGTTACAGACTCCGCTAACCCAGAAATAGTACCTCAGGTTAAGATCTTTGCTTCAGGATGAGAACAGAAATCATGCGGCGGCGGTGCAGCGGCAGCATCTGGAGGCCCCATTAGCTAAAGTGGTGCCTCAGGTTAAGAACAGTTTCAGGTTAAGGACGGACCTCTGGAACGAATTAAGTTCTTAACCCGAGGTACCACTGTACAACATTCCTTGTTTTCCTAGAGTGGACATGCAAGGGAATGTTTGGTCCAGCCAGTCGAAATTTCCTCCTGGCCTGGAGCATCTTTCCTTGCATGTGACTAATAAGTGGGTATGACCTTTCCAGACCTGGTTAAAGGACAAGGCATGCTGCCCCTCTCCTCTTTTTTCCATCTTCTTTTCGTCCTGCGAACTTCCTGGAATGAACTGCTGGCTGCCAGCCAAGCAGTCCCCCAGGCCATCTTCCTTTGGGATAAACCTGTTAGTATAAGTTTGTAGCTTTAAGCCTTAAGCCTGCCTTCTGGGATCACGCTGTGCTCTGCCTGATTGTGAGTAAACTTTCTTTTTATTGCTTATGAATAAGACTGTGGTGTCTTTATTCTTTTAGGAGGGATTCAAGGGGTCTTACCAGGAAAATATTAGAACACATTTCAGTCTGGACAAGCCAGATTGATTTGTGTATTGTTTTAAGAAACTCACACGAGTTTGCAACTAGTTTTCTGCTGTGTAAAGGGGAATACATTCTGCTAAGTAAAGCAACTTGCTAACGCAAGTTAGGAAGGATATTAATAAACAATATATCTTCTCCTGCCACCCTGAAGATTCCCACACCTTATACTGAGTCAGACCACTGGTCCACCTAGTTCAGTATTGTTGACACTAGCTGGCAGCAACCCTCCAGGCTTTCAGGCTATGGGGACATTCCCAGCCTTACCTGGAGATGCAGGGGATCGAACCGGGAGCCTTCTGTTATGCAACGCAGCCCTTCCCCCACTAAGGCTGAGCTGCAAGCGCGGAGCATTTCACGTGAGCGGAGGGAGAGAACTGGCTGCTCACCAGGAATGATCAAAATCTGGCTCAACACTGTTCTTTTCAGACGAATTAGCAAAAAAAAAGGGCCCTTTTGCCTGGCTTGTGCACACACAGCAGACATTTCCATCAGCGAGAAAACGGGGGTGGCAGAGAGAAAATGTCAAAGGTGGGCCTCGTCTGGCACCTTCAGCTCCGGGCCACATGCATGAGATCGAGAAGTCACGTGACTTGCAGAATGTCACCGCCAAACGGTCATGTGGGATTGCGTTTCTCCTTGCCGGTGTCTGTCCTTTCTATATATAAGCTATGCTAGCCATTGAAGCAAAGAATATACTAGCTGATGATGTCACACATACTTTGTGTGTGTGTGTTGTGTGGCTACTCTGATAACCAGGTGCAAAGAGGAGAGGGGTCTCTGTGCCTTTAATAATTATGTAGAAGAATGAATTTTGGAAGGTCAGCTTAAGATTTTTCATCACATTTTGGAGAGTTGATCCATTGCCTTATCAAAACAACAAGCCTGCAAGGCAGATCAGGATCATGGCCCCTCTATATCTGCAGCAGAACAGGAGATGGGTGGAGGCTGAAGGAGACAGTGAATTCTCTGAAGATACCCAGTGAGAGGTGAGATTTGAACCCAGTGCTTTTCGATTCACAGCCGAGGCTGCCATCCAAATCCCTCTGCTTGCTTCTGATTCAGCTGGTCTCCCACGGAAGTGTCATTCCACCGGCCCAGATCTCTTCTTTCCTCCTGCTGAATGTACGGGCAGGTGGAAGTCTCGCCGGCAGGAATTCCACCAGCAGAAAGTGCTGAAATGAGATTCATGGATCCTGAGCCATCACAGCCAAAATTTGCAGCAGTAGCAGCAGACGATGCACTCCTTGGAGGGCAGATCTATTGCCCCAGTGCAGTGGCAGGCATTGGGCTCTCAAATTTTGGCAGCACTTAGTGTGACACTAAAATTCAGGGCCCCCTGCCTCCAGCGCTCCTTTCTAACAGTATTGTTTTGGCACCCCCTGCAACACAGCACCTAGTGCAGCCAAACCGGTCGCGCTACCCTAAAACCGCCTCTGCCCAGTGGGTCCTGCCACCCGAGGCGGCTGCCTCACCTTGTCTCATGATAGGGCCGGCCCTGCAGGCATGCAATACAGCTGCAGAGGCAGGATGAGTGGGGAGCAGTGTGCCCCACAGAAAAATGTCGTTTGGGGCTGCTGTGAATCACAGTCCAAAACATTTGGAGGGCACCAGATGTGTGTGGAAATATATGTAGAAAAATGGCAAGGACAATGCAGGTGCCACAGACGGCAGCAGTATTTCAGAGACCAATGCTCCGCTAGCTGAATTCTGGCAAAGGAATCCTTTGTGATACCATCAGAGGACTCCCATTCAGTCTCTAAGTGAACGGGACTTTCTTTTGGAGATCGTGGGATGGTTCCGGTTGCAAGTGTGAAAGAACAGCATGTGCCGATCTTTGTCGGCGGGACATTAAAGAGCTTCTCACCTCAAAGGTCCATGGGGCTTGCTTGTTTTAACAGGAAGAATAGGAACAAAAGACAGGGTGTTTTTTATTTTTATTTAATCATCCAGAATCCTGCCCTTGGCAATAGATGGAAAAGGAATGAATGGTTTTTGGAGAAAACCTAACCTTTAGCCATTCAGGAGAGGCCCCAGCAGTTAAAGGGGCAGAAAGTTCGAGTAAGGATGGATTCACCAGCCTGGTTCAGTTTTTCTGAATTTTTCGTTACTCCAGTCTTGAGCTCAGCTTGCCACAATTCCAGAGTTTGCAACAACAACAACAACAACAAACTCCTGGGGAAATCTGCCTGCATTTTGGTGTGCTGTTCTCCTTACATACAATTTTTGCATGTGATTTGAATCCAAACCCTCCCTGGCAAGGCTTAACAGAGCGGTAGGGCCACCCACTCAGTCTGGAAGCAGCAGCAGCAGCACCACATGGAGGGTCTGGCTAGGGGGCGCAATACTTGCCTTAGGAGCACAATACTTTCCTTGCCCTTGAGTAATAAATGTTGGAAATGTCAGGAGAAAGAAGGAACATTCTATCACATGTGGTGGGAATGTAAAAAAAATGAAAGGTTTCTGGGAAATGATTTATAATGAATTGAAAAAAATGTTGAAATACACCTTTGTTAAAAAACCAGAAACTTTTCTGCTAGGAATACTAAGAAATGACATAAAAAAGAAGGATGAGAAGTTGTTTTTATATGCAGTAACAGCGGCAAGAATTTTGGTGGCTCAAAAATGGAAACAGGAAGAAATCCCAACGAAAGAAGAATGGAGAATGAAGTTGATGGAATACGCAGAACTAGACAAGCTTACGGGGAAAATTCGGAACCGGCGAGACCAGAGATTTACCGAGGACTGGAATAAATTTACAGAGTATATTAAGAATATATGTGAAGCTCAATTAACATTTGTAGGTTTTCAAGAAGCTCTGTGATAATAATGGAAAGAAATATTGTTTTATAATAATTGTTAAGATTAATTTGGTTTTTTTTAAAAAAAACAATACAGATGCAAGAAATGTGAACAATTGTGAAAACATGAAAATTTCCAGAAAGGCTGAAGGAAGTCTGAAAGTGGAAAGATTAGAATTGGATGTATAATTCAAATGGAATGGTTTTCATTTATTGTTAAATTTGAAAATTTTATAAATATTTTTTTTTAAAAAAATACTTTCCTTGCCCTGGGCGCTGGCATCTCACACTGGGGGTGATCACACAACGCCAGGGCTTCCCATTGCACACTCAATGTTTTACCTCACTTCAGTGTTCAAAATAAATGGGAAGCAATCTTTCGCACAGCAGTTTATTGACATCTAAGCAGACAGCAGCTCTGCCAATATGCCAATGTGGTCAGAGGCCACCATCTGATTGCAGCCGATCTTGTCCAGAATGGAAAGGAAAGTGGTCGATTCCTCATTATGGTCTGCCACGCTCTCTCAGTGGCATTCAGCTGGAATTTCTCAAAACTGATAGAGCAATCGTAGACTGCAGAGTTAACTGCAGAGTTAAAACGGACCCTGGGAGTCATGTAAACAGCTATATAACTTTTCGTAGACATCTGAAGGGAGCCCTGTTTTGGGAAGCTTTTAATGTTTGGGTTTTCCACACACCCTTCCCCCCCCTCTGTATTTTTGTTGGAAGCCGCCCAAAATGGCTGGGGCATAAGAATTTTTTGTTATCACATACCCTCCGGCAGTTCTCTGATGAAAATAGGGAAGGGAAAGTGAGACATTCCCGGATCAAATCAGAAACTGGGATGGCTTCTGTAAATCTGGAGCTGTCCCTGGAAAATAGGGACACTTGGGGGTTCAGGTAATTATCTGGATGCACATCAAGAAGAGTTTGGATTTGATATCCCGCTTTATCACTACCTGACAGAGTCTCAAAGCGGCTAACATTCTCCTTTCCCTTCCTCCCCCACAACACTCTGTGAGGTGAGTGGGGCTGAGAGACTTCAGTGAAGTGTGACTAGCCCAAGGTCACTCAGCAGCTGCACGTGGAGGAGCGGGGAAGCGAACCCGGTTCCCCAGATTACGAGTCCACCGCTCTTAACCACTACACCACACTGGCTCTCAAGAAATCCTTGTCGGAAGGAAGAACTGGCCTCTCGTCCGACGCCAGTGAGTGCTCCTGTTCTAGAAAGCCTGAGGGGTACATGTGGCCCTCGGCCTCATTTCATGTACCCTTAGTCTAATTTCAGGTAGGGGGGAGGATGGGAGAAAATGGAATGGCAGGGGGAAGGGGAAGGGGATGGCAGAAAGAATGGTCCCACCCACCACTGGCTGTGGCCCCTCCCATTGCTGGCTTGCGGTTGGGGAAGCTCAGCTCCAGGGGCCAAATGTGGCCCTCTCCACCTGGCCCTTTCCCTGCAGGCAGCACACCTTTCCGAGCCACACCCTTCACACACCCTGCTTTGCATTTTCCTGCAGCATTTTTCCCAGGTAGGAATGCAAACTTGTACTTTGATAACACAGAGAGGTGTGTTTTGAGTGTGTAGCCTAGTAAATCTTTTGCTATCTCCAGTTTCGCCTCTGGCCCCCAGGAGATCGCCCAGAATGAAATGTGGCCCTCAGATGGAAAGAGGAATATCATTGCAGCCTATACTTCTTACTTCAGATATTGCTGCAATATATTCCTATCATAAAGCATGATAAACAGAGATGAGTGTTTCGGGATGCGGCAAATTCGACCTCACATTTTCCTCTTGATCTTATGGATATTGCTCTGCAATTAATAGGTACCTTAGTTTTAGGGCAGCACCCCCACCTCTTACTAATATATACCTTTGATTTTTGTCCCTTCAAGTTATTTCAGCTCATTACGGTGGCTGGAACTTTGTGGCTTATAAAAGGTGAAATCAGTGCCTCATCAAATTGTCTAGTTGAGAGAAACGACAAAGGGTATGTCTGATTTTATTTATTTATTTATTTTAAAAAGCTCTTTGAAGTTCTGGCATTTTGTGATCTTTGAACGCTTTCGAGAAAGAGAAGCTTTGTGGGGGTTAAGAGAAGGAACGAAAAATGATCATTATTATCAGAAAGTCGAAAAATTCTCAGGAAAAAACAGCAATGAACAGTATCAAGCCACTTAACCAGGGATGTTGTTAAGGGGTGGCCCAGTGCAGAATTGTGTGTGATCATTTGCACCGGGGGAATCTGCAGCCCCTTCCCCCTTTTTTGTTTAACCCCCGTCACTTGCACAGCAGCTTAATCCTTTGAAAGCCAGCCTAAATTTGCCCTTGTACGTATAATTTAGCACATGCAAAGTGTATACAAATTCATGTCCTCAGTCTGTGGCCTGAGATTTTGAAGGATCTAGCGGTATCCTAGCACTGAAGCCTATTTAAGCGAAGAAAGGTCAGGCACTGCATTGATTTAGCACGGAAACGGTGGCGGCACAAGATTTTTGCTGCCTGGTGCGGAGGTCAAACGTTGACATACACACACCCAGTGCTTCTGATGCAAACACTTTGAAGAGTTTTGTTGACACCAGTTTCTGCCTTTTATCTATTTCCGTTCCTGATCCACAAGTTTAAAGACCAGTGCTGGAGGAGACAATAGACCATGATTTCTTTTCTCACATTCCCGGCAGAGGATGTAGCCTCCCACACCCCACATTTCCTCTGAAAAGTCTAAGCTAGCCTGCTGCCGCCAGGTAGAGGACACTCCGTGCCCCGTGAGCAGCCTTGAAGTAAGACTCCACTGCCACTCCCTTTGGTTTCTGCATGGGGAATGGGCAGGGATGCCCTTTTGTCCTTGGCCTCAGGCATCAGAAAATATTGGGCTGCCTCTTCCTCCTCGCTTGCCTCCTCATGGGACAGACGTTGGAGCCCTGTTTGCTCCAGTCAACTGAGTCTTAGGCAAGAGACTTGGTGGGTGAAGAATGCACATTTTTGAATCATAATTGTTATAAACACTGATTTATAATCCCACGGCCATGTCGTTTCGAAAAGCAGATTCAAGATGCAATTTAGCAGCGTTACCCATGTGCTGATGGAATTAAAGTTCACATTTATTCTTAACCTTTTCTAAGAAAACCAGAACCTTTTCTTTTGGGAATAATAGGATTTGAGATACCCAAACAATATAAAAACTTATTGATTGATTGATTGATTGAGAAGCAAAGCCTGATCTTTATTTTTCAAATATATATTTTTATTGAAGATTTCTTGGTTTACAAAAGTATCTGCAATGTCTCTTTTTTCAAGTTACGTTTTCTACAGGTCAGTTTCATTTGTTGAGACATTAGTGTTACATTAGGGACGCGGGTGGCGCTGTGGGTTAAACCACACAGCCTAGGACTTGCCAATCAGAAGGTCGGCAGTTCGAATCCCCGCGACGGGGTGAGCTCCCGTTGCTCGGTCCCTGCTCCTGCCAACCTAGCAGTTCGAAAGCACGTCAAAGTGCAAGTAGGTAAATAGGGATAGCTCTGGCGGGAAGGTAAACAGTGTTTCCGTGTGCTGCTCTGGTTCGCCAGAAGCGGCTTAGTCATGCTGGCCACATGACCCGGAAGCTGTACACTGGCTCCCTCGGCCAATAAAGCGAGATGAGCGCCGCAACCCCAGAGTCGGCCACGACAGGACCTAATGGTCAGGGGTCCCTTTACCTTTAGTGTTACATTAGGAGGAAAAGGGGGGAAGAGGTGGAGGGGGGAATGGTGAGTGGGGTGAGGGTGGGGTGACAATACTTCTTAGTGTATGTGTGGGGTTTTGTGTCAGTGTCACCTGTGTGGGTTCTCTTTACTATTTGCTTGTGTTCCTTTGGTGGTGAGAGACAAAAAATATTTTATGTATGCATCCATGGCAGTCCAAATTATTTTAGCCCAAAGACGTAATAGATAACACCCCAGCCAAAGAAGAATGGCAGCAAAAACTGCTGGAATACGCAGAAATGGCAGAACTTACCAGAATAAGAAGAAATCAAGATGACAAGAGTTTTTAAATTAGAGTGGGAATTGTTTATTGAATATTTTAGAAATGAATTTAAACAGATCAAATCATTAGCAGAATTAATGTAAAGACGTGCAGTGATATAACACTAATTTTGTAATAGTGGATAAATAATAATTAAGTTTGGGGACGCGGGTGGCGCTGTGGGTAAAACCTCAGCGCCTAGGACTTGCCGATCGCATGGTCGGCGGTTCGAATCCCCGCGGCGGGGTGCGCTCCCGTTGTTCGGTCCCAGCGCCTGCCAACCTAGCAGTTTGAAAGCACCCCCGGGTGCAAGTAGATAAATAGGGACCGCTTACCAGCGGGAAGGTAAACGGCGTTCCGTGTGCTGCGCTGGCTCACCAGATGCAGCTTGTCACGCTGGCCACGTGACCCGGAAGTGTCTGCGGACAGCGCTGGCTCCCGGCCTATAGAGTGAGATGAGCGCACAACCCTAGAGTCTAGCAAGACTGGCCCGTACGGGCAGGGGTACCTTTACCTTAATAATTAGGTTTAACTTAGAGATGCAGCAGATACCTTATAAACGTAAGTAAGCGCAGAAAGGGAGGGAGGTTGAAATGGGGTATTGAAATTCAGTGCAAAATTAGTTTGTTTGATGTGAAATGTAAAATGAAAAATAAATTATAACAAGAAACAGAAAATAAGTTGGTATTTCTTTATGCAGTACCAGACATAGCCCAAAGTTTCTCCAGCCTCCAGTTTTTTTGCTTTGGCTTTTGTTTGTACTATTGCCTCGTTTGCATCTCAGCAATATTATTTTCTAATTCAGACAGACTTCCTCACCCACCCAGTTTCTTAACTGCGATCTTCTGTTGGTTCGATAAGGGGATGTGGAATGCTTTAAAAGAACGAAACAGGAAAACCCCACTTGGCTCTCTCATCCTTCCCTCTTTACCCTTATCTCTGCCAGTTTCCACCCCTCTGTGTTCTACCTCCTCTTACTCTGAGCACTTCAGCATTTAATAGCTCTTGATAAAGATGTCAGCCTTGAATGTATTTATATAACGTTCAGACTCAATCACCTTAAATGGTCATTAGTATTCTATCAGCCTCCATTTCCTGTTGATGCGTCTCTTTGTCTTCAGTTAACATTTATTTCTTTTGTAGGATATAAGAGGATGTTTTCAGCATCAACCCAGACGCTATTAAAACACTTATAAAAGTCAAGTGGGGCTGCCTCCCCCCCCCCTTTGTGAGGTTCCTTTGTTTTTTAATGCCTGCAAGGCAGACAAAATCCAGCAATTTTCTCCTGACATGGAGAAAGGGAAATATGCACTGCCTGCTGGATTTCTGCTTTTTCGGGAGAAAAGGGAAACACGTGTAAGGTTGAATCACGCAGGCAGAAGATAACCATGTTCTCCTTATACAGGCAAGTACAGGGGTCGGTCTTTCCCAGGCTTGTCTTTTGTTGTTGTTTAGTCATTTAGTTGTGTCTGACTCTTTGTGACCTCATAGACCAGAGCACGCCAGGCACTCCTGTCTTCCACTGCCTCCCGCAGTTTGATCAAACTCATGCTGGTAGCTTCGAGAACACTGTCCAACCATCTCGTCCTCTGTCGTCCCCTTCTCCTTGTGCCCTCCATCTTTCCCAACACCAGGGTCTTTTCCAGGGAGTCTTCTCTTCTCATGAGGTGGCCAAAGTACTGGAGCCTCAGTTTCAGGATCTGTCCTTCCAGTGAGCACTCAGGGCTGATTTCCTTAAGAATGGATCGGTTTGATCTTCTTGCAGTCCATGGGACTCTCAAGAGTCTCCTCCAGCACCATAACTCAAAAGCATAAATTCTTCGCCGATGGTCCAGCTCTCACTTCCGTACATCACTACTGGGAAAACCATAGCTTTAACTATACGGACATTTGTTGGCAAGGTGATGTCTCTGCTTTTAAAGATGCTGTCTAGGTTTGTCATTGCTTTTCTCCTAAGAAGCAGGGGTCTTTTAATTCCGTGGCTGCTGTCACCATCTGCAGTGATCATGGAGCCCAAGAAAGTAAAATCTCTCACTGCCTCTATTTCTTCCCCTTCTATTTGCCAGGAGATGCCAAACATTGAACCTGGAACTTTTTGTGGGCAAAGCACCAGCCCTACCATTGAACTACATTCCTCAAAGCTTAACTGTAGGCGCCTGCAGAAGACCTATTGTAATAATTAATAATAATAATTTATTATTTATACCCCACCCATCTTGCTGGGTTTCCCTAACCACTCTGGGTGGCTTCCAACAAAATATTAAAAATGCATTAAGCTTTGCTTCAACAAAGCTTACGCAGAAGTCAAATTGTATCTGGTCTTTATTGAGCATTTGTTCCCTCCGCCGAGCAATTAAATGGCAAGGGGAATTCATCCTGGTGAGGTCTTTCCATTGGTGATTTGTTCACCCCATGCATTTCCCCGCTACGTTTCAGAAAGCAAAAACAGGCATGGGTTTGTTTGCTTTTTAAAAATGGATTTGTTCATAGAATCATAGAGTTGGGTCCTAGGGTCATTTAGTCCAACCCCCTGCAATGCAGGAATGCCAGCATCCAAGACAGACAGCTATCCAACCTCTGTTGTGCTAGGTTGCCAGAGAACTGCAATTCACTTCAGTTGCACAAACTTAAATCGTCCTTCCTGCAAAATAGTGGCAGTCTGGAAGTGCCCTATAACTACAGTGGTGCCTTGGGTTAAGTACTTAATTCGTTCCGGAGGTCCGTTCTTAACCTGAAACTGTTCTTATCCTGAGGTATCACTTTAGCTAATGGGGCCTCCCGCTGCCACGCCGCCGGAGCATGATTTCTCTTCTCATCCTGAAGCAAAGTTCTTAACCCGAGGTACTATTTCTGGGTTAGCGGAGTCTGTAACCTGAAGCGTCTGTAACCTGAGGAACCACTGTATTAGAAATAAAGGCTCCATCTTCAGGTGTGCTATGCAAAACAGTCAAAGCTCAACCCCATGTGAACTGACCTGGACCCTGCGGTCATCATCTGAGGCCCTTCTTCATGCGCCTCCTTCCACAGGAGGTCCCAAAGGTGGCAACACGAGAACGGGCCTTCTCTGCGGTTGCTCAACATTTGCAGAATGCTCTTCCCAGAGTGGGTTGTCTGGTGCCCTCGCTACGGAGCTTTGCATACTCCAGGCGAAAATGTTTCTCTTCCACCAGGTCTTGGGCGGTTAACATTCTATGGCCTTTTAAATGTGTTGCTGGGAGGGTTTTTTTGTCTTGTTTTTGTCTTTGTGTGGTGTTTTCATTTTGTATTTTTCTGTTGCAAACCGCCCTGCGATCTCTGGACGAAAGGTGGGATACAAATTTAAATGATACAAATTTATATATTGACAACAATCTCCCAGCCCTAGGGGGATTGAACCGGCAACCTTTTGCATGATGAGCACATTCTCTTCCACGGAGTTATAGCCTTTCCCAAGTTTCCTTGCATTAAAAAAAACCCTGTCTTCTTTCATAGTGTGGAATTTTGCAACCACCGTTCAGGGGTTGTTTGGGGTGTTTTTTTGGTTGTGTGCCAACAGTACTGCTTCCCTTGAAAGGGACTTGCACTTTGTTTATAATCACAGACTAAGGCTGTGTGCAGTGCCAGATTTACGTATAAGCTAAACAAGCTGTAGTTTAGGGCCCCACTCTCTTGGGGGCCCCAAAAAATTTTAAAGGGGAAAAAACTGGATGTACATTTCCAAAATATAAGATAAAAAACGAATAAAATAAAACCTACATACAGCAACAGTGTTTTGTTTTGTGTAGGCTTCTATGATGTAAGTAATGAGCCCTGCCTGCTAGCCTGCTCCCTAAAATATATTGCTCATTTCTATATCAATTACTTTGATAAAATACATATTTTGTTATGTGCAAATGGCTTTAGATACCTATTAGGCCCATAAATTACCACATAGCATATCTTCAATACAAAAAACAGCGACAATTGGTTGTTGACAAAGGACAGCTGGACATATAAAGGGCCCCATTCCTTTCAGTAGCTTAGGACCTCATCAAACTTAAATCCGGCCCTGGCTCTGTGCACTCAACATTATATTCTACGTACAATGCACATTGAGGTCTTGTTTCTCCTACCTAGTCCACACACAACCCAGACCCATGGCATCTTTTATGAAGAGCGTTTTCTCCAACCCGTTTCCTTCCAAAAATAAAAGCTCAGTGCAGACTGATCCTGCGTTACCACACAGTGTGTCCATCTGAAAGTGGATGGAGCTGGACTCAGCATTGTGGGGTGTATCCACACCTGCCCAGTGATGTTGTGGGTGGGCATACACCAAGATCACAATCACCACTCCCTTCCTTATTCTTGGGTGGTAAGCAAAAGGTGTTGTTGTTGTTGTTTAGTCATTTAGTCGTGTCCGACTCTTCGTGACCCCATGGACCAGAGCACGCCAGGCACTCCTGTCTTCCACTGCCTCCAACAGTTTGGTCAAACTCATGCTGGTAGCTTCGAGAACACTGTCCAACCATCTCGTCCTCTGTCGTCCCCTTCTCCTTGTGCCCTCCATCTTTCCCAACATCAGGGTCTTTTCCGGGGAGTCTTCTTTTCTCACGAGGTGGCCAAAGTATTGGAGCCTCAGTTTCAGGATCTGTCCTTCCAGTGAGCACTCGGGGCTGATTTCCTTAAGAATGGATCGGTTTGATCTTCTTGCAGTCCATGGGACTCTCAAGAGTCTCCTCCAGCACCATAATTCAAAAGCATAAATTCTTCGGCGATCAGCCTTCTTTATGGTCCAAAGCGAAAGGTATGGATAAGCAAATCAAGGGGTGGGTTTTCAAATATCTATCAGGTTATCATATCCATCTTGGCAGATGGCGGGATTTGGAATTACCGGTAAACTAGCTTGAAAGCAGCAGGTGAGGGATGAGCATGCACAGCCCTGAGAAAAACTAATTATCTGCATTGTAAACTGACGCAGCCCAGAGGCTACAATTCTGTACTTACCTTGTTGTTGTTGTCGTTTAGTCATGTCTGACTCTTCGTGACCCCGTGGACCAGAGCATGCCAGGCACTTCTGTCTTCCACTGTACTTACCTACTTGAGAGCAACCCCCCCCCCACTAAACTCCACGGGACTTACTTCTGAGTAGACATACCTAGGATCGTGCTGACAATATCTGGGCTGTGAGAAAATTTTTTTGTTGGGGGTTAGTGGTGAAAAGGGACTTGCATATGTTGAGATCAGCCATGAAGGTCTTGGCTCGTGATTGATTTTCCTATAGAGAACCAGCTGATTCCTCCAGGAACCATTATCCTTTTGAGACGTTCCTGGGGCTCCCTCTGGCGGCCACTTCAACTTGACTTTTGTGCAGCTCGGCGAACTGTCCCATGAAGGGCGCATCCACCCATTTAAAGAAATAAACACTGCATTTATTTAACGGGGAATATATTGCTTCTCTGGCAGCTTCCCGTTGACATCTGGACCTAATTCAAAACGCTGGTTGTTGAGGACACGAGGAAATTCACAGAGCAAAGAGTGCGGGGATGGGAGCACACCCACCAAATTCCAATTGCACTGTCCATATCCTTTAAGAACATAAGAAGAGACCCGCTGGATCAGGCCAATGGCCCGCTTAGCTCAGCATCCTGTTCTCACAGGAGCCAACCAGATGCCCCAATGGGAAACCTATAAGCAGAACCTCAACACAAGAGCCCTGCAATTCCCAGAAACTGGTATTCAGTGGCACGATCCCTCTGACGGTGGAGGAAGAACGCGGCCCAGCAGTTGAGAGAACCTTCTTGGTGAGACAGCTTTGCGTTTCGGGATCCCTCATAGAATCACAGAATTGGAAGGGACCATGAGGGCCATCTTGAGAGTCCCATGGACTGCAAGAAGATCAAACCTATCCATTCTGAAGGAAATCAGCCCTGAGTGCTCACTGGAAGGACAGATCCTGAAGCTGAGGCTCCAATACTTTGGCCACCTCATGAGAAGAGAAGACTCCCTGGAAAAGACCCTGATGTTGGGAAAGATGGAGGGCACAAGGTAAAGGGGACGACAGAGGACGAGATGGTTGGACAGTGTTCTCGAAGCGACCAGCATGAGTTTGACCAAACTGCAGGAGGCCGTGGAAGACAGGAGTGCCTGGCATGCAATGGTTCAGGGGGTCACGAAGAGTCGGACACAACTAAACAACTAAACAACAACAACGAGGGCCATCTAGTCCAACCACCCTGCAATTCAGGAATCTTTCGCCCAACGTGGGGCTCAAACCCACAACCATGAGGTGAAGAGTCTCATGCTATACTGGCTGATCCATCTCAGTTGGGATGGCCTCCCCTGGATCTGTCCACCTGAGGGCTCCATTTGTTGGTAGAAGGGAAGCAAGGTGATCCCCAACACTGTTCACACAAACCTGCTTTAGCAGTTTCTAAAGCTCTGAAGGCCCAGCATATGCTTAGAGAGGGTTATCTCTTATGATTTATTAGTTTGGTGGTGCCTCATGATACAAGGGTGCAATTCTGTGCAAACCTATTCAAATGTGGACCCTGCTGAGTTCAGTGGCACTTACTCCTAGGTTAAGTGTGTCGATTGAAATCTTAAGCCTTGTTTTTATCTACAAATGCTTTTTAGTTCTTCACTTTTGCTGCTTTCATCAAGAGTATAGTAGTATTTTCATTGTTTCGTTCCCAGATAACTGGTTTCATCTAAGGGTTTGGTTCTGAATTGGCTTATATTATATTGGACTATTTTAAATCGCTCAGGTATTTGGAGAAAACATCTAATGAACCCCAATGAAAAACATGGCACACACCCCAATATGTTTTGACCGACCTGCCTTCCAAAATGTAATGTGCTGGAGTAGGAAACAGATTCTGGGAATTTTATTTATTCATTCATTCACAACCTTTCACCAGTTTTGATCCCAGGGCAACTTGTAACTCAAGCATTTAATTGAACAAAAATTAAGCCACTGATTTTAAACAAGCTTAAAACAAAACCATATAACCAGAGCAGCGGACAGCACCTACCCATTTACTTCTGCTTTTGTCAAATCAACTTTCTTCAAATGGGTGAAGAGAGAAGATTTTCAAAAGATGCTGAAAACCCACAATCACACAACTTGCACCTCTGGGGGGAACAATAGGCTTACCTCCTGTTGAAAAAAATTAGCAGACGAACATCTTACATTTATTACATTTATATACAGTACCACCTTTTCCACCAAGGAGTTCAAGTGCAGGATTCTTCCCTCCCCATTTTATCTGCACAACAACCCACCGAGGTAGGTTATCCAGAGAGACAGTGACCTTATGCATGCCTCCTCAAAGTCCAGTCGAACCCAATAATGGGTTGCAGCCTCAGAAATCCTGGAAAATCGTAGAATTGTAGAGTTTTAAGGTACTCCAAGGATCATCTAGTCCAACCCCTTCAATGCAGAAATCCTGCCCACGGTGATCCCTGGGTGGGCTTCTTGAACCACCAACCTTCTGGCTGACATCCAGACACACTGACCCACTGCGCCACAGAAATAAGCACATTGAATGTAGTGGGATTTACTTCTGAGTTAGACATAATACAGTGGTACCTTGGGTTACAAACTTAATTCGTTCTGGAGGTCCGTTCTTAACCCGAAACCATTCTTAACCCGAGGCAAGCTTTCGCTAATGGGGCCTCCCGCTGCTGCCACGCCACAATTTCAGTTCTCATCCTCGGGCAAAGTTTGTAACCCGAGGTACTACTTCCGGTATAGCAGAGTTTGTAACCCAAAGCGTTTGTAACCCAAGGTGTTTGTAACCTGAGGTACCACTGTATAGGATTGCATTGTAAGCCAGCAAGGTTTTTACAGCATGTGTAGCAGTACTGATTTCCTGTCTGAAGGGAGGAAAGGCTCTGATAACAGAGAAATAGCAAAGGGCAATTGTATGCTTAAATAGACGGGACGCAGGTGGCACGGTGGTCTAAACCACAGAGCCTAGGGCATGCTGATCAGAAGGTCGGCGGTTCGAAATCCCGCGACGGGGTGAGCTCCTGTTGCTCGGTCCCTGCTCCTGCCAACCTAGCAGTTCGAAAGCAGGTCAAAGCGCAAGTAGATAAATAGGTACCGCTCCGGCGGGAAGGTAAATGGCGTTTCCGTGCGCTGCTCTGGTTCACCAGAAGCGGCTTAGTCATGCTGGCCACATGACCCAGAAGCTGTACGCCGGCTCCCTCGGCCAGTAAAGCGAGATGAGCGCCGCAACCCCAGAGTCAGCCACTACTGGACCTAATGGTCGGGGTCCCTTTACCTTTTATGCTTAAATAAGTGGCACTGACAGATGCAGATAAGAGCAGGAGAAAACACAGTAGGAGAAGATACAGAGCAACCTCTTTAGAGGCAAACTGACTCTTTTCAACACAGGAGTGGGCTGCCCGTCTTAGAAGCATCCAAAGTTCAAAAGAGCAAGTCCTTGATGGACCAACGTTTCCATCAGGCGAATTGGACCATGATGACTTTAGCATTAAAGACCTAGGAATGGCCCAGTGAGGTTGCTAGGTACTTACAAGACTTTGGGGCACAGGCCCCTGACACAATTTGCCAATGCACTAATTTATATAGCTGCCTCTGGACAAATTAAGGTGGCGGGTTCCTGGGATCTTCACCAGCACTGCAATTTGTAGGCAAAGTAAAAACAGGAACAAAGTCGTTCTAAGAAGGGAGGGAGAGGTGCAGGAAATCAAGGGCTCAGCCCCAGAGACCTGATCCACCCCATAACCACGTCGGACCCATTCTGCTCACAGCAGGTGTTGCAAAGGGAGACCCCCCTAGTGACAGGCAGTGGAGAGGTATTTCAAATCTTGTATGTGGGACAGGAAGAAGCAATGCCCAAATATTCCATCTCCTACCCATAAGAATGGAATTCGGCTTCCAGGGAGTGGAACCAGGCATTTGACTCAGAGTAGCCCTGCAGGCTGTGACTTGCTGGACTTCGGTCCGTCCATGTCAATCAGTTATCCAGTGGAGATAAACCATATATAGATAACCAGATTTTAAGCAACAAAGTTTCACAAGTGTTTTCTGGACGGCTTATCTTCCCCTTTTAGACATCTTCCAACATTTATTTGCACCATCAGGAACAGGCTGGTCTTTCCGTTCTCATTCACCAGGTGGACATGAGTTCTTCTTGGCTGAGCCATCAACAACCGACTGAGAACCAAGACTTAAACTTGCTCTTCCGATCTGCTGGGGTCCAGTCTCCTAACAGGCACCACCTGTGTGGATTTGCAGCACCCGGCACAGATGTATTTCAAGAAACACAGGTAAGCACTTCCGGAGATGATAACTGTGACGATGATGATAACGGTGGCACTGAACGCGGGCGATACCGTGTCCTCCAGTACAGAGTGGAGCCCCGCAGTGGCAGAGAAGGTCGGCAGTTCTGTGTTCTCCCCTAAGAATGGAAGAGAAATGCGAGACAGGGTTCGGTCATTCTCTTTAGAGTACACTAGGAGTAGAAAACACGCTGGGAAAATTGAATTCAAAGAAGTTGCATTCCCAACCCTTTGCGGACAACAGGACAGGCAGGTGAGGACCAGGACGGTGCTAAGTCCTATAGTTGTCAACAACTATATGAAACACATAAAGAAGACAGCAAGAAAGGATTTAGTTATACTAGATCTAGGTTTCAAACGGGAAGTGATTGAAGGGAAAGTGAAACTACTGAAGGCCGCATACAGCATACTATTAGAATGGGAGATGAAAGATGAAGAGGTAAAATCAGTTATCATTAAATGAGCACAAGATGTAGGTCACAACATTATGATGGAAGATTGGGTTAAATTATGGAAAACTGACTTAAAATTTACAGATTGTTCCCTATTGAAGGAGAATTACATGAAGATGATGTACAGATGGTACACAACACCAGTGCGGTTAGGGAAAATGTACAAAACTAGTTCAAATATATGTTGGAAGTGTAAGGAAAAGGAGGGGACATTTTATCATATGTGGTGGGATTCTAAGGTAATTAAATTTTTTTGGGAAATGATATACAACGAATTGAAGAAAATGTTCCATTTAACATTTGTTTAAAAACCCGAGGCATTTTTGTTGGGGATTGTAGGGAAAGACCTGCCAAAAAAGTTGAAAAACATCTTCATGTATGCAACAACGACTGCGAGAGTTCTGGTAGCACAAGGATGGAAGACTGAAGAAACCCCAACTAAAGAATCATGGCAAGAAAAATTGATGGACTATGCAGAACTGGCAAAACTGACATATAAGCTACGGGACAAGGATAACTGTGACTTTAAGGATGAATGGGAACCCTTTACAAAGTATCTGAAGATGCAACAAAGTGAACTGGACTCCTTGGCAGGTTTTGAATAAACATTCACAAACTTTTTATTGATAATAATCAGCTAAATCGTTTGAGGATCTATATAACTTTGTAACATGCAGAAAATAGCATTCTTAGAGAAACCAAAGCCTGGAACTGAGGGAAGTTGGGGGGTGGGTTGGGTTGGTTTTGTGTGGGAGGGAGGAAAAATGGCGGGGGGGGGGGGACAAGGATGATATGTTTTTGGATAATATGTCTTGTTATAATTTTGAATTTAAAAAAAAAAGGACGGTGCCAAGACCTTAATGCAAGATTGGGGAACCTCCACATGTTTCTGGACTACAACTCCCATCATCCCTGGTTACTGGCCATGCTGGCTGGGGTTGGTGATGCTGTAACTTCTGGTCACATGTTCCCCATTCCTTTGTTAAGGCTTAACAGGAGGATGAGGAACCAGAAGTTGTTTGACAGCCAGCATGTGGATGATGGGAGTTGTAGTCCAACAACATCGGGGTGGGGGCACAGGTTTCAAGTCCTTTCCTTAACAGGGTTGCTTAATAAGCAGCCTGTTTTGGGAGGAAATTAAAGCAGAAGTCAGAACAGAATTCATTTTTGAGATAGCAAAGCCAGCTGCTCCCAGCGTTGTAATAAAGTTCAGGAAGGTGTGGCATTGACACCTACTGCTCATTTCTAATATATTGGGTGAGACGAATTTAATACACTAGGCGAGAAGAATCATGGGCTGGCTGATATTTGCCAGCGATGGATGAGCTAGAGAGTCGGCAGCTTTCAGAGTGACCTTAAGAGGTTTATAATTATCGGTAAGCAAACAGAAAAACAGAAACAAAAGGCAGAGAACATAGGTACAGAAGCAGAGCAGGTGAAATTAATTAGTAAATTGTGACAAATGAGCTCTGTGTGGACAATGTTTCACTGTAGATAAAACATGCCATCCTCTAAACTCATCTCTGAATACTATGGCGAACCTCTAAGGTGTTTGTTCTATGTTAGCCTGTTGCCTGAAAAGTAATTTTATTATTCATTCAATTTCCAACTCATCCTTCCTCTGAGACGAGCCCAGGGTGGCAGAGTAATAAAATATTGCAGCTAAGTCTCTCCAAGCCCTGCGTGGAGATCTCTGGGATTGAACCTGGGACCTTGTGCATGCATGCAAAGCAGACTCCCTAGCTACGGCGCTTCTCCTAAAGGCACATAAAGGAAACGTACGTGTTCTGTAGCTCCACACCAGTGCACACTAATTTATGGCCTCAAAATGTCACCTTCAGAGGGGCACGCTCAGCCTGCTTTCCCTTGCAGATGAAGAATTAAATGCTAGTGGGTCTGCTCTCCCCTCCATCTCTCTCCTGACCTGTATTCACACGGCATTGCTCAAGCACAACTTCACCTTGAAAGTTCTGTTCCTACTTTGTGTCCCTGAAAATTAAAATGACAAGGTGACGAACGCGAACGCCAAGCAGAAGTGGGATGAGGAGAACCAGCAAGATGAAGAAAAGTCACCAGACAATGGAAATGAGCAAGCGTTATTTTTAGAGTGGAATCTGCTCTCAGCAAAACAAAGCGGAACTAACTAACTAACTAACTAACTAACTAACTAACTAACTAACTATTATTTATATCCTGTCCATCTGGCTGGGTTTCCCCAGCCACTCTGGGCAGCTCCCAACAGAATTAAAAGCACGATAAAACATCAACCATTAAAAACCTCCCTAAACAGTGTTGCCTTCAGATGTCTTCTAAAAGTCAGGTAGTTGTTTATTTCCTTGGCATCTGATGGGAGGGCGTTCTACAGGGAGGGTGCCACTACCGAGAAGACCCTCTTTCTGGTTCCCTGTAACCTCACTTGTCGCAGTGAGGGAACCGCCAGAAGGCCCTCGGAGCTGGACCTCAGTGTCCGGCCTGAATGATGGGAGTGGAGACTCTCCTTCAGGTATACTGGACCGAGGCCATTTAGGGCTTTAAATGTCAGCACCAACACTGTGAATTGTGCTCAGAAACATACTGGGAGCCAATGTAGGTCTTTCAGGACTGGTGTTATGTGGTCTTGATGGCCGCTCCCAGTCACCAGTCTAGCTGCCGCTTTCTGGATTAGCTGCAGTTTCCAGAAATGGAGAATGCGGATCAGAGATGGGGACCTGTTGGGTTCAAAGGCCATATGTACCCCTCCTGGGCTTCTTTATCTGGCCCCTGGGACCCTCAGCAGGCTACACCCCTTACCAGTTCTGCTTCATACCCTCCTTGAACACTTCTGCCTTGCTGGAAGGTCCCTTTGAACTCTGATCATGGTGGGTGGAAGATAGAGAGAGGTGGTGTGTAGGCGCAAAGAAACTAGCCTATGAAACAAAGGCGAAGTTGCTTTGCCCATTTTTGCCTCTGGTTCCACCTGCTTTTGCCTCCGTCCCTGCCTGCCACTGGCAGGTGGCCCCTGGAAGACTTCCCAGAATGGAATGTGGCCCTTGGGCTGAAGAATCGTGGAACTGGAAGGGACCAGTCATCTGGCCCAACCAGCTGCAATGCAGGAATCTTTTGCCCAACGTGGGGCTCAAACCCACGACCCTGAGATGAAGAGTCTTACGCTCTACCAACGGAGCTGTGGTTCCCTGCCCACAGCAAAGGGGGCTGCTATGCAAGGTGTTGGGGGTCCTGACCTGGAGCAAAAAAATGCCAGGCAGCATGAGGATGCAAGGGGCTTAATGCGGCCATACACGGTTCTCCTCTTCCCCCATTTTATCCCCACAACAACCCTGTGAGGTAGGTTAGGTTGAGAGGCTGTGACTGGCCCAAGGTCACCCAGTAAGCAGGGATTTGAACTCTGGTCTCCTAGGTCCTAATCCAATGCTTTAACCGCACGGCCTCTCAAAGCCAACTCAGAGAAGGAAAACGAACGTGGAGACATTCTGCAACACGCCATTGATGCTATAGTAGCGTGTTAGTGGCAGATTTGTAATGGACCTTCCCACACACCTCTTTCCGCTTTATGGGCTGTTCTGCATTGCTCCCCCCCTCTGCCCATTTCACTGCATTACTGCTACCTTGGGGGGCCTGTTCTTGCATTATGGTGCAACAAAAGCGCAACCAAAAATAAGGCAGAATGTTTGTGGTACAGTGGTACCTCTGGATGCAAACGGGATCCATTCCAGAGCCCCGTTCGCATCCAGAAGCAAACGCAACCCACATCCGTGGGTCGCAATTTTCCACTTCTGCACATGACGTCATTTTGACCGTCTGCACATGTGTGAGCGGTGAAACACGGAAGTAACGCACTGTGTTACTTCTTGGTCACCGCAGAACGCAACCCGAAAATACTTATCCCGAAGCTACTTTAACCTGAGGTATGACTGTATATAAAAAGTTACAGGATTTCAGCAGGGAGTAGCGGGGCATGACTGAAGACAATGCAGTATGCGCTGCCCCCCCCCAATATTTGCTGGTTTGTGTAGAGTTGGAAGGGACCCCCCCCCCCGATGGTCTTAGAGTCCAACCCTGAGAGCAAAAGTCTCATGCTCTGCCAACTGAGAACTACTGTTGCATTTTTTTAGTCCAAGTTCCTGTTGTATCTACCATAATTCTCTTCCACACTCCACTGACCCCAACTCCCAAGGCTGATAAGCAGTCAGTGGACGAGCACCCCTGAAAGACCAGCCTTTCAAAGCATTTTTTCCCTCACCTCTGCAGTTCCCTCACAGCTTAGCTGCTACCACAGTTGAGCTATGCTCCTTTTCCTTCTAAAATTTTCAATGCTGAAACTGCCACTGTTTGCTTAAATCGCTGTACTGGTGTCAGTCACCTGGATCCATCCCTGAGGACTATGTCATTACCCGTGAGGCGGAAGTAGCAGAAAACCGAACGCCTCCAAACCAATGCTTACTGAATTTCTAGGAGCAATCCCTAGGGGTGCCAACTCGGGTTGAAGCAACACACACACACACACACACACACACACACACACACACACACACACACTGTATTTTTCCTCTATAAGACACCCCCATGTATAAGATGCCCCCTGTTTTTGGGGACTCCAGTTTAAGAAAATACGGGGAGATACTATCCATGTATAAGACAAGCCCCGATTTTGAATATTATTTTAGAGTAAAAAAAAAAGCATAGTCTTATACATGGAAAAGTATGGCTTGTGTGTATATAAATATATCTCCTGGTACCTATTAAACTAGGGACGCAGGTGGCGCTGTGGGTTAAAGCCTCAGCGCCTAGGACTTGCCGATCGAAAGGTCGGCGGTTCGAATCCCTGCGGTGGGGTGCGCTCCCGCTGCTCGGTCCTAGCGCCTGCCAACCTAGCAGTTCGAAAGCACCTCCGGGTGCAAGTAGATAAATAGGGACCGCTTACCAGCGGGAAGGTAAACGGCGTTTCCGTGTGCGGCTCTGGCTCGCCAGAGCAGCGATGTCACGCTGGCCACGTGACCAGGAAGTGTCTCCAGACAGCGCTGGCTCCTGGCCTCTTAAGTGAGATGGGCGCACAACCCCAGAGTCTGTCAAGACTGGCCCGTACGGGCAGGGGTACCTTTACCTTTACCTTTACCTATTAAACTTACAAAATTATTAGTCCATCTGCCAGCAATTCTTTAGCTGCAATTCCTGCACTGGAGGTGGTTGGATTGTATGATCCTTTGAGTTCCTTCCAATTCTGTTGACACCAGACAGGCACCCTAGCTATACTGCCTACTGAAAACTTTTCGAGACCCACGGTTTAGTTTCACTTTTTTCAAATTTGTTTTAAAACGTTTTATGGGCTTTATGTCAATGTTTTTAATTGGCTGTTATGTTTTAGTCGTGTTTTATATATCATCGAGCCCGTACAATGCTTGGAGGTTGTTGTTGTTTAAGCAATTCATAATTTTATTTTAAAAAGTAAATCAATCTGCTTCATCACGCGTCCTCTCACCAGCTGACCAGAACTTATTCACCAGGGCAGGACTCGAACCAATGGCTTCAAGTTATGAGAAAGGGGATTCTGACTAAACATCAGGACTGTTAGACAGAGGAAAGGTTGTGAACCTCCTTGGAGGTTTTTAAGCAGAGGATGGATGGCCATCTGTCAAGGATGCTTTACGAGGGTCACTCATTAAAGATTTCCCCTGACCTACTTCTGGTTATCGTAGCAGGATGAAATTGCACATTTATAATGATACATCTCTCCATAGGTAACGTGGTAATTTGTAGCTCTGAACTCCTAACAATTTCTCTGTTACAGGTGCTAACATGGAGCAACATCTGATAATGGAACCAGTTAAATGCAGAGTTATTTCTGATGGAAAAGCTTTTTCCAGACAATGAAATGCTGATTTCTAAGGTCAGGTTGTTGCTTCTGATGCAACCTGCTGACTTCTACAGACGAGGTCTCCACAGCTGCGTAAAACATTGGGAGAAGTGTTTGATTCTTGCTGGTAGCTATGTAGAGAATTGATGCTTTTGAATTATGGTGCTGGAGGAGACTCGAGAGTCCCATGGACTGCAAGAAGATCCAACCTCTCTATTCTGAAGAAAATCAGCCCTGAGTGCTCACTGGAAGGAAGGATCCTGAAGCTGAGGCTCCAAAACTCTGGCTACCTCATGAGAAGAGAAGACTCGCTGGAAAAGACCCTGATGTTGGGAAACATGGAGGGAATGAGGAGAAGGGGACGACAGAGGACGAGATGTTTGGAAAGTGTTCTTTAAGCTACCAGCATGAGTTTGACCAAGCTGCGGGAGGCAGTGGAAGACAGGAGTGCCTGGCATGCTCTGGTCCATGGGGTCACGACTAAACAACAACAACAACATGTAGAGAAAGAAGTAACTGTGCCCAGTTTCGTTTGTCTCAGTCCACAGGAAGTATGTCAGAGGAAATCTTTAATGAATGCCCCTTGTAGCTGAGATTCCTGAATTGCACGGGGTTGGACTAGATGACCCTTGGTCCCCTTCCAACTTCCCCATCCTATGATTCTCTGATTCTGACCACAGTTACACATCCAGAAGCTGGGCAGCTGGGCTTGGAGATGAGATGAGCATCGGGTCCCCCATTGCACAGATCTTGCCTTCCAGATGTGTCTCTGCCCGGGAGAAACTTCTTTCTTCCCCGTAAGACAAAGTGACAACCAGCAACTAGTAAAATAAATTATTGCCATCTTACTGATGAATAATGCAGTGCTGATTTTTAAAGGCCCTTATTTTGACTGGAGGGGAAAGGGGAAACTACTTCAAATACAGGTTTCTGAAGAGGACCTATCTGTGCCAGACTGACACCTCCTGAGTGGAATCAAAGAACGTTGTTTTGTGGCTTGCTCTTAAAACAAACGTTGTCTTTGGAACACATCTTTGTTTAAGAGTCAAGAGGGAAAAGAAAAAAAGGGAGGAACCTGTGCACATCAGCGGTTCACCTAGACACCTAGGTAAAATAATAATAATAATAATCCTCTGCTACAGGCAGTTTTCTATGTTCAATATTAAAAGCAGAATAAAATTAAAATGTCAGGAGGGAAGGGAGGGGGAATGTAACCAGTGAAGCATTTTTGCCAGCCAGCAAGGTTTTGTTTTGCTTTTAAATTTCATTTTTTCTTTTAACAATTATTTTAATGAAAAGGAAAGGGAAAAAAAAAACTTTATACAATGGCTCTACAATGCCAAATCCTCCTCAACGCCCCGACCCCACTTTCCGCGGTGACTTATTTTGTATTTTTTACCACTGCATATCTGATGCAAACCTATTTACTAATTTCCCTTTCGTATCCCCGTTAAAGCCAGCAAGGGGTGTGTTTTGTGTGTGTGTGTTGTTCTTTTCAAATGGCATTCAGCCAGCAAGCAAGGTTTCGAATGCCATTTTTAAAAAGCATTTTTAAAAACCCGTCAACTATTAAAAACCTAACAAACCAAAGCGATTAGAAGCTTTCATTCCCGTTATGTGCTTCTACCCTAAAAGCTATCTAATGGCTTGCTTATTGAGGTATGCTACGTGAATTTTATTTATTTAGTTAATTTTTAATTTAATCAGGGTGTGCTACACGCATTTAATTTGGTTTTTTTAAAAAATATATATATATATATATATATTGTTCCCTGTTTTTCCATTTGGAGCTTGCTTAAGCTACTCTCCCCATACATTGCAGCTCTCCGAAGCTTTTCAATTGTGTCATCTAGTTGCTGGGTGGAGATTCGGGATAAGCAGCATCTCATCATCAGGTGTAAACCCCCCCCCCACTGAAATACTGCAATTGGGTTTTATCCCAGCTAATGCAAGAATGATAACACTGCAATTTCATACAACTTACGCTAATGCCTGCCCAAATCCGCCATGCTAAATTGCAGAATGGTGTCATTATCCCAGCCGTTATAGGCGGTTTTGGCAGAATATATTATTTATATATACACACAGCGGCCGCCAACAGTCTTTTTTAGGCCTGTGGGCACATGAGCCTGGCCTTGGCTGGGGAGGGTGGGGTATAAATAAATTTATTATTATTATTATTATTATTATTATTATTATTATTATTATTATTATTAAGTCTCTTCTCCACCCCGCACCCACGAGGGACAGAGTGTGTGCACGCACTTCACTTTTCTGAGGGATATGGGCAAAAGTGAGATCCAATAGAATGAATCTGAGCCTTGAAAACATCATAGAGCTGAAAGAGGAAGTGGGAAAGAGCGTCACTCTTCCAACTTCCTCCTTAAGCTCTTAAATCCATTTTAATGGAGAAAAAGAAAGCAAGCTCACCACTTCACAACCAACGGGAAGCAAGAGGTTGAGAGGGCTCAGGGTTTTTGAGGGAACCACAGATAGACTTAATGATAATAATAATTTTATTATTTATATCCCATTCATCTGGCTGGGTTGCCCGTCATTCTGGGTGGCTAAAATGTTTTGTGGCCTCTTTTAATGAAAACCAGATGGCTGTATTTCAGAGTGTGTCAGGAACGAACGCAAACTAGTAACTGTTAGGATATTTCCATTCCACCTTAAAAGGGGAGCAGGTTGATGTGTCACAGCCTGCGTATTTCCTGTTTACAGGATGTTTCTCTTTTGTTATATAGCTGTTGTTCTCTCTCTGTGCCTGAGACATCGAAGCAGGCAGTCATGTTTTTTCTTTGTTCTGACCAACGCTGAATAAAGTTGTAAATATGCTCTCCTGAGTGCATCTTTTGTTGTGCGAACTCTGCTGATAGAGCGTGCACAAGCTCTGGAATGTGGCAAGCTATTTCTGAGGCCTCGTGTCGCTAATTGACTGATACTGCGTTTCTACGAGAGATCGATGGATCGTCCGGAGACGGCGTGGGGGCATGATAACCTCTGTCTCCCTGGCAGTATCCCAACAATAACAACCAGAACTAACGCTGCAATGCAAACCTGCCCATAAAGACAAACCATTTGGGTTTTGACATATATCCAGAATGGACCAATGGTGGGAGCTGGGAGCAGCCTCACCAATGCAAATATGGGTAAAGAGGGTTTTAGACTCACTGAAGGAACATGAATACCTCAGTGGTAGAGAATCTGATTTGCACACAGAAATTCCCAGGTTCAACCCCTGGGGTGGGGTATATTATTATTATTATTATTATTATTATTATTATTATCATTATCATTATCATCATCATCATCATCATCATCATCATCATTATTGCTGCTGCTGCTACTCAGTATGTTCTTATGAATTGAAGCCCTATGTTCTTATGAATTGAGACGTACTTCTGAGTAAATTAATACCATATTGCATGCCTGTCTGTGTGGCTTCTCTGAAAGGTGTTATCCTAGTCCCACTACCATAAATACTCTGACCACAGGTGGGCTTAAAAAAACAACCCCAGAAAACATGAGACCAGGCCTTGGGCAACCTAGTCAGATGGGCAGGGTACAAATAATGGCATTATTACTATTATTATTGCATTCAAGATTTTATATTATTGCACATCTCGGAGCAGTGCAAGATTCCAAGGGTTCTAAGTGCTTATTCCGGGTTCATGTTTCCTTTGCAATGAGAGGCAGCAAATACTGTGGTGTATTTATGATATATGGGACGCGGGTGGCGCTGTGGGTTAAACCAGAGAGCCTAGGATTTGCCGATCAGAAGGTCGGCGGTTCGAATCCCCGCGACGGGGTGAGCTCCCATTGTTCAATCCCAGCTCCTGCCCACCTAGGAGTTCGAAAGCATGTCAAAGTGCAAGTAGATAAATAGGTACTGCTCCAGCAGGAAGGTAAACGGTGTTCCCGTGCGCTGCTTTGGTTCGCCAGAAGCAGCTTAGTCATGCTGGCCACATGACCCGGAAGCTGTACGCTGGCTCCCTCGGCCAATAAAGCGAGATGAGCGCCGCAACCCCAGAGTCGGTCATGACTGCACCTAACGGTCATGGGTCCCTTTACCCTTTACCTTATTTATGATATACAGCTTATTTACACATATATACAACCCGAGCCTATGTAGGGCTTCACAGGTTAACACCCCAAAGAGGATCTTGCTTCTTCCATGGCCATAGTCTTGGATTCCACCAGAAATCAGGCATGGCTCTGTCTCTCTGGCTTCCCAGCTTGCCGCTCTGCCTCCAACTTCTACTTCTAGCTCACTTTGTTTTCCTAAATACGAGTGAGTCACTGTCTGGCACAGAGCCACTTCCTTAGTTACCTTAACGGTCCATACTTAAAGAGCCATTAATATGGAAAAAGAGTCCTCAAATGATTCTTGCGTAAGGTGTCAGAGAATAAGATGTGAAGTGATGGAGAGGGAGAGGCGAATGCATCTCAGAGGATGATTACATGATTGTAATAAGTGCGAAGGAAGGAGGGGAGGCCACGCAATAGAAAATGACCAGGGCAACAGGGTCAGGCAGCCTTTTCTTCCGCCAATTACATAGGAGAGCACTGTATTTTAAAACCACCTACACAGAAGGGAGCCAGGGAAACAAGTCACCAGCCTGCGAATAAAGTGTCTGAAGGTCTGAAAAGTATATGTATGAATGCATCGGGAAGGAAGGAGAGAAAAAAGAAAGAAAAACAGCAGCTATTTCAAACGTATTCCTGCTTTAAAAACGAGGTGTATAAAGCAAAACTGAAGTTGAAAGTGGACCGGAAAAGTAATCGTATATCATTCTGACTCAAAGCCAAAAGAATAATGCATTAAGCACAGTAGGAGAACGGACTCGCTGAATCCAGCAAAATGGTCTAATTCTGCACAGCTGCTCACCAGCAGCCAGCTAAAGCAGTCACTGCTGGAGACTCAGATGTCTGGAGGCAGAAATCCAGAATTTATGTGCCCACCAATACCCGGCATCACCGTCATTTAAAAAACAAATTACAGTGGTACCTCGGGTTACATATGCTTCAGGTTACATATGCTTCCGGTTACAGCCTCTGCTAACACAGAAATAGTGCTTCAGGTTAAGAACTCTGCTTCAGGATGAGAACAGAAATTGTGCTCCGGCGGCAGCAGGAGGCCCCATTAGCTAAAGTGGTGCTTCAGGTTAACAACAGTTTCAGGTTAAGTACAGACCTCTGGAACGAATTAAGTACTTAACCCGAGGTACCTCTGTAATGAAATTGTTGTTGTTCCCAACCTAAAAAAATATATAACAAAACCTAATGCTGTTTGTTACAGTCTCACAGATTAGCAAAATACTATCTCTGGTGCAAATTCAGAGCGACAAATGAGGGAAAGAGTGAAGAGCTAGCAAATCAAAGCTTTTCCTTAGATTATCAAATAACAGCTGACACATTATAAGTTTATGCAGAATTTTCGAATTCAAAAATGTTATAAAAATGACCCCTGACTCCATATATTAGACTAGATTTCATTAAGGGCACGGCACCCATGATCAGCAAATGACCAGTTTGGCAACAAACAATCCATTATTAGTGGAGCATTCTTTTTCCAGGTGTAAGTTGTAGAAGTTCTCACGGCAGTGAGAAGGTGCATTTTTAAAAAAATCCATTTCCTAATGTGCTAACAGAACTATTGCGACTCAGATGGTGCAGTCAACATGGTGCTAACACACAGGTGTAGTCAAACCAGCACTACTACTGCTAGTACTGGCAGGTTTGTGCCTTGGAGATTTCCCTGTTGCCTCAACTTTGCCCTTCCTGGTATGCAGCAATGACTCAGCTTTCAGTGGGTCAGGTGAGCCCACCCCCCAATATGCTTTTGGAAGCCACTCATTATCTAGTTTGTGTTGTTGTTGTTTAGTTGTGTCTGCTAAACAACATTCGTGACCCCATGGACCAGAGCACGCCAGGCACTTCTGTCTTCCACTGCCTCCCGCAATTTGGTCAAACTCATGCTGGTAGCTTTGAGAACACTGTCCAACCATCTCGTCCTCTGTCGTCCCCTTCTCCTTGCACCCTCCATCTTTCCCAACATCAGGGTTTTTTCCAGGGAGTCTTCTCTTCTCATCAGGTGGCCAAAGTATTGGAGCCTCAGCTTCAGGATCTGTCCTTCCAGTGTGCACTCAGGGCTGATTTCCTTAAGAATGGAGAGGTTTGGTCTTCTTGCAGTCCATGGGACTCTCAAGGGTATTATCTAGTTCAGTGGTGGCCAAACTCAGCCCTCCAGCTGTTTTGGGACTACATTTCCCACCATCTCTGACCACTGGTCCTGTTAGCTAGGGATGATGGGAGTTGTAGTCCCAAAACAGCTGGAGGACTGAGTTTAGCCACCACTGACCTAGTTGATGGCTAGTCTATTGATGGCTACCAGCCATGATGGCTATTCTTTGACTCCACAGTTGGAGCTAGCAAGGCTTCTGAGACCACAGGAGGGGAGTGTGTTATTGTGCTTGGGGTCCAGGAGTGCTGGACTACAGATGGGTCATTGGCCTGATCCAACAGGCTCTTCTTATGTTCTTAGCCTAGGAACACAAAGGTTTAAGAGGCAGGCACACAAAGACAAGAGATTTTCGACGGAAGGAGTATGCAGAGCAGGCCGTGCCAGAGGATCGAGTCAGGCAAGGCAGGTTGAGAGGACCTAGTTGTAGGGTCAGGAAAAAGGGGTTCGGCTACCGTTTTACCAGGCTGCGGCAGAGAGAAATCCACTTCACCAGCTTATGGGATCTGGCAGCCACCATTTGGAACCTCCCCTCCCAGAACCACCTGCAGCTGGTCACAATGAATGCATTTTACCTCTTCACTCCTTGTTTCTTTTCCTTCTCCATTCCATCTCCTAGCTCACAAGCAATTCATGAAAAATGCAAGTTGTCTCGAGTGCTTTTGCAGAGCAATGTGAACAATCAGAGTAGGAGATATTGATTGGTACTGGAGTGATCGGGTGGATGAGTGTTTGCAAGTACTGTTGGAAGAATTGGGTGAGTGACATTGAAATAACAAGTGTTGTGTGATCTGTGCAGAACGGGGTAAGGCAGAACTGGGAGTGTGATGTGTATGTCTTAGTGGGGTGATTGTTGTATTTAGTGAATCAGGATGTGCCTTCGCAGGAGAGAAACTGAAGATGGAGGGTTCTCTGGCTCTAAAGATGTTTCACAAATATGCTGCTGTGCTTTTGTTGTGGTGGTTTTATTGCATTGCATTGTGTCATGCTGTAGTTTCTCAGTTCCATTGTTTGTTATATATACCAAGAATCATAGAATTGTAGAGTTGGAAGGGATCTCGAGGGTCATCTAGTCCAACCCCCTCAATGCACGAATCTTAACTAAAGCATCCATGACAGATGGCATTCCAACCTCTGCTTAAAAACTTCCAAGGAAGGAGAGCCCACAACCTCCCAAGGGAGTCCATTCCACTGTTGAACAGCTGTTACTATCAGAAAGTTTTTCCCAGTGTTTAGTCAGAATCTACTTTCTTGTAACTTGAAGCCGTTGGTTTGACTCCTACCCTCCGGAGCAGGAGAAAACAAGCTTGTTCTATCTTCCATGTGACAGTCCTTGATATATTGGAAGGTGGCTATCATAGCTCTTCTCAGTCTAACATACATACAATTTGTGTTCATTATCCTTCAAACCGCTTAAAGGTAAAGGTAAAGGGACCCCTGACCATTAGGTCCCGTCGTGGCCGACTCTGGGGTTGCGGCGCTCATCTCGCTTTATTGGCCGAGGGAGCCGGCGTACAGCTTCCGGGTCATGTGGCCAGCATAACTAAGCCGCTTCTGGCAAACCAGAGCAACACACGTAAACGCTGTTTACCTTCCTGCCAGAGTGGTACCTATTTACCTACTTGCGCTTTGACGTGCTTTCGAACTGCTAGGTTGGCAGGAGCAGGGACTGAGCAACGGGAGCTCACCCCGTCGCAGGGATTCGAACCGCCGACCTTCTGATCAGCAAGTCCTAGGCTCTGTGGTTTAACCCACAGCACCCCCTGCGTCCCATTTCAAACCGCTTAGAGACTGTATATAAATATATGAAATAAAAATATCAATCTCTGAATGTGGTAAGTAAATAAGTATTGCAAGCTTCCTTCTTTGACAGTGAAGTGAGGACAGGCTACATGCACTGTTTTCAGCTTGGCTGCAACAAGACTAGGCGTGGTCTAAACCACTGAGCCTCTTAGGCTTGCCGATCAGAAGGTTGCCGGTTCCAATTCCCACGACGGGGTGAGCTCCCATTGCTCGGTCCCAGCTCCTGCCTACCTAGCAGTTTGAAAGCACGCCAAAAAGTGTAGGGAGATAAATAGGTACCGCTCTGGCGGGAAGGTAAATGGTGTTCCCATGTGCTGCTCTGGTTTCACCAGAAGTGGCTCAGTCATGCTGGCCACATGACTCGGAAAAACTGTCTGCAGACAAACACTGGCTCCCTCGGCCTGTAAAACGAGATGAGCACTACAACCCTAGAATCGTCTGCGACTGGACTTAACTGTCAGGGGTCCTTTACCTTTACCTTTAAAGACTCAACACCTGAAGGCTCTCAACCTGTGGGCCATGGACCCCAGGGGCAGTTTTTCCAAGGGGTCTGTGATTAATGCCCCTCCAGCTGGAGGTTTGAGTGATTTCCTCCACCACCCTCGTCATTTCCGCAGTGGCGTTGCTGAGCAGCTTGAAACAGCAGGGAAGCAAGGAAATGTGGATCAGTGCTGGTGGCCTATGCCTCCCCCATTTTCCTTCATCAATGTGAGTTGTGCTTTGAAGAGCCCCATCGCAAAGCATGGTGGGAGGTGGAATACCCAGGGCAGCGGTTTGAATCTGACTCTAGTGTATTTTGCACTGTGAACCTCTGGCAGGCTTTCTGCCTACTAATTACTGATTGTGTTTGGACTCCTTAAATCTGGGCAGTATTGGGGATTCCTTCTGCTGTTTTATCAGGATGATTTCTGTGGGTGGGGGTTGCCTAATTCTTCAGGGGTGGGGTGGTTTTTTGGCTTTCATTTATCTTAGGTCTTTTTGGGGGAGGCAGACTTTTGGTGTTGTCTGTTGTTCCAGACAACTGAGCACTGAGGGACGGTGGACCAGCCCCCGGCTGGAAAAGGTTGCTAACCCCTGGAGAAGAGGAGGGTCCCACACAAAAAATAATCAGCCAGCATCTTATTTTAATTTTGGCACTTTTGGTCCCAGTACTAATGAATCTTTTTTGTTTCTCAGAATGCATGTCCTCCTTCCAACTTTGTGAGCTCAGTGCTCCTTAGCTTTTCTGAAACAACACAGAATTTTACAAACAGCAGCCCCTTTGCTTGCCAATGAATTTGACTCACAATGTTGAACTACGAGAAGGAAATGCGGCTACATTAAGCCTCAAGAATCAGCATGGATTCCTGGCCCAAGGATTTATTTAGCAGAACAAATTAGCAAGATGCATGGGGTGAATGGGCGCACAGGTACAATAGAAGAAAATAAGCATCAAAAATAATGAGTGGTGATGATGGCAGAGGTGGGGGAACAACGTCTGTGAAAGGCAACATGTTGACTTTCATCTGGGTTGGCTGCTGGAAGCTTTGCAGTGCGTCTCTTCAGCGACGTCACAAGCTTTTGTTCAACCCACACCCAAAGAGGGAGGACACTGAGAGGCAAAACGCATGCCCACCTTCAACCCGCATTCTGATGTTACAAGTGGCTGCTAGACTAGGGTTACCAGATGTCCCCGTTTCCCAGGGACAGTCCCCAGATTTGTGAATAAGTCCCCAGACAAATTCCTTCCCCAGAATGTCCCCGGATTTCATCTAACGTCCCTGGGAAACGCAGCAACCAGCCTGGAGCAGTTGGCTCTGGCTGGCTTCAGGAGCTGCTCGGAAGTCCCCATATGATGGTGGTGCAGGGGCTCTAAGATGCAGCTTCCAGGCTGCCTCCACCTTCCCTGACCCAGCAACTAAGCTGTGAAGGTAGGCTTCATGCTGCCTATCGGAGCAGCCTCCCAACTCCTACTTGCGTGCAAGCGGAGGGGGGGGATCTCTCAGTTAGGCAATGGGAAGCCTCCCTTCCCAGCTGAGGAATCCCCACCCCCTCCTGCTTGCAGGTAGGAATGGGATTGGGGCTGCTCTGATGAGAAGGGAGGCATTGCGCTGCCCGAGCCTCGCTGCCGCTCTCGGCCCTCCTTCTCCGTCTTCCATGCCTGACCACACACAGCTTCCCCACTACCACCACCACCGAAGAACCACCAATTCAGGGGCTGCCCAGGCTCATGGAGAAAGGAGACAGAAGCCTCGGAGGAAGGGGAAACGTGGCGGTTGAGGTCAAGGCAGAAGCCACCTGTCTGCCACCGCCATCGCTGCAGCATCAACATCCCAAACGTACGTTTGTTTATTTATTGTGTCCACGGATTCACTGGAAAAAATCTGGTAACCTTATGCTAGACGCTGTCAGCGCATGACAGTGCCCACACCCCAGGAAAGGCTTAGACTGGCTGCCTAAACCAGGTAAGGGTAGTCGATGGGTCTCAAACCCTCAGTGAGTTAGGGACTTCCCCTGCATGCGAAGACAGGGTCTGGCAGACTGAGTGGACAGGATGGATCCAAAGGTCAAGAAGGTGATTTCTTCACACGCTGTAGAGGGAAGTGAGAGGCAGATGGGGCTCATCAATCTGGGAAGGTAGCTCATCTAGGAGAAGGAAAACTCTGGTCCACCTTCTTCAAGAGAAGAAGAAGGCTATAGAGTAAGTGGAAACTCTACACAAATGTGGAATGGATTCCCAAAACGGTTGGATGGTACCTTGTATGCCTCCTTCTGGCAACTCCTGGACCTAAGCTGATGCCAAGCACATTGCTTTGCTTTCCTTTGAACCACATCAGCAAGGTCAAGAATGACCAATGGTACCAAATAGTATGGAAAACAGCCTTACTAGAAAAATTAACCAAGAAACTAAAACTGACAAGGGGACAAATAAAAGACGACGCCTTTATCACATACAACGACAAGAATCCATCAACAGCATACGAATCAATGTGGCTAACCAAGGGGGCACAGTACACAACCCCTCCCTCCTCTGTCCCCTTCCCATAAGAGGAATGTACAGCTCACTGAAAAGAAATTCGTATCTACTACACTCATGGAAAGTCTGCAGTTTCAACAACGTCTTAAGAAGTTGTGGCTGTTTAAATATAACTTCTCCATTCCAGTCTCCAGGGCCCTATTTTATTTGTAGCATCGATAAGAATTTCTTGTTTTAAGGCATATACTTTCGCCCGCCTTAGGAGCGTTCCTTGTGATGGATAGGTTTACTGAGGTTATCTGCAACGTTCAGATAAGCAATCTTTGAAGCTCATCTTTGGAACACAAACTTCCGAAAAGATATGCTTTAAGAAGGACAAGAAAGAAATCAGAGAGAACTGCCAGTAGACTTTCTAGAGGGGAAAACTTCATCCAACGTAGCCCCTCATTCCTGCTGTAGCAGCTTCTAGAAAAGGGCTAGCAACAACGCTTGGGTTTGCATAGGCACCAGATAACAGATTCCCTCTAAACTCATGAAAACTTAGTTCTCAAAGGGCTTTGAGTCTCATCAGAAATCCCACCGCCTTGGTTGAGAATATCAAGTTTGTTCCTTGGGTCACCACAAATGTCAAGCTCCTGGCAGAGTTCAATGGAATTATGGCTATGATGATGCCCACAAAAATCACATTAATAAAGGAAAAGTCAGGGGGGAAACACTATGCAAACTCCCTTACCCCTCAGCACAATTAGATAGCTCAGGGCTATGGCCAGCCAGAAAGCCTGTTATTGCCCATTAATACATAATTCTCCCTCCCCCCCCTTTTGGGTCCTTCTTTTTAATATTGGAGGAATTTTTTTAAATATAATAATGTGTTAGGCATAACAAAGGCTTCTCTGACAGTCAGCTTTATTTTCTGACAGCACATTTCATATTTAAGAAGGCATGTGGCAGGCTTAAGTTTTAAAATTTTAATCTCACTGCAGACGGCAAGAAAATGAACGGTGGAATTTCAGTCACCCTTTGGACGAAAAGAGGGCAGGGGAAACCCCACCTCCAAGATGCTCCGGATTTTGTTGGTCTTTTATTTCACACCCTGTATCTCCCTTTATAATTATAAGGATCTAGCAGCACACAGTTTGTTTGTTTTTGGGTAGTGTTGTGTTACCTTTTATTATGGTCATCGTACCCACCTTTAATTGCTCAGGAATGGCTTACACAACAACATAAAAATGAAAAATCAATTACAGAAATTTACAGTTAGAAGAAAAGGTTGGATCTATAAAAGAGACAATGTGGTTTCTCCAAGTTTTGTTTGTGTGACATTTGAGAAGAATACTCCAAAAATATGAACAGCAAGTTCAGCGGTGCAAGAGGAATGGGAGAGAGAGAAACACGATCTAGGTTTCTGGACAGCTTATCCCACTGTGCTGATAGATATCTGCAACAGTACTGATTTTCTATATATGGTTTTGCATGATTTCAAACTCTTGTAAGCTTATGAATTAGCTGAATGAATCAGGAGGAACTTGTAGCTTGGGACAGATAGGGACAGCCCAGGACCTCCAAACACACAGGCCAGGCTTGCGCCTCGGTGCTGCAAACACAGCAAACTTTGGGCCCACAGGTTCTTCTGGCATTGGCACTGACGCATGGCAGGGCCTTCTCGGTGGAGGCTTCCTTTTTGTGCAATGTTCTCCCTGGTGAGGCACAACTGTTTATTACACCCCACCTGGGGGGCGAGCATGTCTATGGGTTTCTTTGTCATATTTTTTTAAAGATAAATATGGATGGTCATTTCTGATACAAGAAAAAGCAGAAGAGCCTTGAAAAGTTTGATTAATAAGGATGGAATAAATTATATTACTTAGCTATTGATTTTGCCTACATCTCCAATGCATACCAAAAAAATAAAAAAAAGCTTTCTGGTGGTGAGGAAACATACTGGATTTTGTTCCTCACAGGAGCAGAAGATTTAGTCTATTCCTGGCTCCTACAGTACAAACAGAAGTTTGCTGTATTGTTTGAGCTTCTGGGAACACAGGGAGCATAAATATAAATAGGAGTTACCTTGGCATTTCTGTAAGGCAGAATATAAACACAATGTAGTCTATATATTGCCTCATCAGATCACTGTTTGTCAGTTCTTATTGCTCATTTCTGAGCAAGAATTTGAACACAAGGGCTTCTCCCTCCATGACATCAAAGCCATGACAGACTGGGTGATGATGGATCAGTCCGTCTCATCCAGCAGCAAGCACAAGGCAACACATGCATAAAGGTAAAGGGACCCCTGACCATTAGGTCCAGTCATGGCCGACTCTGGGGTTGCAGCGCTCATCTCGCTTTATTGGCTGAGGGAGCCAGCGTACAGCTTCCAGGTCATGTGGCCAGCATGACTAAGCCGCTTCTGGCAAACCAGAGCAGCGCACGGAAACGCTGTTTACCTTCCCACCGGAGTGGTACCTATTTATCTACTTGCACTTTGACGTGCTTTTGAACTGCTAGGTGGGCAGGAGCAGGGACCGAGAAACGGGAGCTCACCCTGTCACGGGGATTCGAACCGCCGACCTTCTGATCGGCAAGTCCTAGTCTCTGTGGTTTAACCCACAGCGCCACCCGCGTGCATAAATGACAACAAATCCTCAACAACACAGAATTGTAGACCCTGAGGGTCATCTAGCCCAACAACTTGCAATGCAGGAATCTCAGCTAAAGCATCCATGACTGATGGCCGCCCAACCTCTGCTTAAAAACCTCCAAGGAAGGAGAGTCCACCACCTTCGAAGGGAGTCTGTTTCACTTTTAAGCTGGAAAGGGAAGCACTCTGCTGAACTCACAAACATGATTATGGAAGGATAATTAACACTGTGCCTCTGAAGAATACAGTAGTACCTCAGGTTACAGACGCTTCAGGTTACAGACACTTCAGGTTACAGACTCCGCTAACCCAGAAATAGTACCTCGGGTTAAGAACTTTGCTTCAGGATGAGAACAGAAATCGCGCAGCAGGAGGCCCCATTAGCTAAAGTGGTACCTCAGGTTAAGAACAGTTTCAGATTAAGAACAGAGCTCCAGAGCAAATTAAGTTCTTAACCCAAGGTACCACTGTACACGTAGACATGCAAACTGCCAGAGAACAAGCACATCTCCAGGCCAAAAAACGGAACGCCCCAACAAATTTCTTCACGGTGAACAAAGCAAAGCCCTTTGCACCTCGTGTAGAAGGCAGAACAATTGTTTATCAATAGAAGCAGAGGCATCTCAGAATACACAAGATGAAAAATAGGGGCAAAGAGTTATCTTTGCATACATTTTCTTCCAATACAGAAAGGCAATTTCCTCTAACAAAACACATCCATTCAGCGTGAGCGAAGTTGCTAAAAATCCAAACAAAGAGGAGGGCAGGCCCTGGCATTTATGTTCACAAGATTTTTATTTAGCTCTACGCATTTCTGAGTACAATGCTCCTTCAGGGCCACAAAGAGCCAACAAGTTGTTTGGTTTCAGAAAAAAACCACAACACAGCAGAGAGGAGAAAATTTTGCTACATCAAGGATAGATTTCAGCGCCTGTGGAGCAGAACAGGGCTTGCATTGACAAGAGCATGAACTTCCGAGGCTTTTGAACAGATCTCGGATGTTCCCACCAATTATTTCCTTCTGCCACGGAGAAGCGCAAGCACCTTGCAATTGAGGAAGATGGTTGCTAATATATTTTAACACATTCGACTGTTATTTCTTACAGAGAAAGGCACATGAAAAGAAATCATCCAGCACCCTCCCTCCCCGAAGTGCAAAACCAGCCATAAAAGAAAGAGAATAGGAAATGGCAGTATTTGAAAGTTGCTTGTCCCATTTGCACCCCGTGCTTTTGAAGTTGCCGGGGGGGGGGCGGGGAGCTGAAACAAGGCTTGGATGCAGAAGGGGCCTTGAATCAGCAATGTACTGGGGTGGGGGTGCCTAGGGGGAAGGCAGTGTGGTTCAGTGGTTAGAGTGCCGGACTAGGACCCAGAAGACCAGGGTTCAAATCCCCACTAAGCCATGATGGACACTGGGTGAACATGGGTCAGTCAGCTCGCAAATGGCTGTTTTATTAGAATAATATTAAAAGTTTTGGGGTTCTTTAAAAAAATAATTTTATTTGCTGCTATACAGTGGTTTTCTGCTGCCATTTTAATATACTCAGGGTCCTGTATTAGACTGAAAGTGACATTTTCTAACATTAGGATCTATGGATTAATTCGTCTGTTAAATGAGCTCCCGAGGAAGGACAGGGGGAATAAATGTTTAAACAAACAAATTGACTGATTCTGCTCACCAGGCAGCAGTGGCGTACAGTGGTACCTCGGGTTACAGACACTTCAGGTTACAGACGCTTCAGGTTACGGACTCCGCTAACCCAGAAATTGTACCTCGGGTTAAGAACTTTACCTCAGGATGAGAACGGAAATTGCGCGGCAGCAGCGGGAGGCCCCATTAGCTAAAGTGGTACCTCAGGTTAAGAACAGCTTCAGGTTAAGAACGGACCTCTGGAACAAATTAAGTTCTTAACCCGAGGCACCACTGTAATTGCAAATGTGTGGAGCCCTGCTTCCCAGAATCCTTTGCAGCGCACAGGATGGAACCAATTCTCCGGAACAGTATACTAACCAAAGCCCCTCTTCATCCCTCCCCAAAGCAGTCTCTAACATTTACTCTGCAAGATATAGTACAGTTTATTATCCTGCGCCTTCCCAAGTTGTGCTCCTGTGTACGTTTTCTGTTCCACCCGGCAGATACACCTCTTTCAGGAGTGCGTGGTTAATGATAGGCATTAAACTGTTCTCCATATGGGGAGAAAAGGAAAGCAAAGTTATGGTTTTGATACACAAAAAGAAAACACTCGCCTGCAGTTTTTACGTTTAAAATAAATACCCTGCAATTTGACGCAGGATCTGCATCAACCGGAAATGTCAAAGCAGTAATGAGCAAAGGCTTAAGAAAAAAACAGCCAAGTGCAGCTGGAAGTTTATTATGGTTCCCATAATAGCCACAGCATCTAAACTGTCCTGGAGGTTGGGTCTTTAAGCAGCAGAAAGGCTGGCATCATCATAGATGCAAGCTAACCGATCATATGCTGTGAGAAACCCAACTGGAGTATATAGAACAGAAGTCAACGGGCACATAGAGACGAAGAAATATTATTTGGAAAGGCGTGCGTATATGAATGTGCGTGCAATTTATCTATTTTTATCTCTCTGCTTTGTTGCAAATCACCCTACGGCTTGCGCAAAGGGTGGTACGTAAATAATCTAAAGAGCTAAGAGCAATCAGTATCACATTAAAGGTACTCAATCCCAAATCCAAATCCCAGGGCTTGATGGAGAGGTGTAGCCATCACCACCTCCACAGCTGGCACGGGCTAAGGTGCAAGAGAGAGGAAAGGACCCCTTGGCTGCACCAGCTAGCATGTTGGTGCTTCAAAGAGACCCACATTTGTGCCCATTGCTGTTGCGTGAAGGCAGAAAGGTTGGCAGTATCCAGTGCTCCAACCCCTGCCCTTAAAAACCCTGTGTAAGGGGTATCGGGTGGTTGCTTGAGAGCAATCAGGCAAGACGCCTCACTAGTCTGTGCTAAAGCTTTCTTATTGGTGCTTAAAAAAGCCCTTGCAAAGCAGAGCGCCTCTATTCCATGTCTTGCTCATTCACTGGCAGAATCTGAGAGTGGGCAGTGCTTAAATCTCCCCCAGCAGAGTAGTTTCTTGACCCCCAGTCTGCGCCTCCCGTCTCTACGCGGAAGCCTACTGCACAGGGACGGCTTGGGTAAAGGAGGACGTCCCTCCTGTTAGGATATTTCCGTTCCACCTTAAAAGGGAGCAGGCTTTGTGAGTCACAGAGTCTGCGTATTTCCTGTTCACAGGATGTTTATGTTTCCTGTTGCTTTCGTTTCTGTGTGCCTGAGCAGACCGAAGCAGGCAGTCATGTTTTTTTCTTTGTTCTGACCAACGCTGAATAAACTTGTAAATATGCTCTCCTGCTGTGCATCTTTCGCTGTGTGAATTCTGCTGATAGAGCATGCATCAGCCCAGGAATGTCCAATCTATTTCTGGAGCTCGTGACGCTAATTGCTGATACTGCGTATCTATGGGAGATCGATGGACGTCCGGAGATGACGTGGAGTCATGATGGACTTTATCTCCCTGGCAGTATCCCAACAACTCCTCCCCGCTTTGCTCAGTCAAGGTGTCCTGGCACCGCCTTGCCTCCTCCGAGCCCTGCATCTCCTCTCCACTAGAGGCTTCCTTCCTCTGCTGAGGAAGTGCTGCTTCCCACGATCTTTGGGGGCTCTCTGTAATCCTTCCGGCTTTTCCCCTCTCGCCCCTGTGTTGATGGCAGTTCCCTGACACCCTGCTTTTGGGGTTACTGCTGTCGATACTCCTCACCCACCTGGTGGATTCACTGGGGTGTTTCTTGCAGGCAGCGTTCAAAATTATTTTGCACCTTGCTTCCTACCACTTGTGACCGAGTGAAGGTGCCTGGGTGCCAGGATAGCGCTTGACATCTCCACCACCTGGGGATCATTGGATCGGGACTATTTTCACACACTAATGCCCCATGCTGTAGAAATCTGTCGGTTATATTTTATCTGCACAGTCGGAATGAATTTCTGGAACAAAAATGTTTTTTTCTGTGCAGCCTGAGCAGGAGCAGTCGCCATTAGGAAAAAGAGGTCCGAATAGGCCAGTCTATATGTGGACTGTCCCTGCATCAAGTGGCTTTTATTCTTCAAGTTCTCAAAGTTCTTTTTTTAAAAAAATAATTTTTATTAAACATTTTCAACGTACCAAATTATCATTCCAAATAATCAATTGCATTATTTCCCCCCCTTCCCTAAATCCCCCCCCCAAGGACTTCCCTTAGCTCCCCTCTCGGATTTCTTTGCACATATTGTTCTCTGCATGTTATAAAATTGCACATATCCTTGCCTTGGCTGTCATCTGTTCAACTAATAAATTTGTGGGTGTTTATTCAAAACCTGCCCAAGTCATTTTGTTGTCTTCCTTGAAGTCACGATTGTCCTTGTCACGCAGTATATATGTCAATTTAGCCAGTTCCACATAGCTCATCAGTTTTTCTTGCCACTGTTCTTTCGAAGTTCTAGGTTATCATCTGAACCAGCCAAATGTTTCACTGAGAATCAATCACAGTCAGTCCATCATTTGAGAAAACCAAGACTTTTGAGCCCTCTCGCCCCAAAATGGCAGCTAGACACTCCGTTTTGGCGACTGCAACTTTGGTTTAAGGAGGTATTTGGCGCCCAGCTTATACACCTGAATTTCTAATGCCACTCACAGTTGGGGCTTCCCCACCAATGGCAGAGGCTGACAGAGATGAGAGGCATTGGGCACAGGGACTCATCTGACTCCATCCAAATATCCTCTGGCAGCACAGTGTATCAGTAGCTAGAAGTCCCTTTTACCAACTGCAAATGGTTTGACAGCTACGGCCATTCCTGGGCCTGGATTGTGTGGCCACAGCAGTTCGTGCACTGGTTACCTTCAAGACTGGATTACTGTAATGTGTTCTGTGTGGGGCTTCCCTCATGCATGATCAGGAAGCTGCTGTTAGTGCAAAATGCTGCAGCACCATTGCTGACACCACATGTGAAAGAACTGCAGAACTCCCTGCCTATTGATATGAGGCAAGCGCCTTCACTGCATTTTTTTGGGGGGGGGTGCCTGCTGAAGACATTCTTATTTAGACAAGCTTGCCCAAGATGTTTAGAAAGTTTGTATGCGTTTTGGTCTACAGTGGTACCTCTGGTTAAGTACTTATTTCGTTCCGGAGGTCCGTTCTTAACCTGAAACTGTTCTTAACCTGAAGCACCACTTTAGCTAATGGGGCCTCCCGCTGCCACCGCGCCACCGGAGCACGATTTCTATTCTCATCCTGAAGCAATGTTCTTAACCCGAGGTACTATTTCTGGGTTAGCGGAGTGTGTAACCTAAAGCGTATGTAACCTGAAGCGTATGTAACCCGAGGTACCACTGTACTCTATTGTGGCTTTTGCTTACTGTGTGTGTTCAGACACGGTTGTAAATTTATTAGTGGTCATTTTTATTGTTTTGTCTCTTCCGTAAACCGCTTTTCTCTACAATCAAGCTGTATGAAAATTTTATGAAATAAAATATTTAACAATATTCAAACAAAAAACCCAAAACAAACCCATGTCTGGGTGGTTTACACAAAACAATACAACATATTCGAAAGAAAGCTGCTCTGTAAGTCAGGAGATTCTCAGCTGAGAAAGAGTGAGAGGGATTGTTTGCAGATGGCATCGGAAATTGGCTCTTAAGGGAGAGAGAGAGCCTGTCCTTTAACAGACTTGAGCAACATCTAAAAATCAGAACAGCACCCAATAGCAACTGGCCTTGCATCCAGTCTAGAATATTCAGGCTCTGCCATCTGGCATAGGAAGCAGGCAAAACAAACCCCAAACCTCACCCCCCCTCTCAAAAAAAGCTGCACAATATTCAGAAAGAGAAAATATCCCTAACCGGCAAATCATGACCCACATTTGGTCACACAAGAACCACCACTATTTGACAAACTATTGTGTGTAAGATGGCAAAATAAAGTGAAGACAAAAAAACATACAGGTGGGAGACAAACATACACAAACCAAGGCAGAACTCTGATTTTTAAATAGAATTTTAAAGAGACATCTGAATTTTGCACCTAGATCCGGCTCAGGCTGTTACTGGGTCACCCAGAGGCAAGTGTCCCAGAATAGTACAGCCTCTGGCTAACTTGGAAAAATCATGAACACCTGGGAAGGGATTAAAATATGCATTGAACTAGCAGGTAAAGAGCCATATTTTAGTGATACACTCAGAATTATGGATACCACAGGGCAATTAAAGAATGTTACAGTGGATCTCTGTTGACTGTACACATGACCCTGTAAACATAATCTTATCTATCCATCCATCCATTTGGTGGTGTTTGCATACTGCTTAACTGTAAATTGATTATTTTTGAACAGTAAGCCCCTAGGGGTAAGGAGCTGTCCCCTCATTCTTCACAGAGCGCCTCATATATATTTTCTTTGTTCAAATATTTATAACCTGCACTTTTATGAAGTATTTGGAGGCAGCTCAAGGCATATAAAATTTAATAAAACCAGTTCATAAATACCCACAAAACGTGATCGAAAAACATCCACAAAGCATCAGATACTGGTCTGTTAAGGAGAGCAATTTGTTCTGTGAAAAGTTGCCTAAACAAGTACAGTTTTCAAGAGACGTCCGAAAGGAAGGAAGGGACAGTCTCTGTGTATCACTGCAAGTAAAGGTAAAGGGACCCCTGACCATGAGGGTCCAGTCGTGACCAACTCAGGGGTTGCGGTGCTCATCTCGCTTTATTGGCCGAGGGAGCAGACGTACAGCTTCCGGGTCATGTGTGTTGCTATCAAAGGGTTAAAAGAGTAGCAGAAACGCTCTAATCACTGAGCAGCTGGAGGTCATTAGGCTTCCAGGAACATGAGTCTGTATAAATAGTCCCCCTGTTTGTTTGTTCTTCCCCCTTCTCCCTTTTGGGTGTGTGTTTTGCTGAGATGTGTGGTTCGTCGCCAGGGTTGTTTTTTGGTGTTTTGTAAATAAACCTTATTTTTGATTTACAAACCGCATGCTCCAGGACTCCTTTTGGGAAGATGCTGTCTCTCCTGCCCTTCTTAGCTGCTGCGCGAAATCCTCTGCCGTGGTGAGACTTTTAAAGAAGGAAGTGCACTGGGCATTTACATTAAACTAATTAAAGTTTAATGGGACAGGTTATGGGTGTTTGTACGTCAAGAAGGAGATAAGGAGAGCAGTTCAGAGTGATTTATGCAAGGACTGGAGTGAAGACAGAAGCGGTTGCCGACTACGAAAGCCTCCAAAGCAGCTTGAGTCCTGCAACGTGCCTAGAAAAGTTTTAAAGAGGCACTGCGCAGTTTGTACTCGCTGGAAGACGTCTGATTCCTCAAGGAGCCACCTCAGCAGCTGGGAGACGGTCTACAGGTGTGTGAGTATCGTTCCTAAGCCCCAGGGAGGATGGCAGAGTCCCAGGAAAGTTTTACTGTCCCGTTTACGCGACTCAATGGGAAAAATTGGCAAGATTGGAAGGCTAGAGTAAGGGTTTGGTTGCAAGCAAAAGAGTTGTGGAGCTGTACTGAAGCACCGCCTTTACAGGCAGCTGCAGACGCGTCTGCAGAAGCCAAAGCAGCAGCAGCAGCTTCACAGAAACGCGACAGGAAAGCCCAAGGTCTACTAGTTTTGGCAGTGGGACCAGAGCAAATGCCTTATGTTTCTGAGTTAAAGAACACGCATGAGGTCTGGACGGTTCTGCAGCGGTTAAATTCCAGAAACACTGCGGGGGCCAAGATCCATGCTACAAGATGTTTGTTTGATTTACGTCTCCAACCGGGAGCGTGTGTGAAAGAACATATTGCCAAAATGGTATCTGCCTTTAATCAACTAAGACAGCTGGGCATTCCTTTCTCTATGGAGCAGCAGTCATACATATTGTTGTCTTCTCTTGATAAAAGCTATGAGACTCTAGCTCTAACTTTGGAAGCTATGCCTTCAACTGAATTAACCCTTGAATACATTTCTTCTCGGCTTGCGGATGAACAGGATAAAAGGCAAAGAGAAAGAGGTTTGTCTTTAAAGGGGAGTTGTGCTGTGCCTAAGAGTGTTGATGCTGAGTTTGAGCACACAGTAAATGCTTTTGCAGCTAGACACTGTTTTCGCTGTGGTTCCCCTTCCCACCTAATCAGGAATTGCACACGTGAACCTGGTCAAGACAGCAACAAGGCCGTTACCCCTAGTTACCAGACAAGGAGTTCCAGGGGACGTCGAAGAAGAGGAGGAGGTCGTGGCTACTCCCACAGCACACAGCACATGGCTTCAGCAATGGCGTTGATGCAAGGGCGTGGCCAAGGCAGCAATCTACGCTGGTTGATCGACAGTGGTGCATCTCACCACCTGGTGGCGCCATCTAGTGTACGTTTGCAGAATTGCAGACATTTGCAAACCCCTAAAGTTGTGACAATGGCAGATTCAACTAAACGTTCCTTAGAGACTGTAGGCACAGTGTTCTTGAATTGTTTGCAAACAGAAATTGATGCCTACGTGCTAAAGGGACTGAAGGGGTGTATTTTGTCTGTGTCAGAACTTGATAGAAATGGGTTTAAAACTGTGTTTGAAAATGGGGTTTGCACTATTTCAAAGAATAACGTATCTCTTTTGCAGGTGGAAAGCAGAAATGGGTTATATTATTTTGAGACAAGTCCAGATGAAGTTGAACAGGTTCATGCTGGTTGTGTGAACACGCCTACCCATAATTCTTGTGTTCATTTATGGCACCGCCGTTTAGGGCATATTAATTTTCAGTATGTTAAAAGGCAACCTGAATTATCAGAAGGGTGCAAATTGAACAAATGTACTAAGTATTTGGATTGTACTGCATGCAAAAGTGCGAAGGTTCATAGATGCAGCTATCCCAGTTCAGATAGGAAATCTGACAAAGTATTCCAACTTGTGCATATGGACCTATGTGGCCCAATGCCTGTTGCTAGCATGGGAGGTTCGAAGTATGCACTGTGTCTCTCGGATGACAAAACAAAGGTTACATGGTTTTTTCCTCTCAAAACAAAAGCAGATACTGCAGAAACAGTTAAAAATTGGGTTCATGCAGTAGAACTTGAATTCGGTACTAGAGTACTTGCTTTTCAGACAGACAGAGGGTCAGAATTTACCGGGTCTGTGTTGCAGAATTTCTTTAAGAAAAAGGGAATTAAGCATCGTCTGTCTACACCTTATTCCCCCCAAGAAGGAGGCGTGGCCGAACGTAAAAATAGGGTTCTGCAAGAGTTGGCAAACTCTATGTTGTTTGATGCTAAACTTCCTCAGAGTTACTGGGCGGAAGCCTGGCAGGCGGCTACTCATATTCTGAACCGAGTATATAATTCGGTAATTGATACTACGCCTTATTTTGCTTTATATGGGAAGAAGCCCAAAGTTAATTACTTTCGGGTGTTTGGATCTCAAGCCTATGTACTTATCCCAAAAGCGTTAAGGAAAAAGGGAAGTCCAAGGGCTAGGAAACTCATCTTTTGCGGGTACGAACCACATGCCAAATCTTGGAGGTTTGTGGACCCAGGTGGGGATACTACAAGAGTGGTCCTCAGTAGGAGCGCTGATTTTTGTGAGCAGTCCGGATGGACTCACTTACACGCTAACCCTGACATTTTGAGAGATGATTTAGGCATTCATGCTGAGAAAGAAAGTCCAGAGAGTGATGAGCCAGAAGGGGATGGTGCACATGGTTCAGATGCAGATTCTGATCACGCACGAGGTTCTTCTCCTAAGGTAGAAAAGCCAGAATCTCGGAGTGTCCCAACTTCGCCAGTCAGTAGGCCTAGCAGACAGCAAAAGCAAAGCAGGTCACCTGCAACACCAAGCCCAAGGGAGGTATCTAAACGGAGGTCTTTATCCCTAGGGGCGCGTCCAGACATAAAGTCTGAGACAGATTCTGACAGCCAACGGTCAGAGGGGGCACAAGAGGAGCAATTGCGCAGGTCAAAACGCGCCACGAAGGGCAAGCCGCCAGAGCGGTTTAAGGTGACAAGTGTATACGTAAATATGGCACAGTGTGAGCCAGAAAGCTATATGGAAGTACAACAGCTTCCAAGCTCAGAAGCCGTAAAGTGGCAGGAAGCAATGGAAAAAGAGATGGCTTCAATGAAGTCTCTCGGTGTGTTTACAAGTACAGAGCTTCCGAAAGGGCAACAAGCTGTAGGTTGTCGATGGGTATATCGTTTAAAGCCCACAACTACTGAAGAGTTGCAATATAAAGCCCGGCTAGTTGCAAAAGGGTTTTCGCAGCGCAAAGGTGTTCACTATTCTCAAATCTATGCCCCTACTTCAAGATCGGAGTCATTAAGAATGCTTCTAGCCTCTTCAGCTAAGAAGGGAAATAAGCTGTTTCATTTTGATGTCAATGTGGCTTATTTAAATGCAGACTTACAGGAGGAAGTCTACATGACACCACCACCAGGTTTTGAAGGAGACAAGCCAAACCAGGTCTGGCGCCTACACAAATCCATTTATGGGTTGAAACAGTCCGCCCGTAATTGGAATTCCTGCTTAAACGATGCTCTAGAGAGCATGGGGTTCAGAAAGAGCGCAGCAGATGCGTGTCTTTATCTAAAAGGCTCGGGATGTGAACAAGAAGCAGTTTTGATATTTGTTGACGATTTATTATACAGTGGAAAGGATGATAAACTTGCACAACAATTTGCCACAAACCTTGGAGAAAGGTTTCAGATAAAATCACTAGGCAATGTATCTGTTTATCTAGGAGTTAAAATTCAGCAAGATGAAAATGGCAACTATTGGCTTAGCCAAGAAGCTAAAATCCAGCAGTTGCTGGAAAGGTTTAAAATGAACAACTGTGCTGGTGTTAAAACCCCAATGGAGTTAAGTTACACAAAGGATGCTCAAACTGAGCAAAAGGCAGAGTTCTGTAATCCCGGGGTTTACCAGTCAGCGATAGGCAGTCTACTCCACATTGCACAGTGGACTCGGCCCGATATAACATATGCTGTCAACATGCTGTGTAGACAAGCTGAAAAACCATCAATGCATGCTTGGCAAGGAGTAAAAAGAGTTTTAAGGTATCTCCAAACTACCAAAAGCTTTCGCTTAAAACTATCAGCAGAGGGCAGCACACAACTTGAATGTTGGGCCGACAGCAGTTGGGCAGATGCTGGACCAGATAGAAAATCAGTGTCAGGAATGGCGATAAAATTTGGAAATGCACTAATTGGTTGGAGATCAAGAAAACAATCACTTATAGCTTTAAGTTCAACTGAATCTGAGTTCAATGCGTTATCAGATATATGTAGAGAACTGGAATTTTATAAGCAACTGGTACAAGAATTGTTTGGAGAATGTTCCCTACCTATCAGAGTGTGGGAAGACAATCAACCTTGTATTAAACTAGCTAAATCAGGTCAATTCAAGGCGCACACAAAACACTTGGATATCCGTTATCAAAATGTATGCCAAAGTGTAAAACAAGGTTTAATTGAACTAAAGTATTGTCCAAGCCAAGAAAATCTCGCAGACGGTTTTACAAAAGCTTTGAGTCCGCAATCTCATAAATGTTTCTGTTCAGGTTTAAATTTGTATTAAGGTTGGTACAGCTCAGTGTTACGAGCGAGAGGGGGTGTTGCTATCAAAGGGTTAAAAGAGTAGCAGAAACGCTCTAATCACTGAGCAGCTGGAGGTCATTAGGCTTCCAGGAACATGAGTCTGTATAAATAGTCCCCCTGTTTGTTTGTTCTTCCCCCTTCTCCCTTTTGGGTGTGTGTTTTGCTGAGATGTGTGGTTCGTCGCCAGGGTTGTTTTTTGGTGTTTTGTAAATAAACCTTATTTTTGATTTACAAACCGCATGCTCCAGGACTCCTTTTGGGAAGATGCTGTCTCTCCTGCCCTTCTTAGCTGCTGCGCGAAATCCTCTGCCGTGGTGAGACTTTTAAAGAAGGAAGTGCACTGGGCATTTACATTAAACTAATTAAAGTTTAATGGGACAATGTGACCAGCATGACTAAGCTGCTTCTGGCGAACCAGAGCAGCGCACGGAAACGCTGTTTACCTTCCCGCCAGAGCAGTACCTATTTACCTACTTGCACTTTGACATGCTTTGGAACTGCTAGGTTGGCAGGAGCAGGGACCGAGCAATGGGAGCTCACCCTGATTCGAACTGCCGACCTTCTGATCGGCAAGCCTTAGGCTCTGTGGTTTAACCCACAGCGCCACCCGCATCCCATCACTGCAAGTACATATGCTCAAATGCTGATGTCCAAATATACTACCTCACTTCTGCTAAGTATTCCTGTTGATATGACAGGACCCAACTATCTGCACTTTCCAGAAACAGCTGGAAGACATTTTGTTCCAGCAGGCTTTCCCAAACGTATCTTTGCCACGAGTGTCTGGTTGTTAGGCTTTCAGTCTTGTTTTAAATGTGTTTGCTGGTTTTGTGGGGTTTTTAATGGTTTTTATTTCTCTTATATGTAAATCGCCCTCGTAAATATATGACAAAAACTTATTCGGGCAAATACAATGGAGATTTGCGATCGGACAGGATCAGGCAGAGGAGGACCACAGGAAGCTCCTGCCAGCCACACAACAAAATCTTTTGGTGTCTAGGAGAATGTCTGGATCAAACATGTGCATGCGCTCGAGATCAATGCCTGAATGTGGAGAACCCTGTCTCTATGCACTTTCTAAATCGAATATTTCCCCTTCCGTTTAACACGTGAGGAAAGGCAATCTCCCACGATGAAGCAGCTAACAGAACCACGGACAGCTTAATTGAAAAGACGGTGAAGCTCCTTCCTCTTTAGTTTTCATTAATCAATTTTTCTCTAGGTAGTTACTGTAGTCTGATTGAATGCTACATACCTCATGCTGGTGACTTCACACTTAGCAAAAGACCTGTGCCTGCAAGTCAGGCGGAATAACTCTGCTATAGCAGTTTTATTTTTCCTTCTGTCCTGGCTGAGACCAACCTCTTTCCTAATAGTTTTATACCACTTAGTCAGCCTTGCCTTCAGCCAACACCATTTTCTCAATTGCCCCCCCCCCCGACACTGCTGAGGATAACATACAGGTACAGTGGTACCTCAGGTTAAGTACTTAATTCGTTCCAGAGGTCCGTACTTAACCTGAAACTGTTCTTAACCTGAAGCACCACTTTAGCTAATGGGGCCTCCTGCTGCTGCTGCTCTGCCGGAGCATGATTTCTGTTCTCATCCTGAAACAAAGTTCTTAACCTGAAGCACTATTTCTGGGTTAGCGGAGTCTGTAACCTGAAGCGTATGTAACCTGAAGCGTATGTAACCCGAGGTACCACTGTACTTGCGTTGGAGGGCTAACAACAGCTTTTTTGGGGATGGGGGATAATTTAGGTCAGGGGATGCCACTCAGGAGCAGAGAGATTTAAATAATAATAATAATAATAATAATAATAATAATAATAATAATAATGCTTCCCTAGAACCACTTCCTCAACCACTCAGGGGGCCTTGCAGCTGGTCTTCAGATGAAATCAAAATGTCAGGAAAGCCAATACAATTATACATTCCATCTTATTTTAGACACCAGCTTACAAAAGCCTTTATTAACCTGCCCGTCTATCCACAGGTTAATTATAAGCCTCCACAGCTGAAAAAAAACCCAGCTCATCCTTTAACAAATTTCCCTCCATATGACTAAGAGTCATTATTTTAGCTTTCACATCTGTACAGGTAAGTGATTATTGAAAGACCTGGTTGAACTATGCCTGTGTGCTCAGAGAGAGAGAGGAGGGAGCCACAGGTGTAGATTCCTGTTTGCCCTGAAAATTCTCATAGAACCATCGAATGGTGGATTTGGAAGGGACCCCAAATGTCAACTAGTCCAACCCCTCGCAATGTGGGAATCACACCTAAAGAATCCCCGGCAGATAGCTTTCCGACCTGTTTAAAAACCTCCAGTGAAGGAGTGGGGAAGGAGGGAGAGAGTGTGTGGGAGAAAGAGAGGAAAGCTGGAGGAGCGTGTGTAATTGGGGGGGGCGGAGTTAGGGGAGGTGGGGGGGGTTAGGCAATGAGCCAAAGGGAGGGTTCTGATTCCTGCCCACCCCTTTTATTCTCAAAGACAGCGTCAATCATGTTTTAACAATAGTTTTCAATTAGTTACTTATATTTATATATTGTCCCCTCACTCAAAGCAAAACAAAGCAATCACTGAAGTAACTGGCTACTCTAGAGGCATTTTAAACTACCAAACAGGGCTGTATTGTTACATTAATGTTGCCCTTTTCTCCTAGGAGTTCTGAGAAGTGTACCTGGTTCCCCAGTCCTTTTCTTTGTCTTCACAACAACCCCGTGAGGTAGTAGCTCAAGCTGAGAGTCCGTGCGATTAGCTCAGGGTGACTTGGTGTGCTTTTTGGCTGCGCACAGATTTGAACCCAAGTTTTCCTGCTCTGGTCTTGCACTGCGCTGATTTCGGCATTTTCTACCCCACCTTTCCTTCAGGTTAGAGCACAGGGCAGCTTAAATCACAGGATATAATATACACAGGAGAATGAAATATAACAAAATAAGAGCGTACATCCTTTACAAATGCAGCAACATGAACCCTGAACTCCAAGCAGCATCGACACCACTAGCTTCCAAAGGTCCTGGGCAAATTAATATGTTTTCACCTGTCACCTAAGTGCAGCTCGCGTGGACAATTGACACGTGTCACTCGGGAGGTAAAGGGACCCCTGACCACTAGGTGCAGTTGTGGCCGACTCTGGGGTTGCGGCGCTCATCTCGCTTTATTGGCCGAGGGAGCCGGGTCATGTGGCTAGCATGACTAAGCCGCTTCTGGCGAACCAGAGCAGTGCACTGAAACGCCGTTTACCTTCCCGCCGGAGCGGTACCTATTTATCTACTTGCACTTTGATGTGCTTTTGAACTGCTAGGTTGGCAGGAGCTGGGACAGAGCAACGGGAGCTCATCCCGTCACGGGGATTCGAACCGCCGACGTTCTGATTGGCAAGTCCTAGGCTCTGTGGTTTTAACCCACAGCGCCACCCGCATCCCACATCACTCAGGAGAGAGTTCCATAAACAGGCATGGGGCAGCCGTCCAAATAAATGAATAAATAAATGTTGCTATCAAGACCAGTTTGGCAATAAACAATGAACTCGTTAAACAGCCTCCGGCAACTGACACTCTCTCAGCTTTGCTCTTCTCTCCCTATTACTGCGAGATGAAGAGAATAAGGGCTGACTTTACTCACGGCACCCTTCGCAAGCCACAGTTCCTATTCTCCACAACTGTTAATAACATAAGGGCAGCTCTGCTGAATTTGGCCAAAGGCCTATCATGTCCAGCATCCTTTTCTCAAAGTGGCCAACTATAGGATGCCTGTAGGAAACTCGTGGTCAGGGCTTGAGCGCAACGGCACTCTCTCTTGGAGTAAATTCATGCTTGCAGGGAGAAAAGCCAGGGCTTAGGGTTAACTGCTTGCACCTACAAGGTCAGGAGCTCGTGGGGGTAAAGGCAGAGGCTGATGCCAGTGATTCAGCACAAAGTAGGGTATACGTAGCCCTGTATTTGTAGCGTGGGTGTTTTGGGATCGTGGAATCCAGATATGTCTATTTCTACTGGGAGAATTTTTGCTGAGAACACCTTCTGTGAACTACCTGCCAGTAAATATACTGAGCTGCCTGGTGTCTGTCTTCTCCGACTGGCGATTGGCCTGGGTCCAATTTAATGCTTCCGCTGGTGCGCTGAATGCACTCTGCACATGCCCCAACACTCTCCCCCACATGTGATTCCTAGTGGCTGATACTAAGAAGCACACTGCCTCCAACAGTGTGGGAGAGCACACAGCCATCATCGCCAGTAGTCTTAACCCTTCAGGAATTGTAGCTCTGTCTTAGCTACACCAGCTCTCAAGAAACAAATATTGGTATTTCATATTCCTCAGCACCACCACCACCCCAAATAAAAGGGGGGGGGAGAATCGTTATGGCTTGCAAAAGCTCCAAGTCAAAATATAACAAAATTAAAACATGGCAGATAGCATAGTTTAAGGTGGTTCCCAAGCAGTTGCCAAAAAAACCCTGAAAGCCTGTAGTGTAGATCATAGAATCATAGAGTTGGAAGAGACCACAAGGGCCATCGAGTCCAACACCCTGCCAAGCAGGAAACACCATCAGAGCACTCCTGACATATGGTTGTCAAGCCTCTGCTTAAAGACCTCCAAAGGAGGAGACTCCACCACACTCCTTGGCAGCAAATTCCACTGTCAAACAGCTCTTACTGTCAGGAAGTTCTTCCTAATGTTTAGGTGGAATCTTCTTTCTTGTAGTTTGGATCCATTGCTCCATGTCCGCTTCTCTGGAGCAGCAGAAAACAACCTTTCTCCCTCCTCTATGTGACATCCTTTTATATATTTGAACATGGCTATCATATCACCCCTTAACCTCCTCTTCTCCAGGCTAAACATGCCCAGCTCCCTTAGCCGTTCCTCATAAGGCATCGTTTCCAGGCCTTTGACCATTTTGGTTGCCCTCCTCTGGACACGTTCCAGTTTGTCAGTGTCCTTCTTGAACTGTGGTGCCCAGAACTGGACACAGTACTCCAGGTGAGGTCTGACCAGAGCAGAATACAGTGGCACTATTACTTCCCTTGATCTAGATGCTATACTCCTATTGATGCAGCCCAGAATTGCATTGGCTTTTTTAGCTGCTGCGTCACACTGTTGGCTCATGTCTGTTGGGGATAAGCAGTGTCCAGTGCACAGCGGAATGATGAAAAGTATGAGCCAACATGCTCTATACTACTTTATTTACAGTTCAAAGCTGGTAAGTTACAGAAAAACATTTTCCCTCTGCCGGAGCAGAGAAAGCGTCATCTCTCTCTCACGGAGAGAATCACAAACTGAAACTGCAAAGAACAGTGAAAAACAGGAAACCAGTGTACGTCATATCCAGTCTCCCGTTCCCGTGGGGAAACCTCCAACAGTACAGACTCTGTGGAATGTAAACAACCTGTCTTGTGACAAGCACTTCGCTGCACAGAGAAGAAAGCAGAAACCAACATCCTCCCCCTTTCTGTGAACATCTCTGGGCAGCGTGTTCGTACAATATCAGTACAAACCCAACTTCTGCACATAGGTACAGTGTTGATCCCTTGATACAATCTTGGACAATACATCAGCAGGAATTTCATTACCTGGCATATAGGACACCATTACGAGTCCCTTCTGAATACGTTCCCTAGCATGTTGCACCTTCAATTGCAAGTGCTTCGTGCTTTGCTTACAACCTTCAGAATTCAGCAAAGCCAAACATGCTTTGTTGTCCTGGTAAACCTGGATTGGACATTTGACAGGAATTTTCATGTCTTTGCACAATTGTAACAACCATTCACAATCCTTAAGTGAATAAGACAGTGCATTCAGTTCAGCTTCACAAGTACTTAAGCTAACTGTTGTTTGCTTCTTGCATGACCAATCAAATAGACCCTGATTGTACTTATAGCAAACTCCAGACGTACTTTTCCTGTCTGTAGTGTCACTTCCAAAACTTGCATCTGCAAATATCTCAAGACCACCAGACTTCTGATTGTTAAATCTCAGTCTGTAATGCATAGTGCCTTTCAAATACCGCGCTATGCGTTTCAGAGCTTTCCAATCCTTAACAGTAGGATTGTTGACTTGTCTGCTTAGCAAATTACAGCTAACAGCAATGTCTGGTCTTGAACATCTGGCAATGAAGTTTAGCTTGCCTAGCACACTTCTGTACAGTGTAGTGTCAGAAAATGCTTCTTCAGTGTCATCTACCTGATAACCTGTTGTCATCGGTGTGTCTACAGGGTTAGCATCCATCAGGTTTAGTTTGCTTAACACATCAGCAATTTTCCGTGACTGGTGTACTAGAATGTTACCATCTTGATTCCTCTCTATTTCCAGAGATAGGTAGTTGTTTACCTCACCAAGATCTTTCATGTCAAAGTGCTCTTTCAGTTGAGCTAGGGTGTTACTGTACATTGTGACATCTTTCCAAAAGAATAAAAGATCATCAACATAAAACAAACAATACAGTTTCTTTTGCCCCTCCTCTTTGACAAACACACATGGATCAGCTTTCCCTTGCTTAAAACCTAGAGAAAACAATACTTCAGTGAGTTTTGTGTGCCAACACCGTGCACTTTGTTTGAGACCATAAAGGGACTTTTTCAGAGCACAAACAAATCCCTGTTTTACCTGTACGCCATCAGGTGGAAGCATATAAAGTGATTCATTTAGAGATCCGTACAGAAAAGCTGTATTCACATCATGGTGACTAATGTGTAGATTTTCCTCTGCAGCTAGCTTGAGCATAAGCCTAATGCTCTCATACCTCACTGTGGGTGAGTAGGTCTCGTGATAGTCTTCACCTGGTACCTGTGCAAAACCTCTGGCTACCAATCTGGCTTTGTGTCTGACTATCTTGCCATTTTGATCAGTCTTCGCTTTGAAGACCCATTTGCTTCCAAGCAATTTCATTCCTGGAACTACTGGAACAAGGTCCCATGTTTTGTTCCTTTCCAAGGAATCAAGCTCAGCCTTCATGGCATCTAACCATGGCTCAGCTTCCTTTGAATCCAAATCCTGGATTTCTTGGAAACTTGAAGGTTCAAAAACCTTCTTGGAGCTTTTAACAGCTGTTACTGCTATCTTAGCAAACTCATCAGCAAATCTCCTTGGAGGTCTGCCTTTTGTGGCTCTCTGTGACCTACGAATTAGCCTTAAGTCTTCAACATTCTCCTCTTCCTTCTTAGGAGAAAAACGACCTATTGTGAACAATGGTTCCTCCAATTCTTGATCAGAGCTTTCAGAGGGTCGCATAGAGGCTTTCGCACTCTTGAAATCCTCTGAATCACCCGATTCAGTTTCAGACTCAGAATCAGAACCTTCATCAGTGGGTGTGGGTTGTTGTGGTTGCTTTTGACTATCCTCAGTCTCATTACTGTCATCAGGATAACATTGGAAAATTCCCACATTCTCCCCCCACTTGGCATTGTACTCAACACTTCTTGTGAGCTTAATCTCCTTAGAGTCAGTCATCATTATTCTGTAAGAACCTTTCTGATAACCTAGAAAGATACCATGCAATCCACGCTTGTCTAACTTGGAGTTTTGTGGTGAGTGAACCCACATGTCAGAACCAAAAATTTTCATGTGTTTGATGTATGGCTTCTTGCCAAACATCTTCTCATAGGGGGTACAACCAATCGCTGAAGATAACCTGCGATTGTAACTGTAAGTGAAACATGAGAGAGCTTCGGCCCAATAACTCTCTGGAAGATTTGCATCATGCAGCAAGGTCTTTAACCCTTGAAGCAATGTTTGATTTGCTCGTTCCGCAAGTCCATTCTGCCATGGCGAGCGAGGACTAGACAAATCGTGTTGAATTCCTTTCTCAGCCAGAAAAGCTTCAAACTGCTGAGAAGTGAATTCTCCCCCCCGGTCAGTGAAAAGAATCTTTATCTTCTTACCATGCACATTTCCCAACCAAGCACAGAATTCCTTGAACCTAGGAAAAGCCTCTGATTTCTGCTTGAGATTGTACACATAAATATACCTGGAAAATGCATCAACAAGAACCATGAAGTACCTATTCCCACCCAAAGAGGGCGCTAGTGGTCCGACCAAATCAGCATGAATAATTTGGTATGGTTCTGTAGCTTGCCTACTAGACACCTTACCTTTCGCAGCCATTTTCACCTTGTTTGCTGCGCATGCCTTGCACTTCATGTGGTACCTGCAGGGTTTAATAGTCATACCTTCAACCAAGGCAGGCATTTTAGATACTGCCTCAAAATGCAAATGACCAAATTTCCTGTGAAAATCATGAATACATTCTGCATGCAAACTTTTGTTAGAACCTGCAATGCAACAAGTGTCATCCTGCACAACATCATCATAATACAAAAGAAACAAACGACCAACAAATTCAGCATACAATTGATAATCATTTTTCTTGGTGATGATGCATCTATTGTTCTTAAAGGAAACGTCAATTTTCTTCTCAATCAGCTGTCCAACGCTGAGCAGATTATGTTTCGCATCCGGCACATAAAGAACATCCTGTATCGATAAGTCCAAACTGTGAAGAACAACAGTTCCGTAGCCTTTACTGGGGATAGTGTGGTCATCCGCCTGGTGAATCGCACCTTCCTGCGGTGTAAAAGACACGAACAGTCGCTTATCGTTGCACATGTGATGCGTTGCAGCTGAATCAACAACGAAGAAAGATCTAGACGTCTTCTGGACCTCTGCAACCTCTGCAACCTTTGCAACCTTTGGAGCGAAGCGTGAGACCATTGCCTTGTGCTGCGTTGTCCTGGACACTGGACCTTTGCCTTTGCTCTGGCTTTTTCCACGCGATGAGCTTTCGCTGCGCTGCTCTGTCTTGGCCCTGGGATATTTGCATTCCCTCTTCATATGGCCTAGACGTCCACACGAGTAGCATTTCACTGCCTTCAAAGCTTTGGCGCCATCTGGTGGTTCCACTGCACTATGGGATGACGTCTGTGAAGTCTCCCCATTTCCCATGCAGCCAGCACCTCGGCGATCTGCTTCAATCTGAATCATGGCAGTATCACAAGCTACTGTGAGTTGAGCATTTGGCTGATCAGTGGTATCAAATCCCCCACTTGCTTCATCCGGCCTTCTGCAGCTAGCCATCATGACTTTGGCATTTGCCTCTTGCGTCATCTATGCTGCTTTAAATCAAGCTGCTGTATACATGCTGCTTCTGTGTACAGCTGCTTCAATCCAAAAGCAAAATCAAAACAGCCTCTGCCTATGAGCCTGTGCCGCTCTTCTGTTTATTTGCTTTGCTTATCTGCAGCTGCTTCAAACTGCATTCCAAAAGCAAGTTCAAAAGCGAAAGTCCCCAAGTGCTTTCTCTATGTTGCCCTTTAATTCTTGCTGCGTCACATCTGCAGCTGCTGTGAAACAACAGCACTTCTAAAAGTTACTTTCGATTTCCCGATTTCCCCCAGCATAGGAAATCTTTTCCTTTTAGCCTTTTGCCTTTGCCACGGCAAAACCGGCTATTAAAAGTTCAAAGTCCAGCCATAAAGCCATTAATTAGAAGCTGGCAGGCTGCCCGGAGCAGTAGCACATACCTTCATCAATCATTTTGACGCGCAGAGCAGATACCTTGCGATCCTTTCCTCTGCCGCTGTTCCGATGCTTTGCCGGCACTTCGTTTCTTGCTCCTTTGTTCCTTTGCCAGGAGCCCGACTTCTGGAGTCCATTCTCAAAACACTGCGTTTTTCTGGGCCCGGAACCAAATGTTGGGGATAAGCAGTGTCCAGTGCACAGCGGAATGATGAAAAGTATGAGCCAACATGCTCTATACTACTTTATTTACAGTTCAAAGCTGGTAAGTTACAGAAAAACATTTTCCCTCTGCCGGAGCAGAGAAAGCGTCATCTCTCCTCTAAAGCACGGAGAGAATCACAAACTGAAACTGCAAAGAACAGTGAAAAACAGGAAACCAGTGTACGTCATATCCAGTCTCCCGTTCCCGTGGGGAAACCTCCAACAGTACAGACTCTGTGGAATGTAAACAACCTGTCTTGTGACAAGCACTTCGCTGCACAGAGAAGAAAGCAGAAACCAACAATGTCAACATGTGCCTTAAAAAAACAAACCTGGTTTTTCTTTTTATCTACTTCCTACGTTTATCATTACTAAGGAGCAGCTTGGGTTGAACTGCGATCCTCTTTCAACAGGTGTGACAATCTCATTTGTGCAGGGAAGAAGAATCGCTTGTTTCCAGTAGCAGCAGCAACGTGATTTGAAAACCCCAGCAATGCAAGCACTTGCCAGACATGGGACAACATCACTGCTTCCTTGGTGTTGTTAGAGACAGTGTTAAACAGTTAAGGCTCTTCCTCCACATTCAGTTGCCGGCTAGTAATGCTGCATCACACATGAATAATATTATCAAAGGAGAGTATATGCCTAAGCTTGCCTGCAGTGGCAGCTTAAAACATATTCCTGGCTGCAACTGCACGTCTTTTTTATCTCTTCATTATAAAGAGTAAAGCTGCTCCATATAGATTCATCTCCTTCGGGTTTAAAATGAAAAAAATCTCTTGCCAACTTGCAAAAGTTAAGAAAGAAAATTGCGCATGTCCATTCTGCTTTAGTGAGCAGCACATCCAGCTGTTTCTGAAGTCCCGTTCATGTGGCCAAACAGGACAGAGTGAACACACATGGGAGGCGCTTCTGCAATCCCCATGACTCCCCACTTCTAGTTATTCACTGCTAGTTTTTTATAAACGCCATCTCCAGCTCCTTGAATGGTGTGTCCGAAATTTTTTACACATCACTTGGGAAGACAGGCGAGCTAATACCAGTGTACTGGAAGAAGCGAAGATCACCAATGTCAAAGCAATGATTCTTCAACATTGACTTCGTTGGACTGGTCATGTTGTACGGATGCCTGGTTATCGTCTTCCAAAGCAACTACAGTGGTACCTCGGATTACATACGCTTCAGGTTACAGACTCCACTAACCCAGAAATAGTACCTCAGGTTAAGAACTTTGCTTTAGGATGAAAACAGAAATCACCCAGCGGTGGCAGCGGGAGGCCCCATTAGCTAAAGTGGTGCTTCAAGTTAAGAACAGTTTCAGGTTAAGAACAGACCTCCAGAACGAATTAAGTTCTTAACCCGAGGTACCACTGTGCTCTATTCTGAACTAAAAAATGGAAAGCGTAATGCTGGTGGTCAACAAAAGAGGTTTAAAGACTGTCTCAAGGCAAATTTTAAAAAATGTATTATAACCACCAACAATTGGGAAACACTTGCCTGCAAGCACTCCAATTGGTGAACAGCCTTTACGAAAAGGTGACATGGGCTTTGAAGACACTCGAACTCAGGACACAAGGGAGAAACGTGCTAAGAGGAAGGCACGCTTGCAAATCCACACCGTGATCAACTCCTACCCGGAAACCTATGTCCCCACTGTGAAAGGATGCGTAGATCCAGAATTGGCCTCCATAGTTACTTACAGACTCATTGTTAAAACCCTGTTTATGAGAGACAATCTTACTTGGCTACAAGTGATCACCAAAGAAGAAGAAGAAGAAGGTTTAGGGAACAGAGAGGTTCAGAAGACAGGTGAACAGGACGCAAAACGTCTTGGAATTTTTCACCTTCCGAGATGAAAACCCTTCTTTCTCCTTTATTACCCAATGCATGGTGATGGCAAAACGTTGCTGCTCAATACAGAGACAAAGCCACTCTGCACATGCCCAGGGGGCCACAGCCTATTTTAGTTCTTATATATTTCACTCCCAATTTTTTATTATTCTAATTTATACACTCACTAAATTTATCCCCTGCTTTTGCCCCAAGACAGTCAGAAAAGCTGACATGGTTCTCTCAACAACCTTCATTTTATCTTCACAAGGTGGGCTAGGCTGAGAGATGGTGGCTGGCCCAAGGTTAAGCAGTCAGCTCTAAGGCTGAGTGTGGATTTTAACTTGGGTCTCCCTGCCCTCCTTCCAGTGCTGCCCAATCTTCAGCTGCATTTCATGGAAGTTTGAAGGCAGCCTTGGCATGAATTAAACACCTTCAGGTCGGCCTCATAAAGGCTTTCAGATTTCCTTTTGACGCTCTTCCAAATACACAGCAAGCACAGATGGGAGATGCTGCTGGGACTTCCGTGGCCTTGGCAGTCAGCACCACAGAAGGAAACTAGCCAGTTTGGGGCTCCTTGCTATGGGCTCTGCAATATTGGTTTGCCAACGCAAAGTGCAACAGGGTGAAGCAGGACTGTGCCTTCCTTACTTTAGCCAAGGGAGAAACGGCAGCTTCTCTCATCCTCGCCTGAAAGTTTCACCTGCCTGCTGTGACCCTGTTCCACTAAGCTATGAAAATCCGCCGCTTGTTATACCATTAAGGAAAATTATGGTATTTGACACCATGCAAGTGGGCTAAGATGTATAGAACAGTCTCAGATAAGTGTTGGGAGTGTATGTAGGTGGAAGGTACCTTTTTCCATACCTGGTGGAATGGCAAAAAAGTAACAGAGAATTATTGCGAGATGATGTATAACAAACTAGGAAAGATGTTCAAAATATATATACCCCAAAAGCCAGGAATATTTCTTCTGGGAATACATGGAAGAGGTAAAGGTAAAGGGACCCCTGACCATTAGGTCCAGTCGCGGACGACTCTGGGGTTGCAGGGCTCATCTCGCTTTATTGGCCGAGGGAGCCGGCGTACAGCTTCCGGGTCATGTGGCCAGCATGACTAAGCCGCTTTCTGGCGAACCAGAGCAGCTCATGGAAACGCCGTTTACCTTCCTGCCGGAGTGGTACCTATTTATCTACTTGCACTTTGACATGCTTTCGAACTGCTAGGTGGGCAGGAGCAGGGACCGAGCAACGGGAGCTCACCCCTTCACGGGGATTCGAACCGCCGACCTTCTGATCGGCAAGCCCTAGGCTCTGTGGTTTAACCCACAGCACCACCCACGTCCCTACGTGGAGGAGAGATCCCCCCAAAAGTTGGTAAGCCAGAGTAATCTACACAAAAAAATGGAAAGCACCAGAAATCCCAATGAAATAGGAATGGGTACTCAAGCTACGAGAGTACTTAGAAATGGCGGGACCCACAACTAAAATAAGGAATTAGAAAGACAAAATACAGTCATACCTTAGGTTACAGACACTTCGGATTGTGTGATTTCGGGTTGCGCACCGCGCCGAACCCAGAAGTGCTGGAACAGGTTACTTCCGGGTTTTGGCGCTTGTGCATGCGTAGAAACATTAAATCATGCTTTACGCAGGTGCAGACATGGCACTGCGGGTTGTGGGCACTGCGGGTTGCAAACGTGCTTCCCACACGGATCACGTTCGCAACCCGAGCGTCCACTGCATACAGTATGTGGAAGAACCAAGAACCTTTTCAGTCTATTTAAGAACGCAATACAGCCAAATGAAATTTCAAACCTATGAGCAATGGCAAGAAAAGATTGTAATATTGGATTTAGATAAACAGATAAGGTTGGACAGGCAGCAGGGAGGAGAGAGAATGAGACCATCACAGATGTAAGGATGGGATGTCGCCAGGATAAATAAACTGATTTTGATGTAAATGGTATATTATATGAGCTTAATGTGTATCAATGTAAAATAATAGACTTTTTTTAAAAAAAGAAAAGGTACAGGAGTCCTGTGTTATTCTGCATTCAGACACCCTGGGTGTCAAAGGCTCAGCAAAACCTCCCTTGGAAAGAAGTTGGTTTTACTAATGCAACTGCCTCCCACGACTTGCCAACCCAAAGCTCAGCATCTGCTACACCCCTACAGCATTCCAAAAATCAAAGTTAAAAGTCTTGTAGGGCTGGCAGCTTCTGAAGCAGCTCCTGTAGCTGTGTCTTTAATGGATGTCTGATCTGCATCTGTCAGCAGCCAGAATATATTTATGCGCGCGCACACACACACACACACACACACACACACACAGAGCTTTCCCTGTTCATTTCTGCAGCTGTTAAAGGCGCAATAGCAGGTCAGGTCATTTTTGCCGAACATCTGGCAACCTTACAGCCCTTCTTTTGCCTATGCCTGTATCTCCTCTCCTCAAGATAACCAGATTAAAAAGGGAGGCTGGGCTACTGAATCATTGACAGTTGTGCAGAAGGTGAATTTTGGCAGTACATCTTGTCACACTGCAGCGGTGCAGAGATGAGTGGCTGAAATTCTCTTTGGCGCACAAACTATGAGATCGACCAGGAGGATGGATGTGTAGAGACAGGAATTTTGCAGGTTGGGGGTGCTCTTTTCCAGAGCTACAGGAGCTTGCTCTGCCTTTGCTTCTAAAGCCGCAAACCTCTCCTCAATTACTTGCAAGCAAGTCCACTGATGGAAGAAAACACGCACAGTCACCAAAACACTAAATTCACCATGGCAGGTAAGAATAGTACATTTCCCCCAGGTGTATGTGTTTAAAGCTATTAAGCTGAATTAATAACTGCGGAAAGCTATCATCCTGTGAACAGTTTGCCCCTGGGACTGGCTCCAGCCACAATTTACTTCCGAAGCTTATCAACAGAGTCCCATCAGTGGGACAGAAAAAGGAAAGTATGTAAAAATCTCTTGGGCTGTCAGCCTAATGTACACTTAATACTAGGGAGTAAGGCTGCAACCCTAATCTTACGTGCTTGGGAGCATGCCCCGCTGAATTAAACAGGACCTACTTCTGAGTAGGCATGGCTATGATCACACTGTAAGGCTCACTTAGACAAAAGGAAACTTACTCCTAAGTAAACACTGCGGTGATGATTACAGTGATAATTTCTCATCCCTATTTTATTTTTACGTTGTGCAACTCTACCCTAGGAGAAGGATTTCTTTTCTCTTTTTTTACTATATACGGAAATAAAATAAGATTTAAAAATAACTATAACTTAGTTATATGTTATATCTGAAGAAGTGTGCATGCACACGAAAGCTCATACCAAGAACTAACTTAGTTGGTCTTTAAGGTGCTACTGGAAGGAATTTTTTTTGTTTTGACTATGGCAGACCAACACGGCTACCTATCTGTAACTATAACATGTGGGTTTGTTTCCATGACTAACTAATGCCCTAAGCAGAGGTACTCTGAACATGGCTAAGGTTCACATTACTGCCTTTGTGAGCAGTGAAGTTTGTTCTTCCCTTGCATTCTAGAGCTCTTTCCCTCCCACCCCAGCTGTGTATTTAGAGGAGTGCAACTGGTTTGGTCGCCCTGGGCACAGAGCCTTGGAGGCGCACAACCATGGTTTTGAATGGAAGGTGAGAGGCAGGGGGGAACCCAATTTTGGTGTCACAGGGTTCCACTGAACTTGAGACCCCAAGGCCAGCTACTGACATCTGTAGGGCTTCATTAGTGTCATTCTGTTTGTTTCCACACCAGTAGGTGTTATGGGGGAGAGGGGGCAAAGGTACCTTTACTTTATGCAAAGATGTTCACACCTTGGCTAGCAACAAATTAGGGAATTAGGAACAGCTTAAAGACTCCCAATTGGTGGGAATAAGCTGGTTAGAGAACCAACCCATCCAAACCACAGTAGTTTGACATTGTCTATCCGTTTTTCCTTTGCAGGTGTTCAGATGCCTCTTGAGATCCTTGGCATGTGGTTTTCCAAAGGTGGTCTTCATCGGTGTTTGAATTCTAGCTACCATTTTGAATCAAGATAGCAGACCGAAACAACACTTTGCCGTGATTTTGCTCGTTTTCCAGAATAGGTTCGGCCACCTCTTGAGATATTGTCACCAAACATGGCATAAGGGTTCCAGAGGTGGGGGGGGGGGGTTCCATTGATAGTTGGGTGCCAGGAGGGTGGACTGAAACACAACTTTGTGTTGTGTTGTGTTGTACTGTTGTATTGTTGTTAGCCGCCCTGAGCCCGGCTTTGGCCGGGGAGGGCGGGATATAAATAAAATTTATTATTATTATTATTGGCATAGGTTTGGCCGCTTCTTGAGATTTCATTGGAAAACTTGGCATAAGGGGGTTGTCTTTGTTGTCATTTGTTGGCTGGGTGCCGTTTTGGATCACGACGCCACACTTAACCAAAACTGTGGTGTGATTTCGTTTTTTGTACATAGGTTTGTCCACCACTTGTGATATCGCCGCCAAATGTGGTACCAGAGTTCCTGAGGTGGAGGTGGGACCAAAATGTGACTTTGGAGTGACTTCACCTGATTTTTAGTGTGTTGGTCCAAAAACACAAATTATACTATCCCAGTCTGTGCTGGGCAGTCCCCACTAGTGTGTTATAACAAAGTACAGGATACACATGCATTCTGGATAATATCACGCAAACACAGATTAAAAAGCCAGCTTTGGGAATGCAGTGAGTGCACAGTTAAAGGGTGCATGAACACAGCCAGGAAGTGCAATCCTACTCACAAGTGAGCCTGGTGTAGAATTTCTTGCCCTGCAAACCTAACACACACTTTATAGGGAGTAAGGCTGAAATCTTAACCCCACATGCCCGAGAGTATGCTCCACAGAATTCAGAGAACCATCGAATGGTGGAGTTGGATGGGACCCCTGAGGGTCATCTAGACCAACCCCCTGCAATGCAGGAATCACAAGTAAAGAATCCCTGACAGATGGATGGCCATTCCACCTCTGCTTCGAAACCTTCAAAGAAGGACAGCCCACCACCTTCCGAGGGAGTTCCTTCGACGGTAGAACATCTGCCATCAGAGAGTTCTTCCTGACATTGAGTCTGAATTTCTTTTCTTGTAACTTGGAAGTCATTGACTGGAGTCCTACCCTCTGGAGCAGGAGAAAACAAGCTTGCTCCATCTTCCATGTGATGGCCCTCTAGATATCTGAAGACAGCTCTCATACCACCCTCTCAGTCTCCCCTTCTCCAGGCTAAACATACCCAGCTGCCTCAACCGCTCCTCATAAGGTTTGATTTCCAGACCAAAAACTGGCGCTTACTTCAGAATAGGCATGGCTACACTTGCACCGCAAGTATGGAAGTGAGAGCTGGACCATAAAGAAGGCTGATCACCGAAGAATTGATGCTTTTGAATTATGGTGCTGGAGGAGACTCTTGAGAGTCCCATGGACTGCAAGAAGATCAAACCTATCCATTCTTAAGGAAATCAGCCCTGAGTGCTCACTGGAAGGACAGATCCTGAAGCTGAGGCTCCAATACTTTGGCCACCTCGTGAGAAGAGAAGACTTCCTGGAAATGACCCTGATGTTGGGAAAGATGGAGGGCACAAGGAGAAGGAGGCGACAGAGGAAGAGATGGTTGGACAGTGTTCTCTGAGCTACCAGCATGTGTTTTACCAAACTGCAGGAAGCAGTGGAAGACAGGAGTGCCTGGCGTGCTCTGGTCCATGGGGCCACGAAGAGTCGGACACGACTAAACAACAACAACAGCACTTGTACCGAACATCCAGATCCAACCCAACAAACATTCTTTGCTGCAGGCTGTGCAGAAACAAACCTAGATTGGCCCCCTGCCCCACCACTCCAGCCACAAGTGACCTCAGACAAATAACGCCTTAGGCAAAGAAAACGCACCTCCCAGCAAACGAAGTGCCCTAGCCCAGTGGTTAGAGCATCCCTTTGGCATGCAGAAGGGCCCAGGGTTCAATCCCTGGCCGCTCCAGCAGCCTTTCTCAACCTGTGGGTCCCCAGATGTTGTTGGACTACAACTCCAATCACCCCTATCTAGCAGGACCAGTGGTCAGGGATGATGGGAGTTGTAGTCCAACAACATCTGGGAATCCACAGATTGAGAACCGCTGCAAGTGTGTTCACACACCTCAAAACCTGGAGAGCCGCTGCCAGTCAGTGCAGGCAATACTGAACCAAATGGGCCAGGGGCGAGGCAGGAGGGGTGTCCCGGCTTCCCCGCTCCCCAGATGCTCCCGAAACGGGCTGGCCACTCACCGTGCACGGCGGAGGAGGGAAAGAGGAGCAGCAGCCACGGCAGCCAGAGCCCCGGAGGCGTCTTTTCCTTGCCCGCCTCCCTCAGCATGGTCCTCCGGGCTCCGAGGGGCGGCTGCTGCGGCGAGGAACGGCGGCGGTAGCGGCGACCAGAAGCGGGGCTGGCGAGAGAAGCCTCAGCCGACCCCGGGCGATGGTTGCATCTCTGGGAGAAAGGCAGAGAAACGCGGGTCTCAGCGCGCGCCTTCCTTCGGGCGCAAAGCGCGGGCTCCGCGGCGAGCGGCGGCGAGGCTGAGGCGCTTCCTGAGGAACTCCATACCTGAGGGGGGCGGAGAGAGACGGAGGGAGGGGTCCTTCCGCCCCCCGCCCACTTTCCAAGGGAGGGGGGAAGGGGAGAAGCCTCTTGGCGCCCTCAAGGGTCAAGCGCGCGCGCCGCCGTGGCTCCGAAGTTGCAGCCCCTTTCTCTCTAGTGGTTCCGCCCGACGAGTGGGATTCGGGATTCGGGTCTGGGGGTTGGCCCAAACCACTTTGCTGCAGCGGGGGGGGGGGGGAGGCGGGCGACTAGTAAATTTCTTCTCTTCCCTCCGCCTCAACCACGTCAAGTTGCGTTGGGATTCAGAAACCTGGCCAAGTTCGCCTCGTTCCTTCCAATGGGTCTACTCGGAGTAGGGCCAGCACCGCAGGCAGCCCAATGTATGTCCAAGGCGATATAACCAAGTTATTTTGGTGACGACCTGAGGTGGGGGGGGGGGTTGAAAGGGCGTCGAAGTGCACAGAAGACAACAATTAAGCAACCAACAATTTGCTGGCCTTTTTGTGACACTGCCAATCAGCTCTCTTCGCCTGGGTGGTAGGACAGGCTCTAATTATTGTTAAATCCATTCTCTCGCGTTTAAATTCTAGCCCACCTTTTCCTCCAAGGAGCTCAAGGTGCCTGGTTCTCCCCCTCGTTATTTGAACTCCAACAACAACCCTGAGAGGCTCAGCGTTTCCCAAACTGGGGTCGCCACCTGTTTTTTTTTGCTACAATTCCCATCATCCATGACCACTGGTCTTGCTAGCTAGGGATGATGGGAGTTGTAGTCCAAAAAACAGCTGGAGACCTGAGTTTGGGAAACCCTGGTTGAGATGGTGCTGTCGCTGAAGACGACAAGCTTCATTGTGGCTTAGTGGGGATTTGAACCCTAGTTTGACATTCTGAGTGCTACACCACACTAGTGAACTGGTGCAAATGGTAAGGTAAAGGGACCTCTGGCCATTAGGTCCAGTTGTGGCCGACTCTGGGGTTGCAGTGTTCATCTCGCTTTATTGGCCGAGGGAGCTGGCGTACAGCTTCTGGGTCATGTGGCCAGCATGACTAAGCCGCTTCTGGCGAACCAGAGCAGTGCACGGAAACGCCGTTTACCTTCCCACCGGAACGGTACCTATTTATCTACTTGCACTTTGTGCTTTCGAACTGCTAGGTGGGCAGGAGCAGGGACGGAGCAACAGGAGCTCACCCCGTTGTGGGGATTCGAACTGCCGACCTTCTAATCGGCGAGTCCCAGGCTCTGTGGTTTAACCCACAGTGCCACCTGCATCCCTGGTGCAAATGGAGAGAAGAGCAATAATAATAATAATGTCGTGGTTAGTTGCCATTGGATTTGAAGAACATCAGGTGCAGCAGCTGTGAATGGCAGGTGCAGTCCGTGAAATATTCACATTATTTTTTTAACTTTGTCGTTATTGCTTCTTTTTGGTGCTTGTGTTTTATTATTGTGGCACTGTATGGAATTTGAACTGCAGTATAATAAAAGGCAACATGAAAAATAAGCAAAGCAATATCAATGTGATTAAGAGTCATATAGCAACTAGGGCGGCACGCTGCAATTGCTGAGAGAAGCAGAAGCTGTCCTCTAAGACTCTCTGCATTTTTAAAGTGGTCCGTGAGGCAGGGAGAAAGTTTGGGACAATCCTGAGCTGGATGGACGAACGGGCTGGCTCAGACTAAGGCAGCTTCCTATGTCCCTGTGAGGTGGAGCAGCAAACCGCACAACGGCAAGCACAGAAACACATCTCCACAACAATTTCAATTTCTGACACTTTGCAGCCCTTTTGTGACACCTCTTCAAAAGCCAATAATTAAAGAGGGGTGCTTTTCTGAGAGCAACACATTTAATATCTGGACTTAATATAACAAAGCATGATTTACTGACTTTGAACTTGTCCGTACTTCTGCTAGTCCCTGTGCTTTCTAGGCAGTTTTGCCTTTGCTCTGCCACTTTCCCCCAGAAAATCCACTCTTCAGTGACAAATTGGAACAAATAGCACTCTGGGAAGGAACCCAATTTCCATTTATTCCAATTCAGGGCTAAATATCAGGTTTCCGATAGAGGCAAACAGAGTTGTGGATAAGCTCTATACCTGATGCCACTTAGGAATATTATATGGTGTCAGAGTTGGTCTTGCTCTCCATTGACAGCACAGCACAGTGACTATGGGACAAACAGAGTCCCTGGGGCAGCTGGTGCTTCAGAGCAATGTGACCAAGAACTGGACAAGGTGGGAGCAGGTCTTTGGACAGATTCCAATCTGCCCTTTTCCTGAATGTGTCTGTAGAAGAGGCCAGGGAGGTTTTCGGCATCTTTCAGTTCACTGATGAAGCTGAAAAGCAAAAGATGTCTGTTGTTCCCAGCAAATTTGAGGCTTGCTCTGCTCCAAAAGAAAGAAACAAAATAGTGTGACTTATGAGAGACACAAGAGGTTAGATGGAAGTGGGTGGGGAAGCATTGGTCTCTGTGGCAGAGATATAAAGGTGATTACACAAACTTGTGGTTTTGCAGACTGATGTGAATCCTGTTGTCTGTGGAGTAAACTCAGAAACTCACTGAGGGCTAGGTTGCTAAGAGACCCTCACTTGACCCTTACTTGTGCTGTCAACATTTGCCGAGCTGAAGAAGCAGCGAGCGCTTAGAGCTGCAGAGAGACAAAATGTATGCAAGAGCTCAGCATAAACAGAAGCACACCCACCCACCCACCCCCGAAGGGCAAAAAGCCACGAAGTCCCCTGCTATGTCTGCTGTGCAAGGGAAATGCTGCACAAACTGGGTTGAGGCTCCACCCACAGTCCCAGGAGCTGTCCAAGTGTTCAGAAGCTTTTGCTTCGGCTGCTCCACAAAACATCGCTTTGCAAAGCCATGCAGGACAAAGGAAGCTAACCCATTAAGGAGGAGAACCTTAATCCTTGGTGCATGGGCACTGCATTGGCAAGACAGAGAGCAGGGCAAAAAGCATTCAGGACTTCCTGGTGTTCCATGGGGATTGTTATTGGCAAGCATATTTCTTTCGAAGTGGACAGGTGCATTGAGGCAGCTCTCACCGTTTTTTTATCACTGCTAAAGGAGATCCGGCATTATTAGGCTCTGCAGCAGGTGAGGCTATGGATCTGGTCCAGGAGGTGCGTGAAGTCACATGCCAATTGCCCGCTGCTAAAGATAATCTCCTTAGAGCGTATTCTGGTGCTTTTGCTGGCCTGGGATGCTTTTTGGTGCGTGTTATATTTACGTGGACCTGGCTGTGGGCCCCTGTTGTCCATAAATGCAAGAGGATTTCCCCACACCATCATAGAATCATACAGTTATAGGGGACCATGAAGTCATCCAGTCCAACCCCCTGCAATGCGGGAATCTTTTGCCCAATGTGTGGCCTGAACCCACGACCCTGAGATTAAGAGACTTGTGCTCTACCAACTGAGCTCATAGAGCAACTGAAGTCTGTGGAGGTCACTTCTATAACAACTAACCTTCCAACATGCGTGAGTAGTTCAGTTATTATTACACAGAAGAATAATGAGTCACTCGTGGTGTGTCTTGATCCAAAGGACCTTGGTAAGACTTTCAAGGGACAACACTTCTCTGTCCCCACAGTCAATGGCTTCCAGAGGATCCTGGCTGGGAAGAAAGTCTTCACCATCCTTGATGAAAAAGATGGCAGAGAAAGGGAGGTCCCAAAGGAGATTGATCACAACCATTTGATGACCTATGACTCAGTGGGTGAGATTTATGGGGGGGTGTATTTCAGCCCTGTTGCAGATTGGTTCTGTGCAAGCCAGCATCAGAGCTGGTCCCTTTTACCCACTGTTAAATAAAGCACTTGTTCTTCTGGTATCTTGGAGTGTGCTGTGGTGAACGGTTAATGGGGAGGCATACAACTCACTTACGAATAGTATGACAGATATTCTCTCTCTCCCAAATGTCTCTCACCAGGCAAATCATGATGTTGCTGAGCTCTGTATTACGCCTTTGCACTCTTGTTGTTTGCTGTTCTTAAAGCGCTCGGAATTGTCTGATGTCAAAGGCAGGCCAATGGGATGAAACCGTAGGTGTTGGTGAAGGCCAATGTATGAGCAATCTGGCTCTTGAATAACAGAATGCATTTGTGGTCTTTATTATGGAGGAATGAGAACATATTTGCAAAATCTCCAGCAGCAAAAAATGGCAGGGTTAACACACACACACCAATTCTGCCCCCAGTCTTTAAAAGGAAGCCATCAATCCCCGATCTGGCAGCTTTTACAGGTTTCCATAGTAAAGTTCTCTTGTGGTTCTGAATTGTTTTAACCAGCACTATATTTTGATCATAGTTTGTAATATGTGGGGTTTGAATGCATTTGTTAGTCACTGTTGTTTTTTATTATTTTTACACTGTGAAATCTGCTCAGTGATCTTCATGGTAAAGGTAAAGGTACCCCTGACCATTAGGTCCAGTCGTGGATGACTCTGGGGTTGAGCGCTCATCTTGCTCTATAAGCCAAGGGAGCCGGCATTTGTCTGCAGACAGCTTCCAGGTCATGTGGCCAGCATGACTAAGCTGCTTCTGGCAAACCAGAGCAGCGCACGGAAACGCCGTTTACCTTCTACTTGCACTTTGACGTGCTTTCAAACTGCTAGGTTGGCAGGAGCAGGGACCGAACAATGGGAGCTCACCCCGTCGTGGGGATTCGAACCGCCAACCTTCTGATCGGCAAGCCCTAGGGTCAGTGGTTTAGACCATAGCACCACCCACATCCTGATCTTCATGAAAGAAACAAGCAAATCCCACCAATAAGGCACTGGCCGGCCACTGCTGTCAATGCAGAGACCAACATTAAGCAGTGCAGATAGCTCCTTTCCAGTGTCCCAACTGGGAAGCTCTGTTCAGTTCCAGTACAGTCCTTTCCATTTCCACACCCCTTCCTAGTTACTGAAAATACTGGGGCAACTGAGCATACCCAGCCCTCACTGGGTTCCTCATTCTTGTTTCTCATTGGCTCCTTTTTGGCTACAATTCTATTGGCACTAACTTACTGAGTTCCAGATTAGGAGGAGGGGTGTTCTGTTTAGTTGTGCTTTCCTTCTGGCTTGGCTTGGAGGGAGGGCACAATTCTTTGATTCTCAGTAGGGTCTTGATTCCACTTGGTATTTTAATGGTCCAACTTTGTTATATTCAAACACTGTCAAATTAGCTCTCTACCCTTGAGCCAGGAGTGTCTAACCTGGTCCAGTTCTTTGAGGGTTGCATATGAATGATGGGTGTGGCCACCCCTCTGCTCTCTCTTACATAAAGGCACACAGCCCCCTGCCCCATGTGATCTGTGCGGACCAATTGATGAAGAGGATTATCACCTCCTCATTGATCATCAAATGATCAATCCAAAGTCCAGGAAGGGGGGTGATTTGCCAAAAAAAAAAAAAAGCAAGCAAACAAACCCTCCGCAGAGTGTTTGACTGGGTGGAGAGATTTAAACTTCTTTCCTCAGCCAAATGTGTATCTACAGGCAGCAACTGTTTTGTGTGGGGGTTACGTTCTGAGGGACCACAGGCTTGCATGAAATCATGTATAATTGGAACACCCATTGAAAAAGCCTGCAAACGGCCTGTAACACCTCTGTGATATTTTTTATTTATTTGGTCATTTTTCAGTTTGGCGCAATGCACATGTGTGCAGTCGTGCATGTATCAGACACTCCTAAAACAGTCATTGCCTGTAATTACTTTATTTGCCGCTGCCAAAACCAGTTAGCCTTGGGGTGGGGCAGGAAAAAAAATGCTTGGAGGCTGTGGATTAGATACATCGGTTTAAGCAGTGATGTGGGCTGGATGTTTTCTGCTGAGATAGTTTCCGGGGGTGCGGGGGAGGGAATCCATTTCTCAAAATTCATTGTCCATTAAAATTAGTCGGGAGCATAATGAATGGATGCAGCACCAGTGAAACATAATGAAGGCATCCAGCGCCATGGCTGTTTGGGTATGCTTAAATGAGTATGTTGCTGTTTCCAGTGCCTTCATTCCGCCTGCCCCCTACCCCCCTAAAAAAGTATTCTGTTCAATTTTCATGCCTTAAAATAACTACATGTATTTCAGTGCAGTCCAAGTATAGCTGTGAATTCAGTTGATTATAGCCTTTCAACTTCATTAAGCATGCTTTAGTATTGGTTCTCCCATCAACTATTTTAATCCCAACACTTAGTTTTGCATAAAGCCCAATTTACGAAAAGGGGAAATTAGCGAGACTCTTATATGGCAGTGGGGGGGGGGGAGTTGGGCGGAGAGGCAAAGTTAACAGCGCCACGTTTATATGCTACAGGTCAGAAAATAAAAGGAACGTTCCCCACCCTGGTTGGCTAAAGCGAGGCGGGGCTAGGAAATGCAGACCACTGTGACATCACAGCAAGCGCCACATTCTCCTAAGGCATTGTGGGTGGGAAGGGGTGGAGCTAGTAGTGTTTCTACCTGGGCCCTTAAATTCTAAGTCACAGATTTTGCATCCCTCCTCAAAACTGATTCTAACAGGTCAGAAAATCCAAAGAGCTCTGGTAGAGCCGGTGTGTAGTTAACAAGGAAAGGTGCCTGAGTGCTAAATTCCCAGTCTAGGTGTTCAGAGTGATGATGAGGAAAGAGAAAGAGGAGGTGTGGGGCTTTGCCATCAGACACATGCTGCTCCAGGTGGGTGCAGAGTTCTTGCTCAAACAATGCTGTTTTCTACTCAGACGTATACGCCACCCCCATGCTCTCAGAGCATCAGTCCCTGCAACCTCCTCCTTTAACATGGTTTGTTCTCTCCATCGATCAGCTCAGTGCTGGTCTTGGGTTGTTCTTCCAGATTGAGGTCAAACAAAGACGTAGCTGAGCGCTTCTCTTTGAATTTCAAAGGAGATGGGCATCTCAGACTTTGCCTGGTTTTGTTTTGCAGTATTGACTTGAAGTTAATGTTTCCTGTTGAACAGGTGGGGAAAGTAACGATGACTGTTGCTCCTTTCTTGCTGCAGAGTGTTCATTTCTAAGCTAAGCACCTGTTCCTCACACACATTGTTTACAACTGAGCCACAGTACACTGACGTCACTGAAGGTGCTGGGGGAACTTAAGTTGCAATATTGCAGAAATGTAAACCTTCTCCAGGTGAGAGCTGGGAAGATTCACTTCTTTGCATGTGACTGAACACAATAATGCTCCTTATCTTTCTGTTTTTCTCTCTTCTCTTTGTTATTTGTTTTTGTTCTTTTCTCCTCTTTCCTTTTTGTTTTCCCGATTCTATGTGTTCTAGGTATTATTTTTGGTTGGGGCTTTTGTTTAGGGGCTTTTGTTGGGGAATGTATATTTTTATTAGTATTGTTAACTGTTTGAATTATTCTTATTATGTATTCTGTGTTTTTTACGTTGTAACTTGATGTTGTGAACTGCCCTGAGACCTCATTGTATAGGACGGTATACAAAATTAATTTAACAATAATAATATTAATAATAATACACATTCTCAAAGCAAAAATTTCTGACTCAGTATCGGAGAGGGAGAAAACCTTATCAGAAGGAGAAAACCTCTCTATTTACTTACACCACACTGTCCATACATTCGTTATGTCCCCTCATTCATTCTTTTTGAAACGAACCTCCTGCAACTTTATAATCGCTTTTCATAGGAGAGCTTATCTAGCTCCTTGATGATTGGGGTTTCCTTTTTCTCTGCCTTCTGCGGTCGAACAATAGACATTTTGAGGTGTGGTGACCAAAACTATACACATTATTTGCAACATGGCTGTGCTATAAATTCGCATCAATGCCTTTTTCACAGCTACCACACACTGGGTCAATATATATATTTTAAAATCAAACAATCCCCAACATTAATTTGATCAATCTACTGCAATGCAAATCTCGTGCCCATAACCAGTAATGGTCCAAAAACTCCTGAAGCAATCAAAATGGCTTCCCTTTCTCCAGCAGTTCTGATCCTCAGCCATGGCCTGGCCAGCATGCAGAATTAATAAACTGAGGTGACAGGAGACGCTCAGCTGTCTTGTACAACAGCAGCAAAATGACTTCACCTCAAGAAAGTTCTCATGCACCAAGGAAAGGAACTCATGTCTTAGCTGCTACTGTCAGTTTTCGTTAAAAGCTCACTTTGTTAGAGGTTGGCCAAAGCCCAGCCACGTTGCTTCAGGGAGACATCCTGCGACGAAGGAAAATGGAACTTCGCCAGCACACCAGCATGCAAGCGGAAAGTTTATTTTCATCTAAGGCAGGTAGGTAAGATGGGAAATGCAAGACTGTCAGAATATGTGGTTAATAAAACAGAACACCCTGCCAGGGAAGGGGAGATATTTCACAAGGCAACACCTGCTCATCTGAAACTTAAAAGAAGCAAGGCATGGCTCAAATCAAACCAAGCGTATGACCGTTCAGTTGCTTCTGCTTCTAAAACAAACAAAAAATAGAATAACTTTTCCTGAGGGTGAACACACTGCATGTACTCTGGTGGTCACTGGTTACTAAGGTCAGTGCTTTTTCTGGTACCAGTCCCTGATAAATAATTGTCCCATAATATTTTGCAGTGGCAAGGGGAGAGTGCCAGATTAATAATAATAATAATAATAATAATAATAATAATAATAATAATATAATGGGTGGTGCATGCGGTTCTTCTGCACAGGGCCAAGGGGGTGCAAAATTGAGAAGATCCCTAATTGAGAAGATTAATTTGGGGTGCCAAATGTATTTCACAACTCCACAAACAGGGAGAAATGTAAAGTATTGCACTTGGGCAAAAAAAACGAGAGGCACAAATACAAGATGGGTGACACCTGGCTTGAGAGCAGTACATGTGAAAAGGATCTAGGAGTCTTGATTGACCACAAACTTGACATGAGCCAACAGTGTGACGCGGCAGCTAAAAAAGCCAATGCAATTCTGGGCTGCATCAATAGGAGTATAGCATCTAGATCAAGGGAAGTAATAGTGCCACTGTATTCTGCTCTGGTCAGACCTCACCTGGAGTACTGTGTCCAGTTCTGGGCACCACAGTTCAAGAAGGACACTGACAAACTGGAACGTGTCCAGAGGAGGGCAACCAAAATGGTCAAAGGCCTGGAAACGATGCCTTATGAGGAACGGCTAAGGGAGCTGGTCATGTTTAGCCTGGAGAAGAGGAGGTTAAGGGGTGATATGATAGCCATGTTCAAATATATAAAAGGATGCCACATAGAGGAGGGAGAAAGGTTGTTTTCTGCTGCTCCAGAGAAGCGGACACGGAGCAATGGATCCAAACTACAAGAAAGAAGATTCCACCTAAACATTAGGAAGAACTTCCTGACAGTAAGAGCTGTTCGACAGTGGAATTTGCTGCCAAGGAGTGTGGTGGAGTCTCCTTCTTTGGAGGTCTTTAAGCAGAGGCTTGACAACCATATGTCAGGAGTGCTCTGATGGTGTTTCCTGCTTGGCAGGGGGTTGGACTCGATGGCCCTTGTGGTCTCTTCCAACTCTATGATTCTATGAAATTCCATGACTATGCCAGGTTCTGGTTGGGCTCGTATTATGACTAAAGCAAGGGGAGAAATTCGATTCAATTCACATCTTTAGGCAAACATAACCAGTTTGCACTTTCAGAGAAAAAGACACAAGTCATGGCAAAAACATAATTTAGAAATTCTCACTTCTCCAAATTTTACCACGCAGTTCCTGAGCCAAATAATTCTATTTATTTTATTTACTTCGCAAAGTTAATATGCCACCAACCTTGAAGCAGTTTACATAATAAATAAAACAATAAAACCAGTTAAAAACAGCTATTTAAAACATTCAAAATATAATTAAAACCAATGATAAGCTAAAAACTAGATTAAAACATGTATCAACATCTCAGGTGTCAGAAAGAGCAAAGTGAAGGCGCCTGCCTGATGTCAATAGCCAGGGATGTGCACACAAATACAGCATCCAAAATTCATTATATAACGGGAAACAGCTTTGCAAAAATGTGTATATTGAGCAAAAATTCCCCTTAAAATACTGAGGAATTTCCATGAGGAATTTTTAAAATAAATACCGGTAAATCATGAGTTGGTATGGAAATGGAGAGAACCGAACTTAAGAGTGGAAAATGAGAGAAACTGAAACTGACAGATTCTCCCATCCCAAATTAAGTTGCAACCCTAACTACGCGGTCTGTGGGCTGGTGGGTTTTACTTCCCAAATGGGCCACTTTTCGATGTTAACGCAACCTCTCTCCTTTCAAATGAAATTGCTGCTTCGATTCCCAGCAGCGAAAGTAATTGGCAAAGTGCTCCTGACATCTGAAAAACATAATTCTTTCTGCATGAGCTCTCATCAGCATATATGCAGCCTTGTGTGTGGTGCTGCTCACGATGGGATGCTGAGGGTCATTCTGCAAGGGTTGCTATGAACAGCAGTACCTATTTTTAAAAAGGATGCAGTTACAGCTTGTACCAGAATTCCCCCTCCATGCCCCGTTAGCAAATTTTCCACGGTTGCTGTTTCGCTTTTTTCTCCTCGTTCCACCCAGGTTTCACTGCCTGCTCCCCACTTTCAATTTTCAGCTTAAAGCTTATAATTTTATTGGAGTGGAAAGCGCGGTGGTGGTGAACCTCCAGCCTGCAAGCTTAATTAGACGCACCAGGCTTCCCCATGTGGCTGCAATGTGATTTGGCCCCAACCACACTCACCTGTCCATCATCTGATTGACCCAGAGATTCTCCCTTTTGAATTCAAGCCAGGGCTGCAGAGGAGGAATGAGAAGTTCACGGGGACGGACGGAAGGTCTATCATTTCTTCCTTGAAGTTTAAGCATGACATTGGGTGATTGACAAGTGGTGTGTCAAAGTGGCCCACAGAGGGATCCGCTTCCTCACCCCTGGGTTTCAGGGTTAAATTAAGAGACCAGGGGTCAAATCTGCACTTGGATAAATTAAGAGACCAGGGGTCAAATCTGCACTTGGATATGAAACATACCGGGTGCCCTTGAGCCAGTCTGAGGCTATGTACACCATGTACCTGAAAAGCACATTCGAAGCACATTTCCCCCCTAAAATAATGCTAGGCGCTGTAGTTTACCTCTCACAGAGCTACAAGTTCCAGCAGCCCTTAACAAGCTACACTACCCAGAATTCTTTGAGGGAAGGGGTGTGCTTTGAATGTGCTTTAAAGGTCTAGTTTTGACACAGCCTCAGCCTAACTTGCCTCACAGAGATGTGAAGAGAAAATGGAGAGGTGTTCACTACACCACCTTGACCTGCTTGGAGGAAAGATGGTAAACAAACGTCTACTTTGTATAAAACACCTTTTAAAAATAATAATTCCATTTGGTGCAATGGTTTCTCACAATGGTCGTTTCTCTCTCTCTCTCTCTCTCTCTTGGGTGAGTCTACTCCCTGTGGGAGTGATCACACAGTGAAGGGGTTAAGCCGCAATACTCTATAACTGATCAGTTTTGCCTAAATGATAAGGTCTCCAATGGCCACTAATGATAGTGACAATAAGTGAGGGCCATTTAAACAGAAGTAAATGAACATGTCCGTGTGTGTGTGTAAACACACACACACACACACACACACACACACACACATTCAGTAAAAGAAATAAGCATTTTCCAGCACTGCTAAAAACGTTTGCTAGAAGCAGCGAATAATCTCAGCTCATTTCTGCTTGTGACATTTTATCTTCCTCTATGTTGTGGTAAGCTGAGTCAAAAAGAAAGAAAGAAAAAGAAAGCAGAATGTGCATTTGGGAGGGGTAGGAGGAGATATGGGTGCATCTAAAAGCAAAATGTACCTTTCACCAGAACGTCCGCCCACACAACCAACAAATATGCTTGTGGCAAGAAATAGATCAATTGTTACACAAAGAGCAGTTCAGCAGAGTCCCTCCTGTCAAATTAACACTCAATACAAGTTGCCTAAAATCCTAGATATGTGACGGCATATGCTTGAATGCATGCCAGTTTTTATTATAATTAAAGTCGCTTGACCTCGCACATATGTGGATAGGCACGAACTCCTGGCTTCCTCATGGTCAGGTCTTGGCCAGGTCTACAACTCACTGATGACAATCGCTCAAAACAGCAGCAGAGAACCTCAGGCTGGAGTGACCTCCAGACTTCGTTTTTCTGGTCACTGGGACTCTCCCTGGCCACGCCCCCTCCCAGGCCACACCCTCTTTCCCCAGGCCACACCCCACACTGGCCTTGCTTCACCTAGGGCCTGGTTTGTCCCGATTGGCTTACAGAACCACCTGACGTAATTCAAGCTCAGAGCCCAGCTGACGCGCTTTGAGCCTGGTCCCTTGAGGATTAGAGAGTTGGAGAAAACGCCATGGGCTTTGTGAACATATCATGCACCCCACCCCCATTTCTGCATATGATGTACAAATGGTAAATAGCGCTTGTGCAAAAATTAAGCGATAAAATAAATTTGGCACAAGCGCAAGGACTCTTCTGCAGTTCAATGGCACTTATTGTATACGTGGCTAAAATGGAAAACGGAGGACTCTCCTCACGTTATATAGAAGGAGTTGCCTTCTATACAAACAGTAGCCTGTTGTATAGGGCCCAGCATAACTTACGTTATGTTGTTGTTATTTTGCATGCCTTGCCTAAACACCAGCTTCTGGGTGGGATATTTCAGTAGTTATCTGTATGATGTTACACAGTGGTACCTCGGGTTACGTACGCTTCAGGTTACAGACGCTTCAGGTTACAGACTCTGCTAACCCAGAAATAGTACCTCAGGTTAAGAACTTTGCTTCAGGATAAGAACAGAAATCGTGCTCCGGCAGTGCAGCAGCAGCAGGAGGCCCCATTAACAAAAGTGGTGCTTCAGGTTAAGAACAGTTTCAGGTTAAGAACGGCCCTCTGGAACGAATTAAGTACTTAACCCGAGGTACCACTGTATGCTGAAAGGGTTTAAGAACGAACAACTGGGTTTGTGGCAGCTTTGTGCTTTGGCTGTTCGTCTCCCCTCCACCCCAACAAAAATCCTGGCTATGCACATAAGATGGGATGAGGAGGGCAGAAGCTATCAGAGGAGGCAGATGATCTGGAGATTGTGGGTTGGGATAGCTGCGGCAGTGATATGGAAGCAGGTCCTGGATATGTGAGTTTAAGGGGGGGTTATTTCCCACCAAGTATTTTTGGCTATTACAAACATGGATGTTTCAATCTGTCTCAGGAGTCCCACAAGGAAGTGGGAGCTGGGGGAGGAAGGAGAAGTTTGCCTCCACTAGGGATGTACAGGAATTCCCAGGAAAATGGGAGCAGGAATTTCAAATGTTTGCTTAATTTGTACCGTGTCTGGAATGGAACTTAATCCAGTGGATATCATACCTGTATCCTGTTAGATTTCTGTTATGCCACTGTGCAGTTTTTGGAGTCACAAGACTCTGTTTACATTCCAGACTGTTGGAAGTCTCACGGGAGACGGGAGACGGATGTTGATGTTTCTGGTTTCCTGTTTCTTTGTTTCTAGTTGTTCACTGACTCTCACAGAAAACAGATGCTTATTCTTTTCTGTCCTGAGTAGTTAGAAATAAACTTAGCAATGTAGCACATATTTTGGCTCCTTTTACTGTTGTTTGGCTACTCTGCGTAATGGGAGCGTGCTTGAAGCCTCATCAAAGGCTTAGGTCGTAAATCACCGTCAGAGCAGAGCTCGATGGATTCCGAAGATACAACGTGGAGGAGAGCCATTTCAGCTCGGTCGTACACAAGCTCCACCATATCCCACTCTTCCTCTGACAGGAGCTCAAGATGGCTAGCAAATTCATGGAAGGCTATCAATGGCTACTAGCTGCAATGGCTCGGCTCGGCCTCCATGGTTTTAGGTGTCCATATTTCTGAATGCCAGTCGCTGGAAACCACAGGAGGGAGAAATGCTCTTATGCTCAGCTCTTACTTGTGGGTTTCTCACAGGCATCTGGGTGACTCCTGTGAATCATAGAACCACAGAATTGTAGAGTTGGAAGGGACCCCGAGGGTCATCTAGTCCAACCCGCTGAAATACAGCAAAAACAGGATGCTAGACATGGTGGGACACTGGCCTGATCCAGTAGGTTCCTTTTGTTATTGGTATTCACTGTTGTTGCTGCTCTCAGTCTGCAAATAATGCGGAACTGATTACGTTCCCCTCCTCTCATTTGGCTTGTGTTTTCTTTGCACCGAAATGATTGGGGCAGAATAATGTAATGGCAACATAATTACCTAATTACCACAATTAATTGCATCAATTATTGGAATTACATAATTTTGCCACAACAAACAATGAGATGAATAATGCACTTTTTGGCAGAAGATGAACTGCAACAGAGTGGAAACAATGCAACAAGCAGAGGGTGGGATGCAATACGGTACATTCTGACATCGTGAAGATTTCGGCTAATACCTGCCAAGAGAGAATACATAGAAACAAGCAAACAAACACTTTCTTCTGTGTGGGTTTCTAAGGCAGATTGCAGTCGTTATGGCTACATATTTTTTTTATTTTGAGAAAGGGAAATTTAAAAGACAAAATGCACAAGATTAAGCACTGTGTATAGATTGGCCCCTATACATGAATTCTAACATATAGAATGCATAGGTTCCATTGGTACGGTGTGTATGAGAAGATAAAGGAAAGGAAATAAAAAGGAACTTTTAATAAGGTAGCTGTGTCTTTTCCATTAAGAACGTAGGCAGTACAAAATAATGTTTCTTCTCAGCGATGCTCCCTAGAGTGAGCATCAGCGAGTCCATTATCCATCCTATTTGGCAAGAATGACACAGAAATTTAAGCCTTGCACGGCTAAGCTCCCATCCAATTTACGTTATCTTGGAGTATTGAGTGAACAGTACATCCTACCCAACAAGCCATTTGCGGCACACATGGTTCCCGCATTCCACAAATTACGATGGTGGTTCTTGTATCCCAGCCTTAAAACACTCATCAAAACCAAGATAACCATTAAGAGCAATACAGAAGGTGGCAATCATTTGACTAATTATATTTTACTCCCCAAAGGCCCAAACAAGTATGTTTGAAGTTGGCACCTGAATGGGGGTGGGGTGAGGGTGCAAATGGAATTGCTTCAGGAGGGCATTTCATAACTGCGACACTGTCATTGAGAAGACCTTGTTTTGCATCACCACCTAGATGCAAAAGAGATCAGGGCTCCTGTGCATTTATTACATGCCCAGAAGAGGGACTTTCAGCAGGTGTGGCTTGCAAGACCTCCCAAAATCCTCATTCTCAGAAGTATGAAAGGAGCAGGAGCCCAGTCGCCCAGTCGCCCAGTGGTGTAGCGTGGGTTGCCAGTGTCCGGGGCCATGGAGAGTGGGTGGTGGGTGGGGAGGGGAAAGGGACAGAGTATGCAGGCTCACTCAGCTTCCTAACAGCATCTGCATCACCCAGGAGATTGCACGCCACAGAGAAAAGGAGAGCCGTTCCATTGCTTGGAGAGGTCACTTCCTGGTTTGCATGGAGAAGCCGTTTTCAATGAAGCCCAACGACGGAAGCACGCAGCCATAGTGGGGTAGCACTGGGTGTTGAAATATTGCACCTCTAACAATATTGGACTGCAAGAAGATCAAACCTAACTATTCTGAAGGAAATCAGCCCTGAGTGCTCACTGGAAGGACAGATCCTGAAGCTGACGCTCCAATACTTTGGCCACCTCATGAGAAGAGAAGACTCCCTGGAAAAGACCCTGATGTTGGGAAAGATGGAGGGCACAAGGAGAAGGGGACAACAGAGGACGAGATGGTTGGACAGTGCTCTTGAAGCTACCAACATGAGTTTGACCAAACTGCAGGAGGCAGTGGAGGACAGGAGTGCCTGGCGTGCTCTGGTCCATGGGGTCACGAAGAGTCGGACACAACTAAACAACAACAACAATATTTCGCCTGGGGCAACCGCCCGTGCCCCCCACCAGCACGCTATGCCACCACAGTCACCTTTTGCATCTGGCTGCTTAACCAACAAACACATCTCCTGGCTTTCTTCTAAATGTTCATCTTGTTCCATTCTTGCTTGTTCAATATTCTAGGAAGAGAACGCTCCGGAGAGGTCACATGTCTTCTCTGCAGGGTAATTTTCTTCTTTCCAAAGGATAGCCAGGCAGTAGCCTGCGGCTAGCCTTGCTTCACAGCAACTTGATCTATCTCTGCACATTTTAATTAAAAGGTAAAAAGTGTCCATTCATCTCACAGTTTCACTTCTAAAGAGAAGGAACAATTAGTCTAGGGGCACATCCAGGTGCTGTTTTCATTGGGCATGATTTGTGCTCGTAATGGCATCAGGGTGGTTGTAGACAATCTCATTTTCAATGCTCTTTGTGCCTGCAGTCATTTTGGGGCTGGTGTACAGCTTCGCTCCCAGTAGGTTCACGTCTCTTAGCTTCCTGGTGAAATCCTGTAGCTTTTCATATCACAAATGATCCAGGGTTTGTTTGTTTGTTGTCGCACTTCTGTTGCCTCCAGATGGCAATAATGCAATAACTTTGGGGAAGCGTCACAGAGCAACAGAATGATGTGTGGGTAGTTCATTATTAAAACAATTGCATAGCACATAATGCATTGGTCTTTAACCAACAGGTGCGTCACAGCAAAGTTTTTGCTGCTGTGTTTGGCATCTGAGACTTAACTGAAGCCCAAGGAGCACTGTGTATGCTGTCTGGGTGAGATCACGTTCTTCTGATGAGACACTTGTTCCATCAATTTTCACAAGTGCTGCAACATGGCTGGAGAAAAGCATAAGCCATTTTTTAAAATAAGATACATATTACTGGTCAACCACATGCCCCACTTTCCTATATCTCTGTCTTTAGTGAGGGAGCTCTTGATAGAGCTGGAGAACTCTGTCCACTTTCTAGTCTATTTCTATGGCTTTCTATCATAGAATTGGGAGAGATCCTGAGGATCTCTCCCTGCAATGCAGGAATATGCAGCTGTCCCATATGGGGATTGATCCTGCAACCTTGACATTATCAGCATCATGCTCTAACCAACTGAGCTGACTTCCCCCAGAATGCAAAATCACTAGTTTCCAATAAGTTCCCAGCCTTTTGGCTGAGATTAAGTGTAAATATAACTACTTTTCATTTTATTATTATTATTATTATTATTATTATTATTATTATTATTATTATTAATTCCATTAGCACAATGGTTTCTGCTTGTGCAACAGGATTTTCCCTCACCTTCGATCCCCAGCACACCCTGTAAAGTTGCTCTGGGTTTTCTCTCAGCCCTCCAGAGCAGATCCGTGGAGGGCACAGGGCATACCTAGGGAGAGGAGGGCAGGGAAGTCCCATTGTACAGGTGGAAATCCTTGTGTTGATGGGATGTTAGAAGAAGAAGAGTTTGGATTTGATATCCCGCTTTATCACTACCCGAAGGAGTCTCAAAGCAGCTATCAATCTCCTTTCCCTTCCTCCCCCACAACAAACACTCTGTGAGGTGAGTGGGGCTGAGAGACTTCAAAGAAGTGTGACTAGCCCAAGGTCACCCAGCAGCTGCATGTGGAAGAGCGGGGAAGCGAACCCGGTTCACCAGATTACGAGTCCACCACTCTTAACCAATACACCACACTGGCTTACTGAGTACAGCATTGGAAACAGGCCAGGATAAATAATCCTGTTACAGCTGAACTGAATGATGGGTTGGTAATTTGATTCATTGCATTTTAATGTGGTTTTATCTGATCGTATTTTAATCTCTTGTTTGTTCACCTCTCCGCCCCAGATGTCCTCATGCCATCGAAGCGCTTGTCTAGCACTCTCTCTCTGCGGTCAGAATTTCCGGTGGTAGACGTGTCAGCGCTCTCGCTTCCTTTCCCCCCTCTTGAACTGTCAGCAGGGAAAGACGGTTTGCAAGCTGCCGTTTTGAACATGTCTCTGCTTTCTACACGGAGGTCTTACGTTCCAGCCTGATGAACTGTGCAGCGTCTTTCTATCCCCTGGCCTAATGAATGATGCAAGAAGGAAGCAGGTGTCCTCCATCACATAAGGCTTAAACAGGCGCTGCAGTGCCAGAAACAGATCAACCATGTTGGTTTCCTTCGCTACAATCTCTGAAGCAGAAAAACGATGCTTCGGTTGTGTTATGATGCTTTTTCTGACACTTCCAGACTGGACTATTGTGCTGCTCAGTGACAGAGAATATGCTCTGCATGCAGAATGTCCCGGGTTCAGTCCCCAGCATCTCCAGGCAAGGCTGGGAGAAACCTCTGGCTGAAACCCTGGAGAACCACAGCCAGCCAGTGTAGACCAGGGGTAGGGAACCTTCTGGCCTGTTGGCCAACTTTGACCCAAAATGCCATTTCCCCCAAGCCACACATGCCTCTCAATCAGTTGGTGGCACTGGGTAATGGTAGCTGATGGGAGGGAGGGAGTTCAGTCCCACTTCACCAGTACATTCCCTATGGGGAACAAGCTGGTAAAGCATGTGGGAGATTGCAGTCAAACATATCTATGCATGACTGCTAGTTAGTACATGAAAGGGTTAAAGGCCATAGAGTTGTATTGCAAGATAGACTCAGGTTGTGCCCCTCTCCTCCTCTTACAGAGAGGCTTCTTTCCTCTTCCTTTCTCTCTCTCTGCACCATGTAATAAGATGGGCATGTGTGAGCTTGCCCCCAAGCTTACAGCACATGTTCGGAACTATATCCTGTACTTTCTACCCAAGAGAACTGTGCATTTATTATCCATGCTGCTGCATGGAACAATGCATGACTGAGACCTTGAATCTGTAAGTAAAGCATTCTAAAATCACTTAACAGTGTGTGCTCTGCTCACTGCAAGAGGAGTAGAAAGAGGTCAGCTGCTGTGTGCAGCTGAACAGGATGAGGGAAGTCTAACAACCTATATGCCTAATGCTTTATTGTGTTGCTCAACTCTGCTGCTGGGGCTCTCTGTGTGCTAGCCCCTTGTTTTGAATCCAGGCACCCAGCCACTTCTTTTGTTGTTCACCCACACAGGTGGGTCCATAGCAATTCATAGATTTAATTCCCCACAAAGCAGACTCCTTCATCTCATACCACGGGTCAACTTTGACAGCTGGGCGGGACCGCCCACCAGTCACCTGACATGATGACATCAGATGGCCCACAGGGTGAGAAGAGATGAAGATGAACCATCATGTTTCATGCACAAACCTTGGGCTCCCTTTTCCTCCTCTGGGAAAACCATATGATGATTAAAAGCATTGTGTCTTGTTTCACCTAAATGAGTCTTTAATTCATAGCCAAACCTGAACAAAACTGTGCTTTTGTGAAAGAATCCAACTTGAAACCATGATCAATGGTCCTGGCTTGTTTCAATATGCCATAGTTAACCCAAACCACAGTTCCTGGTTTGGACATGACAAGAAACCATGGTTGAAAATACAAGCAAAAGCTTCTGGTCCTCTCCTGGCAACTGCATTGAGGCATGGGAGCATGAGAGCATGAGATTCCTGTATGCAATTCTAAACTATGATTTAGTGTTACATGCAAACATTTCCAATGCATGGGATGGCTATAGACAAGATGGCCTTTTAAAAAAGGATTAGTGAACTGAATGGAGAACAGGTGTATTGTTGTCTAGTAAACAGATTGGCTAGCAATTAAGCCTCTGTGGATACCTGTAATTCCTGGGCACAGAGGACAAATAACAGGATGGCCATTTGTAAACCACCCAATTCATTGGCTGGAGAGAGAAAGTAGGACAACCTGTGCCTTTGTTCAGATCTAGCAAAACAATTTCTGTATCTTTCTACCACTCATTATGTGGGATGGGTTTTAACAGGTAGGAGAGGCTATATTAGTTGCAATTTATCCCTTCAGGCTCCCATGTGTGTGGGTTGAACAGAGTTCAAAATCCCATCCTTGGCAGCAAAACCCAAAGCATAGGAATTAGGCTGTGCATCTAGGAAGCAAGCTGGCTCCCCTTTCTTACCCCGCGCAATAAAGAATCAGGCAACAACCTGGGAAGTAAGTTTAAAAATAAGATGGACTTACTTTATAATCACGCATTGGTTCACAGCAACAGTAGCAGTAAAAACTATGCAGGCAAAATACTTACATTTACAGCATAACCAGCTTCAGGCATGTTGCTAAAGCTGGAGCAAGAGGAGGCATATCTATATCCATCGATGGTCAAAGGGAGAGAGAGAGAGGAGCAGGAAGTTCTATATTCTCCTTCCTCTCCAGGAGAGGAGGGGAAATGACATCACACAAAGCCCTCTCTACCAACTGTATTTCTATGGTCTGAGCTATATTGCCTATCAGCAATATAGCTCTGTGATATTAGCCTCTTCTCAGGCAAGAATGTGCAGTTGTTTGGCTGCTAATCTCCCACACAATAACAATGTACAGTGGTACCTCGGGTTAAGTACTTAATTCGTTCCAGAGGTCCGTTCTTAACCTGAAACTGTTCTTAACCTGAAGCACCACTTTAGCTAATGGGGCCTCCTGCTGCTGCTGCGCCGCCAGAGCACTATTTCTGTTCTCATCCTGAAGCAAAGTTCTTAGCCTGAAGCACTATTTCTGAGTTAGCGGAGTCTGTAACCTGAAGCGTATGTAACCTGAAGCGTATGTAACCCGAGGTACCACTGTAAGCTTCTTCTTTCTTTCCCCTCCTCTCTCTTTGCCATGTGTGTGCGCTCCTCTGAATCATCACTCAATTTAGTGTGCTTTCCCCCTGTCACTGCAGAGGCGAAATGTAAACAAAACACATAATTACAGTGACATTAATTACTGCCGTTAATAATTTATATTTGGATTGAGCAATTGAAAAACAACAATGATGGTTGACCTACAGCTGCCTCCTGCGCTCTAAACAAAAAAGGGGTTGTTGGAGGAGCACTGTCAGCTATGTCATGTACTTCACCAAAGTTCCAGCTTCCATCCTCTCCTCTAATTGGTAGTTATAGAGCATGGGTAGGCAAACTAAGGCCCGGGGGCCGGATCCGGCCCAATCGCCTTCTAAATCCGGCTCACAGACAGTCTGGGAAACAGCATGTTTTTACATGAGTAGAATATGTCCTTTTATTTAAAATGCATCTCTGGGTTATTTGTGGGGCCCGCCTGGTGTTTTTACACGAGTAGAATGTGTTCTTTTATTTAAAATGCATCTCTGGGTTATTTGTGGGGCATAGGAATTCATTAATTTCCCCTCTAAAAAATATAGTCTGGTCCCCCACAAGGTGTGAGATTCAGTGGACTGGCCCCCTGCTGAAAACGTTTGCTGACCCCTGTATAGAGCCATGTCAAATGCTCAGTCCCATAGGCAACTGTTGTTCCAAAAAGGCACCAACAGGGACAGATCAGGCACCACAGGTAAGCCAGTGGCTGCTATGGTTTTATTATATATCCCGGAAGCCACCCAGAGTGGCCGGGGCAACCCAGTCAGATGGTCGGGGCACAAATAATAAAATTATTATTGTTATTATTTGAGCAGCAGTGTTTACAATGTCATTTCTAAAGCTGTGACGGGATTCCCCAGAAGCCCTTGCAACATCACAGAGGATGCTGGGATGTATTTGGCTGCACAGCGCAGCTTGAAGCAGCAAAATGCTTGCCTGGACATCAACGTCACCATAATAATATGTACTTACTGCTGTCTTTTGTGTGTGTTCAAAGTGCTTGCCGAACATTAACGTCGTAACTCTTGCTATTTATGACCAGTATTCTTTCCCCCATATTGAGAGACAGTGGCAGGTCTACTACCAGGACAGACTTAGCATAGGGAAGTCACAGTCCCACTCTGTTCCGCCTCCCTCTGACAACACCTGGAATAGTGTTTGGTTCTGGGTACCACAATTTAAGAAGGATGTTGACAAGCTGGAAGGTGTGCAGAGGAGGGCGACTAGGTTGATGAAAGCCTTATGATGAAGCTGGGTATGTTTAGGCTGGAGTAGATTAGACGGAGGAGATATGATTGCCACCTTCAAATATCTAAAGGGCTGTCGCATGGAAGATGGGGCAAGCTTGTTTTCTCCTACTCAGGACTCATGCCAATGGCTTCAAGTTACAAGAAAGGAGATTCCAGGAAGAACTTTCTGAGCTTAAGAGCTGTTTGATGGTGGAACGGTCTCCCTCGGGAGGTTGTGAACTTTCCTTCCTTGGCAGTTTTGAAGCAGACGTTGGGTGATCATCTATCATGGATGATTTCGTTGAGATTCCTGCATTGCAGGGGGTTGGACTAGATGACTCTCAGGGTCCCTTCCAACTCTACAATTCCATGATTCGATTCTGTGACTGGGGCACTGCCCCACCAATCTCACCCAGACCCCACCCACCCGCTTGCCTTCATGTTTACCACCAGCCCTTGCTGGCACCTTCCTCCCGCTTAGTCTCAGTGCTGCTCTTGTAGGAAGGTGAACTCCTCCATTGTCCTCCAAGACAGATTGATGCCAACAAGCTAGATGTGCCGAGTTTAAGGCAGATTCCTGGCTTCCTTTGTTATGAGGCTGGTTCCTAACGCATTATACTATCTTCAGTCAAAGCAAGGATCATTTCAAGGGAGCCTTTGTTGCTTAATGCTGTCCAAGAGCCATTTGGTGTTTTTTTTTGCTTACCCACTAAGACGACAAAGTGTTGTGCGTGGCTTGGGTCCATGAATGTTCTCACAAGGTTGCTTTCTGGATCTCCTCACGGGAATATCCTCATGGGATTTATCCACCATCTGTTTGTAGCATTGATGGTGTGATTCATGTATTTTACAATCCTGGCAGCAGAAATACAGTCACACATTAAGGTTACATATATTGAAGAGGCTTAAGTGGGGACACATTTGCACTGTTCAGGAACGACGGAGAAAGTTTCACATCAGACGGGAACAAGCTGCTAAGGTTCTGTGGTGATTATGGCCTGTATTTATAAGGTTTGGCCACCCACACACTTTAAACATTTTGGGATGCTTCAAAGCAGGGGTTGGGAACCTAACTTGATGTTGCTGGACTGCAACTATCATCAGAGTGGTATGTGCTCTGGTTATCTCCTGCTTGTACTACTGCATTGCACTCTTTGTGGGGCTACCTTTGAAACTGACTCAGAAACTACAACTAATCCAGAATGCAGCTGCCAGACTGGTGACTGGGAGAGGCTGTTGGGACCATATAACTCTAACCCCTAATGGCCTTGGCCTTATCTGCAGTACCTGAAGGAGCCTGGTTACAGAGGTCCTCCTGCGAGAACTTTCTAGCCAGGACCATCTTAAGCATATCCAGCGCCATGGTGCAAAGATCCCTCTGGCGCCCCCCCTCCATTTCCCAGAGTTGTTGACCTTTTCCCAAGCCTCTGTGGGGGATCGCTCTCCTCCCGCGGAGGCTTGGGAGGCAAGCTGTTGAGAACATTACTTGCTTGGGAGGGAAAAGGATAAAAGTGAATTGGGAGGGTTAAGCAAGACTTAATGACGGTGGTTTTCTGATAAAATGGTCATGAAAGCAAAGCAAAAGGAAGGTGACAGATGGCCAAGGATCTTTGGTGTGCCTAATTTTGTATGTTGCAAGCCTCCGGGCAGGACCTTGTGAGCTTCTTTTTTTAAAACAAAAAATTAATAGCCTTGAGAATTAAGCATCACTGAGATGAAGTTGATGGACTAGATGGAACTGGCGGAAATGACTGGCAGAATCCGAGACCAGGGAGAAGAGTCGGTGGAAGAAGACTGGGAAAAGTTTAAAGACTATGTACAGAAATACTGTAAAATTAATGAATGTTAGAAAAATGTTGGAATGAAGTTATATGGCTTTAGCAGAAATGTTATAAGGAACTAAGTACAAATAGATTAATGATGTATTAAAGGGAAAAAATAAGGTTAGAATATGTTAAGATAAATTACAGGACAGAAAACAGGAAGATGGAAAGGAATTGCTGAAACAGTTAACTGAAGTAGAATACAAAAAAGGGAGGTGTGAGGAGGTCGGTGAAACAAGTGAATGAAAGATAAGATATTGAAATTATTGGATGTGTCTTAAATTGTTTTTGTTTTGTTAGTTTAATGTCTTAGTGTTAGTGTTATGTAGTGTCTTTGTTTTTGTATTGTACTGAATTGTTTTGTTTAATTCTTCTTCTTTTGTAGTGTTTAAACTGTTAATAAATATTATATTGTCAGGGAACTGCCATCAGGGCGAGAAACGGAGGCAGGGCTACCCAGCGATGCCGGAGAGGGGACGAGCAGGGGGGAAGGATTTCAGCGTAACACCCATAGAGAAGAGAGGGAGATGGAGGAATTGGTGACAGGGCTCCAAGACCCTTCCCCCGACACTAGTGGAGAGAGCGCTGGGACGCCCCTGCCTTCCCCTTACTTGCGCAGACACGTTCCGCGCAGAGAACATAGGAGGAGACTCAGGGTCAAACAGCTTTTATGCTGGAAGAGGTTCAAGAGACGCCCACTAACAGGGGCTAACAGGTCACGGAGGGCGAGCTCCGACCCTAGGCATGGTTGGGGCAAGCAAACTAACTGAACTGAAGTAAGGTTACGCACAAGTAACCCCTCACAACCATTACATATATTTATTTATTTTAAAAAAAGAGAGAATTAAGCATCACTGAACTCAGTGGAACCTGCTTCCAAGTCAACATACATGGGAGGAACCAGTAGCACTAGGGTTCCAGCCCAGTCTTCCTGGGCAGGTTGACTCTCAAGCCAGACCCCACCGAGTTTAACAGGACTTCAGCTCGGGACAACCTCAGAGGACAGGGCTGAAAGGGCAAAGAGGGAGAGATGGCCTCTTCCATCAGAGGAAGTGTTCGGGCCACGAACAAGAGGAAGATTCAGGCCACTGACCCCATCTGCTGTGCAGAAGATAAAACAACTGCTTAAAGACAAACCTGACCAGTTGGTGTCCGTGCAAGAGGCTGTAATGGACTTTCATATACACCAGAATACAGTGGTACCTCGGGTTAAGTACTTAATTCGTTCTGGAGGTCCGTTCTTAACCTGAAACTGTACTTAACCTGAAGCACCACTTTAGCTAATGGGGCCTCCTGCTGCCACCGCACCACTGCAGCACGATTTCTGTTCTCATGCTGAAGCAAAGTTCTTAACCTGAGGAACTATTTTTGGGTTAGTGGATGTAACCCGAGGTACCACTGTACACAAAATCAAAGGGGGACTCTGATGAGGAAGTAGTACAGGATGGTGTTAAGAGTGTTTATTGAAAAGAAAGCTCAACACACACTTCTAGGAACTGAAATGGACTATACAGAAGACAAACTGCCCAGTGAATCTGTTTTCAATGACCCAAACGTCAAAGGAACGTGTGGTTGTGGAGAAAGCTTTAACATTTAAAACATCAGGACTGTAACTTTTAAGACCACAAAACTGCTTTCTGAAGTAATCTCTTGGTGTGTGTGTGTTTTCACATCTTTAGGCTATGTAATATACAGCTGCCTTTTCCTGGAGAATAAAAGTCTTGTGTTTTGAAAGTGTAAAAAAAGCAAAACCGAAATAAAAACAGGACTTCAGCTCCTCAGGCACCCGATGGCTAATGAAACAAGGCCCACATAATCCATCGCAGGACATGGCACACACATGCCATTTGAATGGCCATACCCACCAAGTCAGGGTGGGGACCGCTTCCTCAGACGACGACAGTGGCTTGGCAGGCGGCGGCTGAGGGGATTTCTGGCCGAGGGAAAGGAGGAGACGGAGGCCCGTCTTCATCCTCAACCGCTGCCTCAGAGTTGAGGAGTGGCTCCTTGTCCGAGGCTGCTAGCTTGCAGCCCACCCAGAAGGAGCAATGCCAACGTGCTCGCCCACCTGCACGCAGAGGGGAGTGGGCTGAGGAGGGTAGGAAGAAGGAAAGAGACACACGCCAATCAGGGCGGGAGGAGTGGGCCAGCCGCCCAATCGGCTCCCGGGGGCGGGTTGGCGGGGCTTGTACTGCTGCTCCTGAGGGGACAGGAAAGGTTGTGGGGGATATGAGGGCACCCAAATGAGAATAACTGTTATAGACACACACATAAACACACATCGAGTTTAGAAGATTATAGTTGGCAGGCATGTAGGGAAAGGGGAGGCCGCCAGCAAAGCCACGCAGCTCCCCCACTCACTGGGGCGCCCCTGAGAGGCCAGCGCCCTGGCGCAACGAGCCACTAAGCCCAATGGGAAAGACAGCTCTGCTTCTAGCAGTTCCCTCACTGAGAGAAGTGAAGTTACAGGGAACCAGGCAGAGGGCCTTCCTGCCTGTGGAACGCCCTCCCTTCAGATGTCAAGGGGATAAGTAACTGTACAATGGTACCTCAGGTTAAGTACTTAATTCATTCTGGAGGTCCGTACTTAACCTGAAACTGTTCTTAACCTGAAGCACCACTTTAGCTAATGGGGCCTCCCGCTGCTGCCGTGCCACCGGAACCTGATTTCTGTTTCTATCCTGAAGCAAAGTTCTTAACCTGAAGCACTATTTCTGGGTTAGCGGAGTCTGTAACCTGAAGCGTATGTAACCTGAAGCGTATGTAACCTGAGGTTACTACTGTACAACGTTTAGAAGACATCTGAAGGCTGCCCTGTATGGGGAGGTTTTTAAAAATGTTTAATGTTTTATTATGTTTTTAAATGTGTTGGTAGCTGCCCAGAGTGGCTGAGGCAAAGCAGTCAGATGGACGGGGTATAAATAATAAAATTGTCATCGTCATCGTCATCATCTCTGACAGCTGGCCACATTGCCAGGGGCTGGTGGGAGTCTGACAACGTCCGCAGAGCCATGCGTTTCCCATTCCCGACCTGGCTGGGGGCGATTCACACATCCGCATTATTTATAACTTGATGAGTGTGTCATGTGTGAAGCCATTTGTCCATCCTTTCCTTTCTGCCGTTGTCTGCTGCTGAGAATACTCTCTGCAGGCAATGCGGCAATTTAGGACAACATAAATGCTAATGAAAAATCTATTTTATTCCCAGGGTGGCATTTGTCTACACAAAGTTATCCAGTATATCTCCCCCCCTACACACACACACACACACACACACACACGCAAGACAGTTAGGAAATATTGGCCTCTGAGTGGGCAACTGGCAAAGAACATCAAAAGCAGTAGGACTGCACCACCTAGTTCTTAATTTGTGCATTGAAGTCCTTTTCGAGAGCTGCTTGGCCATCTGATATTAGCGGAAGGGCTGGAACATTTGCCTTGCATGCAGAAAGCATCTCCAAGAAGGACTGGGAATGTGCCCTGACAGTGTGTAGCTTGATGAACCAATGATAAGCCAGCTTCTTATATTTCAGCACTAATTATTTTTCTCTGCTGTTCCTGGGCTGCCACCCTCGCGTCTCCTTTTGTTATTTTTGAGGCTTATACTTCCTAATTATGTCTCTCCTCTGCTCAAGTCTACAAGAGGAGGCTGTGGGTTGTGAGACGCAGTTGCTGATACATGCTAATAAATCCCTGAGGCTGCGTCACGCTTTGGGTGGAATATTACCTACATATTTTCCTTTTCAGCCAGCCAGTTAGCAAGAGCCCACCCACCTCCTTTCCTTCGTACCTTTAAAACAAGCACAACAGAGGACCTGCAAAGTTAACTTTTAAAAATCCTCCTGTCGCTAGCTCATTATACAGTGTTGGGAACATTCCTCTTGTATCCTTTCAGTCAAAGGAGTAGCCAACCAGCCACGGGTTGCAGCAGAAATGAAACAACAAGCATTTATCCTGATGTGTTTAAAGCATGTTTAAATATCTCCCAGTTAGTAATTTGCTCATGGCACAATTTTCAGTGATTTTCCCTGTCGTATTCCTAACTTCCAAAAGTTGGTTTCTTTTAGAAAGTGGATTTGCCATGGTGGGCAACAGAGTCCTTAGGTAAAGGGACCCCTGACCATTAGGTCCAGTCGTGGCCGACTCTGGGGTTGCGGTACTCATCTCGCTTTATTGGCCAAGGGAGCCGGCATACAGCTTCTGGGTCATGTGGCCAGCATGACTAAGCCGCTTCTGGCGAACCAGAGCAGTGCACGGAAACGGCGTTTACCTTCCCGCTGGAGAGGTACCTATTTATCTACTTGCAGTTTTATGCGCTTTAGAACTGCTAGGTGGGCAAGAGCAGGGACCGAGCAGGAGGTCACCCCATCGCGGGGATTCGAACCGCCGACCTTCTGATCGGCAAGCCCTAGGTTCTGTGGTTTAACCCACAGTGCCACCCGTGTCCCTAACAGAGTCCTTAATTCCTGTTAATTAGCTAGTATTCACCTGAATCCTTCCTGCAAGTAAAAATAATAATATTACCAGAATCTTTTTAAAAATAAAACCTTGTGTCTATTAGCTGCACCAAGATCAGTTAAATTAGCAATCCCAGACTAAACAGTAAGCTCAGAAAAACATTAAATGTTAAGTAAATATAGCAAATATTAAAAGGATGCCTCATTTACAGAGTAATCCTGTACATGTTTACTCATAAGTAAGTTACCTACTGTGTTCCATGGGACTTGCCCTTGGGAAAACATGCAGTAGGACTGCAGCCTTAATGTCAGATTTCACAGTTACAAATCAATATATTAGCTGCACCAGATTAATTGCTATTAATAACAGCCTCCTGCTGTTAAGTAACACCATGTTTTTGTAACTAAGTTACAAAACAGTAAACACTTTCTAATCAAGGACAATGCTCCATCTGCAAAGACATTAGGAGCATCCAATTCTCAGCTTTTATGCCTGTTGTCTTTGTCCATGGAGTTTTCTTGGCAGGGATACTGGAGTGGCTTGCTGGTTCCTGCTCCAGGTGGATCACGTTTGGTCAAAACTCTCCACTATGACCTGTCCATCTTGGGTGGCCCTGCACGGCATAGCTCATAGCTTCTCTGAGTTATTCAAGCCCCTTCGCCACGGCAAGGCAGTGATCCATGAAGGGGATCACTGACAGCATCTTAAAAAGCAGAGACATCACCTTGCCAACAAAGGTCCGTATAGTTAAAGCTATGGTTTTCCCAGTAGTGATGTATGGAAGTGAGAGCTGGACCATAAAGAAGGCTGATCGCCGAAGAATTGATGATTTTGAATTCTGGTGCTGGAGGAGACTCTTCAGAATCCAATGGACTGCAAGAAGATCAAACCTATCCATTCTTAAGAAAATCAGCCCTGAGTGCTCACTGGAAGGACAGATCATGCAGCTGAGGCTCCAGTACTTTGGCCACCTCAGGAGAAGAGAAGACTCCCTAGAAAAGACCCTGATGCTGGGAAAGATTGAGGGCACAAGGAGAAGCAGACGACAGAGGGCGAGATGGTTGGACAATGTTCTCGAAGCTACCAGCATGAGTTTGACCAAACTGTGGGAGGCAGTGGAAGACAGGAGTGCCTGGCGTGCTCTGGTCCATGGGGTCACGAAGAGTCAGACACAACTAAACGACTAAACAACAACAATACTCAGCTTTCGGGACATTAATTTGACTTAAATTTTCAGATATGTTAACAGAGCTTCTGTCCAAGTTGTTGACAGAAGTGAGTGTTTGCAGGTGTCTTGCACAAATGTCTGGCAAAAAAACCATGAATGTTTCAGTGATATTTGTCCCCAGTTAGAAAAGCAGAAAATTGTCCTGTGAAAGCTGTATCCTCATCTTTGTACTGTACAGGCAAATCTGCTTATTTGTCCTTGCTAATGTTGAACCATAGCGGCATCTGGTGGACATGGGCTATTATTGCGAGATGAATTTAAGTCTTCAATAGATTGAAAGGAGCAGAGTAACGACACCTGAGTAAGGACCCCACTGAGGATAACTACCGTATTTTTCGCACCATAGGGCGCACCGGACCATAGGGCGCACCCAGTTTTTAGGGGGGGAAATCAAGAAATAAAATCTTCCCCCCCCAGCCCCAAAGAGCAGCGTACAGGCTGCGCACAACCTCTCCCTGCCGGAGGGGTTGCATGCGGCTATGGCACAAGCCAAGGCAGCGAGCAGGATGGATCCCGCTCTCTGTTTTGGCTTCCTCTTTAGCCCCGCGCAACCTCTCCTTGCCGGGAGACGCAGCGCAGGGCTAAAGAAGTCATAGCCCCGTGCAGCCTCTCCTTGCTCCATAGGACGCACACACATTTCCCCTCAATTTTTGGAGGGGAAAAACTGCGTTCAATAGAGCGAAAAATACGGTAACTACGAATCCCAGCATTTGGGGTCCTCTCCAAACCTGTGCCAAGTTTTGCAGTTGTTTTGCAGCAAAAATGTCACGTTTTGCAGCAACCCACAAACTGGGTAATTGATACATGAAACATGGGGTTTGTAGTCAGGGGTCTCGCCAGAGGGGGGCGGGGGGGCAGCTGCCCTCCCTAAATCAATCAAAAACAAGACAAATCAAGACAAATCTGAGGTTCTGCCCTGCCTAAGAAAAGCCTGCCCCCCCCAAGAAATTCATGGCTACACCCATCTTCGTGGTTAACACCCAAAAATCCAACATTATCTGATTTACAATAAACTAAGGTTACCAGATTCCCCCCCCCCCCAATGAATCCAGGGACACTTTTCAACTACCTACTAAATAGATGGATTTTGTCAGGGGACTGATTTGTAAACCCACGGACTGTCCCCGGGAAACGGGGACGTCTGGTAACCTTACTCTCAGCCAGTGTTAATGTTTGGCAACAGTTTTGCCGGAAAAGCACCTCGTGTTGCAGCGCCCCACAACCTTGGATAATAGTGAGATTGGAGAAGCCAATATAAATTGCACTTTTAAAATATATTTTTTATTGATACTCCAGTATTTTTTATTGGTTTTCCAATATGTATAAGCTGCATTTTTAGCTAAATTTGGGGGAACCACTTCAACCATCTGTTGTATTTAGCTATTTCAATTGCTTTTGTTTGATTTGCTCATTGCAAGCAGCTGAAAGTCTGTAAATCTTGATAATAAACCTGATTTGCAATGGGGTTTTTTTATTTTGAATATTTTCAGTTGCAACTGTAGAACAGTTTAGTTCTAAGAGGCTACCTATCCTACTGAAGCTACTTACAGACAGGCATCTGGTCTCCTCAAGTGTTGATGGTCAGCTGATACAACTGTCCGCTTTTAAGAGTTTCTGATGGGGCGTGTGTGTCATGATTGACAGCTGGCGGTCTCCAGCCAATCACAATGCAGTCTCCCATAATAGCTGGGGAAATGCCCAAGAGCCCAGAGGCTGAAACACTTGTGGTGGCCAATATTAGTTCCATCAAGGTGGAACTAATAGCTTTTCACCTGCTCTTGGATGTGACTGTTAGAATTCCTGCTCCATGATTGCAGTCATGGGATTGTTGTCTTTCACATGATGGCATATGTTTTGACTCCACAGAGTGGGAAGTGACGGAGACAGGATGTTTGTGTTACTGTGTTCCGTGAAGTGGGACTACTGTCCTTTGTTCTTTTTCTCTTTGCTGTCTGATGCTAGAGAGAGAGGGAGCCATGTTACAGTGCTCCGTGTGTGTATATATGTAAATAAAATAGATTAGCCAAAATGCTGAGTTTCTGAGGTCTGTTATGCATGATGCACAAACTCTGCGGATCCCTAAGTGTGCCGATGTCTGTTGGCATCGGTCACTGTGATGTTCAGGCTGAAGAAACCTTATGAAGCTCCCGAACGATCGACCAGGAGGGAGGGAACGTGCCAGTCGGGCATGTGTCTCTGCCAGGGTCCTACTCGAGTGTAGGCTGAACTCCTGACAGTGACTCCACCATCAAGACCAGATGTAGAGCAAAAGATTTTAAAGTAGTGAGAAACAAAGCCGGTGCCACAATATAAATATGGGGAGGGAACTGCAAGCCTTGAATCATAGAACAGAAATGATAGGACTGTAGAGCTGGAAGGGACCACGACGGTCATCTAGTCCAACCCCCTGCAATGCAGGAATCTTTTGCCCAACCTGGGTCTTGAACCCACAACCCTAAGATTAAGAGTCCAGAAGGTCAGAGGGAAATGTAACTGCAAAGAGTACAGACTGCAGCAATTCAGTTAGAATTAAGGAGGGCAACCTTTCAAAACAGGAGCAATAGGTGACGATAATCAACTTACTGATAGAGCAACATCTGTAGTGGAGCAGGAAACCGTCGTCTCCATTCAGACCCAAATGAATAGAATTGAACTTCTTGATTCATTCCAGTTCAGCAGTTTCATCCTGAAGTTTCCCCTTTGCTATCCCTTCATTCGAGGATGGTTTCAAAAAAAATTCAGAGGAGGATGAACTTAAGGAGGAACAGTGGCCTAATATGGGGGAAAGGAGGTGACTATTTGATGTGTTCAATAAAGAAATCTCACAGTACAATACTATGCAGGCTCATCACATACTCTTGGGGCAAAACCCCAATTTATTTATTCAGTATTACCTCTATCCTATTACAGTGGTACCTCAGGTTACATATTCTACAGGTTACATACACTTCAAGTTACAAACTCTGCTAACCCAGAAATAGTACCTTGGGTTAAGAACTTTGCTTCAGGATGAGAACAGAAATCATGCTCTGGCGGCACGGCGGCAGCAGGAGGCCCCATTAGCTAAATTGGTGCTTCAGGTTAAGAACAGTTTCAGGTTTCGGACGGACCTTCGGAATGAATTAAGTTCTTAACCCAAGGTACCACTGTATACCATAATTCAGATCCCCAAGGTGGCTAAATGTAAAACATTTTTAAACAGCTCCAAGTTAAAATAGATTAAAATGGAATGTGGTCCAAGGAAAAACTTCCCCTTATCTCTCCTAATGATTATTACACGTCTACATTTTTAAGCAGCCAAGAACTTGCCTGCAGGGCAAACCTTTTTCGGTTTTGAATATTGCATATAGAGAGGCGCCTGGAGCCTGAAGTTTTCTATTGGCGGTAAAGAAAACTGAAGGATTATTTTGATTTGCAAGTCTTGCCCATCAAATGAAACAGGAACAAAGAGCCTGAACAGTGAGAATGTCTCAAACATTACTTTCTTGTGTAGCAATTGGGGCTTTGCTTTGACGTGAAGATTTCCATCCTGATTGCCTCCTCCCTGTGTTGTCCTTCAATCTGCTGGTCCTCCAGAGGCCTTAGACCTTCTTCTCCTTAACTGGGGGTTAATTGGAATCTTTTGCAAAGCCTCAAATCCTTTTTTCTGAGAGGGTAAAAGCCTGAAGAGTCCACTGTGAAGTAAGAGAACCGTCTTATTGGTGGCTATTTTTTTTTCTGTTGCAATTGCTTTGCTGAACAACACAAGTCGATGTTAATTTTTCTCTTTCCTTTCAGAGCCCTGGAAAAGAAATTAGCAGCGTATAGTTGAGCTGTGGAGCTCATTTCCACAAGCAGCAGCGATGGTCACCAACTGAGCTTTGAAAGAGGATTAGGCAAGTTTGCCGAGAATCAGGCGATCAATGGTGTTATAAGAATGTTAAGGTCTCAAATGTAGAATAAATATTCAAAAATGCACACATATCTAAATATATGAACCACGTGTCTGAAATAGTATGAGACAGCAATCCTGAAGCCATTTTCGACTCTCCCAATGACCTCAAATATTCCTCTGCAGTAAGGGAGACAAATGGAGAAAGCCTTCCCATTGTCTTTTCACTTGCAAATCCTGTCTTAAGGGCGTATTTCTGTATGAATAGGGTGAGCCTGTGACCTGGATTCAGAAACTAAAGTATTAATCATCGCAAAAGTATGGCCAGGCTGCCCAGGTGATGCAATCAGTGGCCATTATCAGGTATCCAGGCAGGCAGGATTTCTGCTGTAGACCGCCTCCTTCTATGATGCTTGTATGATGTTTTAGGGGGTGGTCTTGGTCAATTTCGAAAGTCTATATAAGGCCTGGCATACCATTGTTCAGGGTTCTCCTCCCTCCTGTGTGTGGTGAGTGGAGACCCTGATGCAACAGTTTATGTATTTTAATTCAATAGAGATGAACTGAGAAAAAGAGAGAGAGAGAGAAAGGAGTGGTTTCAGCAGGGTTTCCAGCAGGAGAGACTGATCATGGTTCAAAGGCGGGAGAAAGAAAATAACTTATTTTCTTGCTGAAAGGCAGAAAAGGGGAAAGGATTTGTTTATACCCCTAGGAGGATAAGACAAGAGCCTTTGCATTTCTCTTCTGGAAGGGTGTTGCAGACAAATCGCTGAGAAATGCATCACCTGAGCCCTGAATCCTCGCTAATGTAATGGATTGGCCCAAGAGGCTCAATGGTTTAGACCACAGCGCTACCCGCATTACAGAGCAATACATTTGGCACCAGCTTGGCTGCAGAAGTTGCTTGATGGAGACGTACAAGGCAACATCCAACCATAACAGAGACCCCACTCCAGATTTTTGAAGGGTTTATTCCTCAGCCTTTTCTTATCCCGAAGTTTTCTCATGAGGTGAGGGAAATGTTACTGAGCAATAGTGGAGACCACCACTAGATGTCACCAATTTCTTGTTTTACATCAAAAAATCTAGCGCTTGGAAGCGGAAATTTGCAAGCTGTTAACATACTGATTTCCAGAGAAAAGACTCTGTTGCATATTCTGATATCACAGTATGCCTAGAAGCCTTCTTAGGATTAAGGCCTGTTCACACATATGCTCATACAACCTGGGCATCTCATCTGCTTGAGGACACTCGGTTTAATGTGTGAACTGTCCTAATGTTGAAAGTATGGTGTTTTGCACCAGTTAATAATCCTCAACTGCCCCAGGGTCCACTGGGTACAGGTGGGTTCCATCAAACCTGCATATCTGAAATGACACAGGAACCAACTAAGACGCATAAAATATCTACCAATGCAAGTGCCACCACTTGGAGCACTTAATAGAAGTTCCCTACCGGGGAGTGTAGCTCTATGGTGCAACCCTGTCTCACATTTCTGAACATGTCAATAGTCCTCCAGGGTACATATATGTGAATGGCTGGGTCAGGAAAGCACCTTGAAAATGGGGTGTGGTGGAATTTGCTTCAGACAACCAACCTGAAATAATAATGCAATTATAACAATAACAATAATTTTATTGTTTATATGCCACCCATCTGACTGGCCCTTTCCAATTTGCACTTCTCCGAATTATTTGAATTCTGTGGTGCAGTTATCCAACCAAAAAGAATACACAATAATGTTTATTAGGATAAGTGTGTATTTTTAAAAAAATCTGTATTTTCACCAATGCATAGATTTTATTAACTTTCCATTCATATAAACATCCTTGTACACATTTATGTATAAAAGCATTCTATAGCGGGAAAATTGCTGGGGGGGGATGTATACATTAGGACATGGGTGCACCAGAATGCTGATGAATTTTCACGAGGACGTGATATAGAACTTTGCAAAATGGTGCAGAAAAGTGACAAAGCTGTGGGCTGGTAGTGCGTTCTTATTCTGCCTGGAGAAAGCGCTCTATGGTGCTCAAAAGTCTGCACGTCCGTCAGCGTGAGGCTGCTCTGACAGTGCCTAGCTCTGCTTTTTGCTCTACTCAGTACTAACGCGAAAGCCGGCTTTCAAATGAATTTCAGGAAGGATGTGTCTCTTCCTTAGAATGAACGTCAGGAAATGGGAGTAGCCGTCAGGAAATTAGCTAAAGGCTAATGCAAATAGAGACATGGCGGGGCGATTTCTTAACAGGCGCTAGCTAAATGCGGTCACTTCTTCCTCTTGGGTTCGAACACGACATGCTTATATTACGAACGGCGGCTCTAAGTTAAAAGGAAGGCAGCTTAACATAGATCTCTATCAAACAAGTGTTTTGATAAGACCGGATGACTAGGTGGCACGTTGTCCAGGGAACAAATGCAGAACTTGCAACCTGTTGCTGGCACCCGTCTGTCTTGAGAGACAATGGAGTGTGCTGCCAGGGGTGAAGTCAAACCTCAACAGCACCAAAGTGACCTCTCTGGGGTGCAAGCCTGGGCAGTGTGTGTGGAGGTCCTGGGTTGTCCATGTGACAAGATGACCACCCCCCTCTTGGCCTCGCTGAGGTGGTCCAAAGGAAAGCAGAGCAAGACGTTTGGCCCCAGCTTGGCTGCAGGAGTTGCCAGGAGGAGAAATACAAGGCGCCATTCAACTGTCTTAGGGATTCCACTCTGGATTTGCGAAGGGTTTACTCCTGAGCCTTTTCTTCTCCTGAAGATATCCTGCAAGGTGGAATTCTAGGATCGGTGTTTTCCTTCTCCTAAATGGGTTACCCTCCCAGGTCACTGAGCCTCATCTGCGTCTCACTTCCCTCCACAGCAGGTGCAGAAATCGCCTTCTTGACCATTGAAAGCCAGTGTGGTGTAGTGGTTAAGAGTGGTGGACTCATAATCTGGTGAACCGGGTTCACTTCCTCGCTCCTCCACATGCAGCTGCTGGGTGACCTTGGGCCAGTCACACTTCTCTGAAGTCTCTCAGCCTCACTCACCTCACAGAGTGTTTGTTGTGGGGAAGGAAGGGGAGGGAGATTGTTAGCCGCTTTGAGACTCCTTAGTAAAGGTAAAGGGACCCCTGACCATTAGGTCCAGTTGTGACCGACTCTGGGGTTGCTTCATTGGCCGAGGGAGCCAGTGTACAGCTTCTGGGTCATGTGGCCAGCATGACTAAGCTGCCTCTGGCGAACCAGAGCAGCACATGGAAATGCCATTTACCTTCCCGCCAGAGCAGTAACTATTTATCTACTTGCACTTTTGACGTGCTTTCGAACTGCTAAGTTGGTAGGAGCAGGGACCGAGCAACTGGAGCTCACCCAGTCACGGGGATTTGAACCGCCAAACTTCTGATCGGCAAGTCCTAGGCTCTGTGGTTTAACCCCCAGCTCCACCCACATCCCCTAAGGAGTTGAGACTCCTTAGGGTAGTGATAAAGCGGGATATCAAATCCAAACTCTTCTTCTTCATTGGACCCACTGCAACAGCTGGACTATGTACCGAAGGTAATCTCTGTCTCACCACACCTTCCCTGGAGGTCTTCAAATAAGTTGCAGAAATATCTGCTGAGGATGGTTTTCTAGAATTTGAGTGGGGCTGGAGCAGATGACCTCAAAACACAATCCCCCCGCGGCTCTTTTAAAGGGTTTGAACACTCAAATCCTCACCTCACCCTCCCTCAGCGTTCATTGTGAAGGGAAAAGAACCTGCCACCACTTCGTCATATTAATAAAAACATTTTCTTTTTATTTTGATACAAAAATTAAATAGCAAAGTTTGGGGTCTTTTGTACAATGATAAATTAGAAATTTACAATAGACGTAGTTAACTCTTCTGTACAATCACCAACAAAGAAAAAATATATATCAGTGTCCATTTACCTTAAAAAGTTTCAGGGATAAGCAGTTATCGTCCTGAAGGTGAGTAACATAAAACATGTACCTGTGTGCCAAACAGCTTAAGAAACCTGGTTGTTTTAGGACAATTACTTTTAACGGGAGCAAGGAAAGGGCAAAAAGGAGGGAGAAACTGCTCCAGAACAGAAGAGAACTTTATTAAAGGAAAAGTAAGATTGGAAGTAAAGGTGCTTAAATCTTGGAAACGTCGTATTTTTCTTGTTAGAAAAACAAATAGCAATGAATAAAAAAAAAACCGAATGAATGAATACATAAAAATGAAAGCCACAACCCAAAAGTCTGATCATTCAGCTCTACTCCAGACCTGCAGAGAAAAGAGGTGTGAGGAATTTTGAGATGAGCAGAAAACGGTTGTACCATTTCAGAGCACAGGCAGGGGTTCAATTTTTTTTTAAATGTCCTTTTATGACACGGGAGATGGAACCTTTTTTTACTCAAGGGCCACATTCCTTCTGGACAACCTCCTGGGGGCCACTTGCCAGGAGTGGGAGGGGGACAGAGCAACAGAGGTGGATTTTGTGCAGTGGGCGAGCTTCCTTGCGCTCGCATGTCCCTCTCTAGCTAGGAAACCGAGAAGAATGATCCAATGCACATTCCAGCCGTGAGAAAACACGAGAGGACGGTGCAAAAGCAGGTGTGGCAAAGGGTGTGTTGGCCTGGGGAGAGCAAATTTGAACCCTAGACCCCTCCCTCTATCCAGAAGCTAGATAGCAACAGAAAGCCAGCACAGGAAGGAATGAGCTGTGCTCAACTCATCCTCTGATATGCCTTTAAAAAAACAAAAACCTGCAGGGAGCAAGAGGGGGGAGAGGACATTCAGCACTGGTGGGCTCACACCTGCAGCCTGAAATGCTCTAGTCCTCTCTCGCCACTTCAGGGTTCCTTTATTCTGAAGTCATGCACAGATCAGGGCCCAAAAGACAAATGGCCATTTCTACATTCGCAAGCAACACAGATGCAGCCATGGGGTCCTTAGAATTTATTTATTAAGGACGCAAGATTTGCAAGGGTTTCTGGGGCAGAGCCCCTCTGATCACACCAAACTGCATTTCCAGGACTTGAGAGAGGGACCTACCCCAGGGACCAGTAGATACATCTGCGCACCAAATACGTGGCAGCGATATCTCCTTCCCGGGCCCACACACAACAGTCGGGATGTGGGATCCAGGCATGATACTGTTTATGTGAAGGGTCATCAAACCCCCCACACCTGCCATGTACAGTGGTACCTTGGGTTACATATGCTTCAGGTTACATATGCTTCAGGGCAGACTCCACTAACCCAGAAATATTACCTTGGGTTAAGAACTTTGCTTCAGGACGAGAACAGAAATCGTGCTCCGATGGCACGGCGGCAGCAGGAAGCCCCATTAGCTAAAGAGGTCTTCATGTTAAGAACAGACCTCGGGAACAAATTAAGTACTTAACCCGAGGTACCACTGTAATGGTTTTTGGTAGTGCCTAGTAATAGTAATTCCAGTGATAGCAAGTGGAAATTATCATTGATGGTCACTTGCCAGGATGGTTATGTTCTTTATTCATTATACACGTTGTTGAAAATCATAAATTGTAGAGTTCAGAGGGACCCTTAGGGTCATCTAGACCAACCCCCTGTAATGCAGGAGTCTTCTGCTCAACCTGGGAATTGAACCCATTACCCTGATATTAAGAGTCGCCTGCTCTACTGACTGAGCTAGTCCAGCTGACTCACAAGTGGGGAGAGTGCTGTTGTGCTCAGATTCTGCTTGCGAGTTTACTGAGGGGTCTTCAAGATGCTTTGGAAACCTGTGCCAGGTGGAGCTGATGGGGGTTGTGGACCCCTCAGTTTGGAGAAAGCATGTTAGGAGCAAATGGGTTTGAGCTTTGGAGGAAATCTGCTTTGACTGCATTCACACGGCAGCCTAGCCCAACATCACATTTCCCTAACTTTTAATTTCCACATTATTTTTGAGCTTTCAGATGACACAAAATCAAGCCACTTCTTGGAATATAGTGGTGCAAGTTGTGCCCTAAGCATCCATATTACAGTGGTACCTCAGTTTAAGAACGGCCCTGTTTACAAACTATTCAGTTTACGAACTCCGGAAAACCAGAAGTAGTGTCCCGGTTTGCGAACTTTAACTCAGTCTAAGAACGGAATCTGAACAGTGGAAGGGCACCGGCGGCGGGAGGCCTCATTAGGGAAAGCACACCTCAGTTTAAGAACGGTTTCAGTTTAAGAACGGACTTCTGGAATGGGTTAAGTTCGTAAACCGAGGTACCACTGTACAGTGGTACCCCTGGATACGAACAGGATCTGTTCTGGACCCCATTCATATCTAGAAGCAAACATAACTAGCGACGGCACATCTGCGCATGCATGTGTCGCTTTTTGCCACTTCTGCGCATGACTCCATTTCGAGTGTCTGCGCAAGCGGCGAAACCGGAAGTAATGCGCTCCACATTAGTTCCGGGTTGCCGTGGAGCGAAACTTGAATGCGCTCACCCCAAACGCATTCAACCTGAGGTACAACTGTATTTGCAAACAGGTTTATTTTTCTGGAAGCAAATACCACAGACACAATGTTGCACAATAGGTCCAGAAGTGACTTTTAAAGTTCTGCAAAAGCTCAAATAGAATGCAGAGCTTAGGAGTTAATGGGAAGTTGTGAAAAAGGAATAAAATGCCATGTGAATGCAGCCGGTGTCTAAAGCTGTGGCAGAAGAAAATCACCGTTCATCCTGGGGAGAAACTAGCATCTGAGCACCGGGTCAATTCCATGCACTGTGCTATTGTTGGCAACATAGGAACCCGCAGGTGGGCTTGAAATAACCTCTGGAGCAGTAGCTCGGACGTAGACACTGGAGTGGGTGAAAAGGGAGAACGGAAACTACGGTAGACTCTCAAGCACCAACAGGTTTGAGCAGATGCTTTTTTTAAAAGGCACTCAGCAGAACCAATCTGTCATATGCATTGATCCAGGCAGCTTGAAGGAGGCACTTGAATGATCTTTGGAAAGGGAGAGGGGAAAATATTGCTGCAACTCCTTCTATCACCAGCCAAACTGGACTGGAAAGTTTTGCTTTTCTTTTTTTAAAAGGAGCCTAGTGAGAGCAGCAGTTGACATGCACAGCTCTCCACGCTCCCAGCTCTGTGCTTGCGGTGCCAACCCAAAAGTACCAGCTGGGGAGGAAGGGATATTATTTTAGCACTTGGTTCGCACATGTGCCTATACAGTGGCACCTCCTTCTCCTGCAGGGAAACTATGGCCCTCTGCTTGTTGTTGGGACTCTGACTCCCATCTCCCATTGCAAACACAGCCAAGGTCAGTAACGATGGGAGTTGGGATTCAGCAACATCTGGAGGGACCGCAGGTTCCCCCTCCCGGCTGCTCTCCATGGTATGTGCCACCCATGCGCAACATTTGCACATCAGAGCAAGGACTTTGCATGCACAGAAGAGGGACGCAAGAAGAAAACTATTGAATTCAAGGCCCACACAAGGAAGGCAAGCCGTGCTGTGAACACAATTGCCCGCCAGGCAATCGGGCAACCATTAACATTCTGTTCTCCGACAAACATCTGAGCGGCTTCTGCCAACTGCCTACAGGCTAAAGGCAAGTTTACAGTCATCAAACTCCCACCAGCTAAATATTGCTTCACTGAACTTGGCTGCCTAGCTTTAAGATGGCATTACTCACCGAGCAATAGCCAGGTTTATTCTCTTGGGGTCATGTAACAGGGCAGGTGGGGTGAGGGGGCAGCTCACCCTTTTAGCTAAAGACAAGAAAAGTGCGCACTCACATTCTTCTCAGACTGATAAAGACACGCAGGCACAAACAGCGCTTTCATTTTGGTTCGGAGTGAGTCAGCTGTACCCCCTGGTCTCATGGCTGGAGAATGTCTTTTTAATTGTAATTGACACACAAATTATGCAACTGATCTGTGCAGAGGCAAAGCTGCCAAGGAACTTAACATTTCGGTTTGCCCAGACCGGCGTCGACACAGATGCAATCACACAGAGTGAAATATATTAAGCCTTAATTGCTTAATGCAATGGGTCTCCGGGGAAGGACTGATAGGTTTACTTGGAGGGCCTGGGGCGGCGGTGGCCGGTAAGGGGGGGGGAGAATGAGGGGGGGTTGGCAAGGCAAGGAGAGAAAAAGAAACCAAAACAAAACAGTCTCTGAATAAGCCAATTGTCAGAAATGACCCTCCACTCACTTTTCCTTATTAACCCGCATGCTCTAGACGGAAAGACGACTATAAAAATAAAGGAGGACTTTTTCTTATTGAGACTGGAGAGTGTGTGACACTGGGAACAGCAGAGTCATGTATCAGTGCTGGGGGAAGACTGAAAGAGATTCGGGGAATAGGAGAGGGAGAAGAGAGATGGGAATCTAGCTGCAAGCTAAGGTTAGGCTCTCAGTTTCCAACTTTTTTGTCTCTCCCAACAAGCACAGCCAAGCAGGGAACTCTCTCGCACAAAGCCTCGCTGAAACAAGAACCGTGCAAGAGGACACGGTGAATTTCCCAAAGGACGGCGCCATCCAAATCCCATTAAACCCAACAGCTTGCATGAATGGATCTTATCAAATGGACTTATCAAAAGCTGACCTGAGCATTGAGAGCAACCACATGCTCACGCCCTCTATCGAGGTTGTAACCTCTTCGGACAACAGGTGGGAGTTGCATGTCAGATGCTCCCTAAATCCTGGCCTTTAAAGAAAGAAAGAAAACTAGCCCATCAAGGTGACAGATTCGGGCCGAGCACTCTCCCTGAGGTGCTAGCTTTCTACATGCAAGAAGATTTGAGGGATGTCGTACATGATCATGGGTATTTAGACAGCTAGTCTCGCAACTGCAGCTAGAAATGGTAGAGTCCAACCAAGGCTGCCCCATAAAATTACTCTGAACGTGGTAGATCAGTTCTTGGGAACATTAGTGACACAGTACATGTGCAGATCCAACCTGCTCAGCTATAACCCCTTGCAAGACACACAGCTGCAGAACTACAGAGACCATTCATTTAAAAAACAGAGGCTTTGGGCCGAAGTTGAGCTGAGCTTGGCTCCCATGGAAGCCCACAGGATCCAAGCAATAACTCACTTGCCATGTTTAAGAGCCATGCTAGCACTTTAAAAAAGAATTCTGGGAGGTGTCATTTGTTAAGGATGCTGGGAATTGTTAGGAGACGCCTATTATTTCCCCTGGTTCAAAATTGGGAAAGGAGTACAAGGCTGTATATTGTCTTCCTGCTTATTTAACTTATATGCAGAATTCATCATGCGAAAGACTGGGCTGGATGAATCCCTAACCGGAATTAAGATTGCCGGAAGAAATATCAACAACCTCAGATATGCAGATGACACAACCTTGATGGCAGAAAGTGAGGAGGAATTAAAGAACCTTTTAATGAGGGTGAAAGAGGAGAGCGCAAAATATGGTCTGAAGCTCAGCATCAAAAAAACGAAGATCATGGCCACTGGGCCCATCACCTCCTGGCAAATAGAAAGGGAAGAAATGATCACTGCAGATGGTGACAGCAATCACGAAATTAAAAGACGCCTGCTTCTTGGGAGAAAAGCAATGACAAACGTAGACATCATCTTAAAAAGCAGAGACATCACCTTGCCAACAAAGGTCCGTACAGTTAAAGCTATGATTTTGCCAGTAGTGATATATGGAAGTGAGAGCTGGACCATAAAGAAGGCTGATCACCAAAGAATGGATGCTTTTGAATTCTGGTGCTGGAGGAGACTCTTGAGAGTCCCATGGACTGCAAGAAGATCAAACCTATCCATTCTGAAGGAAATCAGCCCTGAGTGCTCACTGGAAGGACAGATCCTGAAGCTGAGGCTGCAATACTTTGGCCACCTCAGGAGAAGAGAAGACTCCCTGGAAAAGACCCTGATGTTGGGAAAGATGGAGGGCACAAGGAGAAGGGGACAACAGAGAACAAGATGGTTGGACAGTGTTCTCGAAGCTACCAGCATGAGTTTGACCAAACTGTGGGAGGCAGTGGAAGACAGGAGTGCCTGGCATGCTCTGGTCCATGGGGTCACGAAGAGTCGGACATGACCAAACAAAATTATTTCCCCTCTCAAGAGTTACTATTCAGAGTGGTGTTGACCGATCTAACCCTGATAACTGTAGCTCTGTGAGGGGGAAAGGCGTCTCCTAAGCACCCAGATCCCCCTCACAGAACCACAATTCCCAGAGCCCCTGGGAAGAGGGACTGAACTCTCAAACTACACCTCCCAGAATTCTTTGGGGGACTGTTTAAAGCGGTGTCCCAATACTTTAAAGGTGCGAGTGTGGCCCTTGTCTGGAAGCAGCCCAGAGCCTTTGCAGCCTGAGCCACAGAGGTCTACCACTTCAGTCCTTCAGTGAATGATTCTCAAAGTAAAGCCAGGGGTTTCTTATAGCACAGGAAGAATGGGATCGTGAACGTGCCTGAATTTTAGCAAGCCAGTAACTTTATAGCTGTGGACTGGGCAGCAGTGGCATAGGAAGGGGGGAACAAATGGCAGAGGCACCCTCCTGGCTGTGATGTCACTGTGGCAGGGACAGGGAACTATATGGGTGGAGGGCGGCTTCCCCCATACACCAGCAGGACCCCAATGCTGCCAACCCATCACATCACCTTATCCTGTCTAGTTCTTCTAAGCAGCAGCACCTTCACAGCCGGGACAGTGCCACTGCTGAGACGACGGGGCAGCAAGTTTCAAGGATCTCCTTTGGTTTTGCTTTTTAACTTAAGATCCTGGTGTTCAGCACCTGGAGCTTGTGTAGAACACCTAATACTGGGAAAGAACGAAAGAAATCTGAGCCCAGAAATGTGCTTCCAAGTCCCAGAATTGGATAGATCTTACAGGCCTTCCACACAGACACACACACCCCTGGGTTACCCCAAGCTTCCTTCATTTCAGCAGTATAATTCAGGGAGGGTCACTGTGTTGCTACTATGGTTGAACATCTAAGAGTCAGACGTCCTTGCAGACCAACAGCAAACATCTCAGAAATCTACCAGTAAGCTACCTTCTGCCTACTCATGGTTTGGATTGACCTCGGACAACCTTGTGGACTCCAGACGTTGTTGGGACTACAACTCCCATCAGCACAGGGTGCAGGCAGGGGCTAAAGTAGCCCAGCAATAGCTGAAGGCCACCAGGTTGTCCTAGGCTGGCTTAGACTATAGGGACTGTGCTTGGCTTCCGATTATCTGACAGCCCTAGCGGCATGCAGACATCAGGGAAGGTGCTGGAAGACAAATGTTCACCTTCCAATCCTCCATGGCGGCAGACCTTTGCGCAGCAGGATCTCAAGTCCCTGGAAGCCAGCAGCCCTGAAGATGAGTTCCCTAGAACAACAGCAGCAGAGATCCCCTTTCTAAATTCTTTCCTGCACAAGACACACAGCTAAAAATACAACTCAGGGCAGGGTGAGGAAAAATAAAGAAAAGGCACATGATGCGTCACTAGGAGGTGCTAAGTCCCAAGACTCCTCAAGGCACAAGGATGCTGCATTTCAACCGGTTCCCATTTTTTGTCTTCACAGCTTCTGAAAGCCTCTGCAGGCTCCCTTTGTTGCTGTTTTTTTGCGGGAGCAAAGCCCTGCTGTTCACAGCACACACACACAAACAAGTCCTTGCAGTTTATTCGGGCCTTCTCTGCGCGCCCTTTCCCCACCACCTCCCAAAAAGCACAGCTCCTTTCCGTGGCACGCAAACCACTGCGACGTTCCTGCCGCAGTTGCTCGCATGAACCTGGCTCTTCCCACAGGCAGAGAGAGAGCGCACCCGGCAGGTCCGCCCGCTGTGCGTTGGTCCACTTTATACCACAGTCTCGTTCCCTTTCCCAGGCTTCACCCAGCCGTCGGCCCTCTTCTCCCCCCGTTTCACCCTGCCAGAGTTCACCAGCCGGTTCGAGCACTTCTGCCAGGTGTGTAGCGTTTTGGCAGACCAAATCCACATGCCGGAGGTGATGCCCACCAGCAGGGACATGAAGATCTTCAGCATCTCCACCGCCATGTTGGAGTCGTCCGCCGAGTAGCGGAAGATAGTCCAGTTGGAGATTTCATAGAAGTAGCAGGCAATGACGCAGGTGGCCGGGACGGTGTAGAGCACCGAAAAGACCCCGATTTTCACCATCAGCCTCTCCAGCTTGTCGGTTTTCGTCCCGTCCTTCTGAAGGTTGGACCTGATTTTAAACAGAGCCACCAGGCCGGCCGCAATGAACAGGGTCCCGATCACCAAATAGGTGAAAAGAGGGGCCACCACGAAGCCCGTCAGTGCGTCCAGGTTCTGGTTCCCCACATAGCACAGCCCGGTCAGCTCGTCCACGTCTACCAGCCTCATGATCAGGATGACGATGGTCTTCACAGCGGGGATGGCCCAGGCCGCGATGTGGAAATAGGAGCTGTGCATTTCGATGGCCTCGTGGCCCCACTTGAGCCCTGCGGCCAGGAACCAGGTCAGGGTCAGGATCACCCACCAGATGGAGCTGGCCATCCCGAAAAAGTACATCAGCAGGAAAATGATAGCACATCCTGTGTTCTTGAGGCCTTCTTGCACGAGGACAGGTTCTGCCGCCTCCTCAAAGTCGCAGGAAATCCTCTCCCGGCCCACGATCAGCCGGACGATATAGGCGATGCTATAAATATTGTAGCACATGCTCAGGAAAATGATGGGGCGTTCGGGGTAGGAAAACCGATAGGAATCAACCAGAAAGGTCAGGACCGTGAAGGCTGTGGAAATGAAGCACAGGCTAGCCCACACAGCCATCCAGATGTCGGTAAACTCCTTGGCCGAACGGCTGTAGAGGCCGGCGTCGTAACCACACTTCAGGGCACAGTTCAGGCTCCTCTTGACCCAGATGTATTGGTCCGGGTTTGATCCCACTGAGTGGCATTCCTCTCCAGGGTTCAAGGGCGACTTGCTGTGAAGAGGCACTTCCTCGTCCCCTGGCCCCTCCATGCACATGTGGTTGTCGCCATTTTGCGGTGGGAATTTGCTGCAGTTCAGGGTTTCTGGCCAAGAGAAGCCGAATTCCTTCAGGACCGGCTCACAGCGCCTCTTGACGGAGAGGCACATGCCGCTGCAGGGGCCGATCGGGGTGTCGATCTTTTCCGTGCACAAGGGGACGTAGACGGAGCAAAGGAAGAACTGGAAGAGAGGGGGGGGAGGAAAGAAAGGACAAGACAACTTTTAGGAGGCTGTAGGTAGGCACCAGCACGCTCTCCCCACCCCAAGCCACTGAGGGAAAATAAACTTGGGAATCGCTTTTTGATACAGAACATAAACCTGAAAGTGTTCAGCTGCAAAAGCTTCAGTGTGCATTTTGCTCACCCTTTAAGATTTGGCCAAGGTCATACCAAGGATCAGCACAGAGCTATATTTCACAAAATGCATACAGAAAAAGCACATCATTCATTCTTGAAGGCCATGGGCCAAACTAGATGGGACTTTTATAGGATTGCCATACGTCCAGAATTTCCCAGACATATCTGGAATGCTGTGGTGATAAGCAGTGTCCAGGTGGAAATTGGCAGGAGCATCCAGGAAAATCCGGACGTATGGCAAGCCATGCCAGCAATGTCATTTTTCCCGATTTCCCTTAAAAATAGGCAATTTTATTTTGTGTCAGGATTTTCACTTATTAAAATAAGGCAAACCCTAACTTTTATCATGTAGTTTGATGCTGCATAGCTGCTTGTTTAAGAAATAGGTGGCTCCTGTGGGGAATGTCCCAGGCTGGGCCTGCAAGAAGGGGTAGTTTCTATCCCTTTTCCTTTGCTACTGTCCCAGTCAGGACTCACCCTGCCTTCTGACTATTTGTGATGGTCCCTTTCCTCCTTCCATGGCAGATTGCAGGATCAGGGAGGGGAGTCTGGTTAAGACTGTAGACCCCCCACCACACAACAGTCCTGACTGGGCTAAGCTGCTGCTAAACAACGAAACAAAAAGCTCTGCAACACCAAATTGTGTGACAAGGCACATCTAGTTTGGTCCTGAACACAAGAATTTTTAAGGAGTATAGCGGTACCTCAGGTTACAGACACTTCAGGTTACAGACGCTTCAGGTTACAGACTCCACTAACCCAGAAATAGTACTTCAGGTTAAGAACTTTACCTCAGGATGAGAACAGAAATTGTGCGGCGGCCGCACAGCAGCAGCAGGAGGCCCCATTAGCTAAAATGGTACCTCAGGTTAAGTTTCAGGTTAAGAAGAGACCTCCAGAACAAATTAAGTTCTTAACTCGAGGTACCACTCTACAGTGGTACCTCAGTTTACGAACTTAACCTGTTCCGGAAGTCCGTTCTTAAACCGAAATGGTTCTTAAACCGAGGCACGCTTTCCCTAGTGAGGCTTCCCACCGCCAGTGCCTTTCCACCATTCGGATTCCATTCTTAGACTGAGGTAAAAGTCCTCAAACCGGGACACTACTTCCAATTTTGTGGAGTTCGTAAACCGAATTGTTCATAAACAGCGCTGTTCTGAAACCGACGCACCACTGTATAAACTCAAACTAGAAAATATGCTACAGAGGGTAAATTTCATGGGAAAGGGCAATGATATATCTCCCCCCTCCCAGACTACAATTCCATCCAGAGCATCTCCTCCTTCAATTCTAGAAAGACTTGGCTATCATGCCTGACCCATGCAACAGAATCAAAGGGAATATTCTTGCCTTGTAGCGGGTTGGACTAGATGACCCCTGGTGTCCCTTTCCAACTGTACAATTCATGATTCTAAGCCACACTATTATTGTTTCCGGGGATTATTTAATGCAAGTGTAAGAACCCAAGTTTTGAGTTCTGCCCTCAGATACAGATTTTAAAACTCTGCATTTATGAAGTGAGCATGGGCAGGATAACTTCCAAGTTTCGACAGATTTTCTCCCTTTTTTAGGGTTCTGGAAGTTTTGGTATTGCTGGGAATAAGTCTAGCAAAGTGCTTTATAGTCTCATTAATCCCATTTTTCAGACAAGGGCTCAGTGACATGTCCAAGACCTATGCGCTTTAAATTAAACCTGTCTCTTTAAACTCTGAAAGAGCTTTATTTCCCAAACATGCAAGAGAATACCAGGCTTCCCATTAAGAAACAGTTTTAAAGAAGGAAGGAAAATTAAGCTTGTAAACAACCGCTTTAGCTGCCAGCAGTAAGTACAGAATCCCTCTCAATGACCATCTGAGATGGCTATGTCAAGGATGCTTTAGCTGAAATTCCTGCATTGGGGGGGTTGGACTAGATGACCCCTGGGGTCCCTTTCCAACGCTAAGATTCTATGATCCTATGACCAGGCAGGAATGCTTTAAAACATCACAATAATCTTAGGCCGCAGCTACTAATGTGGGCTAATAAAAATATCTGTGGGCTAGTAACTTGTCTGAGCTTATTTGCAAGGCTGTTTTAACTGCATGAAAAAACCGAGCATTTCATTTGCCATCGCCTGCGCTTGGAAGCTGCACAGTTGCCCATTTCTTTAGTACATTCCATTTAGAAGTCAACTCAAAGATTCTCTCTCTAGTGGTGTGAAAATAGCTGGAATACTCCAGGCATAGCTGCTCCTCGTTTTGTTTATTAACTCCAATTCAGAGTGCACTCTCTCCCGTGTGAGCCGCAGTCCAAATTCCTGAGCTGCCAGAGGGAACATACATTCAGGCAGGGATAACCTGCCAATCAGAAAGGGGGGGGGGGACCATTTCAGCTCCATCGTTTCTTAAGCCAACTGCTTTCCGACTTCACGGGTAAATTAACCTCAAGAGAGGGAGGGGGGAGAACACGGGAAGCGAAAGAGAACTGGAGAGATCTTTTGAATATTCCGTTTCACCCTGGCAGCCCCTCCTGGATTTAGATGTTATTGTAAGTGGGTTTCTTATCTGCAGATTCACACCCAGTGGAAATGTTTGCACCAAAAGTTCCTTCTCGCATGTCTGCATAAGCCTTCCGGTTTCCTTCCAGGCCCAGAAGAGTGTGGTTTAGTTGCATATTTTATAACTCGCTTGTTTGATTGTTTTTATTCTTACGTTGCAAGCCGCTCTGCGTACAATAGAAGGGAAATGGAATAAGCAGCTTTGACATTTCGTCTCAGACTAGTTCCAGGAAGAAGCAGGTCCAAAATCCCTGCTGCTGTTACGAAGCTCACCCCTGGGTCAGCCTAACCAACCTCGCAGGGTTGTTGTAAAATTTGGTGGGAGCCGGGAGAGAACTACTACATATGCAACCTTGGACTCCATGGAGGAAAAGCAGGAAATAAGTGTAGTACCTGTTGAAATGCACAGAGGTTTCTAGAACTGTGGCTTTGCACTCCAGAGTTGCAAGTTAGATATTAACTGCCCACGGGTAGGTTGGAAAATAAAGGCGCAAACAACCTTCCTCACTGCAACTGAACAGAGAATTACCAAAACAAAACTGCAATGAAGGGGGCAGGGCTGAATCCTGGTTGGCTTAAATGCACCTGCCACCCTCCTCACCTTGGATGGCAAGAATTTGCAACCCAGGTTCAGAAAGCACGCGAAGATGTCTCAATGTCTTGCTTTCCTAATTTGAACTCTCCTCTCTCCCTCCCTCTTCCACCCACCCACCAGGGGGGTAAATATCCAATTGCACCTGCTGCTTTGAGATACTTGGCAAAGGATGTTTTTTGTGTGTGTTTTTTCCTCTCTTCTAAATGTCATCTACTATCTGCCCTCTGGGCTCTTTGCGCCAGGTTGTGCCAAGGTATAGCAAAGCGGGCGTTGGACTGGTTGGGAGCCGTGGCAATTCACTGAAAAGAACTGAAGGTCTACCGCAGACCTGCTGCGGGTCCCCAGTGAATGCAAGATTCTGGGAAGCATCGCTTTCTGAAGACTCTCCTGCAATCAGAAGGTGTGTCTGCGTGGCTCAGGTCAGCTCTACAAAGGAGGGAGATGGTCTATATCTGGTGCAAAGTTCCACAAAGCAGCTCAAGGAGAAGGAGACACGTTTCCCTGGGGCTGTGCAGAAGTCTAGCGTGTCCGTCCTTGTGCAATTGGGGGTGTATGTATCTGAGTTTCAAGGGGTCAGGTACACAGGGCAAACAGGATTCCTGGGGGAGTTCTTCTTGCAGGGGTGGCTTTGCCCAGCTGAGGCTTAGCAACATCTGCCCAGCAAAACCTCCAGGCATGCGGAGGCAGAGCTGGATTAAAGTTGGTGCCTGCCGCTGGAGGGCTCAGCAACTCTTCTGCACCAAACTGCCGGGCCAGAGGGAGGGAACACCTGAAAGGGGCAGCAGGCTGGATTACCGAGAACCGGGGATCCCAGAGCGTTTAGGGCTACTGGCACCAGAGGTTCGTTATCAGGTCATCACGGCAGAATGGGGAAGAGACAAAGGAGGAGGTGGAAATCAAAACACAAAGAGGCAGGTGGCACAAGGAGCAAAAAGTAGTATCAAACAGCGAAAGGGCTTTACACTCAAGCAGAAAGGCAACTCTGATCTCCAGCCTTTTGGACTCGGATCCAATAAGCCCCTCGTCTGAGGTTTGAACTACGAAGGGTGGGCATGGCACGCACAACGCACCGCCCTGCTTGAGAGTTGGCCAGCTTCAGACTCCCGGCTGAATCAGCACACCTGATCCCCCCAAAGCCTTCTGTCTGGAAACACCCAGGAATGGATTAGGCTCTCCATTGCTGCCATGAGTGTGTTTCGAAAGGGTGGGGAACACTCACCATTTCCTAATCCTAGCAGTGAATAACACGCCAGGTATGGCAGAAGAATTGGGTCTGAGGCGGAGCCCTACCAGCAGCCCACAGTAACCTTAAGCATGAACAGAAAGTATTCCGCTCCCGAGCACGTGGCCCCCCCACGTCTAGGCTTGTGAAGTGCGCTCCCACCCTCAGAGGACGAATCACCACCTTCCCACAGCGGTAAGGGAAATGCACTCTGCACACGCCCCGAGACCCTCTCATGCATTCACTCCAGCCGCAGCGTCCACTTCTGGCTCATCGCTGGCGCTAAAAAACACCAGCCTTTTGAAAAACCCAGAAGTGGCTGAGCGGCGTTCTCTTTTGCGCGCGTTTTCCCCGACGTTAAAGCCCGGTGCGGTCCGAACGGGATTACTCCTCCTACGTAAAGTGGGCTCAGGATCGGGAGGGAACTGCGCGCAGCTCAGGGCTGCCGACTCCCCAAGGAGAAGCGTCTGCGGGAAGCTCCGCCGGCGCGCAGCCCAAGGTAAGCGGACCCTTTACCAGCCTCGAGGGCCGGATAAATCCCTGGGCGTTTGGCGAGCGAGGGAAAGAGCCCAGTCGGGGCGCGGAGAGGCCGGGGTTGGAGGAGACGTCGGACCCACCTTGAGCTGGCTGGAGCAGCCGTACTGGATGAGCGGCGTGAAGGTGGTGAGCTGCAGCTCGGCGTCGGGCTGCCAGTCGTTGCCGGCCAAGTTGGGCATCTTGGTGACGTTGTAGCCCAGGTTCTGGCACATGGGGATGCGGATGGCATCGCAGCGGCGCTCCTCCTCGTCGAAGCCGCGCGCGCCTTGCGCCCGCAGGAGAAGCAGGAGCAGCAGCGGCGGCAGCAGCAGCCGGGCAGCGTTTTCCCCCGGCTCCGGGGCCATCGCCCAGCCAGCTGCCCGGCTTCCCCTTCGCCGCCGGGCTCCAGCCCAGCCCGAGAGACACGAGGAAGCCGCGAGGCGCCACCCCAAAGCGGCCCCGCCGACCCAAAACGCCCGTACAGTCCGTGCGCCCGGCCCGTGCGCCCTCGGAGCGCGCGTCTGGCTGAGCCGGCGGCGCAGCGCGGGGTGACACCAAGCGAGGCAGCCCCTCCAGCGAACGCCAGGCGCCGCGGCCAATGGCGGAGGCCGGCGAGGGGTGGGGGGAGCAACCTGCCCGGGGGAGGGGCCGGCGGGCGGGGGAGGGGCCGGCCCGCCCCGATAGGGAGCCGCGCCCACCGAGGGAAAGTTAGAAGCCCGCGCGGGGTCACTTTCCCGGGAGCGGCGGGCCGACGGCGGCCGTTTGGAAGAGGCTTCGGTGCCCCAGGGCGAAGGAGCGCCGCGGCGGAGCTTGCTTAGCGCATTCGGCGGAATTGAAAATGACCGAAACGCCTGGGAAGTGGAGGGGGCGGGCTGCCGTCTAGGCTAGCTCCGGCTTGGGGCGCAAGCCTGCAGAGGAACCAATTCCAGGGGCCGAGGTCTCTTCTTCTTCCCCTTCCTCCAATTTTTTTTTGAGGGGGACAGCTTCCGCCCTCTCCAAAGTTGATGGGCATTGCCATTTAAATTTTTTTGGGGGTGCAACACGTGATCAATTATGTGGAGCAGGGCTTAATCCAGTTGGCACCCCTGCAAGGCTGCAATTCTTTGCAAACTTGCTCGGAAGGATCTTCGAGCTTGCTGCTGAACAAACATGAAGAGGAGCACGTATCTTATGCATTTTGTGGCTTTAGAATCATAGATGTGTACAGTTGGAAGGGGCCCCATTCTGGTCCAACCCCCTGCAATGCAGGATTCCCAGGGTGGCCTCTAACCACCAACCAGACACTCTGAACAGAATTTACATCCCACTCACTGTACTGGCCAGCTGTTGAGGGTAACCTTTTATGCCTTGTGACACTTGTGGTTCAGTGGGTCAGTGTGACCGGCTGTTAACCAGAAGGTTGGCGGTTCAAGGCCACCCAGGGATGGCTGTGGGCAGGATTCCGGCATTGCAGCGGGTTGGACTAGGTGACCATCAGTGTCCCTTCCAACTCTATGATTCTATCAATTTATTTATTTATTTATTTATGAAGAATACTCGTGGGCTAAAATGTCATTTAAGAAAATCAAAAGTGGTTTACAACAATTACACACAAATTACGTTAAAAAGCACATGAAAACACTTAACTCACATATCACTTGCTATTACTGCAGATGCTTTTTCTTTCAAAATCCTTGCAGCGTAGAAATGTTTCCAGCAAACATTTAAAAGTTTAAACAGAAGGTGCCTGCTATTGGACGATACTCGACAGAACCTGTTGGCATCTGTCTGTCTTGGGAGATAATGGAGGAGTGCCCCTTTGGGGGTGAGGTCAAGCTGCTGGAAGGTCGCAGCGGCTGCTGTGGCTGTAGAGACATGTTGGGTTGCAGCCGGGGCAGGTCATGTCCATGGAATGGAAGATGGCAGGATCTCTCCCAAGGATGTGCTCTATGGGGAGCCGGCTTCAGGCAGACCAACTCTGTGTTACCATGATGTCTACAAACAAGACGTGAAGGCCGGCAACATCCACCCTGTCATGTGGGAATCCACAGAACTGGGAGAATGACACTAAAAGTTTGGTTCCTTATCCATTAAGTCCCACCAGCTATGCCACAATGGGAGCTATTGCTATGGTCAGAAGCTTCATTGTATTCAATAGGGCTTATTCCATGGTAAGTTTAACAGTGCAATCATACGCTGTTATCTACACTGGTTCCCACTATGTTTCCAAGCACAATTCAAAGTGTTGGTGCTGACCTTTAAAGCTCTAAGCAGCCTCGGCCCTGTATACCTGAAGGAGCGTCTCCACCTTCATCATTCAGCAGGGACACTGAGGTTCTCCCCCAAGGACCTTCTGGCAGTTCCCTCATTGCGAGAAGTGAGGTTACAGGGAACCAGGCAGAGGGCCTTCTCGGTAGTGGCACCCTCCCTGCGGAACACCCTTCCCATCAGAGGTCAATGAAATAAATAACTACAACTTTTAGAAGACATCTAAAGGCAGCTCTGTACAGGGAAGTTTGTGATGTTTGATGTTTTATTATGCTTTTATATTTGTTGGAAGTCACCCAGATGGGCAGGGTACAAATAATAAAATTATTGTTATTGTTATTACACATGTCCAGCAGTTAGGACAAGATTAGTGAACTCCTCCTGAGGAACTCCTCCAGTCCCCCTCATCCCTGACTATTGGTCATGTTGGCTGGGGTTGATGGGAGCTGGAGTCAAACAACAGCTCCATCAGGCCTCTTTTCCCTCAACAAGATTGCTCAGTCTGTAGAGCGTGAGACTCTTAATCTTATGCTCGCAGGTTCGAGCCCCACAGTGGGCAAAGCAATTCCTGCATTGCAGAGGGATGACCCTCGTGGTCACAACTCTATGATTCTATGAGCTGTTACCATTCCAACACATTGCCTCAGTGGGAGAGATAGGAAGGAGGACTCAGTGCATCGTTGTTGTTGTTTAGTCGTTTAGTCATGTCCGACTCTTCGTGACCCCATGGACCAGAGCACGCCAGGCACTCCTGTCTTCCACTGCCTCTCGCAGTTTGGTCAAATTCATGTTAGTAGCTTCGAGAACACTATCCGACCATCTCCTCTGTCGTCTCCTTCTCCTTCTGCCCTCCATCTTTTTCAACATCAGGGTCTTTTCCAGGGAGTCTTCTCTTCTCATGAGGTGGCCAAAGTACTGGAGCCTCAGCTTCACAATCTGTCCTTCCAGTGAGCACTCAGGGCTGATTTCCTTAAGAATGGATAGGTATGATCTTCTTGCAGTCCATGGGACTCTCAAGAGTCTCCTCCAGACCATAATTCAAAAGCATCAATTCTTCGGCGATCAGCCTTCTTTATGGTCCAGCTCTCACTTCCATACATCACTACTGGGAAAACCATAGCTTTTACTATACGGACCTTTGTTGGCAAGGTGATGTCTCTACTTTTTAAGATGCTATCTAGGTTTGTCATTGCTTTCCTGCAAAGAAGCAGGTGTCTCTTAATTTCGTGGCTGCTGTCACCATCTGCAGTAATCATGGAGCCCAAGAAAGTAAAATCTCTCACTGCCTCCATTTCTTCCCCTTCTATTTGCCAGGAGGTGATGGGCCCAGTGGCCATGATCTTCGTTTTTTTGATGTTGAGCTTCAGACCATATTTTGCGCTTTCCTCTTTCACCCTCATTAAAGGGTTCTTTAATTCCTCCTCACTTTCTGCCATCAAGGTTGTGTCATCTGCATATCTGAGGTTGTTGATATTTCTTCCAGCAATCTTAGTTGCATCAGTTTTGCCAAAAGCCCAGCTCCATCAGGCTCTTTGAAAATGCTCCTTCCCGTTTCCTACTGAGGCTGCAATGCTCTACACACGTACAGTGCGATCCTATGCGCATCAACTCAAACCCACTGTGCTGAAGGAAGCTCTCTCCTGAGCAACTGTGTATAAGGTTCAACTGGGAATTCTGAGTAAGCATGCCTAGGATTGGGTCTGTGCCAATACTGTTCAGTGTGACAGGATCACTTTTGTTCTCTCATCTCCACGCCCTCTTCTGCATCTCCCAAATGTCTCTCACACCCTTTTCTAATCCTCGCACATCTTGCAAGGGTCCCCCTCTCAGATAAGACCCATCTACAACCCTCTTCAGGGAGTTGCACCCATTCATTATGTTGCAGCGTGTGCCTGATAAGATTCAGCCTAACACAAAAGAGTCATTGTTTCCCCCTAAATAAGAGCAGACAGCTGTGGTATTCCACTGGTCAAACAACTAATAAACCATTTTGCACAGGAAGAATAAGGGTCAATTCAAACAACTAAATTGTGGGGGGGGGGGGAGAGACAGATGGGAATCCAGTAGAAGATAAGTCAATGGGCCAGGAGACATCTGGAAAATCAGACAAATGATCCATGCATTGCTTAGATTAGTCTTCCCCAAGAAAGTGTCATCCAGATGTTCTAGACTACAATTTCCACCAGGAATGGAAGCAGCGGTGGGAGTTTTAGTCCATAACATCTGCAGGGCACCAGCTTGGGAAAGGCTAGTCTCGTCTGCCTGGAAATAGCTCTTCAGGGTTTGGGGCAGTTGGAGAGGCAGTGTAGTGTAGTGGTTAGAGTGCAGAACTAGGACCCCAGGGTTCAAATTCTCACTTGGCCACAAAGCTCACCGAGTGACCTTGGGCCAGTCACTGCCTTTTGTAGAATCACAGAACTGGAGCTGGAATTGATCCTGAGGGTCATCTTCTAGTCCAATCCGTTGCAATGCAGGAGTCTCAGCCTAAACTACGTACTTCACAGGGTTGTGGGGATTAAATGAGGAAGGGGAGAACCATGTACGCTGCCTTGAGTTCCTGGGAGAGAAAGGTGGGATATGAAAATAATAATAATAATCTCTCTGGGAAAATATAAAAGTTGTGCATTTGAGCACAATATTCAGAACTCTTGTAGATACAGATAAATCAATTAATACTTATCAAAATAATTGGGGAGGCATCAGATACCAACCACCATCTGGACTGGATATGGAAAATGTTCCTCAACAAACAATTAGCACAAATTTAAAGGGAAGTTTCCACAAGTTCAAATATTTGTGTGTGTTGGTGCTCAGGTTCCTGCAGGGCTTGGACCCCTACTTACGCTGCAGCCAGCATTTCATGCTGGAAAACAAAGCAGCAAATACATTTATTTTTTGAATTTATATCCCGCCCTTTATCCCCGAGGAGCCACATAGTTTCCATTTAAACCATTCTTCCATCCCTTGGGATAGCTCAGTCAGCAGAATATTAGAATCTTAATCTCAGGGTTAGGGGTTTGAGCCCCGTGTTGGGTGAAAGTTTCCTGCATTGGGTGGGACTAGATGACCCTCGTGGTCTCATGATTTTATTATTTTGGGGTTGTCTCTGGGATGATGCTGTTGCTGAGATAAGCCTCATTATCTGCCCATGGTTAAAGAGCTTGTTATCAGTAGTTCCTGGTGACAATGTAGAAGAACCTTCTAAGGACTTGATTAGGTTTCTCATTGTAAATGGGGGGGGGATGTATCTCATGTCCTTATGTTATATTGTATACTTCTGATGCATACAATAAAATGAAGATATATTTTAGTATATAATCATTATTTTCAGCTACTCTTCACCACCCAGGACTCTACTGGACTAAGGATAATATTAAAGGGTAAAGGGACCCCTGACTATTAGGTCCAGTCGTGACCGACTCTGGGGTTGCGGCGCTCATCTCGCTTTACTGGCTGAGGGAGCCGGCGTACAGCTTCCGGGTCATGTGGCCAGCATGACTAAGCCGCTTCTGGCGAACCAGAGCAGCGCACAGAAACGCCGTTTACCTTCCCGCCAGAGCAGTACCTATTTATCTACTTGCACTTTGACGTGCTTTTGAACTGCTAGGTGGGCAGGAGCAGGGACCAAGCAATGGGAGCTCACCCCGTCGCGGGGATTCGAACTGCTGACCTACTGATCAGCAAGCCCTAGGCTCTGTGGTTTAACCCACAGCGCCGCCAGCGTCCCAAGGACAATATTAGCCCTTTGCTAATACAGTATTTTCCCAGCATATAACTTTGTTCATGTAAGTCGGCTCTGACTCAAGGCTGATTCACACAATTCTCTTCATGTGGGGCAGATACAGGGCAACTGAATTCTTATTCAGCCATACCAGGAGTGCCAACTTGGCCCTGTAACCATGGGTGCCTGGGGTTGTGTGTACCATGCATCATGCATGGCCCTGGCACCTAAATTTGTGGGTGCCTAGCCCCTTCATGTAGAATTTTGTGGGTGCCCAGGTCCCCAGGGAGTTGGCACCTATGAGCCTGGCTTTAGAACAAAGCTCCCATCTTAGCATGAGATTAAACATTTACAGACTTTATCATATGCCGAATCAGGCTAGTGATGGAGCCACCAAACAACATATTGATGTGGAAGAAAGGGCTCTGTTCAGCTCGCGACAGATGACATGCAGAGATGGGGCAATCGTGTTTAAAGATAAAATATTTATATCATGCAAAATGAGGTTTACGCCAATGCCCACAGCGCAACAAAGAAAAGTGCTGTTTCCCAGCACTGTAGTCACTCCACAAATATATTTATATGATCAGCCGCCCAAATCTGACCTTAAAGTACTTAAAAGTGCCAGCACAGATGGGTTTAGAATTTAGACATCACAGAATGTTGCAGATTGTGACTGCCTCCTTTACTGTACTTTACACAAAGGCACATGTCAGATTCTTCATTTTTACCTCCATATCGTGCACAAGGAAGTTGACTTTAAATGTATAGTTTGGATACATCATTCAGAAATACCTTCCTGAAAGAATATGGCACAAGTGCAAAACATGGAGTTTTTGCTGCAAAACAACTGCAACAGTTTGGCACTGATGTGGAGGGGATCCCAAATTTTGGGATTCGTAGTAAATGTTAAGTACAAACAGCATGTTTGATGTATCAGCTGCTCAGTTTGTCAGGGGCTGCAAAATGCCAGGTTTCTGCTGCAAAACGATGCAAAGAAAAACCGTGCAAAACTTGAGCACGGGTTTGGAGAGGATCCCAAATTTTGGGGTTGGTATTTAATTTTCCTGCAAGGAGCCATCGCTGCATCTCCTAGCAGCAAACTTGATTATTCATGCATTATAAGGAGAAAAAAAACTGCTCCTTTTCCCTTATGGGGCATTCCAGAGTTTGTACAGAGTCCTCCTAAGGTTCCCTATCGGTAGGAGAAAGTCAACAGAGGTCAACCAGAGTATATTGAGAAGCAAAGCGGCTAGTAAGTCTGATCTTTATTAAAGGAACTCTTGCAACAGGGTCCCCACTCACCACACGCAGGAGGAAGGAGAACCCTGAACAATGGTGCGCAAGCCCTTATATAGACTTTTGAAATTGCCCAAGACCACCCCCTAAAACATCATACATACATCACAAAAGGAGGCGGTCTACAGCAGAAATCCTGCCTGCCAGGATACCTGATAATGGTCCCTGATTGCATTACCTGGGCAGTCTGGCTATTCTTTTGTGATGGTTAATACTTTAGTTCCTGAATTAACAGGCTCACAGGCTCACCCTATTCATACACAAATATGCCCTTAAGACAGGATTTGCAAGCGAAAAGACAATGGAAAGGCTTTTCCCATTTGTCTCCCTTACTTGTTGTTGTTTAGTCGTTTAGTCGTGTCCGACTCTTCATGACCCCATGGACCAGAGCACGCCAGGCACTCCTGTCTTCCACTGCCTCCCGCAGTTTGGTCAGACTCATGTTTGTAGCTTCAAGAACACTGTCCAACCATCTTGTCCTCTGCCGTCCGCTTCTTCTTGTGCCCTCCATCTTTCCCAGCATCAGGGTCTTTTCCAGGGAGTCTTCTCTTCTCATGAGGTGGCCAAAGTATTGGAGCCTCAGCTTCAGGATCTGTCCTTCCAGTGAGCACTCAGGGCTGATTTCCTTAAGAATGGATAGGTTTGATCTTCTTGCAGTCCATGGGACTCTCAAGAGTCTCCTCCAGCACCAGAATTCAAAAGGATCAATTCTTTGGCGATCAGCCTTCTTTATGGTCCAGCTCTGACTTCCATACATCACTACCGGGAAAACCAGAGCTTTAACTATACGGACCTTTGTTGGCAAGGTGATGTCTCTGCTTTTTAAGATGCTGTCTAGGTTTCCCATCGCCTTTCTCCCAAGGAGCAGGCATCTTTTAATTTCGTGACTGCTGTCACCATTACTGCAGAGGTATATTTGAGGTCATTGGGAGAGTCAGAGTGCTCTCCCGTACTATTTCAGACCCATGGTTTATATATTTAGATACGTGTGCATTTATCAATATTTATTCTATATTTGGGACCTTAAAATTCTTATAACACAAGTATTGCATGATTCTGAAATATTTTGATATGTTTAATCAGGATGCCCCAGCGCACCACTGAGAAAAGGACTACAATATTCCTCCTGCTGAGGAAGCGGAGCAGAACATTTGGGATACTTTGACATTCACTCAGTGAAACATTCTGCCTCCATATAAGGCAGATGCCCATGTTACCTGGGCTTGCCCTGCCCTCAGACTTGTGGTAATTGCTTTTAGAACCAATAGGACTTAAAATGTAATTATTGTTACCAAGGATTGGCCAACAGAATTGCAAAAACTTTGCTACTCTTCCTTCCAGTCCTGGCACACCTCCAACCATTGGTGATTAATCTAGCTGTGTGATGCTTCTCCAGCCAGCTTGCGATCTCCAACTTAAAGGCATTGGTGGGAAGATGCATGCAGGGTTCATAGACTTCTCGTTCTGCATGCATGAGTTAAGTGAGGACGCATTTGGATTCTGATACCATCAGAAGTGTGGGATGTAACATAAGCAGTCAAGTACAACGCTTCCTGTTTGCCTAGAGTGGACACAGACAGGGGGATGTTTATCCACCCAGTTGAACTTCCTGTTACACCTGGTCTGGAGCATCCTTCCTTTGCATGTGACAAGGTAGGTGGTCATGACTCTTGCAGACCCCACAAAAGGTCCAGTCACACAGCCACCTTTCTCTTTTGATGCCTTTTCTTCTCTTGGACTGCACAGCTGGCTCTCTGCCAGCAGCACATGGCCCCATCCTTACAAAGATGTAAGTCACACTGTATCTACAACTACTAGCTAAAGCCTGCCTTCAGGGATCCAACTGTGAACTGAATGTGAGTAAACGTCTTATTACTTTTAAAAGAAGCTTCTTGTGTCTTTATTCTTTTTAGAAAGGATAAAAGGAGTCATACCAGGAATATGAACAAAGCCAGATTGGATTGCTTGAGTAAAGAGATTAAGACGAATCTACCAACTAGCTTCCTGCTATCTATTGGGGAATGCCCTCTGCTGATGACTCACAAGTGTGAGTGAGGAACGATACTATTAAATCAATATATCCTCTCCTAGTATCTACAACATTCCCACAACAAGTTCTGCAGGCATTGGCCGTAGTGACTCTCCCAGTAAGTGTGCAAAGGATTTCAGGCCTGCCTAATGCATGTCTGCTTGTGCTTGATGAATTTTCTACCAGGGAACATGTAGAGAGGGGGTGCTTGCTGCCTAAACCTCAGTACTGTAGTGATCTTTCGGATGTTGTTGTTGTTTTAAAAAACAGTGTTGAAAACTGCAGGTTGAAAATTGGGCTTGCATCACTGAGGGCCAAGCCGTGCAATATGTTTCTCTCAAACTGACTGTTTTTTGTGAAAGTATAATCTGCTGCTGCTATTTGCACAAGCATGGGGCAAAGTCTACCCAGCACCCTGTGATCTGTCCCTGCTCTCCACTTCTGTGTTCTTCTGTACAAAGTATGTTCATCAGCAACGAGGTGCTAGCTTACGTATTTGTTTCATAAAATATATACACCGGACCGGACTTAGGTTTGCTGAGGCCTTAAGCTATTGAAGGGAATGGGGCCCTTTATATGTCCAGCTGTCCTTTGTCAGCAATAAATTGTCACTTTTTTGCGTTGAATATATGCTATATGGTAATTTATGGACCTAATAGGTATTGAAAGCCATTTGCACATGCAGAATGTAGACACCCTATATACAGAAATGAGCAAACCAGTGGTATTTTAGGGTTCAGGCTAGCAGGCGGGGCCCATGACTTACATCATAGGAGCCTACACAACACAAAACACTGTTGCTGTATGTAGGTTTTATTTTACTTGTTTTTTATCTTATATTTTGGAAATGTACATCCAGTGGTTTTTTTCCTTTACATTTTTTGGGGGCCCCCAAGAGAGTGGAGCCCTAAGCTATAGCTTGTTTAAGCTTATACATAAATCCGGCAATGTGTACACCATTTGATTGTAAAAACAGCAGCAGCAACAACAACAACAGTCAGTGTGGATTACAAAGAAGAAAAAGCGAGAAAAGCGAGAAAAAATGTGCAACAGTACAAAAAGCAACTTGGTTGAGAACAATTTTACAAAAAGAGTTACAGCTGAATACTAACCCTAAAGAAAACATGTGAAGCGAGTTGCCTAATGTCAGGGCCAGTCCCACTTCAGCCCCTCGGATTACAGCTGACGAAAAATGTGGTCATCGATGTGATCCTAGGCATGTGTTTACTCAGAGGTAAGTCCCATAGAGCTCAGTGAGATGTGCATCTCAATCCTATACATGCAGTGCATCCGTAAACTATGGAACTCACTGCCACAGGAGGCAGTGATGGTCACCAACCTGAATAATAATAATAATAATAATAATAATAATAATAATAATAATAAATTTATTATTTGTACCTCGCCCATCTGGCTGGGTTTCCCCAACCACTCTGAGCAGATTCCAACAAGGATTAAAAATACATTAAAATGTCACACATTAAAAACTTCCCTGAACAGGGCTGCCTTCAGATGTCTTCTAAATGTCAGGTAGTTGTTTATCTCATTGACATCTGATGGTAGGACATTCCACAGGGCAGGCGCCACTACCGAGAAGGCCCTCTGCCTGGTTCCCTGTAGCTTTGCTTCTCGCAATGAGGGAACCGCCAGAAGGCCCTCGGCGCTGGACCTCAGTGTCCAGGTAGAACGATGGGGGTGGAGACGCTCCTTCAGATATACTGAACCGAGGCCGTTTAGGGCTTTAAAGGTCAGCACCAACACTTTGAATTGTGCTTGGAAACATACTGGGAGCCAGTGTAGGTCTTTCAAGACCGGTGTTACATGGTCTCAGCGACCGCTCCCAGTCACCAGTCTAGCTGCCGCATTCTGGATTAGTTGTAGTTTCCGGGTCACCTTCAAAGGTAGCCCCACTGGTTCTTAGAGAGGATTGGACAAATTCGTAGTGAACAGGGCTGACTAGATATGATGGCTATGCTTTGCCTCTGCAGTCTGAGTCAATATACTTCTGAGTACCAGCTGCTGAAAACCACAGGAGGGGAAAGAGTGCCCTTTTGCTTGTAGGTTTCCCACAGGCCTCTGTGAGAGAAAGATGCTGGACTAGATGGGCCATTGGCCTGATCCAGCAGGCTGTTATGTTCTTAGCGAGAGTGATAGCAATCAAGCGTTCCATGGACTGAAGCCCGTGCATTTCTTTGGCTAGCTAAAATACAAATTTAAAAATACCCTGTGGGCAAGTTTGTGTTTTCAAAACAGGAGCCTAGGGAAAAGCGGCAGCAAGCTAAACCGGTGACCTCAGTTGGAAAAGATAAGCAATTACTTCATGCATATATTAACAGCGCTTCCATAGCACAGATAAGCACATGCATAATTGGTTCTTTAAATAGATCAAAGCAGGAAAAGGCAAGGAGGGAGGTGTATCAAGAGACAGGAGGCAAGAAAGGGAGCATATAGGCTGGCATATTTAGCTTGCAAAGACAGTGGCGTAGCGTGGATTGTCAGCACCCGGGGCAAGGCAAGTAATTTGCACCCCCTAACCCATGGATTTGTGCCCCCTAACCCATGGATTTACACCCCCTAACCCTAACCCCCAGATGTTGCGCCCGGTGCGCCCGGTGCGGCCGGCCCCCCCTGCACCCCCCACGCTACGCCACTGGGCAAAGACTCCTATCAGGAAGATCACAGATAACACCCCAAAGGGTCTATACTTTAAAAATGCAGCTCAACAGAGCCACTGATTGATTACTGCTTGTAAATATCATCTTAAACCCTTTACAGTCCCTGTGTGCCAATATCTACATTTGTCTATATAATCTGCAGGAGGACATCTACATCTTAATTATTTTTATATGATAGGGTACAGTACGTGATGAATCCAGGAGGCATGGGGGCATGATATATATATATATATATATATATATATATATATATATATATATGCATAATAGAAAAGCTGACAAGCTTTCTCCCTCCTTCACCTGCCCAGAGGCCAGGCTACGGGTTCACTATTTGTTAAAATAAACGATTTAATTAATCTGGACCTGAAGTGGGAAACCCTCATCAGCCTGAGGGCCATATTCTATTGTGGGCAACTTTCTGGACAGCCACTTACCATGGGGTGGGTGGGGCCAGGGGCAAAAGTGGGCAGGGCTATATGCATGAATTCTACCTCTGTATAATAGGGTAAGGGTCACGGGTGGTGCTGTGGGTTAAACCATAGAGCCTAGGACTTGCTGTTCAGAAGGTTGGCGGTTCGAATCCCCGTGACGGGGTGAGCTCCCGTTGCCAGAGTCTGCCACGACTGGACCTAATGGTCAGGGGTCCCTTTACCTTTATGGTAGGGTATGGGGAGAGGTAGTACCTCTGGTGGGGGACATATACCTTCTGGAGCAGATTGTCCATTATTTTGTCCAGCATCCTGTTCTTACAGTGGCCAGCTAGATGTCTGTGGACAAGCAGGACTCCAGCACAAGAGCCCTCTTCCCTCTTTGCAGTATTCAGAAGCCTTACTGCCTTCAGTGGGATGCGGGTGGCACTGTGGGTTAAACCACAGAGCCTAGGGCTTGCCGATCAGAAGGTCGGTGGTTCGAATCCCCGCAACAGGGTGAGCTCCTGTTGCTCAGTCCCTGCTCCTGCCAACTTAGCAGTTCTAAAGCACGTCAAAGTGCAAGTAGATAAATAGGTACCGCTCCAGCGGGAAGGTAAACAGCGTTTACGTGAGCTGCTCTGGTACACCAGAAGTGGCTTAGTCATGCTGGCCACATGACCCGGAAGCTGTATGCTGGCTCCCTTGGCCAATAAAGCGAGATGAGTGCCACAACCCCAGAGTTGGCCATGACTGGACCTAATGGTCAGGGGTCCCTTTACCTTTACCTTTACTACCTCCAGCAGGATTATGGCCATTGCGGTTAGTAGCCATTGATAACCTTACCCTCCATGATTTTGTCTTGTCTTCTTTTAAAGCCATCTTGGTCAATGGCCAGTTGGTCACCACTGCCTCCTGTGGGAGTGAGGGCTATATAGAGTTTAATTATGTGGGTTGACGTCTGTCTGTCTTGGGAGACAAAGGAGGAGTGCGCCTTTGGGAGTGAAGTCAAACTGCTGGAAAGTTGCGCCGCCTGCTGTGGCCATAGAAAATGATATGGGAGAAACATGTTTCGTTGCCATGTGCTGCATAAATAAGTACTGTCTTTTATCTATCCTGAATTTTCCAACACTTGGCTTCATTAGATGTTTATTAGCTCTGGTGCTATGAGGGAGAAAAACCTTTATCTATCCACTGTCTCTATACCACGCATAATTTTAAAAACTTCTACCATTTCACCTCCGTACCTTTCCTCTGAACTCAAAACATCCTAAGCTCCTTCTGGCAGACTCCAATTCCGAGTGCTGCCTCTTTAACTGGCCTTTCTCCTCTTGTCTCTTAGCAGCAGTGCGCTGGGCATAACTTAAGCAAGTTAATTTTTTTCCTAGGATGGAAATAAGTTGTAGGAGAAGCATCACTTGCTAGATTTTTTTTAAAAGCCTTGGAAGCAGAGCTGGAGAAAAAAAAAAGAAGGAAGGAAAAAATAGATGGGAGCCCAAAAACAGAACTTCCCACTAAATGGAGCAGATATCTGGTTTATACCATATTTTTCCGTGTATAAGACAAGTTTTTTTGCTAAAAAAAATAGTAAAAAATTGGGGGTCATCTTGTACAGTGGTACCTCATGTTACATATGCTTCAGGTTACATATGCTTCAGGTTACAGACTCGGCTAACCCAGAAATAGTGCTTCAGGTTAAGAACTTTGTTTCAGGATGAGAACAGAAATCGTGCTCCGGCGGCGCATCAGCAGCAGGAGGCCCCATTAGCTAAAGTGGTGCTTCAGGTTAAGAACAGTTTCAGGTTAAGAATGGACCTCTGGAACGAATTAAGTACTTAACCCAAGGTACCACTGTATTTTGGTGTAATGGGCATCTGGGGGAATTTGTAAAATATTTAGGCATATGTCTGGGATTTTGGCTTGGGCAGGCTGAGGTGATCCCTCCTGCTGCTGCCCCCCTTCCCCCCCGGGCTGCATGCTGGTGATTGGCTCACCTCCTGAAGCCCCCACTGGCTCGACCACGGGATTGAGAGCAGCTGTTGCCGCCGCCGATGAGAGCTGCCTCAGCTACCTCTCCTTGCCCTTCTTTCCCTCTTCCTCTCTCAAACGCCCACCCTGCCCCCAGCCCCCTCACCACCTTCCTCAGCTCAGTTTGCTAGACGGCCTGGCCTGGCGCAGAGTGGGCGCTGGCTTCCCATGGCTCTTCCTTGGTGTGATGGCCTGGGACACGGGCTCGGACTCGGAGCCGGAGGAGTCTCAGTCCGCACCGGATCCTCTGCCTCAGGCAGCACCTGAACCTACTCTGGGGCCTGATTCTGAAGAGTCCCAGTCTGCACAGGTTCCCCTGCAACAAACACCAGCTGGGCCAAGTCAGGGGCCTGAGCCTGCCCTGGCTCCAGATGCAGGGATTATCTCATTGCCTTCAGCTGGGCCATCACTTACAGCTGCTCCACTACCAGTTGGGTCAGGGGAGGCTGAGGCGGCCTCTGGGTCTAGTAACCCACCAACATCTCCCGAGCTGCAGAGACGAAGGTCTGAGAGAAGGAGAGACCTGAGTACGTGCAGGAGGAGTACTCGCCTTTGGGTGAGGCAAGGAAGTGAGACACCAGGGGATCAGGACCGGCCATTACCCTGACAGAGATAAAAGGCTGTCAGACCCCGTCCCAGGTTGCAGGAGCAACATTGCTGCTTGCTGGAACCTGCCTGAGACCTTGTGGCTGACCTAGCCTGGTTTCCTGCCTTGGCCCTGTTGGACTGACTCCTCGTGGAATCCTTGGATTCAGGACCGGACCTGGACCACGTGGGTCGGGTTAACCCCTGGGTCCAGCACACCTGGCATCCTGCTTGGGAGCCTGCTTCCCTGCAGCAGCAGCTGCTACTGAGGGGGAGTGTGTGGTGCCTCCCCCAGTCGCTGTCTTTGCTTCTGCACCACGGTGCACTTCATGCCCCTCATGCTGGAAACTTTGAGGGCGATCGCCTCCCTAAAAATCAACAACTTCCCACTGCCAGTCATCCAGATTTTCACTTCTATTTTAGGGTTTCATTTTCTTAATTTTGGGTTCAAAAAAAATAGGGGTTGTCTTATACATGTGGGCGTCTTATACATGGAAAAATACAGTATATATTTCATGGGAAATCCCCTTTTTTTATTTGGTGCTTTTCACCCTCACAAGTTTTGGGGGTGTGGGGTGTAGTGGAGTTTTGTGTTCCAGTATGGCAGCAGGCAAGAGTCTTTATCCCCTCTCATTTTGTTTCCAACTGCATCTCCCCAGGGTTTTGTTTCAGCTGAAGGAATGACCTTCAGGATACTTTTTATTTCTTCTTTTTCTTCTTCAAGTGGGTTGGAATGGAGCTGTTCCCACCTTGAGGCCCAGAGAGCCAGCAGGCTTTGGGGGAGGAAATGATTTAATGCTTTTGCTATGCAGATAATGACCCACACAGGAGATGCTTTCTGGCAGGATCGACTGGTGCTTGATGGAGAAGTCATTGCCCTTCGAGTCTAAAAGTAACCGGTGGGAGACTAGGCATGTCTGCTCCGAGAGCTGCAATCCTTCCTCCCCACAGCTGAAGCAGCTCAAAGTTGGATTATGTTGCAGAGTTTCAGAGGCTCCAAGGTCAGAAGAGACCTTCTTCACCATAACATCAAAGGCTTGTAATCTTAAACCTACTTACCTGTAGGCTTGACTCCTTTTTTTAACCATCTCCAGTTCCCAATTCTTGTAACAGACACTTGTATGTAAACATTAGTGGGAGATAACGTCTTGAGAGGCTTGCCTGCAGATTTAGGAACACAGGAAGTGGTCTTGTACCATTTCATAATATTTGTTCGTCTAGCCCTGCATCATCTGTAGTGCTAGCTCCCCAGAGTCTCAGGCAGTGGAAGCTGGTACCCATTGGGACTGGGAGTGTGGAAGGCAAGGGAACCAACAGTAAGTGGATGTCTGGAGTGAGCCCGGAACTAACCTGTTCCAGTACCTCTGGGTTTCGGCAGTCCGTAACCCAAAAAAACGCAACCTGAAGTGTCTGTAACCCAAGGTATGACTGTACTGCAACACTTGGGGCTTTGGGGTTTAGATAAAAGGCACAATGTGGGACATGGGTGGCGCTGTGGTCTAAACCTCAGAGCCTGAGACTTGCCAATCAGAAGGGCAGCGGTTCGAATCCCTGCAACGGGGTGAGCTCCCGTTGCTCGGTCCCTGCTCCTGCCCACCTAGCAGTTCGAAAGCAGGCCAGTGCAAGTAGATGAATAGGTACCACTGTGGCAGGAAGGTAAACAGCGTTTCCATGTGCTCTGGCTTCCGTCACGGTGTTCCGTTGTGCCAGAAGCGGTTTAGTCATGCTGGCCACGTGACCCAGAAAGCTGTTTGTGGACAAATGCCGGCTCCCTTGGCCTGAAAGCGAGATGAGCGCCACAACCCCATAGTCGCCTTGCTCCCGTTGCTCAGTCCCTGCTCCTGCCCACCTAGCAGTTCGAAAGCAGGCCAGTGCAAGTAGATAAATAGGAACCGCTCCGGCGGGAAGGTAAACAGCATTTTTGTGCGCTGCTCTGGTTCGCCAGAAGCGGCTTAGTCATGCTGACCACATGACCTGGAAGCTGTACGCCGGCTCCCTCAGCCAATAAAGCGAGATGAGCGCCGCAATCCCAGAGTCGGCCACGACTGGACCTAATGGTCAGGGGTCCCTTTACCTTTAAAAGGCACAACAGAGGTGTGTGCAACTATGTCTGGTGTAGAGAAAGTGTTGTGGGTTCAAGTCCCACGTTGGTCGAAAGATTCCTGCATTACAGGGGGATGTACTAGACAGATCCGTCTTTCCCATTGGGCTTACTGGCACATTGCGCCAGGGCGCCAGTCTCTCAGGGACACCCGGCGAATGGGGGAGCTGTGCGGCTTTGCCAGCGCCAGCAGCCTCCCCTTTCCCTGCACGCCTGCCAGCTGCGTCCCGTCAACTATATGGCTGGTGGGTGTGCAGCTTCCTTCCCAAGCCTCCGCGGGAAGAGAGTGATCCCCGCAGAGGCTCGGGGAAAGGTCGACAACTCTGGGAAACGGGGTGTGTGTGCCGGAGGGATCTTTGCACCATGGCGCCGGATACGCTTAAGACGGCCCTGGTACTAGATGATCCTTTGATGCTATGAAGTGATAACTTTTTCTTCCCCTCTTGGAACTCTAGAACTCGGGGCTGTCCAATGAAAGTGAACATTGGAAAATTCAGAATAGACACTGGGAGGTAGCTCAGAGGTAAACTCTGGAATTTGCTGCCACGTGAGGCAGTGATGGCCACCAACGTGGGTGATTTTAAAAGAGAACTGGGCAAATTTATGGAGATCAGGCCATCAATGGCTACCAGCCATGATGGCTAGGTTCTGTCTCCACTTTCAGAGAGAAGAGAAGAAGAAGAGGAGTTTGGATTTGATATCCTGCTTTATCACTACCCAAAGGAGTCTCAAAGCGGCTAACATTCTCCTTTCCCTTTCTCCCCCACAACAAACACTCTGTGAGGTGAGTGGGGCTGAGAGACTTCAGAGAAGTGTGACTAGCCCAAGGTCACCCAGCAGCTGCATGTGGAGGAGCGGAGACGCAAACCCGGTTCCCCAGATTACGAGTCCACCGCTCTTAACCACTACACCACACTGGCAGTATGCCTCCCAGTTGCTGGGAATTGGAAGTGGTGAGAACTCTCTTGCACTCAGGTCCTGCATCCCACTGGGACATCTGGGACACTGGGATGCTGGACTAGATGAGTCATTGCCTGACCCAGCAAGCTCCTTATGTTCTTACACGTGCTTCAAAGGAGGGTGGTGCTATAAGGAAAAACGGCTCCCTTTCCTTATGGGGTATTCTGCAGCCTGTATAAAGTCCTTAAGTGGGTTCCCTATCAGTAGGAGAAAACAGAGGCCAACCAGAGAATATTGAGAAGCAAAGCAGCTAGTAAGCCTGATCTTTATTACAGGAACTGTTGCAACAGGGTCCCCACACGCAGGAGGGTGGAGAACCCTGAACAATGGTGCACAAGCACCTAATATAGACTTTTGAAATTGTCCAAGACCACCCCCTAAAACATCGAAGAAGCATCACAGAAGGAGGCGGTCTACAGCAGAAATCCTGCCTGCCTGGATACCTGATAATGGCCACTGATTGCATTACCTGGGCAGCCTGGCCATTCTTTTGCGATGGCTAACACTTTAGTTTCTGAATCCAGGCCACAGGCTCACCCTATTCATACAGAAATACGCCCTTAAGACAGGATTTGCAAGCGAAAAGACAATGGAAAGGCTTTCCCCATTTGTCTCCCTTACTACAGAGGTATATTTAAGGTCATTGGGAAAGTCAAAAATGGCTTCAGGATTGCTGTCTCATACTATTTCAGACACATGGTTCATATATTTATATATGGGTGCATTTGTGAATATTGTATATTTGAGACCTTAAAATTCTTATAACACTGGGGTTCGGACATAATCATAAAATTGTTAGAATTGGAAGGGACCACAAGGATCATATAGTCCACCCCCCCTTCTTCACTTTGGCAAGATGTACTGTATTTCTCTTGTAAATTACAGAAATTAATTACTGCTAAATTTGCCTCTGTAAGTATAAATGAGCATATTCAAATCTGTGTCCTCCACCTGCCCTTTTTCCAGTATGTAATGGACCTTTTATATCCCTAGGCTATGCATCCACTCATTTCAACTGGTCTCAGTTACAGGTAAGTAGAATAAAGAGCCCTACTGTCATCTGTGCTACTTAATCTGCAGAAACTGGCGATGTGCGCAATCTCTCCCTGAGGGTCTGTGGAGGTTGCCCATTACGGCAAGTAGAGTGCTGCTCCACCAAACTCCATCAGCCAACCCTTGCCTGCCTACATCCTTATTTAAGACGAGTCTTCGGCAGTCGTGCATCCGCCGAAGTGCTAAATCGCCTTTTGCGCATGCACAGAAGCGCCGAATCACAACCCGCACGTGTGCAGACACTCCCCTGCGGGTTGCGAATGCTGCGGGTTGCGAACGTGCATCTCACATGGATCACGTTTGCAACATGAGCGTCCACTGTATAACCATTTCCTGTATAGACAGAAATGTTTGTTATTATTAGGGTAAGGAAGGATAACAGTGAAATGAAATATGAGAAAAAATAGCAGTGTGAACCCTGCTTTTCCCCTAACAAAGACAAGGGGGCTACCTCTGTCTTGCTGTTGTAGCTGTCTTGGCACGTGGAAATTAAGCAGTCAAAACTTTTCCTAGCTGAGAGATAAGTAAAGGGAAGGGCTTTGTCTACTTAGTTTCTGCTGTTAAAGGCATAGGAGCAGGGCCAGTAAAAATGACAGCACTTAACATTACCAAGAGGCATTGAATGAGGAGCTCCCAGAATCCATTTCTGCTGCAGACTACTTTGCTGATTAATAAAATGCTCTCTTCTGACACAGCTGGGGGATGTCTTTTTTAAAAAAACACCATACTAACAGGAGACATAATATTGCTATTAACGTCTACTTGCTTCACTTCTGTTATTTGGATTCTTTTAAATTCCCATGACTGATCTTTGCCCCCCCCCCTTAAAAACAAAACAAAACATTATTCCCTTGCAAATTGCTCTCTGGTTCAATTATGGTCACTGATCTCTCCCCCAACAGCTTGGTTTTATAATTTGGAATCTGGCAGTCTGAGTGAAACGATGCCTTGTTGGGTGGAAATTTCATTCCAAAATACCAAATGAGTCTCGAAGTTTTGAAATAGTAGACTGATTGCGTTCAGGATGTTATTCCACTCAGGAAAGTTAAGATTTCTATGCTATGGTACAAGAAGAAGGGAACCTACCAGTTTACTAAGGGATTTTGACAACATGCCTGCTTCGTCTTGGGTTAAATAACTGTAAGATCACAATCCTAGTCATTACTTGCACCCAAGGGTCACAATCCAGCCTAAGTACTTCTAAGCCCTGCTGATTTCAGCGGGTGAGTGTTAAGCATGTATTTAGAAAGCAAAAGGATTTACAAGAAACATTTGGGCTGGATCTTGCCCAAGATTATGTAGTCAGGTCAACAATACTGAGTCCCAGACCCTCCAAGTGTGCTTATTTCTCAGGGAAAGTCCTGGATTTACAGAAGCGGTCCTGGTTTATGATTTGATCCCATAGTGTCCCACTTTTACTTAGGATGTCCCTATTTTTATCGGAGAAATGTTGGAGGGTATGGAGTTATGTGACCCCTCGAGCCAAGGAGATAAGTAACTACACAGCCAGTAACTTGGTTTTCCCAGTAGTGATGTATGGAAGTGAGAGCTGGACCATAAAGAAGGCCGATCGCCGAAGAATGGATGCTTTTGAATTATGGCGTTGGAGGAGACTCTTGAGAGTCCCATGGACTGCAAGAAGATCAAGCCTATCCATTTTCAAGGAAATCAGCCCTGGGTGCTCACTGGAAGGACAGATCCTGAAGCTAAGGCTCCAATACTTTGGCCATCTCGTGAGAAGAGAAGACTCCCTGGAAAAGACCCTGATGTTGGGAAAGATGGAGGGCACAAGGAGAAGGGGACGACAGAGGACGAGATGGTTGGACAGTGTTCTCGAAGCTACCAGCATGAGTTTGACCAAACTGCAGGAGGCAGTGGAAGACAGGAGTGCCTGGCGTGCTCTGGTCCATGGGGTCACGAAGAGTCGGACACGACTAAACAGCAACAAAAAAAGCGAGATGAGTGCAGCAACCCCAGAGTCATCCGTGACTGTACTTAACAGTCAGGGGCCCCTTTACCTTTACCTTTATTTTCATAGGAGAAATGTTGGAGGGTATGGAATCCACAATCTTACATATGAAGAGTTGCCAACTTTTTAATGGTTTTGCTTTTGTTTCTCCAACAGCAACCTGTGCCTTGAGTAGTAGAAAGTGCAAAACCATTGGAAAATGTTTTTCATCTCCTAATCCCCCACCCCTTCTGCTAGGTTACAGTTAAAGCCACTAGTACCAAGCCAGTTTTTAAAAGCTGGTAATCCCATGTGTCGATTTAACCAATCGAGTTCCATGCCCACAGGGAGCGAAATGCTTCCCAGGAGAATGGAAAAAAACACACACCTGCTTGCGTTACAGGAATCAGAGCTCCTCGTCTTTCCATAGAAGAGTTAATATAAACCATGCTCCAACTGAGCATAGCATACCAATCCACAACGCTTTCGCTGCAGGATGCAGTGAGTGTGTTTAAAGAGCTTGCTTTTAATTCACAGATACGCTCCGATCATTTTAATGAAACAAAGCCGCCTTTACAGCCCGTGCAACCAGCTCGTTTAGCTGGGTTTTTATGGTCGCTCTGCATCACTGGAGCAGTGAAAATCACCTGGAGCACAACAACGAAAGTTTACAGTTCCTTCCCTCTGAGGTTTGCCCATATAGTGTGTACCAAGCTGTTGTTACCAAAGACCACTTGCTTTAAGTCCCAATGCAGCTTGAGTGACACTCCTGGTTTTCAGCTGAACTTGGGGTTTTGGCTGACAAACACTGTCTACTCAGTGTCTACTCAGAAGTAATTCCTATTGAATTCAGTGAGGCTTGCTCTCAGGTGACCAACAACAACAACAACAATAATAAATTTTTATTTGTATCCCGCCCTGCCCAGCTGAGGCAGAGTGGCTAACATCATAAAAACAACACAATATGCATAAAAACAGACACCAGTTAATTAAAATACACTAGCGTTGTATTGTAACCAAGAGTTAGGATTGCAGTGTTTGTCTACAGTCATACCTTGGATCTCAAACGCCTTGGCTCCCGAACAAATCGGCTTCTGAATGATCAAAACCCGGAAGTGAACATTCTGGTTTTGAACGATTTTCGGAAGCCGAACGTCTGGCACGGCTTCTGATTGGCTGCCAGGACGTTCCTGAAGCCAATCGGAAGTCTTGGTATAATTGTATTTGCTGAGAGAGACAGTGAATACAGTGCGACTCTCAGTCTTCCTTTGGTAAATAAGAGATTATTTTCATTTGTTTTTGAGAATGGGGAAAACAAATGGGAAATGGTGGACTGCCTCTGAAGGCGTGCGTGTTGTTGCAACAGATTGTGTTGACTGCTTTGCACCGAGGCAGAGGAAAAGCTTGGGCAAGGGTGTTCTAAAAGTCTCCCTGCAATGTCCCAACCGTTAAATTCACATAGGTAAAGGTAAAGGGACCCCTGACTATTAGGTCCACTCGTGGCCGTCTCTGGGGTTGCAGCACTTGTCTCGCTTTATTGGCCAAGGGAGCTGGTGTACAACTTCCAGCATGTGGCCAGCATGACTAAGCCGCTTCTGGTGAACCAGAGCAGTGCACAGAAATGCCGTTTACCTTCCCACTGGAGTAGTACCTATTTATCTACTTGCACTTTGACGTGCTTTCGAACTGCCAGGTTGGCAGGAGCTGGGACCAAGCAACGGGAGCTCACCCCATCACGGGGGTTCGAACTGCCGACCTTCTGATCGGCAAGTCCTAGGCTCTGTCGTTTAACCCACAGCGCCACCCATGTCCCTTAAATCCACATAGGTGGTCCTTAAAAATCACCAGCTGATTCTGAAGCAACAAGAAAAGGGCAGCCCTTTACAGAGCCCAGTACAGTAATCTAGCCTGGTGGTTACCAGCACATGGACTGCAGTGGGAACAATAATTTGTTTAAGGTGCTGAGCTTTGTTAGGATACCCCTGATTCCTCTCATAGAGCTACAATTAAGGAATGGGGGTGTCTTCTAACACTCTCAGGATCCTCTGGAGGAAGCCAAGGCTGTTTAAAGTGGTGCGACGCTGCTTTCCATGTACAGTGCAGACAGAGCCAATGTATAACCTTTCCACAAACAAATCAGAACGAATGTTCAGCCAACAGCAGATGTCATATAACCTTCCCCACAAACTTTGTGCAGACAAATGTCTGGAAAGAACCCATATGGTTTAATCCCATGGCTTTCACATACCAGCCGAAGACGTTTTCATGGAGCCGTTTAAAGCAAGGTTTCGAGCTCTCTGCAAAACGTTTTAACAGAAAAGCAATCCGTTTCAACATTCTGCCGCTATTTATTTTGATGCATGTTAGAATTCCCAATAAACTATTTATTTTTTTAAAAAAGGAATAAGACAGCTTTATTTGTATCAGCTGAGCATCAAAACATCTTGTAAGGCTGCCCAGAAGAATGGCAAACGTTAGGAGCCTACGTGAGTTTTAATGTTTGCTTTTAATATTTCTCACAGGAATGTTTTAACTCTTCAGGGAGATGCTTCTGCAGCCAAAATAATATGGGAAGTGGTAACTTGGGTCCTGTGTGGTGGACTTACTGCCAGATCCGCTGCTCCTTAGTTACTTTGGCCCCATAAACAGATCTCTGGGGCATGTGTCTTGTGTGTGGAAGCCTGGGAAACTTGTACATACTAACACTGAGAGACTGAGATACAAGAGTTTTGTTCAAGATTTAAAATGTGTTCGCCAAAGTTGAGTCATAGCTCTCTTCGAGGTGGAAAATCTGGGTCTGGGCTGCCCCAGTTCAGAATGCAAGCAGGAGCTCACTTGGTCAAATTTTTATACATTCAAAACATAATAATAATAATAATAATAATAATAATAATAATAATAATAATAATAATAATAATAATAAATTTGTTATTTGTACCCCACCCATCTGGCTGGGTTTCCCCAGCCACTCTGGGCGGCTTCCAACAAAGATTAAGGATACATTAAAATGTCACACATTAAAAACTTCCCTTAGATGTTTTCTAAATGTCAGGTAGTTGTTTATCTCTTTGACATCTGATGGGAGGGTGTTCCACAGGGCAGGTGCCACTACCGAGAAGGCCCTCTGCCTGGTTCCCTGTAGCTTTGCTTCTCACAGTGAGGGAACTGCCAGAAGGCCCTCGGCGCTGGACCTCAGCGTCTGGGCAGAACGATGGGGGTGGAGACGCTCCCTCAGGTATACTGCATGTAGAAAACTTGAATGTCAAGGAGATGGGGTCTTGCATAGCCTTTCTACCAATATCTAGAGGTTTTTTGTTTTTTACAACTGGACTCACTTAGAAGAATATGCAGCTAATTGGGGCCAGCATTATCCAGTCATAGAGCTTAGGTATGGTGTAATTAATACCACAGACTGGAGTCCTTCATACACCAAGAGATTTGCTGGGGCATGGGGTAGAAAAGGAGCAATGTTTGCTATGTTGTTTCATGTGACCTACATGCCTTCCTCTTCCCTGAGCTGGTTTTTTGCAAAATCTCACAGCAATGAGTTCCACAGATAAATTGCCCATCTGTGCACAGAAAAGCTCCCTTGCCTCCAAATAAGATTTCCTAAACCTATATGCTCACGTGTCTTCTGCTACGTGGGAACGGGATGTGGTGGACCAGATAAAGAACCAAGTAAATGATTTAGTCCTTTGGCTTCTTTTATGAGGTTTCTTCCCCCCCCCAAAAAAAGTGGGAATAGTTATGAGTAACTGAGAGAGAGAGAGAGAGAGAGAGAGAGAGAGAGAGAGAGAGAGAGAGAGAGAAGGGACTCACAATATCTTTGTAAGAAAGGATACACATTTATCGTTGGAGAAAGTCCAGGTTTTTCTACAAAACTGCAGGATATTGCTGTGAATAACAATTCACCCCTTATTTATTTTGGAAATATGACATCTGGAAAATGGGAACGGCTCCAGTTAATTCCCTTACCTTGAAATATCAGTAGACACAAGGGTATTTTGAGATCATATTTTGCTTTTAAAAGGGGAGAGAAAAGAACAAACAACTTATAGAGTCACATGCCATAAAGACTGCCTTCCAATAATGTGAAAGGTCTTTGGTGCTTAATGCTATAAATTCCAAGCAAATTCGGAGCAGAAGCTGGAGTTTTGCGCTTAAGAGCTCCCTGAAGGCAGGTGCTGCTACACATATGTCAAGGATATGGGCTGGGTAGGACTTCTCCACTCAGGGACCCGATCCACACGTGCATTTACATCGCTTGAAAACTCAGTGTGTAGACTGCCTCCGTCTGAATGCCATCTGAATGGGGATTCTTTCCGCCTCCTCCAATGAATGCAAACTGCAAAGGCAGGACTCCCAATCTGGACTGGGGCTGGCTGACTGCAGTGGGAGGCAATGTGTTTATTTTATTCTATATGCCACCTTTCTCCCACTGCAGAATCCAAAGTGGCTCAGTGAATAAATTAAAACAGATACAACTAAAGGCACACCATAAATATAAATATCTGAAACAAATTAAGTAGCCCTATTAAAAAGACATCACGGGAAACACTTAAAACCATTTAAAGGCACACAAACGCAACAGTCAACCTCAGAAGACCCTGCCGCAACAGCCATTTATTTTTATTTTTAACATAACTTTACAGTGGTACCTTGGGTTACAGACGCTTCAGGTTACAGACTCCGCTAACCCAGAAATAGTACCTTGGGTTAAGAACTTTGCTTCAGGATGAGAACAGAAATCGCACAGCAGCAGCGCGGCGGCAGCAGGAAGCTAAAGTGGTGCTTCAGGTTAAGAACAGTTTCAGGTTAAGAACGGACCTCCGGAAAGAATTAAGTACTTTACTCAAGGTACCACTGTATTGAAATTCATAAATAATGTACCTAATGTACATAATATACACATTCTTAATTCGACAAAAATGAACATAGCCATGTACTAATACTCTTCTGTGGATTCACAAATATTAAACTTAGTTTCAATTTATACAATCTCTTTTTTTCCTACTAACATAAAATAGACTTCCTATCGTTTCTTGATGTAAACTTTATTTGTACTGTTGAATGTACTTAACATTATTACCTTGCTCTTTCTGTATTTTCTAATACCTCCTTACAACAGTTTGTACTCATAACCTTATTTCCAAACAATTACTTTAAATAAGGGTCATTCAAATGCTGCCATAGATATTATACCACTATTATATTTCTGTAAGTAACTCTTATACATATCCCATGTTTGAGTAAATGATTGTCTTGTATTGCCTCTCAGTCTGCTGGTCAACTGCACCATTTCCGCATATTCCTGTAATTTGCCGCAACAGCCAGTTAATAGCCAAAGGCTGAATGGAATGAAAAGGTCTTTACTTGCTGTGAAAGGAAAGCAGAGGGGGGCCCAGCCTAGTGCCCTGTGGAAGGGAGTTCCACAGTTTGGGAGCAGCCACCTAGAAGGCCCTGTCTTGTGCCATCACCAGATGAAGGTGGTGGGACCAACACAGAATCATAGAGTTCGAAGGGAGCCCAAGGGTCATCTAGTCCAACCCCTAGCAATACAGGAATCAAGGCACACAGTAATGGACTGGATTTGTGGTTTTGTCCCCCCTCCCACCCCCGGTAAGTAGTTCCCAGGCTGGGGATGCTCCATGATCCATCTTTGTCCCTGGAGGCAGAAGCCCAGAATGCTGCACCCAAGAAGCTCAGTTCAGCCAGAACTCTGTACATGCCCCAAGACTAGGTGTATAAGTCACCCTTGCTGTGTGCAATGGCAGCATCATTGCAATCACCAAGGAAATCTTCTGGTGTAAGCTGTAGGCATTTGCCAGTTGCAAGCAGGAGGTTAAAGGTAAAGGTAAAGGGACCCCTGACCATTAGGTCCAGTCTTGGCTGAATCTGGGGTTGCGGCACTCATCTCGCTTTATTGGCCGAGGGAGCCGGCATACAGTTTCCGGGTCATGTGGCCAACATAACTAAGCCGCTTCTGGAAAACCAGAGCAGGGCACGGAAACACCGTTTACCTTCCCGCTGGAGCGGTACCTATTTATCTACTTGCACTTTGATGTGCTTTCGAACTGCTAGGTTGGCAGGAGCAGGGACCGAGCAATGGGAGCTCACCCCGTCACGGGGATTCGAACCACCGACCTTCTGATCGGCAAGTCCTAGGCTCTCTGATTTAACCCACAGCGCCACCCGCGTCCAAAGCAGGAGGTTACACTGCCCCAATTTCCTCAGTGTCAGTGTAATAATGTCAGCAACACCGACAGTTCAACCAGCGAAGAGAGGCTGTTGCACTTGGGTCCTGTTTTCGGACTTCTCACTTGGGTTGGGTTGGCCTCTGCCTGGACAAGATGCTTGACTAGATGAGCCACTGGTGTGATCCAGCAGGTTCTCATGTTCTTAATCTTCCCTGGTGAGTAAATGGTTTCAACCTGGCAACCACACCCTGTGCCAATTAAATTCCCATTTGCTGGGAATTGCCGGTGCGCAGAGTGTTGTTTGCGCTTATGTGCTGCTAGCAGCCATTCTCAACCTGTGGATCCCCAGATGTTGTTGAACTGCAACTCCCATCACCCCTAGCTAGCAAGGCCAGAGCTCCAGGATGATGGGAGTTGTAGTCCAACAACATCTGGGGACCCACAGGTTGAGAATGGCTGGCCGTTTTGAGAACAGCATGATGAACAAAATGGGACTTTGAGCCCCTTTCAGCAGGCCTCTCTTATTTTCTTAAATTAGGTATCTGCATTTCTCAAGGACTTCCCAAACGCTCTCCTTTTCAGCGAAGGACAAAACAACTTGCAACCAAACAACAGACCACATGCCGTATTAGCTCCTACACTTTCTGCATTGGATTCCTCTCTAACCTTTTTAACAATTCTCTCACCCCACCCAAACCATGTGTATACACATTCCTGCAAACTCAGGATTGCACTTCATGCAGCTGATGAAGTGAGCAGCAAGATTATGCCAAAATCAATTTCTTATTTAAGGGGCCGCAAGACTCTTACTTATTTATATTTGCAACCTGCTCTTCATTAGGAACAATCCCGGAGGGAGGATTATTGCAATGGTTGGTTTTGCAAGGCATTGTGCTCTTCCCACTGCTAGTGTCAACATTTTCGGAGTATAATGTTTATGGCATGGCGGCTTACAAATAAATCTGATGATGGTTTGTTGGCAGGTGGTGGTGTGAGTGCCACATATCTTGGTGGTGTTTTTGTGTTGGGAGTGCAGCTAACAGGGAAAGGGGCTTTAGACTTGTTGCTCTTGCACTGGGGAACCCTGTTCCATTGATAATGAGAGATTCAACCATTCTGTGTTGTAGATATTTACAGTGGTGTCCCGCAAGATGAATGCCTCGCAAGACGAAAAACCCGCAAGACGAAAGGGTTTTTCGGTTTTTGCGTCGCTTCGCTAGACGATTTTCCCCATGGGCTTGCTTCGCAAGAAGAAAGCCCATAGGGAAATCTCCGGGGACCTCTTTTAAATGCTGGCGGTGGGGAGCAAAGCCTTCCCCCCCCTCCGGCCTTCAGAAGAGGTCCAGGAAGGCCGGCGGGGGCCGAAAGGCTTTGCTCCCCACCACCAGCATTTTAAAAGCGGTCCGGGATAGCAGGGAAGCGCTTCCCGCTATCCTGGACGGCTTTTGAAGGCGGGGGGGGGGAGCAAAGACTTTCGCCCCCCACCGGCCTTCAGAAGAGGTCCTGGACCTCTTCTGAAGGCCGGCGGGGGGCGAAAGTCTTTGCTCCCCCCTGCCTGCCTTCCCGGGAGAGCAGAGAAACGCGCTGCGATTCTCTGCTCTCCCCGACGGCTTTTGAAGGCAGGCGGGGGGGGGGGAGCAAAGACTTTCGCCCCCCGCCGGCCTTCAGAAGAGGTCGGGGGACAGACTGTCCCCGGACCTGGTCTGAAGGCGGTTTCCATAGGAACGCATTGATTGATTTTCAATGCATTCCTATGGGAAACCATGCTTCGCAAGACGAAAAACTCGCAAGACGAAAAGACTTGCGGAACGAATTAATTTCGTCTTGCGAGGGACCACTGTATTGAGGACACCCAGAAAAGATGTGTGGATCTGCATCTAACAAGCCCCCTCCCCAAGCAGGGACTATATCTTGAAAGGGGGGAAATGATGTCCACATCCTCTCCCAAACCTGGAAGACATTCTCCCAAATCTCAGACACAACAGAGGATGATTATGAATAGTCTGGTGTGATGTACTCTGCACATGGGCAGAAACTGTTACTTCCCATTTTCAAGACTGTCCACACATTGCAAATATGTTCTGTTGTGCTCCGCTGTGTGTTGGTCCCAGTGAAAAAAAATCATTTTTTTTGTCTATTGGTCCAAATACTTCATTCCTTTACTTTAGAGAAGTGATAATGAGTGTTCCTTTTTGGGAAGGAAAAGCACATGCAAGTCTCCCCCACATTTTAAAATATTTTTTTAGCGTGCTTAGTTTATTGCCAACAAATGTGCAGGTGTCAACAATACATGAATTCAAAAACTTACGCCATGTGGTATGGCTTAATTTCTAAATAAGAGGTCAATTTTGTCTGAAAATCATACTTGTGCTGTCTTACAGGGAAACTCTTTCCCTCTCCATAGATAAGCAGAGAATAATTGATTTCCTGTAGAAAGGAGACGGTGGTACTCTGCACATGCCTAATGGCACACTTTCCTAAATAACTGCTGTTGCGATGAGAACAGCAAGGTTAAAAAATGCACCCCGTCCCAATTCAAAATGTTGCCAGCTACAACTGGCGCGCGCGCGCACACGCATATGGATAAGAACTTGGAAAGGGAGAGGCTAACAAGTGATAAAATCCAAGCAGCATTTCAGTGCAATGCTCCAGGGCACAAACCTACGAATGGACCAATGGCCTGAAGTTCAAGACAGGCACAAATCGGCCAAGCAGCGGTGTACCTGCCATCCAGGGGAGGCTTACGCGGTTCCTGTACTTCCTTTAAGGGGGAAAAGGTTAAGCACAGTGGATGACTATTTAACCCTCCTACCCAAAGCGGGGGCGAAGGACACAGACATCGCGTTCAAGCCGAAGGGGAGCTGCAGCCAAGCGCTTGCTTATGCAATCCGCAAGCAGATTTCCTCAAAGCCTTCCTTCCAGAACAGCTTTGCTTGCCAGTTTCCACCAATGCAAGCCTCAAGGCACGTTTCTTTCCTCTTTGCATGGGCTTGCATTAAGTACAGTGGTACCTCGGGTTAAGAACTTAATTCGTTCTGGAGGTCCGTTCTTAACCTGAAACTGTTCTTAACCTGAAGCACCACTTTAGCTAATGGGGCCTCCCGCTGCCGCCGAAGCACGATTTCTGTTCTTATCCTGAATTTCTGTTCTCATCCTGATTTTTGTTCTCATCCTGAAGCAAAGTTCTTAACCAGAGGTACTATTTTTGGGTTAGCGGAGTCTGTAACCTGAAGCGTCTGTAACCCGAGGTACCACTGTACTGCAAGGTAAAGGTAAACTAAAGGGCCCCTTGACGGTTAAGTCCAAGGGGACATATATTTCTTTATTTTGTGCACGGGCTTGCATTAAGTACTAGGCATATACACCCACATGCTCCTTGTTTTTTAATCATTTCCCTGGGCCTGCATTTAAAGACACACAGACAACCTTTGCTCCTTCCTCGGCTGCTCCCCTTTGCAAAAACACCAGCGTGCATCATCGCAGCCCTTGAGTGACAGCCCGCGTGGCCCAAATGACAAGAGAGAGAAGCGGAGAGGGGGGGGGGGTAACAAAAAAAAGAAGAAGAGCGAGAAGGAGCTCGTGCCTCTCAAGCTCGCGCCAACTCCGCCCAATCCGCAGCCCCGGCGGCGAGAAGCCGCCTCCGGATTGGCTGCCGCGGCTCACGCGAGCCGAGCCGGCAAACCGCCCCTCGGCCCGGCCGTATACACAGAGCGCGCGAGAGGCGGTTGACCGCGAGTAACCTCGGCGGTTTGGGCCGCCCCGCGCGACCTTTCTCCTGCATTGGCCGTGACGCGCTCGGGGCCTCCCCCTCCCCCCGAGCCCCCCCCCTCCGCGAGAGAGAGCGAGAGGCTGCGGGCCAAGATGGCGGCGCTGAGCAAGTCCATCCCTCACAGCTGCTACGAGATCGGGCACACCTGGCACCCCCGCTGCGGACGGGCCTTCGCGGACATCACCCAGGGGGCGCTGCTCGAGTCCCTCCGCATCTACGGGACCCTCTACCTGGTGAGGAAGGGCCCACCCCCCTCTTCTCCTGCCACCCCCCCCCCCGGGGTGGGGAAATGAAGGGAGCCAGATAAAAGATTTGAGGCTCCCCCCAAGTGGATGGGCATTGCCATTCAAATGGTGTATATGTCTGCCCGCCCCACGCCTTGGCATCGATTATGCGGGGCAGGGATTGCTTGTCCCCCCCCCCATACAGTATTCAATTTGGCACCCCTGGTATGGTATGGAGGTGGGACGGTGCCCTTTGGGGTGTGGGAGGCGTTAGAGTGGGTTCCTGAAGAGGAGTGGGGTATGGCAGGCTGGTGGCAATGGTGGGGTGGTGAAGGGGGAAATGATAGGTATAGGTATATAGGGAGGGGGTGTTCAAATGGCCCCTTGGAGAGGAATGGGGATGGAAGACAGGTAGGCGGCAATGGTGGGAAGGGGGAAGAAGCAGCAGGAAGCATTTGTAGGTATGCACTGTAGGTTAAACCACAGAGCCTAGAACTTGCTGATCAGAAGGTCGGCGGTTCGAATCCCCACGACGGGGTGAGCTCCCGTTGCTCGGTCCCTGCTCCTGCCAACCTAGCAGTTCGAAAGCACATCAAAGTGCAAGTAGATAAATAGGTACCACTCCGGGGGGAAGGTAAACGGCATTTCTGTGCGCTGCTCTGGTTCACCAGAAGTGGCTTAGTCATGTTGGCCACATGACCCGGAAGCTGTACACCGGCTCCCTCGGCCATTAAAGCGAGATGAGCGCTGCAACCCCAGAGTCATCCACAACTGGACCTAAGGGTCAGGCATCCCTTTACCTTTATATATCTGTAGGGAGGGTATTCAAAAGGTCCCTTGGAGAGGGATGGGGATGAAAGACTGGTGGCGATGTTGGGGTGAGAAGCAGCGAAGATATACTGTATAGGTATATATAGATCTATAGAGAGGATATTATTGTTCTTTGTCAGACTGGTGGCGATTGAGGGAGGGGGAGAAGAAGGGTAGGTAGGTGGCATTTGGGGTGGGAAGGTATTAAAATGGGTTATTGAAAAGGTTGTGTGGCAATTGCTGGGTAGGGTGTCATTTGAAGGCCGGAAAGGGGCAAAGGGGGAGGGAAAAAGGATACTACTGGGAGTCAAACATTTGATGAATCAGACCACTCCATCCAGCTTTCTCACTGTAAGAGCTGTTTGACAGTGGGATGGACCAGAGGTAGTGGATGCTCCTTCCTTGGAGGTTTCTAAGCAGAGGTTGGATGGCCACCTGTCATGGATGCTTTAGTTGAGATTCCTGCATTGCTGGTTGTTGGGCTAGATGACCCTCAGGATTCCTCCTAACTCTATGGTTCTGGAGGGACATTCCCAGGACTACATGGAAATGCTGGGGATTGGACCTGGGATCTTCTGCATGCAGTGCAGTTGTTTGGCTACTGTTGGAAGCTGACCCACATCAAGTCAGATCATTGGTCCATCTAGTTTAGTATTGTCCATGCTGACTGGCTGCTGGTGGCCAGGGGTTCAGATGGGGGGAGCTTGTCATTACTGCTAGAGTTGATGTGTGATCCTGGTTAAGATTTTGAGTTTAGGAAGTTGGGGAATGCAGAAGGATGCTTTCAGATCAAACTTATCAGCCCAGCCCAATATTTAGTCCAAGTGGCTCTCCAAGATCTCAGGCAGAGTTCTTCCCCAACCTGCTACCTAATCTTTTTAACTGAAGGTGCAAGGGACTGCATCTTGGATATTTTTCATGCAAAACATCATATGCTCTACCACTGAGCTGTGGCCCCAGTGCATTTGCTCATACAAGCAGAGTTTGGGTCTAACAAATTTTTTGGCAGGTCAAATAGTGGTAGGCATACATGAAGGTTGAAAGATGAAGGGGGAAAGGATCTGGCTTTGCAGACAGAGGATCTAAAGTTCAGTCCTTGACATCTTTGGGTAAAAGGATGTAAGGTGTCAGGGCTGGGAAAGACTTCTGTTGAGGACTGAGCCACTGCTGGTCAGTACCAGATGAAATTGGCCATTAGATTAGATTGTGTTGTTGTTTTTGCTTTTGAAGGATAATAATTAATTCATTTTCGAATGTATTTGGCTGTTGTAATTAGTCCATGTTTAGATTTCTGTATCTACAAGCTGGATTTGCTATCACTTTTGGTGTCTTGCAAACATTTAATTAGTTTGCGACAGGCTGTTCGTTATGAAATAGCAAAGAGTTTGGTGCAGTTAGCAGTTAATCCCTTTGAACTTAGTGGGATTTACTTCTGAGTAAACATGCATTGAATTGTGTCCATAAACACATTTAACTGTTGGATTGTGATGTGTACTCTGAAGAAAAGCAGCATGTCTCAAAGTGTTCTTAGTTGTGTTTTTTTAAAGACTATTACAGTGTGAGCTAGAGAGCAAGCCAATTCAATACCAGGCCCACAAACTGATTCCTTTGCCTGACTGTTCTTCAGGAGGAGTTCACAATGTTCCTTTTCTACTTTTTGCGGGAACCTTGAAGCCTGACAGGTACAAGTGAGAATGGGAGTATTATCCCTTATCTCCCTAGAGTTGGAGGCACATGGTCTTTTTGCTGAATCTAGCCCCATTGGAAATCTCACTGTGCCTCTGACACTTTTTCACTCTGTGGATTACTGGGGCAGGGTAGGGTTGGGGAGAAGGGGTAGCATGGAGTGGAGAAATCTGTGGGTGTGAAAAGAGAGGTTGAGTAGTGGAGATGGGGGTGGAGAGAGAGAAAATGTATGGGATTTAGAGAAAAAGGAGAATTAATTGAGAAATAGTCAATAGAAATAGGGACCTGTGGTTAGGGTAGCAGAAGGAGGATCAAACAGAAGAGGTTTGCCATGGGAGAAGGAGAAAGACAGAGCAATGTGGGGTGAGACTGCTTGTGAGTCTCTCTCAGCTCTTAGGCAGGAGGGAGGATGCCAGTTGGGCGAAAGAGACTTACAAGTACTGTATTGCTTCACTGTTAAGGAAGTGCTGTACACTATTTAGGATCACACCACAAAGGAGTGTCTCTTCTGTGGCTATGCATGTAGGTGGCGTCTTTCATGAAAGAACCAAGATGTTTTCTTGAAAGCAAGATGCATTAAGAAGAATTAATATTGTTGAATTAATAGGTTGAAGCTAGGTTTCTTTGATAAAACTGGGGTTTCTTCCCAAGTGCTGCTGTTCCCCCCCCCCCCATCATTTGATAAACATATGGTAATTTCAGATATCACTGAAGAATACATGGGTGAGAAGATGGAGATTCCCCCCCAATAGTTTTTAAAGAGAGATTTTTGTGTGCATGCTAAAAATGGATATCATTATATACTGCGTCTTGACATGACATTCAGATAGAAGGTGCTCTCCATCTTCCATGGATCACAGAAGCTGATTCTACTTCCTTTCATCCCCAGCCTTCACATTCTTTCAAGAACGCCCAGACTGTGGAGACTGTGCTGTAAGAGCTCTGTCAGACATGTTTCCTCTCTGTGTTCTTTCACCCTAGATCTCTAGGTCAGTGTTTCCCAATCTTGATTCTCTAGCTGTTTTTGGACTACAATTCCCATCATCCCTGGCCACTGGTCTTGCTAGGTAGGGATGATGGGAGTTGTAGTTCAAAAAAAACAGCTAGAGACCCAAGGTTGGGAAACACTGCTCTAGGTTACAAAGTCCTTTTGCACCGCCGCTTCCTGACTCAGACTATGCATCCATCAAGCCTATAACACACCCCATCTCTCTAAGCCTCCCCACATCATAGCACACCCCATTAGATCTTCAGTTGTGTGTGCAGCATTCTCCATTAACTTCCCACCTGCTGAGATCTGAAGGGCATCTACATGGAAGTCTGTCTCCTTTCACTAGACCCAGCTACAAACTGGGATTATTTGCTTCTGTAGAGGCGACCTTCAGTAGGAGAGCATTCCAGCAAATGCTCGCCTCTCTTAGATTTCAACACTGACAGTATATTCCTGCTCTATAGGAACTAAACTAAGGTACATCCCATTAATGGCTGAATGTCAAAGATAATTTGGGTGAAAGTGCATTCTTTCTGGGATAGAGTGAATGAGGCATCCAGAGCTCCCCCTGCTTGCCAGTGTTATACTTTCATATGTATACTCATGAGAAGTATACTCGCTGCACTGTTGAATCTAAGCTCGTTTGGGACCTTTTTGAGTTATGTATGTGTGATTCTGGCAGGCTCTGAATTGCTGGTTTTTTGTTGAAGTCTCACCTCCTTGATATCTGTCTACTAGTGGCTTGGCTGTGGATGAAAACTGGGAAGGGGCCAGCAGGACTGGGATAGTCATTAAAAACTGGAGGGAGGGATTAACCCATTAGTGGATAGAGACCTCCTTTACCCCACTAGTGAAAGTACTTTCAAAGTAAATACCCACGCTTGCTTTCTCAGAAGTAAGTCCTATTGACATAGTTAAGGATTGCTTCCAAGTAAGTGTGCATAGGATTACAATATCAAAAGACTGAAAAGTTTGTTCCCTTTAATCCAACTCTATGATTCAATGACTCTAACCCATTATATTGTAAGTTCCTTGCAAAGGCAGTTGAAACTAGTATAAACTTCCCAGTGGGAATTTAAAGATGATTCTTAAAACTGGAGCACAAATACTTTGTCCAGTAATTAATTAGTATGTTCTATGCAGTAGCTGCATGCTGGATTTCGAAGGGCCAGAGGAACCAGAGACCAAATTGCAAACATGCGCTGGATTATGCAGAAAGTTAGAGAGTTCCAGAAAAACATCTACTTCTCCTTCATTGACTATGCAAAAGCCTTTGATTGTGTCGACCACAGCAAACTATGGCAAGTTCTTAAAGAAATGGGAGTGCCTGATCACGTCAACTGTCTCCTGAGAAATCTTTATGTAGGACAAAAAGCTACAGTTAGAACTGGATATGGAACAACTGATTGGTTCAAAATTGGGAAAGGAGTACGACAAGGCTGTATATTGTCTCCCTGCTTATTTAACTTATATGCAGAATTCATCATGTGAAAGGCTGGACTGGATGAACCCCAAGCCGGAATTAAGATTGCTGAAAGAAATATCAACAACCTCAGATGACACAACCTTGATGGCAGAAAGTGAGGAGGAATTAAAGAACCTTTTACTGATGGTGAAAGAGGAGAGCGCAAAATATGGTCTGAAGCTCAACAACAAAAAAAAATGAAGATCATGGCCACTGGTCTCATCACCTCCTGGCAAATAGAGGGGGAAGAAATGGAGGCAGTGAGAAATTTTACTTTCTTGGTTTCCATGATCACTGCAGATGGTGTCAGCTGCCACAAATTAAAAGGCGCTTGCTTCTTGGGAGAAAAGCAATGACAAACCTAGACAGCATCTTAAAAAGCAGAGACATCACCTTGCCAACAAAGGTCCGTATAGTTAAAGCTATGGTTTTCCCAGTAGTGATGTATGGAAGTGAGAGATGGACCATAAGGAAGGCTGATCGCCAAAGAATAGATGCTTTTGAATTGTGGTGCTGGAGGAGACTCTTGAGAGTCCCATGGACTGCAAGAAGATCAAACTGATCTATTCTGTAGGAAATCAGCCCTGAGTGCTCACTGGAAGTATAGATCGTGAAGCTGAGGCTCCAATACTTTGGCTACCTCATGAGAAGAGAAGACTCCCTGGAAAAGACCCTGATGTTAGGAAAGTTTGAGGGCACAAGAAGGGGACGACAGAGGACGAGATGGTTGGACAGTGTTCTCGAAACTACCAGCATGAGTTTGCCCAAACTGCGGGAGGCAGTGGAAGACAGGAGTGCCTGGCGTGCTCTGGTCCATGGGGTCACAAAGAGTCAGACACAACTAAACGATTAAACAACAACAATGCAGTAGCTAAACTTTTAAACTTGTGTCTGGCTAAAATGTTCCCCGTATGATCACAGTTTTGGAATGCCTGATACATTCTGGTCTGGAAGAAGTCATTTAACAGCTGCAATAAGTTCTACAAAAATACTCACTTTGTTAGCCAAAGTTCATGAATTGGTTAGGGGTTTAATTCAAATCTCATTCTTAGAGTATGATTTCCATGTATGCCAATGTCAGCTCATTGGCAGAACAGTGAAATAAAAAATGTAATACATAAATAAACTTGGCTTATCTCTTTCAGATTGCTGCAATTCTCCGGAAACGAAAACTAGATTATTATTTGCACAAACTCCTCCCTGAGATCCTACAATCAACATCCTTTCTGACAGCAAATGGAAGTTTGTATATTGCATTTTTCTGCATTTTAAGGTTGGTTTAACTTCATTTTACCTCTTTAAATAGCATTTTCTGTAATTAATGTTGACTTGTGGAATGAATTTATTTGAAAAATTCTTACCTTATTCTTCAGCTGCAAAAAAGATTCGTAGATTGGCATACACATGCCAATAATAAGACTGTCCCTGCCTTTAGGCTTACAATCTAATGCACATACCTGTAACACAAAAGAAAAAGTGATTGGGAGGAAGAAAGAAAAAAGCATGCTGATAGTGGTTAGAAAATTCTTGCTCCTTCTGTGGCTGATGGGTAGGGCTAGGTTGGTCATCTCTTTAGGTGCAGCATCCCAGTGGTCCTTAGACCCCTGGCTGACATGTTTTGTCCTAATTCTCTATGTGGGGTTTTTTAAAAAATGAGACTACAGCTATTTTGGGAACAAGATTAATGTATCTGCTAAAATGTAACCCTCCCATCATTATTTATTATGTTTAGATTGCTATCCCACCCCATCCCTAGGGCTTATTTGCTGAGCTTACATTCACATATTTTCGCTATTCTGGAGATGGCAGACAAGTGCTGTTTCCTCTTTGCTAGCTAAAAAGTGCTTAGTTGCCATCAGGGGTCATCCTGTGGGATTATGAAAACAAGCCCGTTTTTCTGTTCAGGAAATGTCTCTTAACTCTTTCATTTGCACAGATCAGCAGCTTACAATGAAATATTTACCAAGTACACAATCTTGTTTTGTTCTCTAGGGCATAGTGAGCTTGAGAAGTTTTTTGTTGTGTTATTTCTTCCTTTCCATGCAAACATATTTGCCACTTCAACTGTTAACATTTTGGAACACAGTGTGGTCATTAGAGGGAAGGGGGAAGGACAATAATCAGTGCAAAGTATAGCAATCATGCTTCTTTCCTCTTTCTGACATTATCTAACCACTAATAACAAAGGCACCCCAGATTCTTTAATATGTTGTTAGAGCTGCTAATGTGCTGTAAGAATAAAATAAAGAAATGTAAGCCCAAATAACTTTCATTCCAACCATAGTGGGGGACCATAGGTTGGTCATTCTGATGTGTATCTGTCTTGGTTGCATATGGGCCACTTAATTGACCACAGTGCAAACATGCATGAGAACATCATGCCTCCAGAGAAGGCTGCCTGCTCCATCTTGGCATGAGTCACTGTTCTAGATTTGCCTCTTTCCATTCAGGGGGGCAGTTCCACGTGAAAGATAGAGAATGGGCTGCCAGTCCTTACACATCAACCTGAAAATGGTTAGTTTTAGAGAGTTAGACAGGGAAAAGGTTTTCCTCTGATATTGGCAGTTGTGTTTCCCAAGCTGTGCAAATTTATCTTTGTTTCTTGGAGTGACAGCTGCCACTTCTATAGTTCAAGGTGTGAAACTGGACAACATAGTAGAAACTCATCTTTGGGTTCTTCCTAAGAACATCATGATAGTTGCATTGCCCAGAGAAACTTTGTTAAGAAATTCAGAATAATTCCCCAGCCCACAAATGTTGCTTGCATGTGCCTACGTTTGTCATTCATGAGCTAAAAGTGGGGGGAAACAAGTTTTGTGAAGTTTCACAGCTTGCTTGGTTGTCTGGTTGACATTCCTTCCTTGGAGGTTTTTAAGCAGAGGTTGGATGGCCTTCTGTCATATATGATTTAGTTGACATTCCTGTATTGGAGGGGTTAGACTACATGACTCTCGGGGTTCCTTCCACAACTCTACAATTCTATGATTCTAACTCTTTCTTGTCCCAGGCAGTCACTCCCACTCTAAAAAATGAAAATAAGTGCATAACAAGTCAGTGGTATAAAATTCTGTGAGTGCATTGGAAATGTAATTTACCTATTGATTTGAACTTGAAACCACCCTATTCCAAGGACACAAAGCAGTTGCAGTATGTGCACAAATAAAATATCTAAATAGAAAACAGACCACACAAAACATATGTTAAAATCTTAACCCTTGTCACCAGAAACCTGACCAAATTGACATGCTTTGCACTCTAGAGGAGGGGAAAGACATAGGTAGAGGGAAGTCAGCTAAAGTGCCTCTTTTTGTGCTGTCCTTCCCGGCTGGTAAGAATACCCAGAAGGTAGTATTGATGCTTCTGGGAAATGACAAGGAAGGAGTTTCAAAGAAATACAGGACTCTAGCCATTTCAGTCTTTTAATGTTTAAACAAGCATCTTTTAAGTATCTCCTTTTTATTGGGCACTAGTAAACATTTTCGGCATAGGCTGAACCAGCCTACAGCTTGTCCTGCGATAACAAATATATTTTGTCACTGGGAAAATACAGTGGTGCCCCGCAAGACGAACGCCTCGCAAGACGAAAAACCCGCTAGACGAAAGGGTTTTCCGTTTTGGAGGCGCTTCGTAAAACGAATTCCCCTATGGGGTTGCTTCGCAAGACGAAAAAAATCTTGCATCCCCCCACGGGTTTTTTTCGCTTTTTTCGCCCTTTTCTTAAGCCGCTAAGCCGCTTATCAGCTGTTCCGCTGATAAGCCGCTTAACAGCTGATCGCTGGAAGCCGCTTGACAGCTGTAGCGCTAATCCGCTAAGCTGTCAATGGGCTTGCTTCGCAAGACGAAAAAACCGCTATACGAAGAGCCTCACGGAACGGATTAATTTCGTCTTGCGAGGCACCACTGTAGACGTTAGTGCCTTGTAACAAAGTAATCCTTTGAAATATATTGGATGTAAAATTGATGTTCTACCTTGGGTGTTACAAGAATGAAATTTTATGAGGTTCTTTGATGTTCTTGTTAAGAAGAAACATGAGATGGCAATGGGCTGCTTTTTGCCTGATGCAGCCTTTGTATCTGTCATACTGGGCTGCATCCAGAGTTTTTGTTTTGCAAACAGCTCCTCCTGAAAGGAGGAAGGAAGAAGCAATTTTTGCTGGTTCTCCATTAAATCCCCTGTGCCCCCTTCCACACTCTCCCGGAGAGTACCCCAACACTGTGGAGCACACTTCTGGGAGGTACAGAGGGCTGAAGGAAGAGGAATTGGTGAAAATTACCTCCCCCTGTGGGGGTTTCCTATGAATGGAATTACTCTGGATCTAAGCCACTGTATATGAACAGATGTACTCTTTTATTAGATGCTGTGTATTAACCCAAAAATGTTTCTTTATGCTTTAGCATGCAGAATAACAAATATTGCACATTTTATTTTCTCAGGAGGATACTTGGAAAATTTTATTTTTGGACTCCTGGTTTTGGCGCTGCTTTGCCAGCTTCTTACGTGGCTATTCTTATTGAAAGGAAGAGCAGGTATGTGTTCATATATCCTTTACTTGCTTCCACTCTTTTACAGAAGGTGGGAGCCAGTTGCATGGAGCCAAGTTGAGAATATATTTTGTCGTATGCAGCTGTCAGATGGGCAGGTACAAATAATAAAATTAATATTATTAAGAGTTTGCGGTGTGGGTAGGTAGTATACTCGAAAAAATACATGGTGGTTTTGTTTAGGGTTGCTGGTTTATACATACATGAGTGAAAATGCTCAGCTAGTTGCTGTTAAGATTCTGTTGTTTTCAGGAAGTTTTTCTAGAGGATGAGAATTCTGTGTTGTATAGGTCCAGGTATTCTCCATTACTCCTAGTCCTCATCCCTCTGCTCTTAATGTATCCTTAGCAAGAACTGTAAACGTAATGGTTGCCAGCCCTCTGCTGTGTTTATACTGTTGCTCCTCCCAGCGCTTGAAGCTGTCACCACTTAATCTCTCCATGCCTGTCTTTCTCAGGTTTGTGACCCTGCTTCATACAAATAGAAGGGACAGATGCCTAGTGCCACTCATTATTAGTCTTTCCTGGCATCCTTGCTTTCTTGCCTCCTTGCCAAATAGCCACAACTTCATAAGACTGCCAGGAATTCCCACCGGAATAAATTAGTGCTTTTGTGTTCTGCTTGTTCTTGTGCAGAATCTGTATGGAGTTGTGTGACCTCTTCACACAACACATGGTTAAATGATGAATTCTGCTATCTCATGATGTGATGGTTACTGACTTAAAGGTTTTTTTAATTTTTAAAAAGGGGTTTATCCATGGCTACTTATCATGATAGCTATATGCAGCCTTCAGGACTAGAGGCAGCATGTCTTTGGATTGCGGTCGCTGGGGAAACAGCTGCCTGAGAGGGGTCTTGGCCTCATCTCCTGGCTGTGGACTTCCATTCTGGGAAACAGGATGTGGGGCTAGTTAGACCTTTGGTGTAAGCATTTAGGCTCTTACATGTATGTGTTAACCTACTCTCTAGTTTAACTTCATCACCTTTTAAAGAAAAGATGTTTGTATAATGGCTGAATCAAAAAATTCTGGGGGAATTGTTACTCTGTGAGGAGTAAACTGCAGTGCCCAGGATTCGTAGAGGGAGGGGGATGTGCTTTGAATGAGCAGCCTTACTCTTTATAGTAGTACCTCGGGTTACAAACTTAATTTGTTCCGGAGGTCTGTTCTTAACTCGAAACTGTTCTTAACCTGAAGTGCACTTTCGCTAATGGGGCCTCCTACTGCTGCTGCTGCCGCACAATTTCCATTCTCATCCTGGGGCAAAGTTCTCAACCCGAGATAATACTTCTGGGTTAGCGGAGTTTGTAACCTGAAGTGTTTGTAACCCAAAGCGTTTGTAACCTGAGGGACCACTGCACTTTACTTCTCTGGAGTGGCAGGTTTCACAGAGGACCTTCTTCAAGAACCCTGGCATTGTAAAAATCCTCAGAACATACGATCTGACTTTCTTGCTCCATGATTTGACACACCCTACAGCTTTCCCATACATTTCCCTGGTCCAGATATCATGAAAGTACTCTTCATATTACTCCATTTGACCTCTACACGTATCTGAGATGCCTGCCTGCCCTTCTCCAGTCTCCTGCTTCTCCTGCAACTCCTAAAGATGTCCTTAGGAATGAAGTCCTCCTTTTCCCCTCCTGCTGTGCTCATGTTGTTCTCATCCATAGCTGCTCTTTTCAACTGAAGGAGTCACTAGAGAGGGCGAAAGGGATTAGTGGGAACAGGTGCAGTATTTATGAACTGCCGCTAAGGTCCTTGAAAGGAAATAGGCCTGGCAAGAAGCTGGCATAAAGAGATTGCCAAGAACTGGAGAAGGAAAATGGGCAGACTGTCTACTCTCCCCCTCCCCACACAGTTTGTTTTCGCTCTGTTGGTCTGTACCATTTATCTCTTAAAATATGAGCATGCAAGTATGGGAACCCTGCAAAATTTGCAGGGAGAGTTCATTGCGGGAAACCAGCCCTCTCTTTCCCCATATGGTCCTCTCTGTGCAAAGGGAATCAGAGTCCTCCCTTCTCCTCCAAAGCAATTGCAGAGAGCAACGTCTGTGTCCAGTTTCCCCTCTCTCTTTACCCAGACCATTTTGGAGGAGAAAACAAGGTCAGATTCTGCCCTAAAGTGACCGTTGCAGGGGGCGGGGAGATGACACTTGCAGCTCCTTGTGTTGGCTTGGGGAAATGAGCTGTGCTTTCTTCCTTCATCCAGCACGGTTAAGCTCTTGTCCCTTCTCAGACCTAGTGCCTGCTTACTGCCCTCTTTTGCTGATAACATTTCTGCAAGGGTAAGGGTGTGTTTGGTCTCCTTCTTTGCCCTGACCTCTGCATTAGAACTCCCAGTTTGTTGTTATTTTGGAATATGCTATCTTGAGTTCCATGGAAGAAAAATGGTCAGCGAAATAAATAGCCCCGGGAGTCCACCGGCCCCTCACTTTCCTCTACAGCACGTGCAGAAACGGCCTTCTCTGGATCTCATCCGCTTCATCTGCCGGAGCCTGTCTTCTGACACAGGGGAAAGTTCCTCACTCAACCAGTCCATGACATTGCTCCACCCCTCAGCCTCTGTCCCCACAAGCCCCTTCCTCCTACCTGATCTGGTTCCACAGCTGCTGCTTCCCTTCTGCCCCCATGAAAAGGTGGATCAGGAAGTCTTGCCGGCATCATTCTGTCACCTGCAAGAGAAAAAAGGTAAGCAGGATGCCAGGAGTGCCACCTTCTCTCACAGGTGAAACAGGGCATCTCTAGCCACAGATGGGCCTTTGAGAAAGCCTTACCTGCTGAGTGCATTTGAGGTTGGTGCCCATTTCATATGCTAGTTGTGCAGAAATACACCTCCGCTCCTTTGGACCCTTGGCCCCAACAGTCCCCCCCCCCAAAAGATGAATAGAACCCACAGATTAGTTGGAAAACCAACAGAATGAGAACAAATGGAGAAAAACCACCGTCCTCCTTACCCAGTGGCCACATTGGTGTCTGTCCAGTGGAGCCTTAGGTCCGTACTTCCTATTAATCTTCTATGATCATGTCATTTGGATGGAAGAGAAGGAAAATGAGAGGCAGAATTTTTCCACAGGCCTTTATTCACCACATTTATACCCATCCTTCAGCCAAACGTCCCAGGTTGGAAATGTAGCTGGAGTCAGTCTGAGCGCTGCCCTCCCAGGCCAGGTGGGAAAGGCCTGTCAGACAGGGAGCAGGTCCTACAGGACTCCCAGCAAGAAGGCCTGGGAGGTGGGTCTTGGTTTCCAGCCATGGAAACCGTTCTTGGTCCATTGAAACTAGTCTTTGGAGTTTCAGTCTAGGCTCTTGTACTACTAACCCAACTGTACGCTTGTGAAACATGGACCACTTATAAACGCCATCTCCAACTCCATGAACGATTCCATCAACAGTGTCTCCGAAAAATGTGACACATCACTTGGGAAGACAGGCAAACGAATACCAGTGTCCTGGAAGAAGCAAAGATCACCAGTGTCAAAGCAATGATTCTTCAACACCAACTTCGTTGGACTGGTCATGTGGCTCGGATGCCTGATTATTGTCTTCCAAAGCAGCTACTCTATTCCAAACTTAAAAATGGAAAGCGTAATGCTGGTGGTCAACAAAAGAGGTTTAAAGACTCTCTCAAGGCCAATCTAAAAACATGTTGTATAAGCACCAATGGCTGGGAAACACTTGCCTGTGAGCGCTCCGATTGGAGAACAGCCGTTACCAAAGGTGTCATGGGCTTTGAAGATGCTCAAACTCAGGATGCAAGGGGGAAACGAGCTAAGAGGAAGGCACACTTGGCAAACCCTCACTGTGATCAACTCCTGCCCGGAAACCAATGTCCCAATGTGGAAGGACGTGTGGATCCAGAATTGGCCTCCACAGTCACTTATGGACTCATGGTTAAAACTCACTGTTCATGGAAGTCAATCTTACTCGGCTACAAGTGATCACAAAAGAAGAAGAAGAACTATTCTTTGCTATGTGTATCTTGTTCAAGGTTACCTAGACTCTAGTCGTAGCACTTGCCTACTCTTGCAGCTGGAAAACCTTCAAATATTCATATAAAAGCAATATAACATTGAATTGACACCGTTCCAATGCTGTTTTGCTCAGAAGGAAGATGGCTACCAGAGGAGGCACTTGGGATATGGCATGGGGCAGCCATCATCCCTGAAGCATGAGACCCCATACACAGCAACCCTTCTGCCTGGGTGGTAATCACTGCCCTTCTGGTCTCTGAGTGCCAGACAGGTTGCCATCTCAAGGACAAGAGTGGATCCAACCTACATGGTTTGGGAACTTGGCCAGGACAATAGGGGGTACTCAACTTGGTTGAGAAACAGGAACATGTATATATTTTCCTTTGTTTTACTTAATGGGTGTAAGGTGGAGGTCAAGGGAGGGACAGGGGCAAACCTGTTACTCAGGTTTCCGCCAGAAAAACACTCCCAGTTTGTGACACAGATGTGATGTATGTATGACGTTTTATTAAAAGGTGTTGTGCGTACAATTGGCTTCTTTCTGCTTCTTCCATGTGGTATTTGGAAGTCCTGTTGCAACAGTTCATTGAACAAAGACCAGGCCTCTCCAGAGAGCCAAGGCTGTGCAGGAGACCCCAGGACTCACATCCCGCCCCCGCCAGACGAAGAGAAAGGGAAGGAATGCTACTTACAGTCTGCCCATTTTGTCCAGGAAAAGATCCCACCCTCCTCTCTAAAGTAGCTAGCTATCTGACCCCACCCCAACCCCTGCCCTATGCATACACCTAACCCCCACCCTAAGTCTACACTTAACCCTACTACTCTATGTTCATAATAAAAATATACAAAATAAATACAAAATATGCATAGATGTGCACAAAAAATATAAAATGAAAAACAAAATAAAAATATTAAAATAAGGAACAATAAAATAAAAGTGTTAAAATATAAAATTAAAAGAATAAAAGAAAATCAAAATAAATCAAATAAAAGTAATAAATGAAATAAAAATGAAAATAAGAAAATGAAAAAATAACAATTCACTAATCCTCCACCTAATCTCCACTAACCGCCACTAACTCCTCTCTCCTCCACTCGCCTCACTACTAATGGCCTCCTTCAAGTCTGTGGCTTTTAAAGGAGAAGCAAGAGATGTCACAAAGGAGGGTGGGTCCTTGTCACCGTGGCAACCCCCCCACCTGGACCTGGGCCCGCCTGGCTCCTCCTGAGAGGTGATGCTCCTCTATCAGAACTCAGAGGCACCTGCTGTTCCGCCTGCAGCTGGATTCATGGATGTATTTCTCCAAACTCCTCCTCCTAGAATCTAAAAATCTTCGGAAGGTGACTACCCATTCCTACTGTTCAATGTTCCTGAAGGGAAAATGACGCAGACTGCTAAGGCCAATTTTTGAAGAGCGTACTGCTCCTGCTTGCTCCTGTTTCTAATGGTTGAAACCAATTAAACTTTCCTTTTTTTATTAACCACTTTTCAGATGGTGGGCTTGATAGGGTTCCTGAAAGTTAACTTCTTTGACGCTATCACTCCAATTGGCTTTACTGTTTCATTCCTCAAGGAAAATCAGGACAGCTTTCTGCATCTCTGCCAAGGACAATTTGAACTTCTTTTTATTGCACGTCTAAAACTAAGGAAAAAGAAATGTTGCTTGGAAAAATACACACATTGTTAAGAATAAGCCAGAGCTTGGCAGTAGATTTTCACACCGCCTCCCAAGAAGCATTAAAAGAACTGCTCCCGTTAACACCCTTTCCCCACCCCTCCAAATGATCCCTCCTTAAGGTGGCTTAATGTAACATGATAACCACTTGGGAGACTACAAGAATTTGTTTCCAGGGTGGCAACTCCGTAACCCATTTTGTCTCTTATTAGCTCTTATGGGGTAACCCCACTGCTTGGTTTGCCCTGGCACCCTTTTTGTGTTTGGGTCAAGTGTTTGTTACTTGCGAAGAAATTGAGTATTTCCCCCACTGCAAACTGTGGTCAGGGTAATATGGAAATAGTGGATAATTTCTGGGCAAGCAACTTGTGGATTTTGATGCAAATGTTCACTTTACTGCTCCTTTTGTGTGGTGTTGAGTAATAGTAATATTAAACCCTGAAAAATATCTTAACTCCAGGGCACTGGTCTCAGTTTAGCCATGATTTTGGGGCACTGAAACAAGATTTGCTTGCAAAGGAAATAAGGTGTTTATTAATGAATCCAGAATCGTGTTGAAGTCCATTTCCAGACATCTGGTTCAGAAGCAGATTAGGTTCAAGGTGGTTAGTTAAGCTTGTAATTTCATAGAATCCCCTCACTTTTGGTCCTCTTTATCCAAGTTTGTGGGTTTTCTTTTCTTTTCTAAAAAATGCTCAATAAAGCTCCCATCATTACAGCTTTTCAGTATGGAGTTTTGAGCTCTTGTGCAGTGCAAGTTCTTATCTCTTCTGCTCAGGCTCAAAAGTCTGGTTGTCTAGCAGGGAAACATTCAGGCTTATACTTGGGTGAGCTAACTTGTTATTCATTAATAGCACAGACCTTTACACCTGTCAGCTGGTCTGAGTAGGGGCTATTGGAAAAAAAACTGATCAGAATGAGTGAAGAAGTGAGGGTGGAGAGAGGAGGGGAAGGCAAGGTGATGCTGAAGTTGATTGCTAGTTCCCAGTTAGTTATTTGCTGAAATTTGAAATGTTGAAAAAAGAACTGGAATGTATATGTCCTTGAACCCAGGAGCAAACTTTGGAATACCCCTATCATATATCTCCATGACTGTGGGATAGTTGCTTTCTAATTGCACAATACTTTTCCTCCAGTGTGTTTAGAGGCCGGTATAAATTACACAGATTTATTTGACAGCTAAATGGCTATTCAAATTATGGGAGGAGCAAGGAATTATGCAGAGCACTGAAGATTTTTGCTGCCCCCCACCCACTGTTCATTTTATACAACCACCCTTCTGGCTAGTGAGATTATTGCCAGCGTTGGCCAGATGCTTGCAAGCCTACTTTTAAAAGGGTATAATAAAACAAACAACCTCACCCCCCCCCCCCAATTTTGTTAGGAGCGGGAATTCTCTGCTCATTTCAAATTTGGTGCAATTTCTGTACTTTTGAGAAATGGTGGCTTTCCAGAAGCTATAGGTTGTATCCAGCTAAATTAAATCAGATTCACTGGAATGGATGGATTTATGTTAGTAACCCATTTCAGTGGGTCTAATTTGTGCAGGACTGAATTGGATCCAGTCCTATGTGAAATCACCAAACATCTTCATATTTTTTAAAATGGCTCTTTCTCTCTCATCATGCCAAATAGGTCAAAAGAGGGGAAAATAAACAAACAGTAATTGTTTTACTTTAAAATTCTTAAATATGTTTCTGGCCTTTTAAACGTATCTAGCAGCTGGTAACAAATAATCACTTAATCTCTTCCCAGTGGGCACTCTATTTTAAGTTCCCTGTAGGCATTTGCTTACAGAGCATCCATATCAGACTGAGTTCAGGAATGAAATGCTTGTAAATTAGACCTCCATTGTAAGTGTTGATGTGTTTAGGTTCTGGGCCAGAGTACTGTATACAAATTGTATCTTTAGAAAAATGTAGGGAACATCGAAGGCAACCTAGCGAATGGCTAAAAGCCTTCTGTTTTTCCTTCAGTTAGTTGACACTGAAATTGCCATGATTGTCAACATAATCAAAGCTGTTCATAAACCACAGTAATCTGGCAGTGGGTTTGTGCTATCAAATTGATTACCTTGAAATCAGCCAAAATGTTTTATTCTCTTTTCTGTTAAGAAAAAAAAAAGCTGTTGCCTGTCTCTTCATATGCAACCTGCAGTGTAATCCTAAGCATGTTTGCTCAGATGCAAGTTTCATGGCTTCATGTTGTCCAGTAAGACTGTAATAGGACCCTTCTGCTGGGTCAGACCACTCACCGCATCTATCTCAATGTTGTCTACATGGACTAGCAGTGGCTCTCCAGGGTTTCAGGCTGGGCATCTCTCCCAGCCCTACCTGGGATTGAACCTGGGATCTGTGTACAAATCACACTCATTCTCTCAGCCATGGCCCTTTGCGCTTACTCAAACTTACGTTTATATCATTTACATCATTGTATATTAGCAAAATTTCTGTTACTATGCTGGGTAGGTTATTTTTGGAGGAAAGACTTGTACATTGCAGGAACTAGCATTTTTTTGCTTTTAGGTTGCTATTGAAAGCGTATCTTTGAAAGAGTAATAATAATAATAATAATAATAATAAATTTTATTTATATCCCGCCCTCCCCAGCCGGAGCTGGGCTCAGGGCGGCTAACAATCAAATCAAAAGAGGGCTTTCCTTTAAGACTGATTCATCCATTTTCTATTGGAAGCTTGTAATTTAATGCTATTAAGGTCTTGTATAGTGGTACCTCGGTTCCTGAACACCTCCGTTGTCGTACATTTCAGTTCTCAAATGCCGTAAACCCGGAAGTAAATGCTTTTGTTTTTGACTGTTTTTTGGAACTTGAACGTGCGACACAGCTTCTGCTGAGTGCAAGAAGCTCTTGCAACCAATGGGAAGCCAAGCCTCGGTTTTCGAATGTTTGGAAGCCAAATGGTCTTCAAGAATGGATTACATTCGAGAACTGAGGTACCACTGTACCTAATTTTCTCTCCATATGTATTTGTTCTATATATGTTGTTTTTTCCCTTTTTGTTTTACTATATATTTTGTTCTTTTGATATATGTGTTGCAGCATGGAAACAGGTTGGGAAGCACTTTAGAAACCTTTCAATAATAAACCAACCCCTGGGGTGCATCCATGCACAGATCCAAGGCAACACATACATGGTGGAATCTGCATCAGTGAGGACTAGCCCAGTCTACTTGATGTCAATCTTGCAGAACCTATTTTGCATCCACTTCAACAGGGGGATGCTTGGGGTGATAGGTGTACCTTGTGATCTCAGCTGTTGAGAGCCACCCTTGCACCTATCTGCACAGCTGCTGCTTCAGTTGGGTTTCTTGATGATGCTAGAGTTTGAAAGACGTTTGGGACCCAGGTTTTCCACTTGTAAATTAAGAGGAAGTGATGAAAATCCTGTTTGCCAGTTTCGCCTCTCCATTTCCCAGAGAGCCTGCTTTGGAGATGACTGAGTTGGGCCACAAAGGAGGGAGTGCTTTTCTCCTCCTTTTTCTATCGGAGAAGAAGGGTAAAGGCACATCTTTTCTCTGTCTTGGTATTCTAGCGTTACGTTCTAGCACAATTAAAGGTTTGTAAAATATTTGGTGCATCTCTATGTGTCCCTCTTTCCCCCTGCAAATGAATCATATTAACAAGTCAGGCAGCACCTAGATCCAAGATGGGGTGCTAAATGTAAGCGTTCATTTTAAATCTGCTACCTAGACCCTGTCATTTTTAGCCTAGCAATGCAAATGGAGTTGCATGTTGCATAAGAGTAAAGTGCTAATTTTAACACAGTTTGAGGAAAGGCAATTAGATCTCTCCAGAAGTTAATTGTGTATTCTTTTGCCTAATGAGCCTAGCCCTTTACGCTTTTCCTTGGTTAATTACACCACTATGAACTGGAGAAAAGAAACCTAATTATAGCTAATCAAAATAAAGATCTAGAGTGGTTTTGAAGGGACCTCTGTGTGTGTTTTCCTTTTCCCTTCTTCAAGTGCCCTGTCCTCTAGGCAGAATTAGTGTTTACTTAGTTGCTGTTAACATTATAGTGGCGCCTGTCTCCTTGCCATAGAGCAGGCTCTGTCATTGGTGCCATTATAAAGCCCTAAGTTGAAGTTCTGTAATTTGGCAATAAAAATGTACCATAGGCTACTTCTAACACCTTTTAACTTCCTTTTGGGATTGGGGGATGGGTGGGAAGAGAGGATAATGTCCTTAACATTTGCTGGATATTTACAAAGGTCATTCCAGAGTCTGAGGTGGGACCCTCGCAGTTGAGAAATTTAAATGTGTTCATTTTAATACTAGACTGGCATTTTGAAGGTCTGAAGTATGCTTATAATGAGTTTGGCTTTTTGTGTTTAGAATCTTAACTGTGCAGAGTTCTGGTTAAGTCTGTATTGATCACAAACATAAATATATTAAGCACGGTTACCCTGGAATGTTACTAATTGCCTGTGCAAAATTGGCAGGCGTATGTATGGATCTTTTTGTACTTTTTAATTTCATTTTAAAGTTGGCTCTCCAGGTGTGTGAATAAACACTTTCTTAACAGAGATTGATTGTAGGGCATACTGTTATTACTGATTATAGTATGTTGCCTATTAAATGTGCCACAGTATATGTGCCATAAGCTAAACATGAGAAAATTGCTGTGGCTTTTGTGGATTTGACAACTTAGAACACAAATTGTACATGGGCTGAATGTTATTGCAATTTAATGTTTGTGGCAGCTTGGAATGGTTAAACTTTACCAGCTAATTCCATAAAATACTTTCTGTTCCCTGGAGCTTTTTCCTGCTTCAGAATGAACTTATTTTAAGTTCACAAGGCAGTAGTCTGGTTAAAATACATTCTGAAATCCATATTTGGCCTAATAAAAGTATTGCCCTGGAAAAAAGCTCACAGAATAGTGTGCAAGGTTTTTGAGATTATTGGAACTCTTCATCTGACTGTAAACAAAGCAAGGAGTTGGGAAGGAAAAAACCTGGCTAATGGAAGGCAGTGGAGTCTGCATCTGCTCCCAGCCCCAGAAATATGGCTTTGGATAAAATAAGTTAACTCTCTGTTGTGACTTATACTTTCCTAAAAAGATGCAAGAGCAGCCTTTCAAGCTTTCTGCCTGCTTGATATGAACTTTTTTTTGTGTACGAAAGGAGTTTTGCAATCAGTCTTTTAATTCTTTGGCAAGCAGCGACTGTGGTTGGCATTAAGCACGGTGTACAAATCAGTCATACCTCTTTCATTTTAGTAGAAATGTAAGTCTGAAACCAATAAAGCACCACGGCACTCGAGAATATGATTTCTGAAAGGCCAAAATGTCCTCCTGTCTTGTTTCGACAGAAGACAGGTTATTTCCCCTCCTTTCTCTGACTGAAGCATAATATCCCGTGTGTGTGTGTGTGTGTGTGTGTGTGTGTGTGTGTGTGTGTTGCCATCTCCGCCAAACATAAATTTAATAGAAGGGCAGGGGTTTTGAAGACAGAGGTAGGACTCAAAATGGCAAAATTAACAGCAGCCATTGGATACCAGACAAATCAGAAACTAAGGCTAGAATGGCAATGTTTTGAAGAGTACATGAGTAAACACTGTTCTAAGGAGAACATGTTGGTATATATAGATTAAGTTTATAAAGTAGACAGGTGAAATTAATATATTTAGAACATTAAAGATGAGATGTATAAGATGCAATGTAAATAAGAACTTAAGAGTTTAAGGAATGATGAGTATTGGAGGAGGGAAGTCACTGGTTGTGAACGTATCTGTTCCGGAGCCCCGTTGGCAACCTGAAAGGAACGCAACCCGTGTCTGCGCGTCTGTGCACATGTAAGTCACGATTTGCCGCTTTTGCGCATGTGCGTGACGTCATTTTGCGCGTCTGCGCATGCACAAGTGGTGAAACCTGGAAGTAACCCTTTCCGGTACTTCCGGGTCACCGCAGGACGCAACCTGAAAAAACGTTTCATGAAGCAAATGTAACAAGAGGTATGACTGTATTCTTTTTTCTTTTTATTTTCTCTTCTGGGATATTATTTGTATTTCTGTCTTTGTGAATGATCATTGTTTGTTTGTCTGCTTATGAAATAAAGTAAAACTGAAAATAATAATAATAAAAGGGCATGGGTTTTGAAGACAGAGGTAGGACTCAAAATAAGTTTGTGTATGTGTGTATGAGGGAATACAAGGAAATCCAGTTCTGACTGTCTAGTTGCCAGTGCGGCGGTTGGCAACACTTTCCCCCCTGTTATTTTGCTAAGCATGAACTAATACACAATTCACATAAGTGACACATAGTTAATATCACATTTTTAGCCAAAATTGTTAATACATGTTTAATTTGGTGTTTACAATAAAAATATTGTACTGTTCTTCAGTTTTCGAAACTCTACTCTTTATTTTTAAACTCCTTAACATATTGTCTATCCTTAACATATACTTCGAGGCTTCGAAGCACATACATTTCAGTAATCACTGAGTGTCAGGTAGGTGCAAAAAATGGCACCCAGACTTTTTGAGGTGTTCACAAATGGAGAATCTTTATCTGCAAAATGTGCCTGGCACTCTGCTAATTTCGAACCCTGAACACTGGAGAAATACAACAAATTACATCATGTGTTAGGCAAACATTCCTCAGTTTCCCATTATATTTTGTACGATCAAATAACTTTTCATTTGTTTTGCAGCAGTAAAACAATAAAAATAAAATTTGATCTGATGATTAGTGATGTATTTTATTTTATTTTGCTAATATAATTTTTTATGCCAATCATTGCCATTTTTTTCCTTAATGTTGGTTGTATAGAATTTTTTGCAAAGTATTTAACGGTGTAAAAAAATAAATCATTAAAATTAGTGAAACAGTATTATCAAAACAGATTAAAATAGGAGAAATCTCTAATAATATAATCTTTAATAATAAAACAGAAGTCTTGGCCAATGTGTGAAATTTCAGAAGCATGAAGAAAGCATGGTCACAGAATAGGTATTTTGTGTCAGATATTTATCCTTCTTCATAAATACTAGCGGCAGAAGAAATGTCCTGTAATATGTAAATCTGTATGAGCTATTCAGATTCACAACTCATTTCGCAGTGGAAAATTATAGGCTTATTTTAGGGGGAAGATAGCTACGCTTTTAATGGCTTAGCCTTAGGGAATATCCTGAGTAGTTAGTCTTCAGTTTCTTGGGGATTGTAGCTGTCATTGAAGTTATGCTGGAATCATATAGCTGTGGAGGTGAGAAAATGACATTGTGATCCTGGAAATGTAGAGTCAAAAGCTCTTCCTTTGAATGGACTTCAGAGTCAATGCTAAGTCTTTGAAATTGTGCTTGCTCCCCCCCCCCCCTTTTCTTTCTAGGGGCAAAAATGATGGATGCCTGCACTTCAGTGAAAATTAAGCTTTGGGAGCTTACCATCAATTTTGCTTGCCTTTGAAACTCTCCCACTCAATGCACACAAGAGTGCAGAAAGGCTTTGACCACCGAAGCAGTTTCCATAAATGTCCTGGGAATTCTTAGATGAATGCTCCTGTACTAGATATGTAGGAGTTTTATTGTCTCATCTTCCAAGTATTTGAACTCTTCAGTGTTGTTGTAAAAGTGGAGGGGGAAGATTAGTTGTTTCCTCATATTTATTAGGTTGGTTCATGCCTATTTGGTTTCTAACCTTCCTCAAATATCCTTTTATCTCCTTTGTTGGATTCTTATACTCATTTGTTCAAATATAAATGCATCCGTTGGAAGGGATCTCTTCCGCTCAAGGTCCAGAGTGCTCTGTAAAAATCATGTTAATTTTAAATTTGTTTTGAATGATATTTCAGTGTTGCATAGTTTACGAGCAAATTAATATCCAGTTAAATCCCTTGCTTTAAAAAAAAAACTGATAGAGAACTGTGAACATCACCAGAGTGCAGCATTAGCAAGAATTTTGATTTTTTTGTTCCAGCTACCCTGGAAATATTTGTTACTGATGAAGTAAGAACATAAGAAGAGCCCAGGAAAGGTTTTTGAGGAGTGGTTTCAACACTGCCACTTTCAAACAGGCAGAGAACATTCCCTCTCCCAATCCTGCTAGTTTTTAGCAGCCAAGAGGGGCAAGGGTCAGTTTGCCCTGACCGATCCAAGCACCTTGTCCACGTCTTTGAGCCTTACTAACTGAAACTCATCCAGCATAACAGAACTAGTGCTCTGGACACCTCTTGAGAGTCATCTGCTGTCACAGTGAAGGTCCTGCTGCAGGGTCAGCAAACCTTTTCAGCAGGGGGCCGGTCCACTGTCCCTCAGACCTTGTGGGGGGCCAGACTATATTTTGGAGGGGGAAAAATGATGCAAGAGCATCACGAGCCCCAGTGGCTGCTTACCTGTATCTTGCGAGCGGCAGGGGCTGGTGGCGGGGGGACGATGAGCGGTGTGCGAAAGGGCTCCGGAGAGGGGCTGCTTAAAATGGTGGTCACTCGAGTGCTGCTGCTGCTGGCACCAACAAAGCCCAGCCCCCTTACTCCTCTAGACAGGGCAGTGAGAATCCAGGAGGAGGGAGGGAGGAGGGCCTGCTGTCGCCGCCGTGTGAGGAAGAGGGAAAGAACGTGCATACGCTGGCGATTCACACGGTGATTCCTGGGCCGCCCGCGGACCGGACCCAGAAGGCAGTTGGGCCTGATCCGGCCCGCAGGCCTTAGTTTGCCTACTCATGTCCTGGTGGATGCAAGCAATGTTATCCTCAAGTGTGTTGGCTGTAGTGTGTAGGTGTGTCACGCAAATGCTCCCTGTGCTCCTCCCGGGACTGGAAAGAGGTTAGTTTAAAACTGAATTACTGTGTCGCGAAATGATGTATGTCTAAAAAGCTCTGTTCTAGAGTATAGCAGGAAGCCAAACAGGCTCCAAAAAGCAGGAGAGTGCGCTCATGCCAATGACCCAAGCCATTTGGATGTTCCAGAGGTCAGCCAGGGCTTTGACAGGAGTGCCAGTCATATTACCGGGAAAACATCCCCGAGCCGTCGGAAATCCCATTGGATCCATCAGCCTGAGTGCAAACCATAATAGTTCCCCCGCCTCTGCAGAGGGGGAAGGGTGCCGAGAGACTAAATCTCAACAAAAAGTGATCTGACCATGACAAGAGACTGATGTCAATATCCCACACTTTCAGATCACTCTCTTTCTGCTCAGTTTTGATAACAAGTACAAAGTGGATATGCAGATGATATGCAGATGACACAACCTTGATGGCAGAAAGTGAGGAGGAATTAAAGAACCTTTTAATGAGGAGTTACAGATAGGTAGCCGTGTTGGTCTGCCATAGTCAAAACAAAACAAAAAAAAATCCTTCCAGTAGCACCTTAAAGACCAACTAAGTTAGTTCTTGGTATGAGCTTTCGTGAAGAAGTGTGCATGCACACGAAAGCTCATACAAAGAACTAACTTAGTTGGTCTTTAAGGTGCTACTGGAAGGAATTTTTTTTTTTTTGCTTTTAATGAGGGTGAAAGAGGAGAGCGCAAAATATGGTCTGAAGATCATGGCCACTGGGCCCATCACCTCTTGGCAAATAGAAGGGGAAGAAATGGAGGCAGTGAGAGATTTTACTTTCTTGGGCTCCATGATCACGGCAGATGGTGACAGCAGCCACGAAATTAAAAGACGCCTGCTCCTTGGGAGAAAGGCGATGGCAAACGTAGACAGCGTCTTAAAAAGCAGAGACATCACCTTGCCAACAAAGGTCCAAATAGTTAAAGCCATGGTTTTCCCAGTAGTGATGTATGGAAGTGAGAGCTCATCAAGAAGGCTGATCGCCGAAGAATAGATGCTTTTGAATTCTGGTGCTGGAGGAGACTCTTGAGAGTCCCATGGACTGCAAAAAGATCAAACCTCTCCATTCTGAAGGAAATCAGCCCTGAGTGCTCACTGGAAGGACAGATCGTGAAGTTGAGGCTCCAATACTTTGGCCACCTCATGAGAAGAGAAGACTCCCTGGAAAAGACCCTGATGTTGGGAAAGATAGAGGGCACAAGGAGAAGGGGATGACAGAGGACGAGATGGTTGGACAGTGTTCTCGAAGCTACCAGCATGAGTTTGACCAAACTGCAGGAGGCAGTGGAAGACAGGAGTGCCTGGCGTGCTCTGGTCCATGGGGTCACGAAGAGTCGGACACGACTAAACGACTAAACAACAATAACAAAGTGGAAGTAGTACCCAGCCATCATGGCTGGTAGCCATTAATGGCCTTATTCTCCATGAATGTTTCCAACCCCTGGATATACATCTACCCAACGTTTAAGTGCCAAACTTCCAGAGTTCAAAAAATTATGTGGCTTTTCTAATTGCTGCTATGGGTTTCTTTCCATCCTATGGGTTCTCTTGGCATCTGTCTATTTTGAGACATATTGGAGGAGAAGAAACCCATGTCTATGTGGAAAAGACTTATCAAGCTATTGGGAGGCATGTCAAGAGTTGTCTTCCCTATGGCAAGCTGCATTGTACATTAGGTCTCCTGTTGTTTGTCCCGTGTCACATATCCTTAGGTGTTCATGGGAGCAAGTGAATTGTGCCCCATGAATGGTGCTACATAGTCTGGTAAATAGGTAGTAAACTCTCAAGCAGGTGAGCTAACTTTGTCAATTGTCATGCTCTAGGCCAGTAAACTAGTTACCTTTTTAAATCAGTTTGGCACAATCAGCTTTTGGTGAACACGAGCCACCCACTTGTTATTTCCTTCCATATTTTTGAATTCTGGCCTCCATAAATATTTGTTCTGTAGTTTTCCTTGAGGTCAAATCAAAAGAGGGCTTAGTTCTTCTGTTTTTTTCCTTTTTTATAAACATAGGCACAGTATCAACTACTTTGCAGTTAGACAGTATCCAAGTTGTGGTGTTTGTTTGTTTTTTGAAAAATGTAAGAGATTGTTATTTCACACATTACTTCAATTAATGTTTTTGGCTGGAGTTCATCTCCATTCCAGATCTGCATTCATAAAGTGCTTTAAATTTCAAATTGAGCTTTGTGACCTTTTTTCATGAATTACGTGCATCCTTAAGACATGGCACTATTCACTAGCATTTTCTTTTTAAAATAAAAGTGAGTCAGTGTATTCATTAGGATTTTGTGCCATATATAGTTCCTTTAATCTCGTGGTGTATGTCCTTGCCCCTTTTCAGATTAGCAAAGAAAGATGGATTGATGTCCATGCCACTGCTTGAAATGCCGCCTTGAGAAATGCGTAGGAGTCAAATGTTATAGCAGTATATAATGATCAATCTTTCTTCATTAGGGCTTGAAAAGAGGATGTTCCTGGAAGATTGCGGTCATGGTTAGTTTAATTAGTAGTGGATCTTTGGATGTTACAGGTCACTTGCTTTAATTTTAAGGTAGCTATAAGCTGCACTTATAATACATTGGGAGCCAGTGTGGTGTAGTGGTTAAGAGTGGTAGTCTTGTAATCTGGGGAACCGGGTTCGCGTCTCCGCTCCTCCACATGCAGCTGCTGGGTGACCCTGGGCTAGTCACACTTCTCTGACGTCTCTCAGCCCCACTCACCTCACAGAGTGTTTGCTGTGGGGAAGGAAGGGGAAGGAGATTGTTAGCCGCTTTGAGACTCCTTAGGGTAGTGATAAGGCGGGATATCAAATCCAAACTCCTCCTCCTCCTCCTCCTCCTCCTCCTCCTCCTCCTCCTCCTCCTCCTACATTTTCATAGAATCTTAGAGTTGGAAGGAGCTTCAAAGTACATCTGTTCCAATCCCATGCCACCTCGGTAAGAATATAATATCTCCACTCTTTAGCTTCATGGGCCTATTAGGGCTGGCAGAGTCATGAATGACAGCATGCAGCAGAACTAAGTAATCGCATTTCTGCTAGGTAACAAACCAATTAACATTTAAATAGAGAATCACATAACAGCAAGCACACAAAATAAACAAATTACCCATCTATAAAATAAGATTGACAGTTTGGTAAACATTCCCCAAATGAAGTTTTGGTCACTGTAAAATCATTGTGTCTGAATCCAGATCATCAAGTAGACATTAGTAGAAAATGCTAATAGGACTAGTGGATACATTTAAGTACAGGCAGTGCGTGTGTCCAATTGACATGTGACTGCCAAAACGCAGGTCCTTTTGGACCCGAAAGAGAGCAGAACAGGGTGGGCTTATGCATTTGGGGACCTGGATTGGAACCCCCGTGCAAAATGGTTTCTGCATGCATGCAACATTTTGGTTTATAAATATGTTTTTTTCTAGTAGTGCAAAATTGTTTGATAATACGTATGCTTAAGCTACAGCACAAGGATTTTTTCAGCCTCCCTCCCCCATCTCCAGATTACTTAAAACAATTTGGAATGTTTTGTAGTATAGATCTTTTGCTTACTCTTTATCATTGGCGATTTTGATTAGGCTTTCTGTTTGTGTGTGTTCAAGTGAATATTGGTGTTAGACAGCTCTCCTGCTGTATTCTATTTTCGAGTCTACTTTACTCAAAGGCATTTTGGATATCTAAAATGGTGACTGTACAGGACACTATAAACCATGTGTCATGATAGGTATTTGCTTTCATAACAACTTATGTTTGGGTTCTTTTTATATTGAAAAGTCACTGCTTAAGTCTGTGTTTTGCATTCTCTGTATTATTATGAAAGCTTAGCTGTTCTTGTTGGTTTTAAGTGAACTTTTGCACTGGTATTTCACTGTCAGACTTCTGCTGAAAGTAGGAAATAGGTGGGTGTGAGTGATTAAGCATAACCTAAACATCAACTGTAATGCTTTGTTATTTCAGACTTCCCTTCCATCCCCATCTTAGTTCTAGATCTGGAATTGTAGGATTTTCAGTGTTTGGTAATAGGTGTTACGCAGCTGTTTGGAAGGAAAATCGGTGATTTCTTGATTTGACTATGGGTTTGGATTATGTATATTGGATTTAGTTGTACAGGTTAAGTGGTATGTTTTCCTTTTTATATAAAAAGGTCTGTATTTGCGGATCAGATTCTACCTTCTGAAGAAAAACAGCTAGGAATAGTTTTATGCTATCACATTTATGGTCAGAAAATAATGGTGATATTAACTCATGTTTCCAGTTTCAGCCAAATAAATACAGGAATTTGTCCCTGTAGAATGCAAAATGATGTATTGAAATATTGCCAAAGGTATTTTATTTTAACTGAAAGATCTTAAAACAAGATACGGTCAAAACCTACTAAAGTACTGTATGGTGTTGCTTGGCTCAGCATGACATTTGGGCGAAGCAGCACTAGGGGAAGGTAGGCATTGCTTCTGTTGATGGCAGCAGATGGTCCCAAGATCAAGGAAGGGAAGGGTTGCAATGGCATCCTGTCCTCTTCCTGGCTCACCCAGGCATTCACCTTTATTCCAGGCTGAGAAGCAGCAGCAGCATTTTCACTTGCCCTTTTGAGCAATTCCAGATGATTCATTGGGAGGGCAGTTTCTACTTGCTTCAGGCAAGTAGCTGAACATTAAACCAGGCATAGGCAAACTCGGCCCTCCAGATGTTTTGGGACTACAATTCCCATCATCCCTGACCGCTGGTCCTGTTAGCTAGGGTTTTTGGGAGTTGTAGTTGAAAAACAGCTGGAGGGCCAAGTTTGCCTATGTCTGCATTAAACCATATACCTGGTATAACTATACCAGGGAGCACTGAGTATCAATCCACGTGCATGCTGCATGTTTACATATGCTGAGAATATTACTAGATAGAGCTATCGTGAAACAAAGTTACAACATCTGGAACTGGATCATGGAAAGTTGGATAGAGCTGAAGCAGCAGTTCTCATAGCATCAACAAGAGATCAGATCTGGTTTATTGAAGATCAAAGCTTGAGTTGTAATCTGAGGGATCTTTGTATGTAGAGTCCTATGACAAGTCCATTTGGACTGGGGAGAGCTGGGTTCAAATCTTCGCACAGTTTCAATCACTATCTTGCAGCTTAAACTACTTCACTGATAAGGGGGGAAATATTGTTGGACTCCATCTACTGTCAGCCTCAGTTAGCATGACCAATGGGTTTTAGTCCATAACATCCTGATGGCACCATGTTGCCTTACAGCAGGCATGGCCAAACTTGGCCCTCCAGCTGTTTTGGGACTACAATTTCCATCATCTCTAGTTAACAGGACCAGTGGTCAGGGATGATGGGAATTGGAGTCCCAAAAGAGCTGGAGGGCCAAGTTTGGCCATGCCTGCCTTACAGGAAGGATAAAGATACAAATGCAGTAGGTTGATGGCCTTATAGTTCAAATCCAGCCTCTGAACTCTGTAGGAGCCATTAGAAATGCAAACGTAATGACAAACCACCTCTTTCAAACTAACAACCAGTGTGGGATAACACCAAAGCAAAACACTAGTGTGAATGAGTTCTAAAGCAGAGCTGGTGTTTTCAGCCCTCTGGCTGTTGAGTGTGTAGGAACATAGGAAGTTGCCCTATACTGGCTTGGTTCACAAGTCATTGTAAGCCATCCCACTTTTTCCTCCCCAGGTTTTAAATCAGGGCAAGATGGTAGCTAAAGCAAGGCTTGGCTTGGCTTAGCCTGCCATCTGAACCTGGGATCATAGGTTCCAAAGGAGAAACATTGGCCGCAGATCATGGTTAAGGATCATGCTGCACTGAGCTAAAAAGGATGGAATGAGGTCCCTTAGGAGGACCAGTCTTCTCATTGGAAGCCAGCACATTTGTGCTAAGCCAATAAGTTGGACCATTGGTTCATCACTCTTAGCATTATCTATGCTGACTGGCTCTCCGGGATTTCAGGCAGGGGTAGAATTTACCATAGACTTAGAGTGAAGTTCTGGGTTTTTGTGTGTGCAATAAATCAGCAGTTAAGCTCAGTATGGCTTAATAATTCTATGTTTTGGTTTCTGTCTCTAGGAGAGGGCTGCTTACAATTTACATGGCGAATTTGGTAAGTAAAACTCTTAACACTTCATCTACATATTAAAATGGAATCATTTTAGAAGCTGTTATTAAGTCGAGTTTCCCTTAAATGTGATACGTAATTTACTGGCTCAGTCGGTACCTAGATTTCACCAACTAATTCAGATATCCTGAAGGTTCTTAGCTAGATGGTGAAGTGGAAAATATGTTATATTTACTTCTAATATTGTGGGCAAATGGATAAACTATTTTTCTTCCAGATAAATTCTCTTGCATATTATACTTGCATATTGAAATACTAAATTTTATGTCAAGTGGGTACTTATTCTGAACAATATGTTTAATGTGACTTTTTACTTTCCATCATCAGCTTTCTGTATTGAACTTCTCTTGAAAATAAATACAATCACAATTCAAAGAGTGTCATTCTTCTGTGTTCCTTTGATGCTCCCTTCTTGATATGCTTCTCTGGAGTCCCTCAGATTCATCAAGGAAATTATACCATGCTTGCTCCAGTAATACAATAACACAGCTGCCTATTAATAAAGCAAAACAAACTTGTGCTGTGAAGGTCTATAGAGAGGAATAATTTGATCATATTTCCAGATTGTTTCTAAACCAAATGATGGGAAGTTTAGAAATACATACTTGGTAAGCTGTGTTTCCTGTGTTTGTGGACCTTTGGTGGCAATAGCCACCATATTTTTAATTTTAATTTTAATTAAAAATATTTATGATAGTAGACAGAATGATTTCCTTGAGGTGTATGGATAACTAATTCTCGTATTAGGATAGGTACTAAATATATTAATATATATACAAGAGCAAGAATAGAATTATCAAAGTAGACTATTATTTTACATAAAAACACCTTTAGCATCAGAGCACTGAGAATACAAATTTAATAAGGCAGTTGTGAATCAGAAAGAATTTATTTAGCTGTCTTCTGCATGGTTGTGTCATTTAACATTCTTCTAGATGTGTGTAGGCTATTCATGGTCAAATTAAGATCACAAGGGGGAGTCTTCAGTGAACTGCCTTAAGGTAAAAGATTAGCAAAAAGGACTTTTATAGATCTCCAACTATCTCTAACTATGACAGATTAAATTGGGAAGATTGCTTAGGATTTCACAAGCAGTATGCATTATTTTTCATCTGTTATTGTTCCATATACTTGGTTGATGTCTGCATTACAAACAATGTGATGTAAGGTTGGCTTTTATATATATCCGAACTTTGATTCTTAATTTTTAAGTACTACTCTCTATTGTCACAAGAAGAAATATGTCTGAAGGAATTATATTGCTACTGTGGACTTCCTGTTGAGCCCTAGTATTGTCAAGTGAACATAGGCACCAGGTTTCCGGATACTGAACTAAAATTGAGGTTGTCACTGCTAAACTGACATAGGTGATCTTGTAGTCTTGGGTAGATTGTGGTTCTGAAAATTTCAATTTTACAGTACCCAAACACAGGCAGATGAATGCAGATGTTGTACAGCACCATAGGCTTTATTTGTGACATGCAAGTGTAATAACACAATAATTGATCTCTTTGGAAGTTAGTGTAAAAAAGAAGAAGAAGAATTCACATAAAGTAATATGAGACCTTATGTAGCTGAGAATGTGGGCTACAGAATCTGAACCAGTTGCAATCAATGAATCAACATTTCTGTAATACCAAGGAACCGAGAATGATAGTAGCTGGTCCTGGAGGCTCAACAAACATGCACAAGTCTTTCCAGATCTATTTTGGATTGCACATGTTGAAGGCAAGACATTTCTAAGATGGTAAAAGGGGTGTATTGGTAACATATGTATATATAAGACGATCCCTCTAAAGATATATTGGGATCAAAGCGAACCCCAGGATTCCAGCTGGAGGGTGAAAGTGAAATGTGATCACTACAGTTATTTCTGGATAATAAGGTAGGAGAGGACTGTAAATAAGATCCTTCTTAGATTCCTTGAAAGTAAAAGGCACAGTAGATGACAAGTTGGCAAAATGTTCTCCATTTGAATAAACTGCTTTTGAGCTAGAAAAATTGCATAAAGCTGTGTAAAATTCTAGACACTTAAACAGAAGGAAAAATGTGTGGCAGGAGTGGGAGTAATTCAGAAAGCTTCCCATGGTGATTGCAATACTGAGTAGAATAATTAGTGGTATGCAAATCAATATCTTTTTAAAACTTACATTTACATATTGCTTCTTAGGTGAAACTCTTAAGGGTCGTTAACAATGAAATATAAAACACTAAGTTGCAAAGAAAGCAATAAAAAATTATAAAATCATGTATGTCCTTGGAGAACTTACAACTAAAGGGAAAGGTACAATTAAAAATGGGTAGTTATGAAACCCAGTATTACCTTTTTGGTTTTTATTTCTCTAAGGCTGTTGTTTGAAATTTCCAGCTTTTTACCCAAGCTTCAAACCAGTTACTTGCCAAAGTTTTCTTTCCACTTAGAGGAATGAAGTAAAAATAAAATGATAAAATATTTAAAAGAGATTGTTTTCTGAGTAGCAGTCATGGGGGGAACTAAGGTTACTGAAACAGTAGCAGTGGTGGCTTTTCTTGCTCTCACCCCCCTTTCCTTTTTCTAAGATATTGGCCTAGTTCAGACATGCTTCTGTGCCATAGTTTGGTACTACATCTGCGTGGGCCTTGGCCTCAAGTGCATCCCCTCTCCTCTGTTGAGCACTGGAAGAAAAACTGGGAAACCAAAAAGTTACATTTCCTGTGACTCATTCTCATAATGCTAAATTGTGGCTTAGCGTTATGTCCAAACAAGGTCAATGGGTTATTTAATTTTCGAAGAAGTCTGCTATATAAATTACCGTAGACAAGAACCACATTCACATACAATGCCAAATACATACATGAACAACAGCGAGACTCAGGCTTCTGTACATTATCTGCCTGCTCCGTTCATGACCCAGTTTCTAAAATGACTAATGAGTTCCGAGAAAAACAAAGCTTGCGTTACAACACAGCAAATTGCAGTTTGCCTAAGCAAATTGCAGTTTGCCAAGGTATAGGTTGTTGGACAAATATAGAATTAGCCATAGCAGTCCTCCCCAACTTGAATCTCTGATGTTTTTGGATTACAACTTCATCATCCCCAATGATGATTCCTGGCTAATAGCCATGGATGAGGGAAGTTAGAAGGCTGTACTATACAAGGTGAGGCATAAGGGGTTTGTGAACCCAAGGATTGTTGATGCTCACGCACAAAAGACTAAACCATGGCTTGGTCCTAAGTCTGAATATACCTGATGTAAAGAGTGCCCACAATGTTTTAGTATCATTGTGTGGAAATGCAACTCTTTTTCATAGAATCATAGAGTTGGAAGAGACCACAAGGGCCATCAAGTCCAACCCCCTGCCAAGCAGGAAACACCATCAGAGCACTCCTGACATATGGTTGTCAAGCCTCTGCTTAAAGACCTCCAAAGAAGGAGACTCCACCACACTCCTTGGCAGCAAATTCCACTGTCGAACAGCTCTTACTGTCAGGAAGTTCTTCCTAATGTTTAGGTGGAATCTTCTTTCTTGTAGTTTGGATCCATTGCTCCATGTCCGCTTCTCTGGAGCAGCAGAAAACAACCTTTCTCCCTCCTCTATGTGACATCCTTTTATATATTTGAACATGGCTATCATATCACCCCTTAACCTCCTCTTCTCCAGGCTAAACATGCCCAGCTCCCTTAGCCGTTCCTCATAAGGCATCGTTTCCAGGCCTTTGACAATTTGGTTGCCCTCCTCTGGACACGTTCCAGTTTGTCCAGAGGAGGGCAACCAAAATAAAGCGACTTTATTTCTTTTTGCAAGAAATAAAGCAGAAAAGCCACATTTGAAGGTGACTTGGAAACCACACCTAATCCAGAATGTGGCAGCTAGACTGGTGACTGGGAGTGGCTGCTGGGAAAATATAACTCCAGTATACCTGAAGGAGCATCACCACCCCCATCGTTCAGCCCAGACACTGAGGTCCTCCTCCAAGGGCCTCCCTCACTGCGAGAAGCAAAGTTAACAGGGAACCAGGACTTCTCGGTAGTGGCACCCTCCCTGTGGAATGCCCTCCCTTCAGATGTCGAGGAGATAAAGAACTACAGAACTTTCAGAAGACATCTTAAGGCAGCCCTGTACCGGGAGGTTTTTAATGCTTGATGTTTTTATTATGTTTTTAGATATGCTGGGGAAACCCAGCCAGATGGACTGACTCTGAATAATAAAATTATTATTATTATTATTACATGCTACATACATACGTAGAAGAAAGGAAAAAGTGGAGCATGCTGAAACCCTTGTGCTACAATGCTAATAAACTGATGCATTGTGTCCCTTTGAGCTGTATGAAGACCATAAAATGTTGCAGACGAGTATCGTCTCCGCCCCGCTTGTGAGTAATTGCTGTTGGAGAACACTCATATCATTATGGCAGTTTTTCCCAACCTTGGGTCTCCAGCTGCTGTTGGACTACAATTCCCATCATCCCTGACCATTGGTCTTGCTAGCAAGGGATGATGGGAGTTGTAGTCCGTTGTAGTCCAAAAACAGCTGGAGACCCAAGGTTGGGAAACACTGCATGGGACGAAGAAGAAAAAAAGATTTATGGCAGTGAACTGGAATTACACTCATTATTGCTACTCAGTTCAAATCAGCAGGGTAGAAGAATATTTTTATTTTTCCAAGCACTTTCTTCATGTATCCTCAAATTCTGCCTTCTGTCATTCTAATACATTTTTGTTTGAAAGTCACATGCATATTTTCCATGGCTTTTTAGAAAATAGTTTAGAAATAGGTAACATGCTGTTTGAGGATTGGTTGAATTTAGGTAATGAGTCCTGCTTTGGCTGGTGAAATTATCTGTTGATTTTTTTTGAAGACAGTGTTCTTAAGAACTTCCTTTATTTTAAAACTTAAATACATGATTATCTGCCACCTAATCATCCAAAACAATTTTTTAAAAATAACTCACTTTAAGATCTGATTGCAAATCCACAGCCACAACTACATGAAACGTAAAAATTTGCTACAAGATTTCAAGAGAAGAGTCAATGCAGAAATAATCCTAACAGCTGCAGAACAGCTTTCAGAGAAACCAAGTTTTTATTATTAACAGTAAGGTGTTACCGAGTATGAGTATGGAGAAGGCTCTCACCTATATCATAGTTGGCACATGAAGGGGTGTTTCGCCATTAGGTTCCAGGAAACAGCGATCTGTGTAGCTTTGAGAGCGTGGTTCTTTAAGAGCGTGGTTCTTTAAGGATATATCTGCTCTATAATTATGTCTCGATATAATAACCGTGTAGGAGTTTGTTTTGCATTGGAGGAGACTACTAAAGATGTTTGAAGTGATATGCAGGATATTTCAGTGAAATTGTAGTCCATTTTAATGAACAGTTTCATGAATGATAAAACAGCCTTAGAAATGATGTAAGCAAAGAAAAGGATAAAATGCTTTTTATCTGACTTTATTACCATTGATTTATTAATTGCCTTCTAAATCAGTTTCTCAAGGCGATTTGCACGCAAGATAATTTAAAAAGGTTAAAAATACAGAAACAGCAAATACTTTAACAAGAAGATTTAAAAACTCTAACAATTGGACACTTATGAGAAAGACCCATTTATCCAGCTGGGAAAGCCCATCAGAACAAAAATGTCTTCAGTCGTTTCCAGAAAGTGCAGATAAGTAGGTTCATCTTGTATCTCGGCAGGAATGCCATTCCACAGAGCAGGGGCAGAGTTACTATGTAGCAGACTTTTGAGAATTTAGGAACTTCCAGGACTTAGTGTCTTAACTTAGTGTCTTAACAATAAATCTGCCCCCCCCTCCCGAAAGTGGTAGGTAGGCTTTGTGTAGGCTAAAAGGGATTTGCTATTGGTATGTCAGCCTTCTCTGTTTGTTCTAGAGCTACACTTTGTGTAAGCAACTGGTGGGAAAAACAATCTCTGCTCTCTGTGACTTCAGTTTGTTTTGGTGACTTTGCAAGGAAGTTAGTCGAACTTTCAACAATACTGAGATTCTTGTTTTAAAATGAAATGCACATGTTTTAAAGCAATCACAGAACACGCATGTTTTGTGTTAGCTTGAAAGTGCTCAGTACACTTTGCAAAAATGCATTTCTGCCCTTTGAAATGGATGCCCTCATTGCTTAGCCGTGTATATATTAGGCATCTCATATTATGTGGAATAAGCAGTTTGAGCTATAGCAAAGACAATACTGCCATAAATTGATACCCTGAAAATAAGAAAGTTATATGAAACATAAGCAAAAGATACATGATAATTCAGATTTTTTAAGGCTTGTAATATAAGCTAATTTGATTAACAGTGCATTATATAATCAGGTTAAAGGAAATGGAGAGTACTCATATTGACTTCTTAAAAGCCGAAATCTAAGGTCGCCATTGCTGCCACCTCAATAAATCTTTTTGAGGCAAGTTTTAAAATTAGGAGTTATGTGAACTCTTAACATTGCTGATGTCTTCACTTTTTAAAATCATGCACTAATAATATTAGATCCTGGCAGCTGGCATACTTGTGGATTGACATGGCTAATTGGCCATGGCATGTTAGCCCCAGGAAATCTCATCTGTCACTTCAGCCCAGAAATTCTGGCAGGAACCAGAGAAAGCATCTCTTCGTGGCCTTTTACAACTCTCCCAAGAAATGCTTTAGAAGCTTGATATGGGAATGCTGAAGTGTTCATTTATATTTTTCTACAGTGTACAAGCTTGAGCTGTGTTGCAGAAGAAAAAAATCATGTAAGGGATTTGGCTGACATGTAAGATCAGCCCTCTCAAACAGTGACTTATTCGAGCAGTAAAGAACTTCACATCTGCATTTTCCTCCCTACCAAATTGTTTGTTGAGAATGGTGCTGCAGCAGCCTTGTCTGTTATGAATGGATCAGAGCAACTCTAACCTGGTTCCAGGACAGTGCTGAATCTAGGAGCAATTCTGTGCCATGCTCCTGACCTTTGTGCAAAACTCCATCCAGGACCAGTCACCTACACCCTGATCAATCAAACGGTCCTGTGATCTTCGGATGAAGGGCAAGATAGACATTTACTAAATAATAAAACAACAATAAGTGACTTCTTTTTCTATTTCTAGGCTGCTTTTTATTCAAATAAATCCCAAAGCGGCTTACAAACAAAAGATAAAAATAACATAATGGAACATCAGAAACACAGCATAAATCGTATAGAATACTTAACAAATCATCAGTAAAACAATCACAAATTAAACAATTGCCATCTATGTAACACGATTAACAAAGCAACTAACAAATAAGCTAAACATCAGTTAGACCAAAAAACGTATTATAGGATTCACAAAGTACCACAGCATTCATATCTATAAAACAATATTAACAACATTAACAAAATAGCAATAAAACAAACAAAGTCCTGTTGAAGCTGTACACATGCTCTCCCCACCGTCATGACTCAAAGCTCCCATTCCAAAAAACATTCTTAAAAAGAGCAAACTCAAAGGGACCACTTCAGTATTTTGCTGTATACAGAATACTTATGTTACATCTTTGACTGCTTGAAACATGTGACTTTATTTGGTTTGTGCCATCCAGGCTACTGGAGAGAGTTTGTTTGTTTATTGATCAGGGGAGATAAATATTGCCTTTGTAGTAGCATATGGGAGATTGGTAATTCAACAAAACAGATATATGCCGTATGTACACATACACACAGCTAATCCAAATAGGAGACTGGGATCCTTAGCAGGTTGCATAGCTCAATGACAAATGATGACAGGATCGGCACATTTCTTCTGCTTCATGGCTGAACTTGAGCCTGTCACCACAGCATAGCATAGAAAAAATATGCAGCTATAATTGCTCAGAATTAAACTCCAATGTGCTACCAATGAACATGCATATTGAGAAGATCTAATTTGAGTTGCATTTGCAGTTACATAATAATTGCATTCAGAGTCAAAATTCTAAATGGATACTGATAGGGCTGGGCTGGGCTGGGGCAAATAAACTGAAGCTTAATGCAGACAAGGCAGAAACTTCCAAATTGCAGCCTAGTCTTATTCTGGTATTCCATTTTTCTGTTATAAAAGTGTCATAGTGGCAGAAAGGATGTGCGGGGAGAGAGTCTTTGTACTGACCCATCTCCAGCACAAGAATCCTTCAGAAGGGAGATGCTTCCAGGAGCATTATGTACAGGTGTATTTTGATGCATTGAATAGAATGACTCAAAGCTCCCATCCTATTTACCTCCAGCCCCTAAAGGAGAACCAGCCGAATAAAAGGATCTGGGTTGAAAAATAACTACAGTGGTACCTTGGTTCTCGAAGGGCTCAGTTGTCAAACAAATCGGCTCCCAAACGCTGCAAACTCGGAAGTGAGTGTTCTGGTTTGCAAACGTTTTTTGGAAGCTGAAACGTTCCGACCCAGCTTCCGATTGAGTGCAGGAAGCTCCTGCAGCCAATCGGAAGCTGCACCTTGGTTTTTGAACGGTTCCGGGAGTCGAACGGACTCCCGGAACGGATTAAGTTCGAGAACCAAGGTACCACTGTACTTACAACACTACAGGGTTTTTCACAGTTATTCCCTGGACACAATCAAAGATTTGCAGCCTAAGGCAGTAATTCCTAAAATGTGTGTTGTGATGTTTTAGTAAGCTGCCAGAAATACATGAATTAAAAATTCCTTCAGCCAATTATTTTCACCCACAGAAGAAGCTGCCTGCTGTGTCTTTGCATGATCTGAGCTTATTTTGTTCTAATTAGCATTTGTGGGGTGCAGTTGATTCTTCCATATCACTTTATTAGATCTGGTTGGAGCATCCGACCACACCTGATACAGAAACAAGCAAAATTGCCTGGCTGTTACAGGAGACTTCAGGTTGCAGGGCTGCACAAGTTGCTGGTCTGTGCTTTCTTGCTTCTATCTACTCTCCTAAATGCATGCAATCATGGAAGTGGAACTTCAGATAGGCAATTCTCTGTTATAATATGCATTTTGCTTTGTATTTTATGACTTTACCTGCAAGTCACTCTGAAAATAATTTAATTAAAGGGTGGCAAGTAAGTTCTCAGAATGATGGAATAAATAAATTATTGCAACTCTTAGAAGTGTGCACCTTTTGGGTTCAAGAGGGAAATGTAATTTAAACTTTAATTCAGGGGGGAAGCTGTCAGAGGTTTGGGAAATGGACAGCTAGGTGCTTGGTGGAAATGGCAGAGGGAAAGTTTTAAATGGAACTTGTGTGTGCTTGAACCAAGGCAGATAACAAACAGAGGCCCTGAGTGGGCATGTGGGGGAGGTGGAATCTTGTCTCTGTGATATGCTCCTTATGTCTTGATTAATGGAAGAAAGTGGAGGAAGGTACACTCTAGGAAAGCTTGTAAATGTCAATCTTGATGGAAGGCAGGTCACTTTGCAGACAGGATTGGTGTCGCTAAAAGCCAAATGAAAATAAAATCCCCCAAGTTGATTAGTTAAGGGGCAAAAACAAACCAACCAACCAAAAAACCGAAAAAAACCCTGATTTACTGATTTAAATAGAAAAAAAGTCAAAATATCTATACAGTCATACCTCGGGTTGAATGTGCTTCAGGTTGAGCGTGTTTGGGTTGCACTCCGCAGCAACCCGGAAGTGACGGAGCGCATTACTTCTGGGTTTCGCCGCTCGCGCATGCGAAGACGCTCAAAATGAGGTCACGTGCATACACAGAAGTGGCGAAACGTCTTGTGTTCCGTTCGGGATGCGAACGGGGCTCCGGAACGGATCCCGTTTACATCCCGAGATTCCACTGTACAGTGGTACCTCAGGTTACATACGCTTCAGGTTACAGACTCCACTAACCCAGAAATAGTACTTCGGGTTAAGAACTTTGCTTCAGGATGAGAACAGAAATGAGAAAACAGGATGAGAAAACAGACAGCGGCAGCAGGAGGCCCCATGGTGCTTCAGGTTAAGAACAGTTTCAGGTTAAGAATGGACCTCTGGAACGAATTAAGTACGTAACCAGAAGTACCACTGTACCTGGAACTACCTGTCATATACATGGATCTTTTCATCTTGGCCAATCTGCTTCCTGTAGCTGTTCCAAGTAACTTTGTTCCCTGGAAGTATGCTGGGCAGCTAGGTAAGTTAGGGAAGAGAATTACTTGAAAAGTTAAGAGGCCAGTTCAGAACTCTGTTTGCTTATGTACAGAAGCTATCTGAGCTATTTCAAAGTTGCTGGCTGACTTGCATCTTTGCAGTGACCTTTGCATCACGTGGATTTAAGTATTTGAGAAGGTATTTGACCACCCCGTCCCAAAATCACCTCACAGGAGAGGAGTAATGGTATTGCATGTAGGATGACTGCATAAGAGAATCTACATTTCATAGACTTCTAAAGAGTCTCCAGTTTTTAATCCTTGATGTAAAGCGAGTCAACTTGTTGAGAAAATGTGTAATGCTTACATGTGCAGCAAAGGGATTCTCTTCCCCTCCCACCAAATATTCTTGGAAAATGTAATTGAGTGAGAGACCAAATGCATTAAACGTTCCCCATAAACTTAAAATAATAGAATAGTCAAGAAGTTTTCACTTTGAGGTTGCTTCACCTTTTAAACTTTGGAAAATAGTTCCCCAGTTTTGGCTCCCGTCATGAAATGACTTAAATAAGATTGGTGAACAAGTTATTGCCATTCTGTATTTCTAATGCTTGGATCCCTGTCATGGAGTCTTGTAAGTAAAAGTGTTCTGGTCAGAATTGCCAGATAAAATTATTGTCAGCTGTTGAAATCTGTTTGGCGTTCAGTGTGTTTTTGATGTCAGTGCCCCAGTGAAAGTTTTTAGTAAATTTTAATGGTGATGAGCACGTGATGCCCCCCCCCTGCTAACCTCACTACAAGTGGTTCCAAATTGCTGCACTAAAACTGTTCAGAAGCTGCGGCTTCTTGCTTATAGAACAGCTTTTGGTACGGGGTGCAAAGTGCAGCTTGGCACCACAGTCTATACAGTTCTTTTGTCCTATTCAGTACGGTGGTACCTCGGGTTACATATGCTTCAGGTTACATACGCTTCAGGTTACAGACTCCGCTAACCCAGAAATACAGTGGTGCCTCGCAAGACGAAAATAATTCGTTCCGCGAGTCTTTTCGGCTTGCAATGTTTTTCGTCTTGCGAAGCACGGTCCGTCGCAACTGCGCCTCTTCAAGTGCCTTTAGGAAAAAAGCGAACAAACTCGCAAGACGTTTTCGTCTTGCAAAGCAAGCCCATGGGGAAATTTGTTTTGCGAAGCGACACAAAACCCGAAAAACCCTTTCGTCTTACGCGTTTTTCGTTTTGCGAGGCATTCGTCTTGCGGGGCACCACTGTAGTAACTCGGGTTAAGAACTTTGCTTCAGGATGAGAACAGAAATTGTGTGGCGGCGGCGGGAGGTCCTATTAGCTAAAGTGGTGCTTCAGGTTAAGAACGGACCTCTGGAATGAATTAAGTACTTAACCTGAGGTACCACTGTATTTCTGTTTCATCCCGATAACCTATTCGACCATGAAAGCTGGCTGCAGTTCTATCAAACTGGAAACCTAAAACAGGCATGATATAACTAACAAAGCCTTACTCCGACCCATCAAATTTCAGGGCAAACATCGTACCAACTTGCTACCCAGTCTACAAAGAGGCCAGATGTTCTGAGGAAGCACACAGGAAGGGAATGTTTCATGGCAGGCTAAGGATGGGTTCCTAGAAGGAGGGAAGGACCTGGATTCTAATATTGCCTTCATGGAATGGGAATGACTCCTGTTCCACATATGCAAGGTGAATAGGGTCACTAAGGCACAGAGTAGTACAGTGGTCAAAGTACTGATCTAGGATGGGGGAGATCCCATTTCAAATCCTTTCATAGCCATGAACCTGGTCAGTGAGCATCTCTCTTAGCCTACTATATCCGATTTTACAGCTCCTTGGAAGAAACACCGGATACAAACGAAATAAATAAATAAATAAATAAATAAATAAATAAATACTATGCTTCTCAATAGTTAAATCTATAAGTACTTCATCCATAATTTTCTTTTTTTAAGTGGGGAATGTTAATAAAATAGTTGGGGACCATGTTACCTGAATGGCTACCTGTGCCTGCTCAAGCTTTACGGTCAGCCTTGCAGGCCCTGCTTTCTGGTCTGTCATTAAGAGACAGGTAGATGGATACTAGAGACGGGGTCTCTATAGTGGTGGCCCCATACTTTTGGAACGCAATTACCCAGGAAGTCTCACAGCTTCTAGTTTTATTTTTTTCTTGCATTAGCGTTGCCTTCTTGCTGTTCTCTCTCTCTTTCTGCTTAGTTGTGCCTTTGCAGCCTATTTTAAGGGGGTTGACTGTTGTTTTTAAACAATGGGTGGGAAACCAGCTCTCCAGGTGTTGGACTCCAGTTCCTGTCAGCCCCAACCAGCATGGCCAAAGATTGGAGATGATGGAAATAGTAGTCCAACAATATCTGAAACGACATAGGCTTCCCACCCTGTTATAAATTGCTGTGTTTATATCCTGTTATGATTTGTATGCCCCCCACCTTGGGGGAGCACATTGCCCTAAAAAATGGGATACTTAAAAAAATAAAAAAAAATAAAAGCAGGCTGGAAGTAGAACTTTTTAGGGAGTGGGGAGACTAGCATATAACTACCATAGTCATTCTGGGACTGGCTCCTTTCCAGCTGTCATAATTTGAAGGATTAGCTTTCTTGCTTGAAAGAGAGGAAAGCCATCTGATAAAAGTGTGCCTAAAATATTTGGGACTGGCTTCTCTTGCAATATACATTAATTTATATAAGCATGTGTCTGTGTTTGTGCCTAGTTACCTCTCACTCCTGCACAGAGAGACTTGCGTTTGTGCATGCGTCTTTGTGCGTATGTAAGAAAAGAAAGCTTACAACGAAAAAAGAGCTATGTATCTAAAACTATATAGTTAGATGTTTTGTTTCTGCATTCCTAACTAATATTGGGTTTAAATGATGCCATCCTAAACTTTTGGGATGAGAGATTGTAAATCAAAATAAATACATAATGGAAGAGGGAATTTGTTGGTCTCTCTGTCACAGTGGTACTGCCTGCCTTTAATATAGCTCTTAATCTTCTAATTACTGTAAATCTTTGAGAGAGCCTAGTTCCTTTTTCATCGAAGGGTTAACTAATTTTCTTTTGAAGGGATTCAATTAGGAGCTATTACAGTGGTTTATTGCTTCAGGGCAGTGAAACTTAGGAGTCCAGTTGTTGTTCAGAAATGAGGCAGCACTCTTTTTAGCTGTCAGTGTTTCAATAACTTTAAAAACCGAGCTTATTCCTTCTGTTTTTTACAGAGAGAGAGAGAGAGAGAGAGAGAGAGAGAGAGAGGCTTTTAACATGTGGCTTCAATTCGTGTTTTAATCAGAATGTGGAAGTAATTACTGTGACATCTGAAACTGAGGTAGCAATAAAAAAATTATCACAAACAAGACAGCAGACGCAAATTATTTTGTGTTTATTAATGGGTGGCCCTTTGGAAACTTTCCCCCTCAGCTAATTGGTTCCAGATATTTGAAAACTGAAATTGTTTTGACTGGTATTCCTGGCCATATTTAATTTGAGCTGCCTGAATGGGGATGAAGTTGTCAACCATTAATGCCTGTCTTTAAAGATTTTGGTAGTGGTAATCCTGCTAGTTGGTTCACCAGGCAGCAATTTGACAACAAAACACTTGTACTTACTGCTTTGCAGTAATTATTTATTTATCCTTTCCTATTATTTATCCTATTGCTAAGGTTTTACAACTAATAAGTGCTGCAGGGTCGCAAAGATGCCAAGATTGATTAAATGCTTGCAAAGGGGCTAAATACAGTGGTACTTCAGGTTAAGAACTTAATTCGTTCTGGAGGTCCGTTCTTAACCTGAGGTACCACGTTAGCTGATGGGGCCTCCCGCTGCTGCCGTGCTGCCATCATGCGATTTCTGTTCTCATCCTGAGATAAAGTTCTTAACCTGAGGTACTACCTCTGGGTTAGCGGAGTCTGTAACCCGAAGTGTTTGTAACCTGAGGTACCACTGTACTCAAGTAAGGCACACATCCTGTATGTAACCTTAAGTATTCACCCATAACAAAATAACTAAGTAACAATGAGAGGATAACTTAAACAGATTTCTTAAAAATTAAAATTTGGATTCCACCCAAATACCCAAAGGGTATTTAAACTTAATGTGATATGGTCATGAATCAGAAGGAGGTATCCTGGAGAAAGGGGTTAGTATCCAAAGACAGCTGTGTAGACCTTTGTGTTTGCAGCATTCTCAGTTGGGATAAAGAAATGATTGCACCTTCCTTTTTACTAAATTAAAAAAATTGTCCAGTAGCACCTTAGAGACCAACTAAGTTTGTTCTGGGTATAAGCTTTTGTGTGTTCTGGGTATAATACTGGACAATTTTAATTTTTTTGTATTTATTTCGACTGCGTCAGACCAACATTGCTACCTATTTGAATTCCTTTTTACTAGTCTTATTTTCATTGTGATTGACTTTCTGTTAGCTCTTTGTTCTTACACAGCCTTTTCATTGCAGCCTTGAATAAAGATTGAGAAATACTTCAAGGAGTATTAAAATGTATGAGTATGAATATTAAAATGTTCCTCATGCTGCCTTTTCTTCTAGATGCTCCCAAATTATATAAATGTATTTATATAAATTATTTAAATACTCCCAAATTATATAAATGCATATTAATAGCAAAAGTAGAACAGCCTTTTTGCCAACTTAGATTGCATTCCATTTGAGTTCCCACCTAGACAGAGAAGGCTGGCACACCCATGCTTTGGTAATCTCCAAGTTACCTGTTTTATGGTAACTGTTAGAAGACGGTTCTGAAACTGTACTAGGTTCACAAAATGACTGCTGACCTGCTAATTGAGGCTGGTTATTAGCATCCTACATCAATTCATTTGGTTTCAGATATGTTTCTCAGCTCAATTCACAGTGGTCTTGAATTTTTTAAAGCCCTTTATAGCTTGGGGCCATGGTACATAAAGAAGATCCTGCTTCCAAAGGTTTCTGCCAGTATTTAGATCATCAGCCTTCTCTGAGTTCTTCCAATCTCAGATGTGTGGCTGGTGGTTACCAGGGAAAGGTGGCATCCCAGCTTTGCAACACATTCCTCTAAGAGACTTACCTGGTATCCACTCTCAGTGGCGTAGCGTGGGGGGTGTAGGGGGGGCTGGCCGCACCGGGCGCAACATCTGGGGGTTAGGGTTAGGGGGCGCAAATCCATGGGTTAGGGGGTGCAAATTACTTGCCTTGCCCCTGGTGCTGACAACCCACGCTACGCCACTGTCCACTCTAATGACTTTTGTTAGGCAAACAGTTTTGTATTTTTTAGGCTTTTAAGCTTCAATTTATCTACTTAATGATAACAATTGTACTTTAATAGATTTGATATTTTCAACTTACGTTTATGTGTTTTTCTCTCTTAAATATGTTGTTGTGAGTTGCCCTGGCAAATTCTTGAGTAGTGGGGTATAAATCTTAATAAACAGCAACTATTTTTTTAAGTTAAAAAAAACAGGGTCAGTCCTCTTAAAGGAGGAGTCTTTATGTTCAGAATATGCTGTTTTTCCAAAATGGACATTTTTGTGTTTGAAAATGCCTCCTAAATATAGCTAGGATTCAAGTACCGGTGGAAATTTATTTTTGCTCCAGAATTATTGGTAGGTGGTAGGGACATACGGATTGTTGGAGCTGTGACTTAGACTACTATAAGACCGCATTTTGCCAGTAGAGTTTCAGCTATGTGTCTGGGTACCAAGTTGAATTTTAAGTGATTTATGGGCCAAATAAAAGTCTGTCGCTGAAGGAAGCTGGTGTAGGAAACCGTGTTAGAGGGAGATGGGGGTAGTACTGAAACACCTTAAACATTTTATAAAAACAGTGATGTGATTGTTTCCCAGTATTCATCTAGGCAGGCTAGAAGTTCATTTACAGTCTACTTAACAACAGCACTGTGCTAGTAAAACAACACTTACTGAGAAGTGTTGGATTGTTTCCAGCCCTGCTCTTTTTTAGCTAGTGACAAATTAATCTGCTCCCTTTTTTGCCCCTAATCACACAAAGAATTCTGTCCTGGTGCCCTGTTTATAAGGCTGTTAAAACTTGTAGTTTGGGATATCGGGATAATGCTTTGCATTGTGGTCAATTAGCACAAATGAAGCGACAGGAGTGCCAGTTTATGAAATATACATTTTTTAATTGCTGTAAAGCACACTGAGGGATTCATTCATTCCTGAATTACTAGCTCCATGGGCGCCAGCCTCAGAGACTGCAGCCTCTGGAATCTAATAAGGATTTGTCTTTGCATTGCAGCGACACCACCATTTTGTCGGGAGTAGTATAGACTTTCTGCTTTAAAGCTTTTGGCCATGCCTTTAACTTTATTTTTGGTTTGGCAATGAGTGCCTGGTGTGTGTGCAATAGAAGGTTTAACCATGGTTGTCTTCACAATACTTTAAAGAAGGATTGGTCCAATATTGGAAATTCAGAGGCAAAAAAGCATGTTCTGGAGTCGGAATCCTTATTGAGATGCCCAGATTCTCAAAAGTTGCTCTTCCTTGATACTGCATCTCTGGACAATTTGTATGTGTGTTTGTGTTGAAGGTAAATCAGAGCAGACTAGTAGTGTTTTATGAATAGCACAGTCCTTTCACTGAACATTACGTTCCTTGGATTCTGCTGCCTTAAGCTGTGTTGTGATGTCTTCTTCCCCCTTCTCTTTCTCATAGTTGGAATGGGAGCAAGCTCTTATCAGCCATGCTCCCCCTGCTCTCTCTCTGAGCCAGTGACAAGTAATACTAGGGAACTTTGAATAACAATACATCCATTTCAGCAGGCTGATTTTGGCAGGGCCACTCTTATTCTTGCCAGACCAAAACTCTTATTTTCCACGAATCCTTCATATCATGGCGTTTTAAGTGAAAAGGGGAATTGAAAGGCTATTCCTCATTTTTGTTTCAGACTTGGCGAAACTTTAAGATAAGGCTTCTCCTCCTCCCAGAGGGGAGGGATTGTGAACGGGAGCAGCTTCCCGCAGGGACAGGGAGGCATATTCGGCTCCCTGCTCCTGATTGCTTCTGCTGCCATGACCAAGCCTTCCAGCCGACCAATAGGGCCGGCTGGTGGGCGGGGCTAGCCACATTTAAACAGCCGCGGCAGCGCTCAGCTCCCAGTCTGTTCCTGCTTTCTTCGAATCTCCCGCCCTCCCTCCCTCTTAGGTCAGCTTCATTTGCGTATTGACCTTGCTATGGACTTCGGTTGGTTGCCCAAAGGGCCTGGTAGGACTTTTTTATCCATTTGGCAAATTGACACCAGCCTCTTGGTTTTTTTGCCTATTTCGTAGCAATTCATCACAGCTTTCTGGTGTTGGCTGTTAGGCATTAGAATATGTGTGCTGTGTTGGAGGATTGGTTATGGGCCATCATCTACCCCTCCTCTTTTGGGTATTTCGTTAAAGGAATCCGGCGGTTGTGGTTCCTGTCCAGTGCCCTGCTGGTGGCTAGGGCCATGTTATGACCCCGGTGATGTCATGGGGGAACTTCCAGTTGTATTTACATCAACAAGCTCCTCACATTGGTTGTTAACCCTGATATGACTTCTGGCTGAGCGGGGTGGAGTCTTGTATTGCTGTGTCATCCAGTGCCTAAGCCAATACTACTCACATCAATAAAAATTGTGGCCTAATTTTGCCCATTAACCTAAAATAATGTGACTTTGTGTCTTATTTTTAATCCTATGCGGGTGGCGGGTTCTCAAATCACAACCAGAAGCTAACTGCATACTAAGGGTTTGTGTGACTAAGAGTCTCTGCTGGCACAATCTTGCAACTTGCATTTAATTTGTTTTGCACTTTCCTCAAAGGTTGCCCCAAAGCTTAGTCAAAAAGTTGTAAGGGTGGATCAAGCTTTGCTTAAGCTACCCTTACAGCCGTTCTTCTGTCCTATGAACATTGCCTTCATCGGTGGCTTGTGATGTACTTTCAGTTGTATCAAAATGTCTACTAAATTTAAAACCTTTGCAGGATGTAGACAAATATGTCACCAATATGCAGATGACATTTCCAGGTTTGTCTTTCAGGTGACACTGAAATTGGTGTTTGGGAGCAATGTCAAACTGGATGAGAGTCAATAAATTGAAACTCAATCCTGACAACATACAGGTGCTTTTGGGCCACCTTCCATATCAGTCTGCCAGTCCACTGAGACTGTAATCTAAAAACTTTCTCTGGGTCCTCCTTCTGTGTGAAGTGTTGTGGCTGGCAACTAGAAAGTGGGCCTTTTCTGTTGTGGCTCCTTTCTTTTGTATTGACCTTCTTAAAGAAGCCTGTCTTGGGGCCTCATTACTAGACATTAGACAAAAATATCTGTTTTTCCAGGCTTTAAAAAGCTGCTAAATTAAGTGGTTCTTTTTAAATAAAAAAATAGAGCAGTTTAATTTTACTGTTTATTTGAATGGGTTGTTTCCGCTTTCAATTGTTGTTTTAATTTACTGCTTTACTTTGTATGCTTTATATTAGTTATTATTAGTTGGCAGCAAAATTTATGTCGAAGGTAGAGGATATAACTTAGGTAAGAAAATAAAAAAGTCAGTCTTCAAAGCCCGTTATTCCTTGCCTTCCTTTACATAACCAATGCACTTTCTAGGGAAAATGCTCAATTTTTAAAATGAAAATATCACCTTTATAGTATATGCCTGAACTTTTAGCTGTTCCTATCCAATTAATTATAGGTCTTTGGTTCACTTTGACTATACTCCAAAAGTAAATATTGCACCGACTAGTTCTGTATCATATTACGTGTATCCTCCGTAAGAAATGATTCCGTTCTAATTAGCCATCTGTCTAGACAGGAGGCAGGGGTAACGTCAAGAAATGTGAAATAGGTTAAGTCTTGTTCTGTTTCTGATTAGTTTAGAGGGATTGCATGACATATGTGTATTGGAACAAAAAAGCTTTGTCACCCAAATTAGATGCAATTGGTAATATTTATTGTTTACCAAGGGCTTGTGATAAATCACTGGCAGCCAGGACAGGATGCATTTTCCACTTTCCTAAAATATGTATAAATCATTGGACCCAATCAATATACATGAAAAACAACTAGTATAGGGATGGTGACGTCTTCCTTTTATAAATATTGCACACATAAACCTGTTTTGGCCTTTGGGGGAATGTAAAAGGTAGCGTAATTTTTACAAATTGAATCTGTTATGATTGTAAATATATAAAACATAAATCTTTTGAACCTTATAGTAAGTCTTTTGTCCCACATCTGCCCACTTTACATTTTCTCAACAGGATCTGTACAATCTGTATTCCAAGTCGCCCTCATCTTGTTCGTAAATCTAATATTTCTCAGTGTAGCTTTGTAAGCAAGAAACGTTTCTGTTGCATTATGTTAATGCAAGCAAACCAGCATGTGCCCTGTCTTAACACTTTGCACAGCAAGATATTCATCCCTCTAAGGCAGGTTGTGGCTCAGGAACTATTATTCATGAGTGTTAGCCCCTGGTGCTGACAAGTCACTTCAGAAACTTAGCTTGTTCCTCATGTTGAAACGACAAAGTCAGCCATACATCTGAGGCCCTTTTTGACCTGTAACATCTTGGAGACGTTCTATAAACTTCCTCTGCTTGGGTATCCTGTTGTCTGGTATATTGATCACTAGTTCTAACTCTCAAGCTATGATGGAGCACCAGAATTTGTGAATGAGTACATGCTGTGCTCTACTGCAAAGCTGGGACGCGGGTGGCGATGTGGTCTAAACCACTGAGCCTCTTGGGCTTGCTGATCAGAAGGTCGGCGGTTCAAATCCCCACAATGGGGTGAGCTCCCGTTGCTCAGTCCCTGCTCCTGCCAGCCTAGCAGTTCGAAAGCACCCCAAAAAGTACAAGTAGATAAATAGGTACCACTCTGGCGGGAAGGTAAATGGCGTTTCTGTGCGCTGCTCTGGTTTCGCCAGAAGTGGCTTAGTCATGCTGGCCACATGACCCAGAAAAACTGTCTTCGGACAACCGCTGCAACCCCACAGTCGTTCGCGACTGGACTTAACTGTCAGGAGTCCTTTACCTTTACTGCAAAGTTACTGTATGCATAGGACATACAGAAGAATGTTTATATAAAATCAGTATTACTCTAGCTGGATCATGAATTCCTCTATTCAGATTCCCCCCCCCCCCATTTCTACTTTATTATTGTCACAGCATACGTTTTTCTGTAACAAAAAGTTACCTTGACTCTGTCTTCCTTCTTGATACCTTAGATAAATTGTCATACCATAACCTCAAAACCCTAAATTCTGGCTCCAGCAACCATGTAGAAACCTGTTTTCCTTCTTCAGATCTAACTTTGTTTTCACATAGTAAAGGGTAAAGGGACCCCTGACCATTAGGTCCAGTCGTGACCGACTCTGGGGTTGCGACGCTCATCTCGCTTTATTGGCCGAGCAAGCCAGCGTACAGCTTCTGGGTCATGTGGCCTGCATGACTAAGCTGCTTCTGGCGAACCAGAGCAGCGCACGGAAACGCCGTTTACCTTCCCGCTGGAGCAGTACCTATTTATCTACTTGCACTTTGACGTGCTTTCGAACTGCTAGGTGGGCAGGAGCTGGGACGGAGCAACGGGAGCTCACCCCGTTGCGGGGATTCGAACCATCAACCTTCTGATCAGCAAGCTCTAGGCTCTGTGGTTTAACCCACAGCGTCACCCGCGTCCCTTGTTTTCACATAGTTTAGTAAAAATAATGGAAGGTGAATTTGTTTAGAGTGTTCGACTATGAGCTGGGAAAGCAGAGTTGAAATCCCCATTTGGCTAGGTGACCTTGGGCCAGTCACCATCTCTTAGCCTAACCTGCCTCACAAGGTTGTTGTAAGGATGAAACAGATAGGATAACCATGTACACCACCTTGAGCTCCTTGGAAGAAAAGATGTTATATAAATAATTTTTAAAAAGCTCTTTTTTTCCTTTTTTTTACACCTTGCAATTCAACCACATGGTGAGAAAAGCTGTCCGTCTCTTCTTGATAGTTCCAACACAAAGATTAGTAATTGATGTTAATCTTCTTTATCTTTGTTCATAACTTTGAGGCAATTTTCTTATATCCGTGTTTAAGGAAAATTTGTGAGTTGGTTTCAGAAAGTTAAATCCGGGAAAAGGTGGGGTTTAAATTGCATAATTTTTTGGGTCGGCAGTTTTGGCTCCCATAGCTTATTTATGTATGGAATATAGTGCAATACAGTGCAGAAAGATGCTCCTGATGTTTGCCTCCTGGTGCAGACCTGCATCTCACTTGTTTGGGCTGGCCTGATGGGCTGCTCATCTGTGGCAGTTTCTGCTGGATTCAGGCAAGTTACCAAGTTTCAAGTAGCATGGCTGACTTAACGCTCATGGAAATGCTTCAGCTGCTCTTTGGGGGCTGAATTCTAACAATAATTGCATATTATATCTCTGTGAAAGATGTGCTGTTAAAACCTTTTTTGATAGCTATGAATACTGGAACTAGAGGTTTTCATGAGTTTGCAAGTTCTTGGTTGAATCCATGCTGTGCATGATAGAAAACTGATATGAGCAAAATAATTGGCATGCTATCTTGCAAAATAATTGGCATGCTATTGAAACGTTATGAGGAAATATAATACTGCAGCCTGCTGTCACATTGTATCTGGTCTGTGATGAAGTAATATGCATTTCTAGGGGGAGAAGCACACATTTTAATTGAATTTAATTATTAACTCCTTGCATGAATCGGGCTGTGGCCCATGAAAACTTATGCTACAATAAACATGTTTGCCTTTAAGGTGCTACAAGATCAATTGTTTTAAATTCAACGGTATTTTGTGTTGGGATGAGTAGAGTTAAGAGTTATTTGTTGGGTGGTCTGGCCACTATCCAGGATTTGAAACAGAAGGAGGGGCACTTTAAATCTGGTACTACTCCTATGTGTGACCCATGTTTCCAATCTCTTGGAATGTTGGGTGAGGGAGACTCCTACTCTTTGAGTAAACACTCTGGAAAAAGGATGTGACATAGAACTGGAGCAAAATATACAACTGTTTCCTACATATTATAGGGCTAAAATATATTGCTGTATTTCTTTGGGCATAAATTTAGTGCTTTTATGTCCTGTTGATTTCACTTGGAAATATTCCTCTTCCACCAGGCTTTTGGCTGATTAATATTCTACAGCCTTTTAAATGTGTCTGTGGGAAGGGAAGGTTGTTGTTTTGCTGTTTCGTTTTATTTATTTGCATGTTTTATCCTGTATTTTATAATGTGAACCGCCCTGAGATCTTATGATGAAGGGCGGTACATGTATATAAATCTAATAAACAAAATAAAATAAAATTGTGCAAGCTGGAGCAAGAAACCACGTCCACTGGTTTAACCTTATATTCAAACCAGGGATTGTGTCTTGTTTCACACCCAACCAACTATGATTGGGAGGTGGAGAACAAACATTGGCTTCACCTTGGTTTTTATTGTTACATTTTTTATTGTTGTCAGGTGCTGATGTTGTTGCTTGGGAGCAAACAGGCAAGACTCCAACCTGTCTTTCCCAGGCTTTATTATCTATACAGTGGTACCTCAGGTTACATACGCTTCAGGTTACAGACTCTGCTAACCCAGAAATAGTTCTTCAGGATGAGAACAGAAATCGTGCTCCAGCAGTGCAGTGGCAGTGGGAGGCCCCATTAGCTAAAGTGGTGCTTAAGGTTAAAAACAGTTTCAGGTTAAGAACGGACCTCCGGAACGAATTAAGTACTTAACCCGAAGTACCACTGAACAAACCATTTACAGTGCAGAGCCTCGCAAGTCACAAAGGATGTCACATAGAGGAGGGAGAAAGGTTGTTTTCTGCTGCTCCAGAGAAGCGGACACGGAGCAATGGATCCAAACTACAAGAAAGAAGATTCCACCTAAACATTAGGAAGAACTTCCTGACAGTAAGAGCTGTTCGACAGTGGAATTTGCTGCCAAGGAGTGTGGTGGAGTCTCCTTCTTTGGAGGTCTTTAAGCAGAGGCTTGACAACCATATGTCAGGAGTGCTCTGATGGTGTTTCCTGCTTGGCAGGGGGTTGGACTCGATGGCCCTTGTGGTCTCTTCCAACTCTATGATTCTATGATTCTAAGTCCATGTCTGCTCAGTCGCTAGCAGAATCTGGGAGTGGGCAGTCCTTATACCTTCCCCAGCATAACGGCCGTGTGACCCCCAACCTTCTCCCCTCTCTGCGCCGGACTACTGCGCAGAACAGGCGCTGGCAAAGGGGGACTCCCCTCCCCTCTGCTTTGCTCAGGCTCGGTGTTGAGGCTCTCCCCTTCCCCACTGGAGGTGTGGCTTCCCTCCTCGCCAGAGGAAGAACTGCTTCGCAAGATCTTCGGAGGCTCCCTGTAACACAACTGCCCTTCCACCTCTCGCCTCTGAGCTGATGGCAGTTCCCTGACAGTTGTGGCATGCCCTAGTATCACATGGCTGATGAAGAGTGGGATATGAATTCAATAAATAGATAGATAATAGGTTGTGGTTTGCTTGGCTTACTTGGAGTGAAGCAAACTATGAACCTTGGCTAGTTCATAACACGTGTGTCAGGGGTTGTGGTTTGTTGTTCCCACTTGTGACAATGAAGGAAGACATAGGAACAGTAGTGTAGCTAGCCACTCAGCTGCCCTGGGTGGTGTACGTGCCCTGCGCCCGGAGGCGGGGCGAGTTGCCCATGGGGCGGGGCAAGTTGGGACAGGGCATGCTGCACGGAGCCTCCACAGAGTTCGCTGCTGCTTCCCCTTCAGCTGTAGGGCGGCTGAGGGAGAGGCTGCTGGTGGACACAAGCCCCACGCTGCCGTTTTGGGCAGCGTAGAGCTTGCAGGCACACTGAGCCACTCCCAGGAGAGACACGTGGCTCAGGTATGTTGCAGGCCAGGCCCTGCAGAAAGTACCCTGCCCCGCAGTGTGGCGCCCAGTGCGCCTCCCCCCTCCCCAGCTACGCCTCTGCATGGGAACCACCTGCTTCTTCATGGTAATTGATTAAATATGGTTTCCTGGATGTGCAAACACAGCCATTGTCTAAGTTCGATTTTTAGTCTATACAGCAGTGTTTTTCAACCTTTTTTGGGCAAAGGCACACTTGTTTCATTAAAAAAAATCACGAGGCACACCACCATTAGAAAATGTTTAATATTTTTTTCTTTAATGGCAAACAAAAACGTTGCGGACCGTTCTCTGCTCAGCGGGGATCGATCCGCTGATCCCTGCTGAGCCGGCGGATGACAGCTCCGTCTCCGCACTGTTTGCGGAGAGGGAGGTGTCAGAGCCCTGCTGCTCTCTATGGGGAATCGGATGAGAGCGGACCGCCTGTTGCTTGCCTGCTGCTTAGCATTGCAGTTGGTTGGCCACCATATCAGTGCTGTTCCCTAGAGTACAGCCATTCATCCCCCAGAAACAATTTTTTTGTGCTGTTAGACATTTAGTCTCTTAAACAACAATGTGCTATTCAGTTGTGAAAGATAGGCTTTGAGTCAAATGCGCTCGCATTGTTTGTCATTTTGAAGGAAATTGCCTCCTATAAAATGCATATTGTTTTGGAAAATGCTCCCATTTAGCAGCTTCAATGTGAGTATTATGAGGGCCAATTTATATTGTTTTACGGAATGCACACTTTCTCTGATATATATATATATAGTGTGTGTGTGTGTGTGTGTGTGTGTGTTAGTTAGTTAGTTACAAGAGTGTCTGTATAGCCAATGTACTCCGAATATCCCCATATGAAGCATGTTTGCTTTGTAGTTCACTCTTCCCATTTAATATCTTAAATAATAGTATCATGGAGTGGGGCTAGTTATTAATAAAGTTAATTTGTAGGTGCTTCACTCCACTTTGCTAGGGATGGGCTAATCAGTGTGTTTTTGCCCAGAGTCACTTTTTTGTGTTCACTCATAAATCTTTTCCATTTCCATTTTTCCAAAAAAAATTTTTACAAAGAAATTGTCTTGGCTTCTGCTGGATGACAGACTTTGACTCAGATATCATTTTCTACTGTAGACTTTATTGCTCAGATCAATATGGTCCTGAAAGACCTACATTGGCTCCCAGTACCTTTCCAAGCACAATTCAAAGTGTTGGTGCTGACCTTTAAAGCCCTAAGTGGCCTTGGCCCAGTATTCCTGAAGGAGTGTCTTCACCCCCATTGTTCAGCCTGGACACTGAGGTCCACCTCACTGTGAGAAGTTACAGGGAACCAGGCAGAGGGCCTTCTTGGTAGTGGTCCCTGCTCTTTGGAACACCCTCCCTTCAGATGTCAAGGGGATAAAGAATTCCACAACTTTTAGAAGACATCTGAAGGCAGCCCTGTATCTGGATGTTTTTAACGCTTGGTGTTTTATATTTAGATATGCTGAAGCCGCCCAGAGTGGTTGGAGAAACCCAGCCAGATGGGTGGGGTATAATAATAATAGTAATAGTAATAGTAATAATAATAATTATAATTTATTTATACCGCAACCATCTGGCTGGGCTTCCCCAGCCACTCTGGGCAGCTTTCAACAAAATATTAAAATACAGTAGTGCATCAAACATTAAAAGCTTCCCTAAACAGGGCTGCCTTCAGATGTCTTCAAGCTAAGACATTGATCCAACAGTTGACATGCTCCTTGGGCTCTTGTTATAAAGGAGAGGGGTGAGCACGGCTTTTCAGTGTGCCAAGCAGGATTCAGTTTGGGTTTGCATCAGCAAACAGGAACTTCGCCTTGGTGTCTGGGCCTGAGCTGTCTGTTTGTGCCAGCTCTGGTGTCTCCATGTCCTACCTAGGTGATAGAAGAGATGACAGTGCCAACTCAGAATCAGAAAAAGCATTGGATGCCTTCCGTGGGGGTGTGGAGGCTCATCAGCAGGGGCTGGTGAGGACAGAGGCTCTGGCGGCTTGGAAGGGGTACCAAAATAGACAACCCACTGAGTTCCTCTCTGGGATCAAACTCCCCACCTCCTCGCAGCTCGGATGACTCCTGGGGTTGTAATGTGGCTTTACCAGGGCTGCCATTGGGCATCTCCTTAAACTCCCCCCACCCCTTGTCCTGAAAAGACCAGCCCCTCAAGGACACTTGGGACTCATGACAGAAACTAGTACAAAAATTGAATTTAGCTATGGATTTTAAGCACATTTCCTTTTGAATTTGTAACTTTCTTGTATTTCTTTGGGAGGTGTGGGATCAGATAGTTCATGGTGGAATTTGCAAAGATCAAATTCCTCTAGCATTCTTAACCAGAATCGGCTTCTGGCTGTGGAGTCATCTTGGCTATATATAGCAATTTTAAAGTGTTTGTGTGCCCCATTATGTGCCAAGTGTAGTTTCATTTATCATATCCTTCATACACTATTTGGGTATGTTCCCAGTCAGTCCCCCATTGAGTTGGCCATTGATTAGATACCACAATGCCTTTTCAGTGCTTGGGAAGGAGTGGGCTGGCGTTTCCCAAAGTTTCCGTGAGCTTCCATGTGGAAGCTATTTCACAATTCTAAATTTGGAGAAACTCTATAAATTGTATTTGTCCACATCTGTTGTTACTGGTTGTTGTTCCTCTTATTCAGTAAGCTTAGAAAAAACCCCAATAGATACATAACACTAAAAACAAAGAACTGATAAGAATCAGCATCAATACTAAAATACATCTAGACCACCGAAAACACTAAGATCTGATAAGTAACTATAACTAAACTTTATTAAATCAGCATCCTGATTACAATGCTGTTTAACAGAACTCGAAAGAAAACAAGGAAGTTTTCAGGACCCCTTTAAAGGTCTGCAGTGATGGAGCCTGATGTTTCTCCTCTGGCACAGCATTTCATTGCCTAAACGTATTTCTGTACTTTTCCCCTTACTTATCTGAAAGGCGGATGGATTATCCCAGAGCTTTCTAAACTTTTCATGTTGGTGACACACTTTTTAGACATGCATCATTTCGTGACATGGCAGTTCAGTTTTACTAGCAAACTGTAGGATAAACTAACCGCCTTCCAGCCCCTTGAAGAGCATGGGGAGCGTTCCTGCAACACACCGACACACTGCAGCTGACACACAGTTTGGAAAGCTCTGGATTATCCAGTGTTGATCTACTACTTGTGGGTGCAGGTTACCTAGGAGTCTGTTGATACAGCAGGCCACTTCAATTTTGCAGAGAAAGGACTTTTAATATAATTCATCTCATTTTATTGATCTTTACAAAGTGGATTTGCTGTTGTATTTGATAATCAAGCAGTTACCGGTACTTTAATTGCCATAGGAATGCTACTAGGGTATATGACAGGCAGTACTTGAAATGTGAAGAACTAGTCTTTCCTTTTTCAACAGGAGGGTAATCCGCCAACTGGGATTGCATCCCCTCCTGGCTTGCAAATCCGTAGTCATCCAGGAGGAGGGGTTCACACTTGCCCAGACTGGCACCAGATTAGTGGCAGAACATAAATTTATTAGGAGCTTCTGCTAAAGCGGCTCTTCATTAGCTGTTGGTGTGTGTCTTAATATGGAGCTAACGTTTTCTCCTTCCTAATGACCTTGGTCAGGAGGCTGGGAAGGGATTTATTTAAGTTCTAATTGTGAACCCCTTTGGCTTCTTGCTCTTTTTTCCTGGCCGAGATAACAGCTTGAGATGCCATGCCTTTATTTACCGTATTTACTTGAGTCTAATGCGCCCCTCAGTTTTCAGAACCTTGAAACCAAAAAAAGTATTTGTTGGCAAATGTAAATACGCCATCAAATCTAATGTGCGCCTTAATTTTTGTAATATAATTTGGCCCCCCCAAAAAGGTGTGCATTAGATTCCAGTAAATAGGATATTTGAAGTATTTTTAACTTGCTATTCAGCCAAAAAGGTTTGAAGAGCTGCTTGCATAAAACCACTTAAAGCAAGGTCATCCCTGCCTGTTAGTTTACAGTCTAAAATATGTGATATAAAAGAAAAAAAGGGATGGAGAGAGAGAGAAGGGGGGGGCAAACTCAGTCCCCAGTTTTCAAATACAGTGGTACCTCTGGTTGCGAACAGGATCCATTCCGGAGGCCCGTCGCAACATGAAAAGAGCGCAACGTGAAGCGCCGTATCTGCGCAGGTGCATGGCATGATTTGGTGGTTATGCGCGAAGTGCGATTTATTGCTTGTGCGCATCCGCGAGTGGCAAAACCTTGAAGTAACACTTTCCGGTACTTCTGGGTCGCCGCGGGACGTAACCTGAAAGAATGTAACATGAAGCAAACGTAACATTAGGTATGACTGTAATACTTAAAACAACCAGTTGTTATGTAAACATTTCAGGGACTGGAGGAACCCAATGTAGCTAGTTTTTCAGCAGACTTGACTGTATGGGCCCTGCTTCCCATCTCTCCCTCTCCTACAGCCTGTTGTAATGGTTGCTGCCAGATTAGAGTAGAAAGAGAGTCTTTGAGAAGAAGAGGCTCACCATTGTGAAGTGTGCAGTTTACATGCAAGACAGCAGTTCTCACATGCAACTCTGATTTGTCTCCCGCCCCGTTTGGATCGTTTGACATTGAAACCTGGATGCAACCTATAATTTGGTTCCCCAAGGGTTAAGAAGAAGTTAAGAAGTATAGGGGTTAAGAAGTATAAAATGAATAAAACAGTCAGATTATATTCTAAAACATATTGAAAAACTAGGATGCAATAAAACCAAACAGGAGAAGTGGAGAGAATGTTTGCTGAGTGAGGAATAGGGGAAATGATGGAGTTGTAAGGAAAAGTGGTTAAAGGAAGAAGGCAGGTTGAGCTCTGAGCACTTTTTTCGGTAACACTAAAAAGAATGCAAGTGGGAGACTTTGGTTCAAAGGGCTTTTGCCCTGTGTGTAATGAGCAAAGTAGAGTGGGATTTTGTGGGGAGACAACCCAGGAAGGAGAAAAGAGCATAATCAGGGAAATAAAGCAAGCTGAAAATGGAAAGGCAGGGTGGGGGCAGGGATAGAAGCTTTAGAGGGAAGAGAGAAGGCAGATTTAATACATGCCCTTGTTCTGCTAGTAGATGTGTTGTAGCTTGAGGTACCGTACCTCTTTAGCAACAGAAAGAGAAAGATAATGGAAGGAGAAGGAGGGTGGGGTGGGGGAAAGTACATAAGAAAGGCCCTGTGCAGGGAGCTGATAGCTCTTTTATACCTTTGTTGGTAAGGAGAAAAGACAAAGCCTCTTAAATACTGTCTTGCTGGCAATGATCAGGTGTTAAAAGTATTGAAATGGTGCCAGCCAGGAAGTATATGTTCTCAATGTCTGAGAAAGGTCTTTTAAAAATTCATCCTTATTCTGCTTTCCCAGGGGAAAAGGGACCAACATGTCTTTTTGGCTCTTGTGGCAAAAGTCTGGAGCTATTGAAACAAACTTGGTTGGAAGGAGGATAGGAGAAGCCAAAGGAGTGACATTTTAGGTGATCATATCTTGGCATAACACTTCAAGGAGTCTGATGCTTTAGTTTCCTTTACAGGGGGATGGCAGAGATTTACAGTGAAGGAGAAAGCAATCAGTGCATTTAAGATGAGAGGCGGCAGAACTCAGCTTTGCTTGAACACGCAAACCCGCCTCAGTTACAGTAATGGAGGCTCTTCACTTGTTTCTCTAGGCCAAAACCAGAGCTTCCCTTCTCAGGTGCAGGCTACCATGGCAAAAGCTGGATTTTTGGAGTGCTTACTAACAGCATACGCTCACCTACTATGGTAGTTTTTTTCAGAGTTCAGGGCACTTTTTCACGAGATTCTATTCAAGCACATGATCACTTTGGACTGGGCCCAGAAGTGAACTGGCAAATAATGCAGCTATTTTAAAACACATGTTATATGGCAAATACATTCACTTTAACATGTGATCTAGATGCCCAGCCAGCTATCTGACTGCTACAGTTTTGACCAATGGAAGTTTCTGAGTTATCTTCCAAGGGCATCCCCATGTACAGCATATTGCAAAAATACAATCTGGAGGTTATCGAATGTGGAAGTATGGTGGTCAAGTCAAAATTCTGATGTAGAATATTAAAACTGTTGGATTCTTTCATGGGAGCAGAGCTTAAGTGCATTGCAGCTCTAATTCTGTGCAGCAGTAGTGCGCTATTAAAATCTGAAAGACACTTTGAGCAGAGCATGTTGAAGTTGTGTATGAAATTTCCAAAGATTTAAATTTCCGTGTTAATTCAGGTAATTCAACCCAAATTCCACCCCAAATTCAAATTTTTCAATTTCCCTCTTTATGTTATGAGGTTTTTAATATTTTTTAAAATTAAAATAATTTTTCATAAAGTGAATTTTATAAGGGTGGACTTTATTAACTCACTTAACATTTTTGCTGCAGCCACGGGGGTTTTATGTTAACACGACATCTTCTTATACTTCCCAGTCTTGCTCTTTGTATTGGCTAATTACATAACCCCTTAAATAGTCAGCTGCTGCTGCTGCTCCTGTTCTTGAAGCTTTTGTGCATGTTAGGCCTTTCCCTCCAGTTTAAGTAGGAAGTCTAGTTCTAATCTTCTTAGCTGCACTCAACGCATGTGAGGGGTGATCCTATCAAGGAATCTGTGGCCCTAGATTCACAAATGATGTGAACACCTCTCTTTTTCTTTTAGGAGCTTTGACAATTTATTTTAGCTGTGTGAGTACAAGCGTATTAAAAGAGATCTCTTGCCAGTGGGAGAAGAAGGAAAGTCACACACACCACTGGTTTTCAATGGAAACAAAGGGAGCTTAGCAGTCTTGACAGAATGTTCTATTTGGGTGAAACATCCTTAAAATGTTGGTGGAAAGAATGGATGAAAGGAATCAATTCTGAAGAACACAAAAGGTTGCATGTGGTTCTCACCCCTTTAATCTTCAAGAGGGAGAAACAGAAGTAGGTATTGGAGCTGGTATGGACTTATGTGGGTGTAAATGAGCTAATAAATAAAAGTTTGCGAGTAGGCGGGGGCATTCATTGGAAACAAAAAGTTAAAAGTATGAGGAAATAAAATGCTTATAAACCAGTGGAAACTGCAAGGGACAGTTAAAAGTATTATGCATTCATGCTCACCTCACTATGCGGTTTTAGGAAAGCAATTCACCATGTATGTTGTGCGTTTAAAAAGCTATCTGTGTCATGTTCCTCGCCTTACAATGAATGAAAGGGCATTCCTCTTGTAATGGGATGAGTCTTTCTAACGCCAACCATTTAGTTCATTCAGTCAGAAACACTGATAAAAACGGCAAGCAATTTGTTCAACTATTTTTCTCTTTCTTTGTTTTATCTTTTTAATCACTGCACGATGCTACTGGTGGTCAGAAAAGAGGATTATTCAGTGCCTGCATTATTTTGTGGGTGACCATTGTTGAAAAGGCTTATGTTTTCTTTATAATTGGCTTTCTCTAAAAGCTGTTGTGCTGAGCTACACAGAAGACAGATCTCTTCATTTCATGAGATATATCTGTTATTACTTTTCTGTAATAAAGTAACATTTTTAAATGCTGTTTATTGGGTGTGGATGTGTATGTTCATGTTTGTTTTTCCCCATCAGCACACAAAGTGTCAAATTCTTTGTGTAAAATTTTTCTTCATTTAGCACTTTCACCTGGAAAGAATACAGTGTACAGAAATTATTTAATAACTGCAGTCCTCTCTGTGTTGACTTGGAAGTAAGTCCCATTGACTTCAGTGGAACTTACCTCTTAAGCTAGTGTGTGTAGGATTGCCATCTGAGTATGGTTTTATTTTTGCGGATATTTGAAAAAAGGATTCCAGATTTGACTGCTTTTTGAAATAACTTTCCTTTTTGGTACGCAGGCCACCGAAACACTATTTCGCATGGGGGTGTCAAGAGGAACAATTACTCCTTTAAGACACGGAGAGGTAAGTCTATGTTTGTTTTCTTCTGCTGTCTATAGTCTTACAACTGAACTTGGTGCCATCTTGGGCAAAAAATACTTAGAGTTGTTGAAAGATGATGATGATGATTTAGAAATGGATAATTCTGTATGTAGATCATCGTTATTTTCTGTTTGGGGCGGGGGAGGTGCAATTCTTATGTTGTCAAAAGAGCAGGACCCCTCCATCATACACAGGAAGGCGGGTAGGTGACAGGCTAAGGAGAACTACAATAAATCTTTAGAAGAAAAGAAACCTAATGAGGCACACTGCCCGCACTGTCCGGTGAGGGCTGAGCATGCTCAGTTGCCATAGGATGTTGAATGTTGAGAGTGATGCAGGAGATGGGAAAAGGAGAGAGGAAATGGAGTATATTGAAATAAGATGTGGATTCATGGAACAGTGAATAGGGACCCTCCAACTGCAACTTCACCTCCCTCCGTGATCCCACTTGTACAACGGGCAATATTTGTGGCATGACCCTGTTTCATTGTTGAACTTAGTGGTGATTGTTACCAAAGATGTAAAGTAAAAGCTTTTACGCACAATTAAGAAGGCAGAACTTTTTCTTGAAAATTGTAACTGCAATTTGAAGCTGTTAGCAGGTTTTGGTCATCCCTGCTTCATGGTGACCATAATACAAAGTTGTAGCTGCGCCATAGTAATCATGGCGAACCCTCTCATAGTGAAAAGGTAGGGGAATTCAAGTGGGAGAAGGGAGGTGCTCCTGGTCTCTTGACCAGTATTCCATCTGCAATGGACCTAAGAGAATGTAATTCAGAGTAATGGAGAGATTATGAGCAATTTTGATGAACATGTGTTATGTTCAGTTTCAGCAAGATTTGTTCCTTTATATTGTATTTATTTATTTGTTCAATTTGTATCCTGCACTTCATCAGTTTTATTGATCTTTGAGCACTAGAACATCAATCAAAATACAGCAACTAGCAGGGTTCTACAGACTGTGTAAGCGAGAGCAGAAATTGAGACTTTGAAAAGAAGGGTTCAACTCAGTTTTCCCTGAGTACAAATGCACATGCCCACCAGGCTACCATATAACAATTCAAAGGCAATGCCCACCAAGCTTCAACCACAGCAGGGGGTATAATCACCAATCAAAGATGACTCACTGTAACCAGAATTTGCACCTTCAGTAAAAAAGGGTCAGTTAAAGGCTTTACCAATGGAACAGGTAAACCATCCTGCAGTCTGTTGTCCAGGGAGTTCTTCAAAAACACTTTGTCAATTGACACATTGCAAAGCTGGAATATATGTGTGAGTTGGCTTGCTGCTTATTGAAGTGTGTATGTATTTTAGATGGAACAGAGTTCACAAGATATAGTGTATGAATTAATGGGGAAGAGTACACCATGAAATGCCATATATTTTGGCCTTTATAAGGAATACCAATATGAACATAGTCACACAAGCATATAAAGGGCTTGTGGTTGCCTTTAGGTGAACGAACAGTTGTTTAAAGGGTGATGCTTTGATCTCCAGGTTAATAATTCAAACTTGCAACTAAAGGATTGCAAGAATATCTTCATAGATTTGTTCAGCCTGTGTATCTTTCTAGAAAGAGCTTGATGCTGTACTTGCGAGGCTTATCCTGTACTTTGAAAGTGGAAAGCATATATAACCGAGTTTTATAAAAGGACCAAACCTTCAGATTTGTGGCTATGAAGATAATTAATTTGTTTTATTTACAATGTATAGTTGCATTTTATTTTAAATTCATTTTTAGGATATTTTAACAGATTTGATCTGTTAATATAAGCTGTGTAGAGTTTTTATAATTATGTTAAGTGGCATAAACATTTTAGAAATAAAAAGTAAAAAGGAAAATGCAGATGCTAAGTGTTTGCGTGCTCTTACTGAAAATGCAGTTAAAGCCAGAATTGGAGAGATTAATACTTGGACGTTACAAGTATACTTGCTCAGTTCAGAAGTGCTAATCTGGTGGTGAAATCCCCAAAAGCAAAATTGTTGGGAAGCCGAGGAAATGATACAGATTGGATGAGTATAGACAGAAAAGCCTGTGGTCAGATGCTTGGTGGTTTTAACCAGTACACATCACATATTAAAACAATGCATTATTTAAAAACATATTTAAGGTAATTTCTGTCAATGTGGTAAGCGCGGCTGGTGCTGGGGATAGGCAGAGAAAAGCAAGACTAGTTCTGAATTAATAACAGACCCTCACATTGCACTGAAGCAAACAGATTTTTTTACATTAAAAAAACACCACTATTCAAACAAGAGAAGTCACTAAGGACTCTTCATTGTTGGCTTGTTTCCAGGTCCAGATGGATTTGCAGTTTATAATGCTGAATATTTGAGGGAAATCTTCCCCCTTATTTCCTGCTTACAGCTTTTCTGCATGCCAGGAGAGTCATCTCCATAGCCTCTCTGGCTATGAATATAGTTTACTTTTGTCAACCTTTCCACATAAGAAACCAGGTTTTTGTGCTGAAAGCTGTGTTATTTGCTGTTTACATATGGATTACAGAATTATTGACAAGGTTTTGGCATGAGATTTGGAATCCGTTGCTGCCAAGTGTCATTCATCCAAGTGAGACAGATAATTCTTGGACTGGTTTTCCTGTTCAACAACAGCCACAGGGTTGTGAAAAATTACCTCAGGACTGGTTATGGTCATGAAGTTGACTGATCTCCAAGAAGTCTAATAGTATCAGGGGAGGTAATGAAATTCAAGAATATAATTGCCTTCAGGATTGAGCACATTTCTCTCCTTGTTGCTGAAGTATTTCTATCAAGACTCGCTTTTTGGAGAATGTTTAGTGGTTCAGAGGTCACCCATTTCTCCTCTCGCTCTTAGCCATTATGTTGATGTCTGACTATTTTGTAAAGGTTTTGTCAGTCCTGAACATAACTTTAGAGCACTGGGAATTTAAAGAGCATTGAGCTGCGATTTTATTTCTAGCCATGCCTGTCTTTCTCTATACCCTCTTTTTCTGCCTTTAACAATAGTTGTCATTTGTGTTTTGAGGACCATCACCAAGGGACCATGAAAGTTGCAAGACATCTGTCTTTTAAGTTCCTGCCTCTTGAAGCCTCTCAGGCCCCAAATAAATTAACTGAGATACTTGTCATTAAGGAGGCTTATTTCATAGTGTCACCTGCCTCCTGCCATATTATATCAGATACAGAAAAGCTGGATATAATTCTGAAAATAGCACTTTGGGAATAAAGATTTGCTGGACAAAGGCAACTGTGATCCTCTCCCATGTTTCCCAAAATGGTATGATTCTCAGGGAAGAAATGACACTGTTTGCCTGCTGCTAAGCAACACTCGTCTTATTTACGAATCCAACCCTTTGCTCCCCTGATTTCCACAGGTTTTTACTCAAAGTCTTGAGATTGTTGGGTTGTTTTTTTTTAAAGACATCCTGGCCTTTTTTTTGCTGTAATTCTCAAATTAAACTTGCCAGAATGTGAACGTATTTGGCATAAATACTGTGTGTGTGGAGTATACTGTATTTTTTGCTCTATAAGACTCACTTTTTCCCTCCTAAAAAGTAATGGGAAATGTGTGTGCGTCTTATGGAGCGAATGCAGGCTGCGCAGCTATCCCAGAAGCCAGAACAGGAAGAGGGATTGCTGCTTTCGCTGTGCAGCAATCCCTCTTGCTGTTCTGGCTTCTGAGATTCAGAATATTTTTTTTCTTGTTTTCCTCCTCCAAAAACTAGGTGCGTCTTATGGTCTGGTGCGTCTTATAGAGCGAAAAATACGGTAATTGTTTGCTATGAGGGTATGTATTTTTGTGTTTTTATATTGTAAACTGCCCTGTGATTCTCAGATGAAGGGTAGTATAATAATAATAATAATAATAATAATAATAATAATAATAATAATAATAATAATAATAATAATAATATGGGTCTTTTTGTCTCAGGGGTTAAACAGGAAGGACTATGTCAGCAAATTTCCCATTTATTGGCTGCAAAAAGGCACTGGGAAGCAGGAGGTATAAGATAATATCCATATGCCAGCAGATGAGTACAGTCAGGCTGCGGATGGCAAATGATATATGGTTGCTGAGCTAAGGAGCAGTGTGTTTTCCCTAAACATTGTGAAGCCGGCCTTTAGATTCTTTCCAGCATCTCTCTTTTCTCTTAGGGCAAGCTGCCAACTTGATTTCTACGACCGTCTTACACACCTTTCTCTGCTAGCCTGCAGGGGTGAAAAATGCATCTCAAAATGCTCCTGTTTTCAGCAATAGATTGAGACGGATCTGGCTTGCATCCAGGTTCCTACTGAAAGCTGAATTTCAAGGCTCTCTTACTGCCCATCTATATTCTAATGAACACACAAATAGCTTTGAGATTTCTGTGCAGATCATGTTTCTTGGGCAGCCAAACAACTGGGTTGTGGCCAGGATTGAAGCAATATCTCGGCAGCTGCCTGGCAAGTGTTGTGAATGAGCTTCTGCCAAGACCCTAGAGCAGGTACTTGATGGTGTGGAGTTGGGGGGGGGGGCTGTAAAATGGTCTCTGATAGGATTAGCTCATCTAGTTCCCAGCTTTTCATAATTACAGATGGAGAACATTTCACCTTGTGTTAGTCTCTAGGTCTCGCAAGCCTCTTCCCTCCCAGCAGAAATAAGTGAATTGGGCTGTGGTGTGTTTATTTGAACTTCTTTCTGGGGACAGATCTGGTCTTCAAGAAGGGAATCATATCCAAATAAATGCAGGCGCAGCCTGTTCCAGTTGCTACTTTGTGGTGAGGGCAGTGATGTATTGGACTTGGCCTGTTCTGAGCTTTCTCCCCAGAATGTAACAAGCAATAAGAGGTCTTATATGTATAGACTATTCTGGAACTGATAGCATCTGCGTGGTCAAGCAGATGATCTACTTCCACTGGTTGAAGCAGCTGATCGGACAAGAATGAAACACTCAGCAAGATTTGGGAAGTTGCGGGAAAAGGCCTTTTGTGATGGGACATGCTGTTCCGCAGAGACATATTTGGAATAAGCTCCGCAATCGTGTCACATTTGGCTTCCATGAATTAAGTTGCCGTGCCCAGCAAGTTCCGCTCATCAAAAATAATGAGAATTTAAAGGGTCTGTGTCAGCAACTTCAGAAGTTCCTAATTTGTCTGAACTCCTGTCCAAGTCAGGATCTATTAATTCTACTTGAAGGGGCCCCAAGAGAGACCTTTAGCATTAAAGTAGGGAGAGGTCATAGATTTAGGATGCTGCCTAACACCATGGTTGGGTGGGTGCACAGGATGCTGTATAGCCCCTAGCTCCACTACTCTGGAGGAGGGATGCGGATGATTCACTAAATTTAAAAGTGCCAGGGCAAATCACTACATTGGGACTACAGATATGTTAGCAAATGTCATGAGAGAGGTATGAATATGACAGCTGAGTGGCAAATGAAGGGGTGGAAATAATAATAGTGTGCACATAAGCATGAAAATTAGGGTTTGTTGTTGTTCAGTCGTTTAGTCGTGTCCGACTCTTCGTGACCCCATGGACCAGAGCATGCCAGGCACTCCTGTCTTCCACTGCCTCCCGCAGTTTGGTCAGACTCATGCTGGTAGCTTCGAGAACACTGTCCAACCATCTCGTCCTCTGTCATCCCCTTCTCCTTGTGCCCTCCATCTTTCCCAACATCAGGGTCTTTTCCAGGGAGTCTTCTCTTCTCATGAGGTGGCCAAAGTATTGGAGCCTCAGCTTCACGATCTGTGTTTCCAGTGAGCACTCAGGGCTGATTTCTTTAAGAATGGATAGGTTTGATCTTCTTGAAAATGAGGGTATGTGGCTGCAAAAGGAGTGGTGCATTTATGTGTATGGGGAGAGGGAGGCGAATGGCTCTAGTGGTGTGCTTGTGAAAGGAGTGAAGGAAGGGTCATACAGTGGTACCTCTGGTTGCGGATGTGATCCATTCTGGTCAAATCCCAAGGTTTCCACAACCAGAGGGACCGCTTCTGTACATGCGCACAGGGCGGTAGAGCGCTTCTGCGCATGTGTGCATGGTGAAAACCGGAAAAATTATTCCGGGTTTGCTTCGTACATATCCCGAAGGATTCGTAACCGGAGGTGAACATAATTAGAGGTACCACTGTATGTGTGTTTATGGAAGAGAGCAAAGAATGAAACCAGTTCATAGCTGAAATTCTATTTAAAACATTGCAATTGGAGACAAGACCTTAACCATCACAATTTAATCAGAATCACCAGTTTCCTAATTCCCTATTTCTAATCATGCCAGTTCATTTTGAAGTGTGCATGAGGAGGATGGGTTTAAAGACATTAAACTGGCCCTTTTCAAGTCTAACCAGTTTATTACGGCATTAGCTTCCGTGCTCTCAAGCTCACTCAAGTCAGATGCATGAAATGAAATCCAAGTCGGCAAGTCTATAAAGGAGAAACTTGTACTGTGGAAGTTGCATGGTCATGAGATGCAAACATTGCAGACATCCACAGCTTTAACCTTTTATGGTAGAGAGGATAATTGCTGAGATATTACTAGTAGTGGGGTTGGGAATAATTTACAAGGAGCAATAATAGAAACTGTAGCTATCCTGGCATTGGTAAACCAGGTACATCGCATCTATAGAATGGTAAAATACCCTTTGTCTTAATTAATGCCACTACCTGTGTGCTAAATTGAGACAATGTGTGTTTGTTTTTTAGAAAATCAAAATACATGTATTAATTGCCTTATTTCTTGTGAATATTCTGTTGGAATCCACCCAGAGTGGCTGGGGAAACCCAGCCAGATGGGCAGTGTATAAATAATAAATTATTATTATATTATTATATAGTGGTTCTCTGTCTGACTGTAGGTGTCAATGCAATCATCTTAGTAATACAATCATCACCAGGCTGCTACTGTAAAAGGTTAAAAGTCTTATTAAAAGGTTTAAAAAGTCTATTTATTTAAGTTCTTATTATCACTTACAGTAACCATTACTGTTCAATGCCCACCATAAAAGTTTCTCATTTGTATATCTACAAACCAGGATTTCACTTACCGGTAATGCTTACAGTATGGCAAACTGGACTTGAATCCCCAAATGCTTATGCCAGTTTATTAGCTTTTAAGGCCCCACTGGTTTTCTCTGCAAAAGTCTTTATCATTGCTACCCCATGGAAACATGTAACTAGGTAATACTTGATGGAAATTGCCAACTGCACCCCTCAAAAGTGCAACACATGTGTCACACAGAACACAATCATATGAAACTCAATGGGTGACCTCAAGGAAATCACAATATTTCAACTTAGCTTACTTCAAAAGGTTGCTTTGAGGATAAACACTTGTCTGAGCTCCCTGGACAGATTGGTTGCATGCAAATGTAGTAAAGAACTTTTTATTTCATTATCTGAAAAAAAATCACTGTTTTAATACCAGGATTTATCTACTATACATTTTGGAAAGTTGTTCGCCTATTTGGTTTGCATTTGCACACTTTTTAAAATATTGTAACTAAAGTTTGCACGGTGGTTCCTGAGATCAAGGAGCAGTTTTATGTCTGTGTGATACAATTGGACACTGTTTTGAATTAAGATTGTGGACTAACCTTTCAAAAATGTGCTGATTTAACCACCACTTTTTTTTAAATGCCCTTTTTTTGCGGGTGTGGTGGTGTAGAATTCCCAGCCAGTGCCAGGCATGAGAGGCTGCTAGAAAGAATAATTTTAAAAAGACAGCCCAAACAAGGGTAATTCTGAAACGCACCTTTTTAAACAAGGCATTTCTTCTTTAAGAAAGGAATTTATTCTTGAAACTGCTGAATAATTGTGCTTTTTTATTTTTAACTCTTGACTTAGCAGCATAATGATCTGTCTGTTTGATAAGATGTATAGTGTATAAAAGAGATCTTCAGTTCACAAACTGCTTCCTGCAGTTTATAGACTGAAAAAGCAGTGAAAGTTACTCTTAAAGCTGATTCAGATTTAATTAATATTGTTTTCGGCATGTTTTTTTCTTTTTTTCAAGTATAGTTTCAGCTTGAGGGCATGCCAGGCCCCAGTCACAGGCATATTACGGAGCAAAATAGTGATGTGATCCTAGACATCTGATCTCCTCACCCCTCTCCTTCGTATCACAAAGATGTCATTATTATAGTGGGTTCAAAAGTTCCGTTCTCACGGATTGTTCAGTCATCTCTGGTTTCCCTCCTTGTTGTCTGAATGCTTTGCTGCTATCATGTTAATTTGTGGAGAAGATAACAAACTTCCATTCTACATGTATTCTTTTCCCTTTGTACATGCAAACACATACTTGTTAAAATTTGAACATTTTGTATTAGCAAACCTAGCTTAGTTTCATGGTCTAGAGAAATTTCGGACTTTTAGAAACAGAGGAGTTTAAGAATATGGTCCCGGGAGCTGAAACATCTCACACTTGTTTGTCTCAAATGTGATGTTTGCGGAAAGCTGAGCACAGTAAAGGTTTCCTGGAATGTTCAGTCAGAGTGTGAGAAAATAATGCTTTTCTAGAATTCTGTAACCCTGTAACCCTGTTAACATGTATGCTTGAAGAATGTTAACTCTTGGCAAAATGAAGATTAAGTGCAAGTTAATACTGTGGAATTTTCCCTCCAATTACATCATAGGAGCCTATGACAATGCCAGCTATTTGAAATTGGTTGGACGCCATGCAATTCTTTCTGTGCCTAGCAGAATGCATGCAGCTCCAGAATATGTAGGATTTTATCATTTTTGCCCAGTGAATCCTGTGTTTCCTCAAGTCATTTCTACCAATATTTCACTAAGACTCAACTGACATTAAATTCTAAAAGTGTGAGTATGTCTTTTTTTCCTAGGAGAGAGGGATTCCATTACATAGTAGTTCAAAGAGATGTTTTAACAAAGAGTAATAGAACAGTAAAGACAGTGAAACAGACCAAATCCACTATGCTGCAGTTAGTATTACACTATGTTTATTGAAATAGAATTATTTTTTAGGTTCCTTAAATTCTTTAGTATTACACTATGTTTATTGAAATAGAATTATTTTTTAGGTTCTTTAAATTCTTTAGGTTCTTTAAATTCTTTTGACTGCGCATCCTCTTTGCTGCACTGTGGATCAGGTTATTCTAATAACTGGAGGATTGGACCCTCTGTACCTTTTTTTGGGTGAAGCACACTGATGCTTTAAAAGTGTATCTTCAGCACCTTTGGGCTGTCTTGACTCTCTTGAAATAGAACAGCCCACCTTTTATGAGAAGAAGCTCATACGTACATTAAACACACACAAATGGGATAAGAGGTGGGAAATTCACAGTGTGTTTACAAACTGGAACAAAGGTGTGCCAATGTGGAAAGTCTGGAGCTCATTTTAGGGCACTTGCTCTGTATGCCAAATTCTCTGTCTGGCAACTCTCTGATAATGCTAGTATTCAGAGATACTGAATGAAACTGAATGTTGGAGATTCAGGACAGACGAAGGAAAGTGCTTCTTCACACATACATAGTTAAAATATGGAATTTGTTCTCACAAAGGTTGCGATGGCCACCAACTTAGAAAGCTTTAAAGGAGGTTTATTTATTTCATAAAATGTATATGCTGCCTGATTGTAAAATGAGCCTCAAAGTAGTTTACAAAAAATATAAAACAGTAAAATTATGGATAAAAACAATTAACAAGAATTTAAAACGTTGTAAAAATTGAAATAAGCAATAAACTAAAAGCAGGTTTCTTCTTCGGGGGAAGAATAGGCCTTCTTCTGGCAACTCCTGCAGCCAAGCTGGTGCCAAAGATACTGCTCTGCTTTCCTTTGGACCACATATGGATCTTCTCTTCTCTTCTCTTCTCTTCTCTTCTCTTCTCTTCTCTTCTCTTCTCTTCTCTTCTCTTCTCTTCTCTTCTCTTGTTTCCACAACTTGCTTGAGCAGCCTTTGTGGTTGGCATTCTGCCTGTCCAATAAAGCGAAGGAATAATGGGAAATCAACCGGCAGATGTACAATTACAAGGCCATGTGGGTTTAGAGAATGGGAACTCCTTGTTTCTTCTCCTGGGGAGCAACTGCAGAAAGCATTTCCTGGCATCTCTGAAAACCTGCATCCCCATCTACATATAGGATGTGCTGGGAAATGCAGTGACCCCAAACATTAAAGCTGAAAGCAAATAAATTTGAATGCTGTGGGGACATTTTAAACTTGCTGCGAGCTTGGACATCTGCAAATGCTTAAAAGTTCCACAGATCATTATTTGGTACCCCCTCAAGAAATCTGTACATGCTTGTTGCACTGTGGAACACAGGAACCTGCCATAAACAGAGACCAGACCACTTTGTCATTTAACTCAGCCTTGCCTACACTGACTGGCAGTGACTTTATAGAGTTTCAGACTGGATTCTTCCCAGTCCTTCATGGAGATGCCAGGGAGTGGACCTGGGAGGACCTTTTGCTTTCAAAGTACAGTGGTACCGCGGGTTACAGACGCTTCAGGTTACATACGCTTCAGGTTACAGACTCCGCTAACCCAGAAATAGTACCTTGGGTTAAGAACTTTGCTTCAGAATGAGAACAGAAATCGTGCTCCGGCGGCGCGGCGGCAGCAGGAGGCCCCATTAGCTAAAGTGGTACTTTAGGTTAAGAACAGTTTCAGGTTAAGAACGGACCTCCAGAATGAATTAAGTACTTAACCCGAGGTACCACTGTATGTACTGTATGTACATACACTGTATGTACTCTGTCACTGAGCTACGACGCTCCTTCAACTTGGCAACCCAGCTTACAAAAGGCAACCAACTTCTGGTTGCTAATCAGGGCTTTTCGTTGTTAGTCAATAGCTTTTTGTTGAGAAGGTTTTCATTGTTATCGTCTGGGTTATGCCCATCTCTGCTATTTCTCCTTGTTAAAACTGATAGGTTGGGTTGAGGTGTCTGAAAACATGTAGGGAGGATCGCCAACCTGAGACATGAACAGCTGCTTTCTATTTAAAATTTGAAGAACCTTCTCGCCTTCCATCTACCACTGTTTTAGCTCTGGAGAGGAATTGAACTGAATGTAGGGAGGACATTTCCAGTGTGGTCTCACTACAATACGAATGTCATGTCTGTGTTTCCAATAATAATAATAATAATAATAATAATAATAATAATAATAATAATAATAATAATTTATTATTTCTACCCCGTCCATCTGGCTGGGTTTCCCCAGCCACTCTGGGCGGCTTCCATAGAAACCAAAAAACACTAAAATATCACACATTAAAAACTTCCCTGAACAGGGCTGGCTTAAGATGTCTTCTGAATGTCAGGTAGTTGTTTATCTCTTTGACATCTGATGTGAGGGCGTTCCACAGGGCGGGCGCCACTACCGAGAAGGCCCTCTGCCTGGTTCCCTGTAGCTTTGCTTCTCGCAGTGAAGGAACCGCCAGAAGGACCTCGGCGCTGGACCTCAGCGTCCAGGCAGAACCGGTGTTATGTGGTCTTGGCGGCCGCCCCCAGTCACCAGTCTAGCTGCCGCATTCTGGATTAGTTGTAGTTTCCGAGTCACCTTCAAAGGTAGGCCAACGTAGAGCACATTGCAGTAGTCCAAGCGGGAGATAACTAGAGCATGCACCACTCTGGCGAGACAGTCCGTGGGCAGGTAGGGTCTCAGCCTGCGTACCAGGTGGAGTTGGTAGACAGCTGCCCTGGACACAGAATTGACCTGCGCCTCCATGGACAGCTGTGAGTCCAAAATGACTCCCAGGCTGTGCACCTGGTCCTTCAGGGGCACAGTTACCCCATTCAGGACCAGGGAGCCCTCCACACCAGACCGCCCCTGTCCCCCCAAAAACAGTACTTCTGTCTTGTCAGGATTCAGCTTCAATCCACTCTAACACACTCACTCATTCATCCTCTCTCTTTGCCAGTGAGTAGTTCTTTGTTTTAAATTGGGATACAATGAACTGCACATTTTGTTTCCATTTTGCCTTTCTCAGTCATCTGCCAAACCACTAATTGTGGTTTAAAAATGGTGATGTTAAAACCTCCTTCTGT